>NW_024387414.1:9869148-10565608 GCF_900408965.1 Simochromis diagramma
GCCGAGGGAGGTCAACAGTGATCACTGACTGTTTTAGGAGCTTTTTGAGATTAAATAGAAGAAAATACATAACATTAAACATGTTAACAACACAAAAGCCATATTAAACGCAGACTACTTTAGGCCTGGAAGTAGGATTCGTCACGTCATCACTTAACGACCGGATACCGATGTAATACAATACTAATACTAAATATTTATATTAAATAATATAGAAAAGCTATAAATTGTTACCGTGTTTACACATAAAATGACACACTTTCCTTTTTCACCACTGAAGATGAACTTGGTGACACAGAGCAGCTGCTATATGAACATATGTTTTGGAATACAAACTACAAAGCCATGCACTGGGTGGGGCTTTAAGGAAAGGCCGGTGAGAATTCACCACTGCATGTGACAGCTTGAAGCACACCCTGTCACAATTCATTTTTCATCCCCATGGCCTGCGTTAGACACCTTGTCACAATAATTAGATTTCTCTTTATTAATTGATGACTTATAATGAAAATAAGAGCTGTCAGCAAATGTATCAAACCACAGCAACAATAACAGCAAAGGCAATAAGCAAACAAATATCAAATGTACAAATGAGAGCAAGTATCAGATGTGATTGATGAGGGGACCAAACCCAACCACATGCATGCACACTCACACACTGCGTATGTGGTAAGAGACTGTGGTGTACATTTGACATGTTTTACGGTGACTGTGTAAGTACAGTATTAAACAGAGAATGTAAGAATTTGGGTGTATTTTATTTTGGTGTGGGTCTTTACGAGCATCTAGTTTTCACTTTTAGTAGGGACTAGAGACTCTGCTTGGAGGAAATTATAACAACTAATAGAGCAGGAATGAGAAATTTGTAATCCGTGTCAGAATTGAATTACTATCCAATAATGCTTATTCCAGTACACAAAAAGACATAATCCCATTCATCTGTAAGCTTTCCTTTTGTCAGCAGTGTTAACACAGCGGAATATCAATGCAGAAACCCACAATCATTACATTATTGATATGAAAACTCATTCGTCCTTTGCCCTCTAAGTTCAGCATAGCTTAATGAGGTATATCTGTCTTTTTCAGGTATAAATATTTACAACTGCTGCATAATGGCTATGCGCATATCATTAGAATGTATGCTGTGCACAGGAGTAATGAACTGAGAAACCATCAAACACAGTTAACAATACAAGCACAAAGTGTGTCCATGTATGCAATTAGTGAAGCTACAGTCCACTGTAACTGTCTGCTTTGACATGTTTTTTTTCCCGCTTTCTTGGAAAAGCTTTCCAGCTGACATGAAAAGTCAGTCCAGAGGTTTGAAGGATAAACAAACACTTGCACGTATCATTCAAGAGGAAGCTTGACCTTTTGCCACCCACTTAAACACACACAAGCTGAAAAAGTCATGCATCAATGACTTTAGAGGACATTACAATGACATTATATAGGCACACATTTATTTCCTAGAGTCTAACTCTAACCTTAACCATCACTTATACGTGACATTATTATGGGGACTGGCTTTAGGTTCCCATATGGAGGACACACCCTCATATTTAGGTCTGCAAAACATGAGTAATAACTGGGCCATAAACACACACATACAAGCCAGCCTCTCATTTTAAACTTCATGTTTCATGTTACATTTAACTTGCTTTAACTAAATGTCTTTGTGACAAGGCTTTGATATATGGGCGGAAATGGCATATCATATTTTCAGTGTTCACTAAAGTCTGCACGAGTGTTTCTGTTTCATGCTAAAAACTTGTTTTTCTCAACTGATATACTAAAAGGAGAACGTATAAGGTGCCATTTACAATCATATAGTTACTCTGTGCTTGTAAGTGCCATAACTAGGACATATTAATATATTTACAAATTGAGCGTTCCTAAAATTATGTCAATTATTATCCATGAAATTGTACTCTAAATTAAATCAGGACATCTATTGATTATAACCTTGACTCAGGAACAGCTAAATTACTTAAACTTAGAGAGCTAAGTGTCCTCTGAGGACAAAAAGGGTGTATATATGCTCCTATTTTATAACAGGGAAATAACTAAGGTAGAGCCAATATTTTTCATATATAATCATTTCTGTTATCAGAACTTATCATTTTGAGTAATAGCCTTATAGTGTTGGTGAAGAAAACAATGCCAATTTAGCAATATCACAAGCTGCATGATAAATTAAACACTCTTTTGTAACATGCTCAAGAATGTATCCACTATAGTCTTGCTATATTTCCTCATCTGCTTATTCTACCAAATGAAAAATTTCAACTATTTTTAGGACTAGTCTGTCAATAGGCCAACAGTGCCCTTCAGACCAGATCACAGTCTAATGTGGATGCCATATGTAGAAACAGCACAGCTTAACTGCTGGGTCTCGCTGTGTGTTGATGCAGCAAGATACAATATTGTGAAACCACTGTTAGTGATGATGATGATTTCTAGTTTGATGGACCAAAATAGACCAAAAATCTGGCATTTAACAAAGTCAGCCGCAAACTATAAATAAATAGTCCCCTGGCAGTGGCTTTCACTTGGAGAAAGAAGTAAATCATCCAGGATTCTAGGATTGTCCAATAGATGTGAAGGTATTATGACTGTGATTATGTTGACTGCAGATTGTTTTAATGACCCATCCCTACTGTCACAGAAGCTAAGTAACTGAAGTAAGCCTTTTTTTTGACAGCTGAGCCGTGCACGGGTAAATTGTACCCACCTCTAAGGTCAAGACCAATTTGATGACCTTCCATGGACTGGCGACCATCAACAAATGGTCAAACAAAACAAAAGAACAGCTCGAGTATAAACAAAAATGAGAGACTGAAACGTTTCATTATGCAACAATAATTTAGTTCCATTTGATTTTTAAAATTCTTTTTCACTAATAGAATTATCAAGACTCGACCATTTTTGCATCCTCTGAGCCCAAGCCCTCCCAAAATATCTGGAACACATCTAGATGAAAGAAATATGTTTTGAATAAAAAGCAAATTGGGCCCACACTAGTCATAACTTCGCTGAATAAATTTGTGGGAATATTATCAACGGGACTAGAGGAAAGGCTCACATGTGACACAATCTCTGTGAGAGTATGCAAAGAAATCGGCCCAAAGCGATTCAGCAAATTAGGGAATGGGCAAGGGAGGTGTGCAGCAGAAATGAAGGGAGTTGGAGGAGTGATATTAGCCCTTCTTCAGTCTGAGCAAACCCAGGGAAATATTTCAAGTCTCTTTTCATGTCTATCAGATAATGCAAACATTTTGAAGCAATTTTGGGGTCTCGGTGATATCACAAGTACTCTGCACTCTGCCTTCTTGGAAATTCAACTCCATGTGTCATAGTGTATATTAATGACAGGGAACTAAAGCTTCCTCATGGTAAGTTACTGCCTCGGGTCAAACTTAAAGGGGTAGTTGTTGTTCTGAGAGAAGATAACAAATGCAAGCTGCAAATATGTGATGATTCACAGGCAAATCATAATGGTTTATGCTAAATAATATGTAGGGAAAATGTATTTTTTTCAGTTAAACTTCAAAACAGCACCCAAGAAGTTTAAATACTATCATTAGCGCTGCTGCAATAGGAATGTTTTACATCAGCATCTGAAATGGTTGCAGTGCTTTGTGTGAAATCGAGACCACGTCATCTCTCTGCTGCTATTTATGAAATAGCCTATCCAGATGATTCACTGTATCTTTGTGTTGAGTGAATCTGTATTACATGATTTGCATCTGTTTATAGAATTCAGTTCCAATGTATACAGGTATTTACATCAGTTTTTACCTGCGGTTGTCTTTGTTCCATCCACTCTCTTCTCACGTCAGACTCTGCGACTCCTACCTGACAGTTTTCTGACTAGTTAATCATGTGAGTTGACTTTTCTCCATTCACCTGCAGCTGCTTCCCAACTCAACCCTTCAGTACTGCTAGAGGACTGTGGCACTGCTTTTCAGCATTCTTTTTACATACTTGTACTCTGCCTGACTCTTGTGCCTGTCTGTAATCGTGGAAGCTCCCTCTGTCTACCTTGGTTTTGCACCCTTTCAAGCAACCTATTCAATCCAAGTAAACTTGTATTACCTTTATCTGCTTATTTATTGTGCTGGGCCTTTTGGTCCTTTAATCTGAGCCTTGACAGGTACTCTACCTCAAAACCACCTACTTCTGACTCGGGTAAAACACAGTGTAGTTGCACTGATTGCATCTTCGTGAGTCAGCAAAATTTGAGAAACACTCTTATGTTTACCACCGAGAGTAGAGCTAACATTATTGATATTAGGATAAGGTTTGCATAAACACAAACTCAGAATGTATTGAACTGAAAACAATATTTTGCTGAGAATTAGATTTTTCCTCTCATACACTGAAAAATGCAAGTCTTAGAGAGAGGGAAGGTGAAGCTCTTGGGGCAGTACAGGTCACTGACCACAAGACGCACAAGGTTTGTATAAAGCAATATATACGTTCACTGAATACCAAGCACTGTCTTAGGGAGCTCAGACATATCGCTGCACTGTTAACATATTTAAACTTGATAATGGGTCATTTGTCATTGCTAATTTAATATGCATTTTTTTCCATCAAGCTTTGTAACAAGATTAGCTTGCTTGAAGCCAAGCAAAGGCCATAAAGCACTATAATTTATTCTTTGGCTCCTTTTGTTATTGAACATGGTCAATACCAGCTAGTTCGCAAATAGGAGATACTCATGTATCCAATTATTCATTTGCTTAACTTGCAGTAACATTGTAATTAATTGTTAAAGTCACAACTTGTGAAACACAATTTGAAGATTTTAGGATGTCCATGGCATCCCACTCTTCATCTAGTAGGTGATGGACCACATTATGACAAAACAAATTTTTATCCTATCGGTAGATGAATGATAAACAAATGCCCTTTGCTTTTAGCACTGTTTCAGATACCTGAAACTATCACCTTACCCGGATGAAAATTCAAGTAGCACTATTCCCGAAACCCTGCCATACAATTGGGAGACTGCAGGAATCAATATTTACATGACGAAAATCCATTTAAAAAGAAAGATCTTAGCAGGGAACACATAAAACATGTAGATGGAGTTGGCTTTTATTACAGTACAGGAGGTTCACCACAATAAAAAACAACAACATTTATTTATTATTACACCATTAGCGCTGCATGTTTGCCTCTAGTGTTAGCGCTGGTTATGTTTTGTGTTTACAGTTGCATCTGTGCATTGCTTTCATTTAAATTACTTATTGCTGCAGGGAATAGCAGTTCAAAATATGTTAAGAAAATAACACATTTGCATGGGGTGCATATATTTTCTCTATAGGCCTATACTCCACAAAAGAATGGGAGATGACAAGTTAGTGAGCATCTGGAAGGACGAAGGCAGCAAGGAGACAAGTTAGGAATTATGAGGGCATCTGTTTGGCTCTCCTTGCTTCCCAACTCTCTATTGGAGCACAGTCTCTCCTTCTTCCTTGTTTCTGGCATCTTTATCCAAGAAAGACAGATGGATTCAATTCTCGCTGGATACACAGTAAATCAAACACATACGCACACACATACACAGTAGGCCCATAGATGCATGTATGCAAACACACTTATAGAGTAACTCAAAACCAAAGGCACAAATAACTTACAGATCGCAGCCATAGTGACTTTGACAAACAAATAGTCTCCAGCGGGCTCACACTCATGCACTCGGCGCTTGGGAAATGGACAGCTGCGCAAATACGCCTGGCCCTCATTCTTGGGATCTGAGTGGCACTCCAACTGCAACAGCAAATATTTCCCCTGCTGTCATCTTCTCTATTTTCTCTCCCTTATTCATCAGAAGCGTGCCCAGGAAGTGGCAGGAGAGGTTCAGTGGCTTCACTGTACAGCCAGGAACGATCACATCTCTCTTTTTCCCCATTTCCATCTTCGTCCTCCAGGAGCCAGATGCTGATTGGGGAGAAAAGTAGTGGTGAGGTGGGACCCAACCTGTCCCCTGGGGAAGACGAAATGTAAATTTTGCGACGTGGGCTCATTTGCTACAGTCTGGAGCTGTCTGATAGGACATGACTGGAGGCTTATTTGATTAGCTTAATTCCATCGTAGTGTGGTCCACCGCAGCAATGTTCCTGGGACATTTGTTAGAGCATTAAGCCCACAGTTAATGAACAATTTGTTCCGTTGAGCAACGAACCACATGAGCAATTGTGAGCTGTCCACATATTCTCTGAAAAGGTTTTCATAGTTGTGACACCTGCCCAAGAAATTACATTGGAGAACCTGCGATTGTAAAAAGTACAGGTCTATTAATTTTTCTGTGCTCAGATGATGGAAAAAACAGCCTTGTTAATTTCTCTGTGCCTGGATGATGCTTTAATTTGATGACTTGCGCAGGTTTTGGCTCTACTGTGGATGTTGTTACTTGTGTATGTATCACATGGTGTCCATTGCTGTGCATGTAAACTGAATTTCCTCCTGGGAGAGTAAACAGTACTTTATCTTACTATATATATCTCCCATAAAAAAGGTTTGTTGGAGGGTTGAGGCCACAAAACCTTCTCAGCATGAGCTTAGCCATTACTTCTCACGAACTCAATACACATTCACCTTACATGGGGCATCTTTCATATCCTCTCCTCAAGCTACATTTCAGATTACATCTTCATGTGAGGAATAGTATGAGTCATAACATTATATGAGCAAGAATGTTCATACATGACTGAGGGAACAAAACACAATGACAGTCTCCCACTGACAGTGTCAATAAATACAGGAAAAACGAATCATATTGACAAATATTCATAAGATTGCTGTAACTACATATGTATGTGTATCAGTATTTGTAAAAATACTGTATTTGTATGGTGACATTGTATGGACTGTGCAGTCTCCCACTGATAATGCCAATACTGTTAAAATTCCTGTCAGCAAATAACATTTATTAATAAGTCATTATGCAATGCCAGTTGTTTTTGTTATCTAATTATCCTTTCTACTTTCACCAGCCTCTTTTTCTAAAATTATTAGAAAAATCACCCATTTAAGTTTAGAAGTTGCTGATGATTTGGATTGACAAGTCCAAATCTTTAATTGGATTTCTTCAAGTCCAGTTAGGGCTGTTCGATATAACGATATATATCGGATGACGATATAAAAATGTCTATCGTTTCATTTTACACAATAGTTTGTTTCGTGGTGTCGCAAAATAAACTGTTTACGGCAATATTTTTTCATCGTTTTGATGGTCACTGTAGTGGTTATATTAATTTCTTAAAGTTCTCTCTTTCTCTTACATTTAATATAACCACACTACGGACAGACAAGCACCTGTTTTTATGCGTTGTGGTTAGCAACAACAACGGTAACACCATTGCGTGTCCGCTTGTTTATGTTCCACATAAACCTTTCACAATAAAGCTCAAGATCCTCTTGAGACTTTTCAAAATAAACGGAATCACGTGAAAGAGCAGATTATTTACGGATGAGAATTAAAAAAGAGCCGCCAGGTGCTAAAAAATAAACCTTAGACTCAAACGTTAGAACAGGCTTTTCCCCGCAGCACGCCGTGTAATAAATACTCACAAAGAAAACGGCGGCTGTTACAACTTATGTCTAAAAATGTATAGTTTCACGCATCTGTTAAAACATGACGCGCAGCTGGAAACACTTCCCATAAGTCGAGCTGCCCGAGATTCACAGAATTTACAGAAAATGTTACATTTTTGTGATTTATATCATTATCAGACGATAGAATTCTTATATCGGGATATGAGATTTTGGTCACTTTTCTTTCCAAGCTCCATGACCTTTTATTTTATTTTTTATTTTTTCCTGTCCCGTTTGGTTTTTTAGCTGTCAGAATTGACAGAATTGACGTCTGAAAGCTAACAAAGATACCCAATGGATTTACTTTGCCAAGGGGATCATCACGGCCTTGCCATTTTGGTCACATGCCATTATAAAAGGTGTTCTTTTTTTCTACTACAACAGCAAAACTGTAAGCGAGTCGTCAATATTCCAACTACAGAGAGAGCAAAAGAAACGATGCAAACTACCTGTGTTTGTGAAGTGCTGCATTACTTTTAAGAAAAAGTCGTCCATGTAATATGTCTAGTACGTTACTTTTTTTTTGAGTAATGACCCAAATACTGCTTACAACAAAGAGGTGAAACATGCACAAACATTTGAATTCACAACATGTAATTAATTTGCATGTATGTAATGTCTTTGATGTGCTGCTTAGAGATGGTGGTGACTCTCAAAGCGGAGCAAGTGAGATATTGATAATGGAACCTGAATCGGTAAAGTCTTATCAATTCCCATCGCTAACACAGAACCAGCTAATGTATTTCTGGGGTAACAGCTCAATCCAGATGGCTAACATGATCAATGTGCCTTTTTTTAGTGGAATACTTGAAAAGAATGCCACAATAGTTTATATTATGGATACACAAACCAAGAAAAATGTTAAGTGCAGACATTATTTCTAAATTTGAGACTAATGGACTAAAGCTTCACTGTATTTTAACAATATTTAGCTGAAACATCTTCTACTAATGAATTATTTAATTCTGAAATTGTATTAATGGTTAAATTTGCACCCAACTGTTCAGATCATTAATGAAATGCGATTCAGAAAGTCACATATCACACATCATAATGAGCATGATATAAAGAGAAGAATTACTTGTCTGACATTTACCTCCTTTCAACTGTCATGCTCTCAATCTTGCCTTGCTTTAACATAAAATAAAGACCCTATTTTTATGTCACAGCCATTTCCCTGAGTCAACATCCATAATAGCAGATCCTCGGTCACAGGGGCATAATTAACATTCTAAATTACAGCTGAGTTTATCCTGTAGTGATTGCTGCTGTTGTCTCTTTGTCCTCAAACACCACTCTGCAATTAATCATTAGTTATTATTTATCTCTGACACTCTTACACATCGAGCTTTGTCTTGTCTCTGTCCCATCACCCCCAACCAGTTGTGGCAGATGGCTGACTGGCCCTGAGCTAAGTTCTGCCAGAGTTTTTCTTCCTGTTAAAAAGGAGTTTTTCTTTCCACCTGTTGCCAAATGCTTGATCAAAAGGGGTTGTTGGGTTTTTTTTTTTGTATTATTGTAGGGTCTTTACCTTACAATATATACTGCCTTGCAGCAAATGTTGTTGTGATTTAGTGCTATATTAGTCAAAATGTAACTTAACTGAAATAAATTGAATTGAACTGAATTATAAGAGTGCATTTTCATGAGTTGAAAACCATGACTGACAGAATCTGTGTGCTGCATCTTCAGATCATCCATGGATTTCTTGCAGTGGGCTTTCAAACAAACAGTAATGTCACCTGTTCCAAACTGGAAATTTGTGCTAATGCCAGCTTTTTGGCACAGGCTGTGATCTGTTTTCAGGGAAAATTAATGGACCTGGTGCTAGATTAGGCACGGACTCGCACCACAGCAGTGGAAAAGAGACAATTATGCATGATAACTAAACGTACATTTCATAATCTGTGTAGAAATTTCACTGGCAAAATTATTATTTACATTGTGTGGAAGAGCTGCGCTTTCTGATACTTTTCACTGTCATAGACAACAGGATGATTCTGCATATAGAAACTAATTGAAATTGTCACAGGCCACAAAACGTACAACAAAAATACAGGTTAGTGTGCAGTTTTATTGTGCACACTTGTGGAACAAAACAATTTGAGTCAATTCTAGATTGTAAGCCACTAAAAGTAAGCACAGTATGTCAGCTGCCACCCAGATGCTGCTTGATTAAACAAGCATTCAATCATATTTATCTGCCTATAACACAGTGGGAAACAGCTGTAGCAATAACTAAAAATAAACCTCTCTTTCTTATTCCTAACTCTATTCTGCTTTTTCCTCATGTAACTCTTCATCTTTTTCTTATGCTTTTGTGTCTATCTCTCTCTCTTTTTGTCTGTCTCATTCTCTTACTCTCTCTGCCTTTTCTCCTCTGGCCTACCACGTTTTCATTTGTCACATTTACAATGGAAACATCCAAATTTACAGATGCTATCAATTAATCACCTCTGCTCTAATTACAATCCAATTAACCTCTGTTTCCACACGCCATGCTGCAGGACGGCCAGCGCTCTCCCTACTCAATCACACAGCTCAGATAGAGATAGGCAGTGAGACAGAGAAGGGGCTGACCAAAAAGTAAAGTGAGATTTAATAGAAGAAAAAATATGCATGAAGGGCAAAGATCTTTTAGATAGACAGATAGATATGCTGTCGGCCTAAAGGTGTGCAGAAACATCAAAAATGATGGAAAACCACTTTCTATTCAGCACCAATAGTTTGGGGAAGCAGGTTTCCTGATTCCTGCTATATAAAGTAAGATCTGTGAAGCTATACTGTTTGGTGTCAGAGCGGTTGACTGACCTAAACAGGGAAATGGTCTCAGCTCCATCACACAAATTTGGGATGTACTGGAACACCAACTATGAACTTGCCACACACACACACGCGCGAACAGGTATAAACACACACATAAAGACAGGCAGTTATGGAAAAAAATGAGAAAGACAGAAATGCTTAGAAAAAATGACGCTCAGCTCAAGAGCTGATGTCTCAGTGAAGGATCACAGGTGTGACTTGTGCAGAGACAAAGACAGAAGAGAAACCTAGACGATGGGAGAGGAAGAGAGACCGAGGAAGAGGAAGGGAGGGAGAGATGCTTCTGTTTGCTTCTGTTGTCAGGAGAATTGAAGAAAGAGGAAGGATGTGTCCATTACAGGCAAGACTGTCCTCCTGGTGCTATGGGAAACCAGGCTGTTACCATGAACCGCCTGTGCATAATATGCCAATGTTACCACTCAAACATGCACACACATTTTGGTGTATGTGCTAACACAAACACGTGTACAGTAGTATATACTTGCACATGCACTTACAAATAGGCACTAGTTAAGATGTTCACACACATACCACAGATCCATTAACATTATGTATATGTGTATACTTAGTTTAGAAGAGCACAAAGACAGGCACACACACACACACACACACACACACACACACACACTCATACAGCTCTAACACAGATGGATATACGCCATGACTATTAGCAGCTCTGGATTTACAGTGGCCCGTCAGCCTTCAGTTTTTAATGCCACGTGGGGCCTGTTTTACAGCTCTGCCCCAGGGCCCCAATCGGCTTTCAATTAGCAGGTGAGCTGCAGCCCTATTCCCAATCAATAGTCCAGCACAGGAAGGCTGGAGGCACCCTGGGGCCCCCAGCTTGCAGAGAAGAGAGGGAGGGTTGGAAGGGAGGGGAGCTGGCAAGAAAGACTTAGATGGAATCATGCCATGCTACTGGGCAGGAGAGGTGCCTGTCACTTCCTGTCTTCCTCTCTCATACAAATACACATAGCCAGACATGCATCAAGACACAATTTCTCTGCAAATTCAGTGGTCAAATTGTACTTTTTTGCACATCGTTGGCAACTGTGAAAGAGGAAGCTTTGTATCAGTCCAAACTAAGAAATTAAAAGTGTGTTTAGATGTGTCTAAAGAAGGAAATCTGAATAAAGAAATACTCTGAATCTACAGTTAAATTCTAAATTGGATTTAAATGGATTCATTTGTATAACAACTGCACTTCTACCCGACACTTACATGCAATTTATTGAAAATTATTTGCAATGAATCACAACAGGGAACAGAGGGACAGACCACAGGAAAGTGACAGGTCTATAAGGGCTGGCAAACTTTAAACTACAGCAGTGGCAATGTGCAAAGTTTGCAGAAGGAGAGACCCGACCTTACTAAGAGGGCCCGACGTGACTTCACTCACTCCCCTGGAAAGTGGGATGCATGATTTCATTTCAACAAACCAACAGACAACAACAGAGCCAGTCAACAAAAATGAAGAGGAATTGGGGAAGAGGGGAAAAAATTAGATGATGGTGAGTATAACCCCAATTCCCCAAAAAGTTGGTACACTCTGTAAAATGCAAATGGAAACAGAATGCAGTGATTTGCAAATCTCATAAACAGATGTTATTCACAATAGGAAAAAAAAACATAGAAAAGAAAACGTATCAAATATTTAGACTGAGATATTTCACTGTTTCACAACAAATATTAGCTCATTTTGAATTTGATGGCAGCAACGGGTCTCAAAAAAGTTAGGACAGGGGCAACAGAAGGCCGGAAAAGTAAGTGGTACTAAAAATAAACCGTTTCGCAACTAATTAGGTTAATCTGCAACTGGTCAGTAATATGATTGGGTATAAAAAAGAGCATCTAAGAGAGGCAGAGTTTCTCAAAAATAAAGATGCATAGAGGGCAGAGGGCATGCTGGGAAAAATATTACTTGTACTTCCTGACCTTGTTCTCTGTCATTTGTGGAAAATGCACATGAACCTGTTAGCATCAGAGATGTAACAATTTATTTTTCGGCAAGTGTTTGCAGATTAGTCATCAGCGTGGTAAATTACATTTAGTGAGCCAAAGCAAAAAAGTGGTCCTCAAAAGACGAAGGGCATGACTTTCTACTTGAACAGTGTTTTCAGTAACATTGCTGAGCTCAAGTCCTGGAAGATTAAGTACTGATGAGTGAGTAGTTTGTGTTTTTGTGAAGTATTTAGTGTATTTTACCCTGGATGTCAAAGGGTTGGAGACTGCAGACAACTGAATTGTTTCTTTATCCTTCCTGCAAGCATGTTTCTAAAACCGCTTGTGTAAAGAAACATTTGTATATACAATATATTTTAACATATTAGAATAATATCAACACTTAGCAATAAATTCTGGGATAAAAACAGATATGTGTATATAAATATTTTGGAGTATTCTACCCCAGACTTTCCTCAAAAACTCTGGCCACCATTCATCTGTAGTGAGAGTACCCAGAGAGCAAAGTGACTGTGGACCAGAGTCTGGGTAGGCTGTCAGTTCACTTTTACTTCACATTCCAATGTTGTGTGAGAAGCGTCCGCCACTATTTAGTCTGGAGGAAGTTGTAAGACTGTGTGAAAGCAGTCTGATACAAGTCGATGAGTCAGCGACCTCAGTATTGTCATCAAATAGGAGTTAGTTCTGTTAGCTGCTGTTAGCTAGTGTTAGTGAAAGTTTTTTTTGAAGTGGACACTTAGCAAATAAACTGTCAAACGAAGTGAGAATGTAATCAAACCATTTATCAGAGCAAAATGGGACTTTTAGGACACTCAAGCCTAACATTAGCTGGCATATTAGCTTATAACCAGCTGTTGTTGTCGATTAGCTGGCTCATTGTCAGCTGTCCAGATACAGAAGGGTTGCACGTTTAATCTGCTGACAATAAGTAATATCAGGAATAAATAAGCATGCTTCTACACGTTTGCGTACGTTAGTGCTATGATTTCAGTTTAGGAGATGATATTTAACCTGAGGAGGACGTTTACGTTGTTTTATAAGACTGTTGCTGGTGGTGTCACATTATTTAACATAATGGTGATTAATACTGGAGGGGTCCTAGTATTCCAGTGCCCTAACAGATACTAGAATAGCCACAGCCTTAGAACAATCTGTCTTTAATGTGTTCCTCAAAACAAGAGACAGTCTTCAAAGAAAGCAATTACTCTGCCTATTTCAAAGAAAACATCAGTTAATACAAGAAAGCACTTGAAAGTGAGTCTGTTGCATTAGACACAAGTGAATTAGTGTCACATGCTGTTTTAGTGTGTAAGATGACTGCTTTAAGCAAAGATAATAGAATGAAATAATACAAGATGGACATTTTGGCAGCATATCTCTTATCACAGGATCTAAAAAATCGTACTTCTTACCAGGAACGTCAATAAGACCAAAATGACTTTAAGTCAAACTTAGCTGATAAACTGCCTGACAAGAGCACTGCAATCTGCACACTTTGTGGTCTGGTCATTTAATGCTCCTGCACTGCAAGTTAAATTATTTATGACTATAGGACTGAATACAAATTAAGTGACTTATTAAAATGGGCATTTTTACAGTGTGCACGCACACATAAACACATCCACAAATATGCATCAGCATGCATCCACAGCTGTCAAATCCACACTCTCATCAAGACTTGGTTCAGTCCAACTCCACAGAGAAGTGGAACCAAGTGAAACAAAATTGAGGGTTTTTAATTCTCACCCACCTCTCTTTGAAAGACCCAATGCATGGCAAAATAGCCAAGTCATTTTAATTAGATTCAAAGTGCACCCCATGCTTTGGTCCCTAACTCCAACACATTAAAAAGAAAAATCCCACTCCCTGTAGTGACAGTGGAGAGATGGGAGTATCTGCCAAAGTAACAAACATGGCAAAACATTGGCATTCACTGTATCACTGCAGAATTACATTTTTTACATCATGCTGCACTGATTGTCAGAAGAGGAACACCCATCAACTGATTTTCTGTCTGTATTCTCCTATTTATTTATTCATTCAGTCATTTATTTATTTCTCCTGTGTTTTTGGTAACCTTGTGGAAAAACTGGTAATAAAGGGAACGTGATGCAGGGGGAGCGGCTAGAAGATTGGAAGGCACAACAGATGCAGAAGAAGAGGAGAACAAGTGGAGATGCTACAGCATTACTAGAGTGACATGGGTGTCTTTGAAGGGGGCAGGGTGCTCAGCAGAAAGAGGAGAGGTGGGAGCGATAACCAGGTCCCATCCAACAACCTGCTCTTCTGTCTCTCTACCCGTGCCAATTTTATCCCAGGGGCGCGATGAGGGTCTTTGAAGGCATCCCAGCAGGAGCTATGTGATTGTGTGTGAGCATGTGTGGTTGTACATTTCATATGCGAATAACATCATCAGTACAGATATATATGAATGTTAGAGTACAGGTGTGTGTATGTATGTATGCACAGTTCTGTTCCTGTATATGTTTGTGCTTGTGTCCCGGCATGTGCAATGGTAGAGCAATCTGCTACAGTACATCTCACTCTGAGTAGTGGAGAGCCAGAGCTAGAGCTGCTGGAAGGCGGAGAGACAGGCAACTCTTCCCTCCACACATCTCTGTTCAAAGGCGCCATCAAAGTCTGGCAGAAATGTCAGTGCTGCAGGCAGGGGACCGGCCTCTGAATGTCAGTCCTTCTCAGGTCAACACCGAGAGCCAGCCTGCCTCACACAGACGTGGTGGGGTGGGAGGGGGTAAGAGCAGATGAAGATGAAAAGGAAAAAGCACGAGGACATTGATTACGGGAACATGATAAAATGAAGAAGAAAAACAGAGGGAAGAAAGTGATAAGAGACGAGACAGAGATTGGAGGACAAAGACAATAACGGAGAGGATAAGAGAACAAAATGTTGGGTTTGGTCATTTGTGGCAAGACTGAGTCTCTTCTGATCTATCAGTGTGTGTTTTTCTGGGTGCAGCAGGATGTCAAGTGACTTTAGGCCTGAGATTTAAGGGAGGCATTGAATGGGAGAAGTAATAGGGAAAGAAACAGAAAAGCAGTGCATACAACACAAAAACCATCCTTGCTTCTGCATGCATCCAAAATGCAGGAATGCCCTCAAAGAGACAGACATAATAGCAGACAGACACACACACACATGTGCACACACACACACACACACACACACACACACACACACACCAAATACAATAGAGGGAGAGAGAAAGAAAGAGAGAGAAGTGCACTTATATAAAAGACATGCACAGTCATACACGCACACACTAGTGATTGTCCCAGTGCAGGCCATGAGGAGCCTGTCAGATTACAGGAGGGTAATTGAATGGTAACGGAGCAGACAACACATCTAGCACAGCCGGACTCCAGAGGCAGCCGCCACCATACCAGAGCTCAGGGGAAATTCAGGGCCCACTTAATAGTGAATTGGAGATGGGGCATTGTGTGTGTGTGTGTGTGTGTGTGTGAGAGAGAGAGAGAGAGAGAGAGCGAGAGTGAATGAGAGGGTGTTCTTAGTAGATGTGGCATAAAGGGAAAACACCCATGGCAGTGGTGGAAATGGTCAAAGAAAATTTGTAGAAGGCAGATTGAAGAAATTATACATGACATGCAAAAAGAAATCAAGCCAAAGAAAGAAAGAAAGAGTGCCCTCTTGCCATTGACCATTTCAAAAAGAAAAGAAATCGACAAGTGAGCGTTGTGAGCGAATCAAAGAGGAGCACGTGCAGCACGAAGGTGTATACGTGTGTGTGTGTGTGTGTGTGTGTATGTGTGTGTGTGAAAGAGCGAGACAAGCAGGTGACTTCTGTTGGTTGCCTCTCTCTATAGAGCCAGCCGCTGAGTAGAAACTAACAAGTAACTTCACTCTAGTGAGAAACATCGTACAGGGAAGGACACGGAGAAGCAGATAGAAAGAATCAAAATGAAGAGCGAGATGCGTATGAACAAAAGGTAGAGAGAGAGAAAATTAAAGCATGGTGGAAGTGAGAAAGTAGACAGGAAAAGAGGAGAGAAAACAAGAAGGTCTGCTGGGTGTGAAGTTTCCCCTGGATATGATATGTGGATATGGGGATGTCATCAAGCCTGTGAAGTGGAAATAATAAAGAATTAGGATTGTCTCTGAAGACAGGGGAATTAATCCAAAATGAATTATGAAGGGGTGTTGGGGGGCAGGGGGAAAAAAATCAACATCAGCTATTTCCTTTTCCTCTGCTTCGAGGCAGATAGGGGGCGGTTTGCGCAAGTACTGTGAATCCCATAAAAATTAAATTAATAACAAAGGGAAAAAACACACACACACACACACACACACACACATAGAGGCGGAAAAATTAGTAGTACGGGGGTGGAGAGAGATAGTCGTACAGAGAGCAAGGGTACAGATGGAAAAAAAAGACGAGAGAGATTTGAGGGAACTGAGGGTGGGCACTGTTGCTGCCAGATTGCACTGCTCTTTTGTTTTCCCCCATCTTTCTGGAAAGGGCTGCCAGTGTTAAAGAGGAGATGCTGCAGAGGCCATTGTAATAAATGCCACTTGTAAATTGCGGAGTGGAATTATACAGCGTGCAGATGGATCCATACGCCTGAACAAAACGTGGCCAAAAAACCGGGAGCGATAATTAAGACTTAGGGGGTGAATGACAGAGCCATTTGTGACGACGGAATATGGCGTCTCCTAGCTCTCTGGGAAACAGAAGGGCTCGGAGAGGCTTGGTGTCACAAAACATTACCCACACAGCTGTTGGCTTTATGAGCAGCAATGGTGTGCTCCTTTCCTCCCCTCTCCCTCTCCCACTCATCCTCATCTACACTCTATCTCTTTCTAATGCCACCCTCCCACCCACCCAACATGCTCACACACCCTTCTCCCATTGGTGACCACACAGTGGTGCTAGTGTTTTACGTTTTGTGATATAAACATCCCCCCCACCGCCCCCCAAAAAAGGGAAAAAGACAGGGACAATCACCATGCCATCAGCTTTTCATCCATTGTCACTCTGTTCTTCTTCTTCACCTCAAACCACCATCCTTGCATCTATGTGAGACCAGACTTGTATCCCATCATTCATTCCCAGGCAAGAAGTAGAGAAGGCACTCCACAATGCACACAAATATAGAGTAACACCCAGGCTGAAAATTCGATAAAAAGCACTGACACTGACAGTGCTTGGTACTCTTTTGAATGGGAGTTTGGGTTTACTGGGGCTCTGGGCTGACTGTAAAGTAGGAAAATCGAATTCTGTTGTTTTTCTTCTTTCTCTTTGTGTTTAAAAAAAAAAAAGGTGTTTGTATGCAATCCCTGCATTCACAGCATCCACACAAGTCCGTGCATGCTGCGCTGCTTGTAATGTACAAGAATCATATCCAGGCTTTGTTCATACTGTGGCTGATGCAATTCTCTTCAAAATCATTAAATACTGACTCTCTTGCAGTTCTGGGAACTCTCCACACCTGCTCAACAAGTGCAACCACACTGTCATGTGCTCAAATACCTCTTTTGCTTTGTGTCACTGCAAAAAAATGTTGCCATGTCTCTGCAAGAACACGACCAAGAGAAATTCCTGCACATTTATCCTACTTGGCCAATAAAGCGATTCTGATTCTGATGTGTCCCCCAAACTCTGCCCTCTAGTCTCTCTCTCCCTCGATCTTAAGTCTATCTATCTCTCTGCCTGGCTGGCCATCCTGTCTTCTGGTCTAGTCTACCTCTTTGTCTCTGTCCCAGGGGCCTCCACAGCGTGCAAAGTAGCCTGCGAAGTCTTAACTCAAACGAGACCCCTTCGCGCCCCGTTAAACCACCGACCTTCTCTGTCACTCCTGTCGCCCGCTGCTGCCGACGACAGGAGCCTGAGCTGCAAGCTAAGAGACCCCGAGCTCAATAAAAGTGTGGGTGATTAAACAACTCCCTTTAATTGCTCCTTTTGTGCAGGAATCAAACGGTCACACTTATTACTGAGGCAAGAGAAAGGGAGGCTGGGAGCAGTCGTTTCCACTGAGGGCCAGACACCCTCAGTGACCCGCTGCCCTCCCGTCACTACTCCTTTATCTGACCAAACAACGACTGTGTAGTGTGTGTTTACCTATGTGTACGTGTGTGTGTGTGTGTGTGTGTGTATGTGTCCGCGTGTGCTAATGCCCTATGTGTATTTACCCGTGTGTAAATTAAGTATGCAAAGAAACCCGCTGAAACAAAGGGAGAGCAGAATAGCACCAGAGCTCCCCTCAGTGGTCAAAGCTTAAACTACACACCAAATCCCCTCGGTTGGATCGAAGGGATTTGGAGTTGTGTGCCATCAGCCAGCTGGCTTTGGTAATGGGGGAGAAAGCCAAACCAGAGGACCATGTCCAACATGAGGGCCGGGTTTCAGAGATCATAGTAACACATGAACCATACACATCATCTGCAAGTCACACACATATATACAAATATCAGTACAAGGGCCCAACCACAGGCCCTGTCAAATGGGTCAGCTTACCAAGGGGAGGGGCCCAATTACCTTAGCCACAAATACACACATAAAGTGCCTTTCAAGGGTCCATGAGTGCTTCAGCTTCCCTATGATTATGCCCACTTTCTACACACCCAGCACTTGTCGTACACATACAGCACATCCAGAGCCAAAACAGCCATCAGACTGGACTTTTGCAGCAAAGTAGCAATGTGCTGTTTTCAACTGGTTTGAAAGTAAAGAGCTTTCTGTGGTCAGAGAGAGCAAGCGAGACAGAGAGAGGGAGAACAGAGTGAGCATTTGGCTGATCAACAAATATTAGTGATCCTCTCTGAGAGGGAGGCATACCCTGCAATATTTCGAGGAGGAGAGATTAAATTTAAAAGAAATCAATAACAACTTGAATGAATTTATGATGCCCTGAATTGTAAACATTTAGATGTTGTAAGTACTTTTGCACAGGCATCTCTGTATACTGGTATATTGCACTACTATTTAAAAAACTAAATCCATTGTTTTTAAGAAGCAAAGTTAGTTTCAATGGTGATGTTTAAGGTCAAAGACTTTGTTTTTAACGAAAAAGAAACATAACGCGAAATTTAAGGAACGGGATCGCACCGGCGCGAGATTCTGCAAAATATATGCCACTCAAGTGCCTATTCACTTCTGTTGTTTTTATATCAGCATAGCGATGTGTGATGTAGTTTGCAACTGTATGCTAATTCATCACCTATATTTTTATTTATTTGCAGTTGTCGAGTTTGGTCTTCCTGTGACTGCATAAAAACGCTAATACCGAAAGTAAATGTCATACAAACATCTCTTTTGTGTTTCTTTAGGTACAGTTTAGTATATGTTGATTCGATGGCTTCAAGCTTCTCTTTTTTTTTTTTTTTTTTTTGCAGCATTCTTGCTTTTTACATGATAATCATCAAAGACTGACACATTAATGACTCGGTTTTCTCAAATACGAAACCTAATTTCTCTATGACATGTCATTTTTTTTATATTTAGCATACTGCCTTACCTTTATATACACGTGAGCGCGAATACACAGGAAAACATGTTGATCACCAACACAGGATTCAAACAGAACGGAGGACTCGAGCAGTCTAAGCGGTGGTGGAGTAATAGTGCCCCCTTCTGCTTAAAATGCCGCACAAAAGCTCAGCAACAATAGACATTTCAACACATATAATAAACAAAACGACGCCGAGAATAAGACTGTGCAAAACCAGGCTTTATTCTTTATTTTTTTGTCTGCATCGCCCCCTTTCATCTCGATCATAATCACCATCACTGTCATAACATCATCGTCAAAAACATTACTCACCAGTTACAGTCAGCGAGAGAAACGACTCTCAAAGACACTCAGTGTCTTGGCAAAAACAGGCATCAGCTGTTAGAAGAGTCCCAAGTCCCACAGTGGGTCAGCTGTATGTGTCCATCTTTTTCTGGGCAATACATTTCAACAAGCTCTCCAGTGTCCTTATGTACAATCTGTTTTGTTTTTGTGCCCCACAAGTCCATTCAGTGGTCAGTTTCAGAAGACAAAATCCATCTTAGTACAAACACAGTTAAGATGTTGGATATTTTAGTCTCGCTGATTCCATTAACATTTATTTTATCATGTCTTTTTCACCACTTCCCGTCTACTGCAGGCCCAAGGACAGTCAAATTGTCCAGTTTAGGCGAACGCTGAGTAAGTGCAATGTCTATTATAATGTCAAGAAAATACAAAGCCACACATACATACATACAGTACATGACTAACTGATAAACTTGTTTAGCTATACAACATTGCCATTCTCCAACATGAAACCAAAGAGTTGCACATTCATGCACCTCTATATAATATCCAGTCTCAATTGCGTTAGGGGTGAGAAGGATGTGAGCTCACCTGGACTAGATAATGTTTGTAGTTAGAAAACTGTCCATGATTTTCTGTACAAGTGGTTTTCTTTGTGGATCCACTGGTCAGTGTAGTTCATACACAAAAATATTCATTTTAAGTTGAGATATTCATTGATGTTTAAGTAGTAAAGACTACTTAAAAAAGGGTATATGACAGACTGTGGTAGTTTTTAAACAGAAAACAAACTTCAAGTAGTTATATGACATCTGATCAACATTTTTTTTTCCATCAAGTGAGACAAGAGTAATGTGTATAATTTCACCTATATATTTTGCTGCATATTGCTGTTTTTGAAGGTCAAACCTGACAACCAAAGTCACCCCACTGGGTTTTTAAATGCTTAAAATAACTGTTTGTGTTGAAGAACTACAAATCCCATTATTCTTCAAAACAGGAACAAAGACAAAACCTTGATGGAGCGGTAAGTCATCACAACAAAACACTGTCCACTTTATCATAATTGTGAAATGAAAGGAAGAGAAACAGATCTTTACCAAAACAATAAACTGAATTCATTTAAAATGAGCAAAAACAGTGCCAATGTCTTAATTTCATAAAAATATCAACAGCAAATTTTTCAATATATGAATCCTTGAGGAAATTTTATTACATTTGTCCTTTTTGTCACAAATTTTTCCAGAGAGAACAAAGCTTTTTTTTTTTTTTTAGAGCTCTGACATTTGGGGGTTCTAAAGATTTAAAGTGCATCCTTAATCAAAACTGTCTTAATTGTTCTGTGAAAAATTCTAATCATGGTAAACCCCCACATCAAAAGCAAAGTGCTTAATGTGTATGTGATCTGAGTCTAAACCACACCAACACCTCGTGTTTTGGATTCTGGGAAATTCATTGAGTATGCGGGGATGAAACGACAGAGCAATACTTGCTGCTCAGGGGCTAAACATATCACAAACATTAATTCATACCATTACTGAAAGAACACTGTATAATAAGAAAAGGGATAAAGACTTTGCAAACACAAAAATAAAAAAATAAAAAATTCCATGTGTATGTAAATCCATCACTTACTCGTTTGCCACAAAGGGAACAATTATCATTTGGAATGGTTATTTGTTTTACTATATATTCACAGAGAGAAATAAATAAATAAATGGAGATGAAGAGTTCAAAGGATCAGTAAAAATGCAGCAAAAAAGAAACCAAGGTCAGAAGAGTGTGTGTTGATAATATATCCGATGACTACTGCCATTTTTCTTCACTTGTTTAAATGATATGAACTGAGAAAAGAAGACATTACCCCAATTAAGCCTAACTGTAGATTAAATGACCATGTAAGGTGTAACAATTTGGAAAAAGGGGAAAAAAGAAAACAAGGAGACCAGAACAAAGCAACTTCTGAAATAATGTGCTTAAGAGCTCCCTCATCCTTCATTATCAGGCCTGAGGACAGCCCAGCTGAAAACATTCGCTAAAACTGTCTGCCTGCCTGTGTGCCTTCCACAGAGAAACGTATGGATCCAAACACTGCTGGTGAACCTCCATTAGCTCGAGTAGATCTGGGTCCCAATCACACGCATGATCTCCTTCTGCACCTTAGGCTCTTGGGTGTTGATGTTAGCATCTCCTACTTGGCCATCCTCATATCTGCGCATAGAGAGAATACTTTATATTTCTGCTTAACACCTGGTCTTGATAACGTCCCTGCCCTTTCTACTGCACTTTATTTTGGATATAACTGCCCAACTTAATGGTGCTTAAGCGCAGCTTTAATAAGGAAGACCTGTATTCATTCTTCTGCCTGCATTCCTGGGCTGCTCGTCTATTTACATCACTTCCGCATTCCCACGCTGTCAAATTAAATTCTGTTGTCATCAATCAGGCCTAATATTTTTCTTTCCCTCCTTCTGAAAGCCACTTTTACATACACTTCAAATCTTAGTGCGTTTCTGTCATTCTGCCTTTCAGACTTAGCTTCATGCAATCCACTTCCTCTTCATCTTCACCTGGCCAGAGCTGCTTATCCAAGTCTCCACCTGCTTCATCTCTACCATCACTAGTGTCTAGACTCCAGGGTGTCCTGCCCTACCAGACTCTCATCCCCAAATAATTAAAAACTAAAACTCTGCATTTCATTAAATCATGTTCAGTTTTTCCAAATATAGTTTACCTTATTTCATTTTAAGATTAAGATTTAATCGAGGTGTTAAGAAAATAGGCCTTTAAAGGGAACAACTGAGGTTTGGCTTGATGCTCCTGTCTGGGGAGCAAGGAAAAATGATTTTAGGAGTTCTGACATCTTTCTGTTTTTATTCTAACCACACTCTCCATTCTGGAAATAAGAATAAGCACACACATAGCACAAGAGTTCATTTATGTTTAGCTGTCATTTGAGTTAGACTGTAAGAAATCTAAAAAATATTTTCTAACTCAGAAAAGAGAGAACATATTGATAAAATCTGCTATTTGATCCGATCTTTAAATCACCTGCATCTTTACGCAGTGTAGCAGATTAAAAAGCGAGAAAAAACACAACAACATAAAAACACCAACTATGCATTCAAGAGTGACAATGACAAAATTAGATGGGTATGCCAACTCGATTTTGTAATAATTCCAAAAATTCAGTTGAAATTATCAAGGTGCTGAAAGTTACTGAAATACTTACACAAAAAAGAAGCGAGTACAGACATGGTCAGAAACCGGACACACCCAGATGTTTCCATGCTTCTGCAGATCCTTTGATGTGATAACTGTTAAAATCAGAGAACTGTGTTTTATCAGAGGAACGTTATTAGAAATTGTAAACTGTAACAACAGTGCTTCTTGTTCTGCTTTGATTGTAGTGTTGCTGTTGTTTTGGAATTATCTGATACAGCATAAAATGTATTATAGCCTAAGTGCTAAATGGCCTTATTATTCTAAGTGATGCAATCTATCTTTATTGTTATTGTCTCCTTCAATAATAGCAGTGATCATATTGCCATGACTTCATAGCAAGAGCAATTGCATTATAATATCTTTTAGTCTGTAATAGGACTCTATTTGTATTTTACTTTATCAAGGTTTGTCAAGTTTGAAAAGGGTTGAGTAGAAAATATCAAAAATGTGTGTATTAGTTACATCATGTCACATTTAGTCTGTAGTTAATTTATTTCTAAAAAGCTATAATGATGTGACTCAGTTTAACCCATCTACCAATAATATTACGCCTCCTACATAATATTACCTTCACAAAGAGCAATACAGTTCAAGTTTCGACTCTGAAGAAACCTTGACTGGATAGGACGGCTCTGTTGAAAAACAAACATCACTCAATTAGTTGTTACAGAAAAGGCGATGATGTAGCTGAAGCATCCAAAAGACAAATAATTAATGTTTAGAAATACTGAAATTATATGGTTCGCCACAGTCAGGTTCAAGGTGAAGATACAAGTGTTTAAAGCATGAAAAACGTCAAAAAATGCAAACTGCCTTTTGGAAACCAACTCTCATTTAAACGTCAGGTTATTTTAAAAAGAAATCGGAGAGCTCTTTTAAGAGATCGGTATAATAAAACTCTTCACTATCCCTCACCTGTGGTATAGTGTTCATGCGGTTGTAACGCTGCACTAGTTCATCTTTGGTGGGCATGCGGTGCTGTCCTTTCCCCATTCCTGCAAGAAGCAGCACACAACAAATAAAAACAGTCAGAACAACTTTACCTCAACTCAACTCAACAGGTCCGACTTTAATATAAAATTCACTGCCCTAAATGGTACCAAATACATGCTACATGGAAAACAAGTAAAAAAAAAAAAAATTCAGCGTGAGACATTTTCAGTATTGATAAACAGTTCAAACAGTACTTGTTTTAGACTGTGCCTATAATTAAAAAAAAAAGATTTGTACTTAGAAAATTAGCTGGGAAAATAAAACCAAGTAGATGTAATGTCAAAAACTGCAACATCTGTTAAATGTTTTGCTTTGTTTTAAGAATTCCACATCCATTCTCCAAGTTAGCATATATTAATAGCTGGCCCCCACTAGGAACACACTGTGCTGAAGTCCTTATTATCACCAGCAAACTCTATAAGCCTTGAAACATCTTTGCAACCCTCAACTGACAAAGGCAAAGCCAGATGAAAACTAAAAAATGTGAAAACACACAAATCCGATGACAAACCTATTTTTATACAGCCACAACATGAAGCATGGCATGGCAGGTGGCACAGAAGCTCAGAGGCCCGAGACCCAGCACCCAAAAATGGAAACACAGTACAGCACAACAGGATAACATGGCAGGCACCCACAAGTGAAAATGGAGTGTTCCACGATGTCAATTAGGCCATGTAGCAAACACAAAGGATACTCGGTGAACATGGTGGAAAAAGCAAGGGGGGGGTGGGGGTCTGAATGGTGATGAACCGTTCCTACCTGAGTATCCAAAAGATATGCTGGAGATGGGGCTCAGATAGATGCCCTTTCCGTACGCTGCCCCATGCAGCTTGGTTTGAAAAGAGCAGGAAGGAAGGGTCACTGAGCATGTGCACAGGACAGCCTTACACACATATGTACACTTGGAAATGCTAACACATACAGTGAAATTCATCTCAGATCAACTGTACTTAAATTAGCCTGTGAATGTCAATGATTTTAATATGGATGCGACAGTTCCCCTCAACAACCAAGCATACTAAATACACCCACACATGCAAAGTGCAAATCCAAATTCTGCAAAGTAGAAAGCGTCAAAGAGAGAGATTGTTCCAGGAATCTGAAGCAATTCATATACAGTTGCACCTGCTAACTTCTTTCAACATTATGCATTAGAGATCAAGTGATACTCTTGATTTTTGTGCTTTGAATTTTTGCATAAGCGTCCAGGTATTCAAATAATACTTGCATGAAACTTGAAATGTAGACATAAATGGAAAGATGGCAAAGTACAAAGACAACTGATTATAAGGTGAGCCTTCTCTCTGCAATGTCTGCAGGGAGGAAAACAGAAGGGCCACATGTGTAACGACTAAGAGTCAAATTAAGAGGAAGAACAAAGAGCCACTTGACTGGGAATGCATGAGGGAGACAGCAGTCAGGACATTGCACATCTGGAAGAAATGAAAAGGAACAAGAGACAAGAGATTTTGTGTGATGGCTGGAGCTAAAGGCAGATTCAGTCATCCTCCTCCTCCTCCTGCTGTGAAACACAATGACAGAGGAAGAGTGTCAATGCTCAAGGTGAAATAGAGAGAAGGGGGAGGCAGACGAGCACCAAAGCCAGATCAAAGATGAAGACTTCAAAAAGTTGGAGAATAAAGAAGGCATAAATGAAACACATCAGCACGATAGAGCAATCATGGCTGAAAGATCCTTGAGATTTCAGATTTAATTGTGTTTAATCTATTTTCAGGACAAGCCTGAGTCTCTCCCGAGCAGCAGTCTTTATCAGCTGTATTGTGCGAATGAGACAGTCTGTTCTCTCTGAAGATCAAATCTTTTCCCTTGTTTTTTTAAGAATTATCTATGAAAGACCAGATTGATTACAACTACAACAAAATAAAAGTGAGAACAAATGCGGAAATTAATAAGAATTAAAAAAAAAAAATCACAAATATAATTGGGATAGGTGGTATGCCCTTCTTTCCTGGAAAACTCTATAGTTCTTATATGGTCATTTGTTCCACTTTGGTATTAACAAGTTTTCTATAAACATTTGAATGATTTATATAAAATATTTGTGCTAACTTTGAGTATATAAAGAGTAGTGACAGTTACTAACCTTTCAAAAGAGATCCCTATTCACTCTGTTGAAGGCTGTACTCACTGCCACAGAACTTGTCCTCTGCGTCCTTTAAATACAGATCTAACCTACTCAGTGCTCTAGATGGTTGACCCCAACAGGGCACACAGGCTCTCAGCTGACACCACAGCCCATTTCCTTTGTCCCACAACAGGAAGGGACATGCTGTCTGCTGTTGCCAGCAGAGAAGGCAGAAAGAGGCTGATGCTGGCAAGGAAAATCTCCTAGTGTGCCCTGCTTGCTAAAATGCCAATTGCAAAGCTGATGAAAAGGAAGCTGGCATCCATTAACTGTGAAAATGAATCAGCCGGACAGCGAGCCTGCTTTGTGCAAGGGCAGGTTTGCTGTCCGATAGGAGATGCTTCCAGCTAACTGCCAGGGTTACATACCTGCAGTTTGGTATAAGAGGCATTGACTAGTCCATTTCTCAGAACAGAGTGCCAGTTCTCTATATGGGAACCACTAGAGCAAGTGTAGAGAGGGAGAGATAAGAAGATAAAACAAATACCATGTGAATATAACAGTGTAATAGCGTGGAATCGCTTTTTCGTATTGGCTCGATCTTTGCTGTTCAACACTGGAAAAAAATTAACAAAAATAAATATTTTGTTAACTTTTCATAAAGATCTTTGTAAAATATGTTATCACAAAATATTTAATCTTATAGTTTTTCTATTTTAAAATTCATCATTTTTCATGAACGGGGTAATTGAAGGTTATTACTGGCAAGAGAGAGCAGCAACAGGGATGAGCAACTGGATGCTGAATATACTTGCATTTATCACCATGTAAATTACTGCATAAGAGGATTTATTTTTTTTTTTAATTTTAAAAAGAAAGGGTTAAACAAGCTATAAATCTTTTGGTTTTTAATAATTTAACATTCTACAAAATCTACAACTTAATTCATTAAAAGAGAAGATAACATCACAATCTTCCAGATTTATATTGGTTAATTAAGCCTTAAAACACGGGCAAGTAGTTTTTTTTTAATATTTTTAACTAATCAGCCTTTGAGCATAATTAAAGGAACTGTTCGCCCCCAAATCAAATTTCTGTGTTTTTGAGCTGACTAGTGGTGCTGTTTATCCATCTGGATTGTTTTGGTGTTAGTTGATAAGTTTTGCAAATATCAGCTGTACGGATTTCACTTGAATATGATGAAGCCAGATTCTGCTGCTCAAAACACCAAAATACACGAATCTCAGCAACAACATCTATTTTCAGTAATCATGACCCAGTATAAGGTTACTTTTCTACTGATTTTTTTTTCAAATATATTATTTGGTGATTTGAGAACCATTAGGCAAGTGCCATTTAATTCCTTTATATGTGAGATGGTCTCTCTTTTTTTTCCCAAAAAGTCATGTTTCTATTTATATCAATATAAAAAAAATTTGCAGTCAGGCTAAATTAAGTATTTGGCATTTATTGTTATCTGATTATTAAATTTCTAGTAGGAACCATCATGCAGAGAGACTGTAAGCCCTGTTGGTGAATCAGTTGTACCCTGCACGTGCCCAGATGGGTTGTGAGTATCTAAAATATTCAGCACAGCCCCATCTGCTACAGTACAAATCTGTATCTCATAGATATTGCTGGCTCCATGTGCTGGCTAAGAAAGGTGGTTTCTCAGTCCAGGAGAATGACCATTGCTCTGTGCTGTTATTTGTTATGGTTCCATAAAAATCTGCTAAAGTGGCCCCTTTCAGCAAATGCATAATGACCAGGTGTTACACTGAGACATGTTCATATTTGCAAAGTATAGCGCTCCAAAGCTAAAGTATGCATTCATTTTAGCAGCTATGCTTGATTTGACATCAATTATTAAAATGAATTTGATTCCTCAGAAAATATTTCCCACCAGCCACACGCTTATAAATATAATAACCACTAAGTGTTTTCTGATACTTCAGCACAGCCTAAATGGTTTTACTTCTTAAGCATTAAAGGCTTTAAAATTTTAAATTCATTTACTGCCAACATGTTAAATAATGGAAATGTAACTCACTGGAAGGCAAAAGTGCTGCCGTATAACTTCTTGGCAGTGCGAAAACGAGCTTCCTTGGCTGGGGGGCTGCTGAGCAGGAGGAACTGGTGGGAGGTGTGCATGAATTTCAGTTGCTGTTACGGTGAGATCATTGAGACGAGAGAATGTCAGAGACAAGTGGACAGGGAATGAGTATGCATCAAATTACACAATATAGCATTCAAAAATGTTTATAGAAGGGACATAAGGCAATATTGCTCTGGTTTCCTACCCTACTGAGAGGCAGCTTGACGATATGAGATCTGTTACTGGAAATAATCCTGTAGAAACATAGAGAAGAGATTCAAATATGTATATAAACTATATCGTATCATAATAGCATCGTGTTAATACCACTCACAGCAGACATCTTGACTTGTCAAAGTAAAAACAACACACCACTGAAGATGCTTCCTTTTTTTTTCAAGTGTCCAAGTATCCCATGGCAATATGACAGTGAGGTGATGTAGATAATACCAGAAGGTGAAAACACACAGCACAACGGATTGTCTTTACTCACCACTGTAGCAGGGGATGGGCCAAAGGGTCTAGTTTGTCCATCTGTTTCTTAATCTCCAGATACGAACCCTGGAAAAAATGCAAAAACAAATGAGTAAGCTTTTACTTGTGATATGAATATTATATAAGGATATCATCTTATAGATGCAGTCCAACCACAGTAGGTAACAAGTGGGTAAACAAATGTAGCATGGAGAAGACCATGCTACCACTTTGATTAACAAAACTGCATCCATGAAGATTAAACAGCACAGTTCCTTAAATTAAAAAAAACGTGAACGGACATTGTCAGTAATCTCGATACAAAAGCCTACTTCCAAAGACATTGGGATGCTATTTTTATCTGCATTTTACATGCCTTTCAACCCATTTAAAAAAAAAAAGCTGCTCTACTATTGTGGCCTTTCTTTCCCTCCCACCTCCTTCTTGTACCTGGGTCATTTCCCGAATGGACATTACACTATCCAGTGCTTTTTGTAGTCTTTCATAATTCTTCTTCTGTGTTCACCGGTTGAGCCAAACATCCATTGTATGCAGTAAGAGAGAGAACAACATACAGAAATCTAAAATCACTGGAGACATACAGGTCTTAGGTTTAATCATTAGTTTGAAATATATGATATAGAAAAATGAATTGTAACAATAATTTTAGTTTGTTCTGATGGCAGAAGTTTTTTTTTAAGCATGCAGTACGTCTTTTTCAAATTAAATGTCATGATGGAATTAAATATGATCTTTAGAAATGCAGTGAGGATGCTGACCTTTGGATTAAAGGCAAGAGTCTTGGGGTCGTTGGGATCAACAACTGAAGGGTAAGGCTCAAATATGATGCTCTTACGAGGAGACTCCAGGGCAGCTCGACACATAGCTACAAGAAGGTCCACGACCTGGGAAGAGAGGGATTATATATTTATATTTTGTGCCTTCAGTTTATGCTGATGAGTGAAATTGTGTTTTTTCCAATAACACATATTAGCTACAGGTAATCAGAATTGGATCAAAATGTTGACATTGGTATTTTTGTTCTTATCTATATTTCAGCATTTTTATCAATATCTAAAGGAATGGACTATAAAATCCAAATAATGTGCATTATTTGATATACTGTCGAAGTGTTGTGGTCACCTCTGCCCCGGTGGCCACTTCCTCTGCGGCTCCAGACATTACACCCAGAGTGTAGAAAGAGAACACACACAGCTCCCTTGTGCACACAGCAGGCTGCATGAATAAACAAAGTTTAAACTACACCTATTTCGAAATCTACTACCCATACACAAAAAGGTACATTGACTCACACAATCTTCCCATTTGCTTACTAACCAGAAATATGCATATGTATATTACTGACAGAAAAAAAAAATCATAGATCATGTTTCAAGTTACTGATATTTTTTCCACTTATATGAGGGTTCATATTTCTGCATCTCTTACTTATACATCTATGTGTTTCTCTTATTTGCCTCTGGTACCTTCAGCATGGATCCATTCTGAAAGACATGCTGTTCGTCACAAACCACGCAGTACTCATTAAGTGTGGGGATCCTCTGTTCTGAGTACTTCATTATCTGTTTGGGGGGAAAAGCAGTTTAATTCTGAATTAATTGTCACCTTCAGCACTGCCATTCAAAGGAATGCTATTTTGGCAAAGTTGTTACAATGCCATGGTTTTGGGTCCTAGAATAACATTACATTTTAGAGCTCAACAATCATTTGCACAATACTAGGAGCTAATAGAATCTACAGACTGTATGGTGTGGGTTCACACCTAACAATGATGAAATCCCCAGGAGCCATTTATAGATTACTCACCAGGTATTATTTTTTATTTTTAAGTCATTCAAACAACATGTGGTATTTTAATGCTCAGGTAATTAGTTTACTTTCTTCTTAGCTATGACTGAGACAAAATGTAGAAGTGGCTTTGTAAGTGGACTGACATCTTTTTGAGCTCTAACCTGCACTAAGAAGCCATACTCCAAGGTAGGAATGTTCTTGCAGTGGCCGCCCGCCTGGGATGAGAAAAACAATTCAATCAGCTGCCTCGTGGTAATCTGCGCTGGGGCCCTGGCCGCTGGGACAGCCACAGTCTGATGAGTCAAGTGAAGACAAAGCATTATGGGAAAGGGCGCACCAGCCATGTTACGGTAAGGGTAGGGAAAGACTCAGGTGGGTACAGTGCAGGTGGCGGGTGACTGAGAAGGGGGTCAGAGTGAATCACAGCGGATTAAGACATAAAAAGAAAAAGAAAAACAAAAAAAACTTAAATTTCTTAATAACAGCATTTCACCACATACAATTTCCAGAATTACAGTACTTAAAATATTAACTTCAAACATTACGGGTTTCTACAACAGAACTTTTCTGAGTGGAAAGAAAGTAAAGTTAAGAGCCTCAGAGTTGTGGTGTAAACACTGCAACCAAAACTTGACATGTGACAGTTAAAATATATATTTACTGAGAAAGAGGGAAAGGAGTAAAATTTACACAAGTCAGCATTTTAACTGAAAGGTATTTCACATTTGGGTGTTGATTTATCGAGACTTGCTCTGACCTGGCTATTTGGTGGATAGCTGAATAGCTCTCCTTTAGGGTTCTTCATGGTACAGGAGATCGAGCGGTTCATTAAGCGCGTCACCCTCAGCTCAGGGACACTCAGCTTCCCTTTTAAAACTGTGTCTTGAATCAGAGGAAAACTTGGAGACCTGACAGAGACCAAAATACAAAGAAAGCTGTCATTCAGAGTTTCAAAGGGGATATGATTCAGAGCACAAAGGATTTAGATTTTAAGGTTAAAGAACACATTTTGGTATTACTATGATGCTGCTAACAACAAAATCTTAATTTTGAGTAATCTCATTTTAAAAATCATATTATCTATAATAATATATGATCTAGACTGTAATATACTTGTCGACTATAGGCTTGGACAATTTTATAGTGACATCTTCTAAAGAAGTACACACTCTGCTCTAGTGATTCATATGTACTAACAGGTAATACTAGCTCTGACAACTGAAATCTGGCAGCATCTCAAGTCACTAACTGTTACCTGCAAGAGCCAGTGTTGACTTCTACCATTGCTCTCAGTATATAATCAATGAACCACCTTGACGTGAGACTTGTCAAGTTTTGAGGATGTCAAGACAGGCTAGTAGTTAGAGGAGCTGACCTCCACTGAGTGGGCTGGGATTTAATCCCTATGCACCAATAACTGTCAAAGAATGTCTGAGGAAGTCAGAAGCCAAAAATTGTAGTTACCCAAAGGGGAATTTGGTTGTGCTTGTCAAAGCTTGAATTTCAGTCAGTCTTCACAATGCTGAGTCAGAGCTACCATTCCTGTTTGTCTTTTTTGCTATAGTTCACCTAATAGTTTGTAGTATTTATATGGTGTATTTATCCTGTTTATGAACGTAGGTAGAGAATGAATCATTGAACTTTAGGTGCGCACAGTATTTTATATCATGAAACCTTAAGTTGCATATGATTTATGATTTGTGCTTTCAGCTTTGTTTTTATTTTGGCAGATATGCTTATTTCCTACTGCCTAAGACTGATAACTAACTTTGATAAATAACTGGAGAAACATAGCATATTAGCACATGCCACTACAGTCTGAAGCTTTGAGATGTTCTCAAAAAAGTCAATGTCTTCCATCACTATGCCTATATTATGTCAGTAAATAACAAAAGTACAAACAGACTACACAGAAAGCAAACATGCATTTGTGTTGAATGAAAAAAAAAAAAAGACAGAAATCAGAAATTAAATCTTACTCGGGATTCCAGTGTCATTTACCAATGGTGAAGCTAAAGTGTGAGAGAGATACCTACTTTGGGATGGGGGAGAAGATGCTGAGCCCGGCACGGAACTTCTTGATGGTCCCTCCGGCTTTGAACCAGCTGTGCCTCTTCTCCTGCTGGGCCTTGAGAAACTCATTACTGAGGTGCTTCCACTGCTGTGAGGTGAATGTGCTCAGGATCCTGTGATAACATGACAGTCAGGAAGGAAGACGCTAATTTTCTCTTTCAATCGGCGCCAAATATACCTTCTCATAAACACTAAATATTACTATTACGTTAAACTAAGCTACTGAAACTAACTGAAATGTTTCTGCAGCTCTTGCTCACAATGGTACAGGTATAGATGTTTTTTTAGGTCCCAAATTTAAGAGATGACATCACTTACTTTTTAAGTTGCAGGCCCAAGCTGAAACCTTCTTTATTTGACGGCTGGAACACTTCTACTGACGGCTCTAAATAAAGATGACTAATATTATTACACATAGTGTACAGATAGACACAAACTGTGTTTGTTTTTTCCCCCCATTCTCCCTCTTGTACGGCGCACAATGTACTCATCTCTCACACTCATTGAGTAGCACAAATACAAAGTCCCTTCCAGAAAACCAACATCCACAGTGACATCTTTACTCACCGGGTCCATCGAGATACTGAGAAAGAGAAAAGCGAAGTCTCAGAATAATTGGTTCTGTTCTGATAACTTTCCATGCCGTCGCAACTTCCTCCTGAGTCGGACACAGACACACAAATATGCAGAGTTAGCATCCTAATTAAATACATTTCTTGTAATATAAATAGATTATGATTTTATGATGCATTTTACTTTGCAAACTGTCAATATTAGAATAGTAATAGGCAAAATCGGAGGAGGTGTTTCCAGTGAAGACTCACATCTAAGAAACTGATGTTAATATGAAGATCGATGTCTACATCATCAATGGTTCCATACTCCCTGTTCATAAACACAACAACATGTAGAGTTAATTTATCATGAGTAATCAAAGTTATACTCAAACCAATTCATGTGGTTATACCCTGAGGGTGGTTGTTTTTTTTCTCTTTTGGCCCAGCTAGTTATAACAGAGTGCAAGCATGTTTAATCTTATCTCTACTTAGTTATTTCTTTCAAAACTAGTCAAAATTTAAGCAGCTTGATTGCATATGTGTGTGTGTGTGTCTTACTATCTATGCTGTACCTGACAGAGATAGCACTGTCAGTGTAGATGTCTTTTACAGCCTCAATGTCTGCATCCAGTTGAGGGTGTCGATACAGGTCAGCAGCACAACTCCCCTGCAATAAGCAGCACTGGTCACAGTTATAGCAGGGAATGAATTCTCAGTGGTTCCTAATCTTATTTTCTTTTTTAATCAAACATATCCCCACACACCCCACAGTCCCGTCAGATAAAATCCAAGCACTCGTTACTGTTGTGTTTCAAAACAGTTTAAGTTTTCAAGTTAAGCCTTAAATTAGAGATTGCTTATCAAAATGAATGATCTAACATTTGATATTGCTACAGTTTGCACACAATTGTTCATTCACTGTTTGTGTTAGTTTGCATTTGTACCAGCTTAAGGTTTCAACTAGCTGCTCAATACTTTCATACACTTATTTTAACTAATCGTCCACAGTATGATTTACTATGACCTTGCAAAGCTCTGACTCAAAAATAAAATCTTTATAACAAAGCAATTTTTTATATGAAACTATAGTTAATAACTTATATGGGATATCTGAACAATATGATATGGAGTGGTATTTAATCTTTATATTACAAAAATTAAAAAGCCAAAATAAAATGTACTATGTCTGTCATATATGTTCCTGATATCTAGAGTTGATATCTCTTCCCTTCAGCTGAGTGTGTAGAACAGATCACACAGTTTTGTTCTTATCTTCACTACACTCCTTTCATGTTCTCTGACTGCACTGAAATGAGCGTTAAGTCCCAGACTGGATTTACATTTCAATCAAAAGACTTGCAAGATAACCACAAAAAGGATAACTAACAGATTAAGGTCTTATATGAGAGTGAAGCAATGAACTTTGTGAGATGAGATGACACATTAAACATTTGCATCAGAAATGAATTTGACTGAGGTACTTGGGATTACTTGGGCTGTTTGGGGTTATGTAAGGTGTAAATAGTAAATGAAAATACTATGATCCTAATTTGAATAAAAACACAACATTCCCAGATCGTCACATATGGTAATATAAACACTTACACAACTTCACAAAACACAGCATCACATTCTGTAATTAATTAAAAATACATTTGGATTTTTTCCAGCACAGCATTAGAATGCAAATGTCAGTCATTTGGCCCATCGGAGAGAAACATGTCAAAAATGATTTACCACAATGCCGTGACATTTGGTCTGAATATTTACAGTTCCCAAGAGAATCACCCCAAATGATTCTGCTGACCTCTGACTTATTGTCTGCAGTTACTATTGGGTCAAAAATTCCTCCTGACATAAACTTGTGTCTGTAGCAGCATACTGAAAAGTAGAGCTCTCTGCTCATGCATGTTAAATTGTTAAAAGATTACCTTTGTATCAACTGGGCTATAATATTACACAAAAGCACTGTACCAAAGATATGAGGCTTACTTTTTCCTTCATAACACTCTCTGTCATTACTGCTGAGGATTTAATAATGACAGAAGGCTTAAAATAAACACCATACATGTTTTTGACTTACCAACATTATCCTAACGTGAGGTGAAATTAACAAGTAATATATATTTCAAAACCTGTAAATTAACTGTGGTTTTGTTTGTGTCAATGTATTATAACATTGGGAAAAACTATTTTTTTTAAAAACACATACTTTTAAATAACTAGAAATAACCACAAATAAGCACAAGTAGTAAAAACACAATGCCAATCTCCTGACAACAGATTCAACAGAGATTTTGCGATGGTAATAGTGTTTGCTGTACCTGAATGCCATATAGGAATTGTTCTGATTCGTTCTCCCCATCTGACTCCTCGTCTGTCCAACACTGTCCTTTGATGTCCTGTGGGCCCACACATTGTGAAAAAGCTATTATAGTGCAGTAGGACGAAAAAGCAACCTCTTTCTATCATCCTTTCATCTCCCACTTCCCTATTTAGACTTCCTTCGTGTGCTTCAAAATACTGCTTAAATAGCATTGCAAAGAGAGAGATGAAGGGACACGATTTATTCCCGACAGGATATTCTCTCAGTTCAACCCTTTTTAAACGAATCCTCAAATGACAATGAAAAAGGATGACTTTACAAAAATAGGATTTTATAAATAAAATGAACTCTGTTTCTTATCGTTTCCAGCAAAGCCTGAAACCCAGAGGTCCAACAGAATAAACCAGAAGAATATGTTATATTTAATACTTAGATCTAGGTTATTTAATGTTTAAATGCCTATGGAAATTATTTATTTTGTCACGTCAATATAATTTAATTTAAAGCTTTTTATATCATTAACAAAGCCAAACATTTTTTTACACCATTTTAATGATAAGTAATGATTACGCCAATAGGTTCCCAGTTGTCTTACCATTGAGTCTGCTGTTATGGCTCTCTCAGACAGGTTTGGGCCTTTGATTAGTGCCAACCATGTCAGCCTGTTTCTAGGTGGAAGGAGTGAGAACACAAAAGCTTTGATTGACAGTCTCACATTACTCCTCAGTATCACAACCTCGAAAAATACAAATATAAAATTAAAAACAAACAAAACAAAACAAAAAAAAATAATAAAACAAGAAACAAAGAGGCCACTGCAAGTGACGCCATGCTTTGTAAACGGTGCCCTCCTCCTCTTTTCTTTAAATCTTCTGCACTTCACCTTGCCATGTATCCTAGCAACAGCCATCTCTGCCTTCTTTCAGAGTGGCATTAATCACTGCAGAGAGAATGTGTGGGAGATATGTGCAGTACGTTCAGTTCCAAGGATGTTTCCATTTTTTTGTTTGTTTTTTTTCTCCAGGAATTTAACCTAAAAATATGAAAGCAGCAGAGGTTTTTATAGGCCTTACCTGTTGTAGACACAAGGCTAAAGCAGCACATTTACTTATCTCACTGCACCGTTAGACTGCGATTTATTGTTATGAGAGTGAGGAACAAATGTGAAAAAATATATATTTTCTGAGCTAATTTCCCCCGAGTTAGCCTAAAAAGAGCACTAGAGTTTTAAGTAATTTTTAACGCAAGAAAACAATAGCTGCCTCAAAAGAAACAACAGTCACAATGATTGCCAAAAATATCGAAATGATCCAGTCGCTCCCTTCTGTTAGATATGTAAATAATGCACTGCTGAAAATTACAATTTACATAGTCCAGCCCACATCAAACAATAAAATGAATGAAAAATTAACAAAATAGGAAATGATCTAGGAGGGGTGTAAAATACGGCAAGGTGACAACATAGCTTAGCAGTACGAGACTGAATGCCTTGAAAAAGACAAAAGACAAAAAAGAACAGACATACACAAAACCATTCATGGGATATATAGGTCAGTATAGTAAAGAGGATACCAATTTTTCATGTCTTCTTTGACTAGGCCTATTTCAGTACGTCTACATGAAAATTATGGGTATCTGTTTTTGTGAGTCTGTCATGATCATGCTCTTCTCATTGTTGTAAAACACCCTTTCTTACAACAATAGCACACAAGTAAATTCTCATTAAACACTGCTACTCTCAAAACCATATCTTCTTCTTTAGCTTCTTCTCTTTTCTCTATATGCCTGCTGCCTTGCTGTTCTCAACCGTGCTAGCATCTACATCCTCCCAGCTCCCTAACCCGCCATTCCTGGAGCCTCTGTCGTCTCACATGCCAATAGTTACTGACACAGCGCCCACCCCCACACAAACACACATTTAGCCGTCCCCATTCCTCCTTTTGATAACTATTTAGCTTAAACACAGAGGCAGTCAGGCGTATTTTCCCCTCCCCCCATGCTCTGGAACCCCCCCATCTACCCCATCCATCCACACTTACCTCCACAGAGGATGGAGACTGGGATGCTGTCCTTGCCTCAGCTTTTCTCCCTCTTAAAGGGCACACCTGCCTCTCTCTCGGCGGCTGCTTTCCACTGAAATGATAGATGACAATAAGTCCTTTCAAATAAAACCAAACCAGAGCCACAATCCTAAATTCTAAAGTGTCTATTTCTCAATGCTTGTGGTGTGAGTCCGTAGGCAAGCCAGCTAGTGTGTGTGTGTGTAAGAGCCTATGTGTTTATCTATTACAGATCTCTGCTCTTACTGCTCTCTTATATTTTGCCTGACAACACTGAGGTGTCTGAGCATGCTCAGTGAGACTAGGCAAGCCAGTCATGTGACCTGCAGCTGACTGCACTGCTGCTGAGAAATAAGGGGGAAAAATGGCTCTGCATGTGTATGCATCTGCATGTGTGTTTGCATGTGTTGTGCGGTTGCACAAGTCAGTGTCCATTAGTGTGCTCTTTTACTTTGGAGGCAGCTTTTGGTTGATATTTTAATGCTTCACGACTTGTTTAAATTTATTTAACATAAAAATAGTATAATTATACCACAAGCTACATTTGCAATGTATACTACATAGCATGCAGTTACATGCAATAAATATTTCATGCAACATAATATACTAACACTCCAATTATGTTTTAAAAAGTGACTTATATTATATTAACATTATAAGAAAACAATTGTTCCCGTCTCCAAAATAGACTCACTTGCATGTGTGAGACAATGGCCTTTCAGCTAATCAGTCTTTACCCTCTTTATCTCCAGGTATCTATTTAAGAACTGACCTGAAGAATGGGAAGATTAATGGACAGGTGTCCATCCACTTGCCTGTTGTGAGGCTGTAGTCTGGACAGACATGCTTCGGACAGCCCCTTACCCACCCAATTGCTAGGTATTGGATAAGATAAAGGCAGATGCACAGATGATCTGCTGAAAGAGTGTGATTGTTTACATCTGAGTGTCTTGGAAAGCTGCTTTTTGATTGGTATTTATCCTCATTTTAGTTTTTTTATTAGTGTATTCTTGTTTTTTCCCGATTACTGCACTATAGAGGCTGGCATTCAGCCTGCATTCAGAGGCTTTCAACCTGTGCATTTCTGTAAATACCATGTGAAATGACAATAAACTTGAATCTTGATCTGCTGTGGTGACCTCTAAAGGAACCAGCTGCCAGAAGAAGAAAATAAGACATTTATTTGTCCCACAATAATGCAAACTAAAGGGCACTGACTCCAATGAAACACTAAAAATATGGGTTTTGATGTCATTCACAGTGATTTCATCAGCTTACAGAGTTTAGACTTTTTGGTACTTTATTTGTGAAGCTAAGAAGTCAATCTAAATATTCTAAATTACATATGCAGACTTATTTAGACAAGAGGTTGCCAAATTAAGGGAATCACTTTTGATTAAAGTCTACAAAAGAAAACTGCACACATGAACCCTTTGTCTGTTTGTACATTTTTCTAATATTTCAGTTTAGGGCGGAGGTTTCTGTTGGTTTTTGAAAAACAAGCTTTCTAACCCTTACTGAGCAGCCATTTTCCAGACAGCAGCTATATTTTTCTTCATTAGCGTTTAGTCTGCTATGATGACTAGTACAGAGGAGTCAAAATTCATCCGTCTGATCTTATTCTAAACAGCTATATCACAGTGCAATATAAAGTGGACGAAGGAAATGAACAGAAGTTTGTCAAGCTTGTCAACCTAGTTGCCTGCACAAAAGGTTACCAGGTTACCAACAGCTAACACTGGGCAATAGGCCACACTTTGAAAACTCTGTCTTTAGTCTAGGTCATTATCTTTACTCCATTTTCAGCATAATCAGATTACTAAAACTGCGACCACACCATCACTATTCTATTTGGGGTTAGGAGAAAAAAGACACAATACCATGTTTTGGTGATGGATATATGTATGTATTCACTTCTATACATGTATATATAGATATGTGTTTGTAATAACATAATGTTTTTTTCATTTTGTAAATGAGCTCAATATTTTAAAGCAATTGATTTTTATCCGTGGTTCCAAGTACTTCACATTCTGTTTTATTTTGGTAGCACTGGTGGAGGCAGTTTTACTAGAGCAGTATTAGCAGCATTAAGGTGTTCTATCTGCTCATCTCTGAGACTTATCTGAGCATATTCTCATACTGTCTTACTGTACAACATGGCACAGGCTTTAGCAGCAATTAATGCTGACTGACAGCCAAGAGCTTGGGCAGTGAACAAAGAGACTGAACAGCAGGTCTGTTCCTCACCTGGAAAGGTGTGTCAACTGGCCTTGGACGCTGGAGTAGATGGGGTCCAAGTAAAGGAAGCCAGCAATCAGAGGGACAGCAACATGGGCAGTGGGAGTAGCAGTGCTACCACAACTGTTAACAGGTGAGTTAAACATGTAACATGGGAAAAGGGGGTACATCTGCAGTGGGAAGTGCAGGCTTTTGTAGCAGTGCAAAAAAATAGCATCTGTGTTTTATTGTTTTTGTAAACTACATGTTTAGGATTATCTGCAGGTTTTGTTGCAGAGCTTAAACATTTTGTTCACTGCAGTTAAAATGTATTCGTGCCTGTGTCAAGGATTTACTTTCGGCAACCAGATAACTAATCACTGTGGCAAGCTTTTTTTTTTATAGTTATGTACTGTATGCAAGGCACAAATCCGTGTTATGTGTATTTATTGCCAAGTGGTAAAATGTAAATGTATACCCCCCCCCAAAACAAAAGTTTACATTCTCTCTTTCTCTCTAACACAGGAAGGTTTTTAATGTAGTCCAGTGGCTTTTAAAAGTTTTATGACATTCACAACTTCAGAAGCAGTTTATGCCTAACACATTCTATCAACTTTTACCAATTAAAAATCAATCCAATTTGAATGTTATTATTTTCTTTCCTTATTTCTCCAAAAACTGTTTTTTATCTTAATTTTATGTCATATATTTACCTTGGTCATCGTTACCCCACCTGCTTCAACCGTGGGGGACAAGCCACTGTTTGGGGATGCCTGCTATAGTTTGTATTTATAAATTACGAATATGATTTAAAGTAAAAACAAATTATAATAATAATAATTTAAATAAGGCGCAAATAATATTTACATAACATAACAAATAACCGAAATTAATGTTTATATTTTAAGAGAACGTATATTGACAATATTCAATATTAAGTAACAAAATGCAAATTCTTATATAACTGACCATAACCAGACTGCTGTATCATTTTTTATCGCTAGATGGAGGTCGAGTCTATAAAGAATTTCCGAGGCCCACGTTAGATTTTTCTGTCTACTGCTGACTGATTGGGAACTTACAAAATACAGCAGGGGCACTAAAAAGCATTTGGGTCTCTTTTTTCTTTCTTTCTATTAACCGTCTTTCATCAATTAAGTTTAACATAAAAATATATTATGACAGCACACAAGTCTGTTACCGTATACAGCACGTCTAATGATGCTTCCCATGTTACACTAAGCAGCAGATGGTTAGCACGTCCAGGCACTAATGAAGCCAAAAGACAACAAGGAATATTTAATTCATTTAAATACTACGCCTGTAAACGGAGACAGAATGCCGATGTTAAGCAAACTACTGCATTTTTCATCTTCCTCACTTTTATTCGGGAAAGCCACACATAGTCACATGCCCAGGTCCTCACGCGTCCCAACCACTACCATACGCATCTCTGTATCCTTCCGCGCTGTTTTTCATTTACCACTTCCTGGCTTTCAACAGGCGTAAACCCGATATAAAAGTGAAATAAATCTTTCTTTTTCGTGTTCTTGATGCTATAATGGTCGCAGGTTGGTTGATATAAGACTCTAAAGACCCCCTTTCCTTTTTTACATGTTCTCTCGGATGGATATCGTAGCATCCCTAGAAAGTAGTGCCATAGCTTGAGGTTCTAAAGAGATCACCTTGAGCTGAGCTCAGTGATACGCCAGTCACATCGGTTCAACAGCTACTAAAGGTGGGTATCCTCAACAGGGGGTTCAGCTGCATTGTCTGTCGATCCATCGGACGTGTCACGGCTTTTAAAACCTGTAAGACTTTTTATTTTCAGTAGTTATTTTTTACACTCTGGTAAGATTATCGAGCAACTCTGCGTGTTGCTCACCGACATGTGGTTTCCTGTCTTTCTCATTTACCGGTATTTTAATTGATTACTATTTTAAAGCCTCAAAAATGTAACAGTGTTAATACAGCTAGATGAATACAGTCATCTTAGATCAGCCATTTTAAACCCCTCATATGCGGACTTAGAATGCTTTTAACAGCCTTGTGGCAGTGCATTTAATAAACTGATAAGCCGAGGGAATGTATGTGTAAATTGAGCAGCTGCTTATATTACAAACTCTCAAAAAGTAGCAGTATTGTTTTTGTAGCCAACCCAGAAAATGTATGAATACCAGTAACATTTTATTTCATTCGCGTGAAACGTTGTAGAATCGCTTCCTGTTGCCTCTTGACGTGGGTGTGGCCCCTCCGTCTTTTCGGCTTCCCATTGGTCAATCTCCGTGATGCGTCTAGCTCAGGAAAATGTGACGCAGGATGAGAACGTGACCTTTAGCGCATCGTCTTTACTATAACTTGATGCATTTTTATAAAACACTGATGCTTTATAGCTGATGTAGCTTTTAAATAATGAGAAACAATCTAGTTAATTTCATTGTTGGTAATGTAATGATACTTAATTAAAGAATTGCGTGGTATGTGTTCTCCTTTTCCTCCGTGTGCCCGTTACTGCTAAGCTAAACTCATCACGATGCGCATCTTCATCCTTTAATTAATCAGTCTTTCCTCTCTTAAGTAAATGCCGGCCACGTTAGATGTTGTGTATGGCATGGCCGTCCTGTAGATCTAGTTTGAAATATGGGTTTTGTTTTACTACAGTAATTTTCCGCAGTGGTGGAAGGCCTTATTGACACTAGATACATAGGAATGAAGGCAGGTCTCATCCTGCCAGGTATGTGAACACTTCTTTTTTTCCACAAAAAGAAGTCTTTTAGCTGAATTTTTAAACTGCAGTTTGATATCCTTAATAATTGTGAAATACACCTCGTGCATATGCTTTATTTTCTGAAATGCAGTTATTTGTATAACACTAATTGTCATTGATATGACCTTCCTGGGCAAATGAGCTGTTTACAAATTGAAGTCTCATTTAGTCTGTGAAGGTTCTCAGTCATCCAGGTCATCGTAGTCAAAGGAGCTTGCAAAGAAAAGCGTCTGGACTTCTTTAGTCTCAAGTCTCATTTACAAGAGCCCAACCAAATCAGATTGTCAGGCAACTGACTGAGTTCTGTTGAAGTGATTAACTCCACAAGAGAACCTTGAGTGTCTTTGCCACTTAAAGCTAGACTGAAAGCACAGAACTCTAGAGGCACTGTTGTAATTATTTTCTCACATAAAGGCAGAGTAACCCAAGTTAAATTGAGCCTGTGAACTTAAACTTCAGACTCTAGAACTTTTTTTTTATTTTTATTTTTTATCATCAACAAATACCTCAACAGAAGGTTCTGTGTGACAAACACACAGGGTCATCACTTAGTAATTTTCTGCTTTTGAAATCATTGTAAAGGGCACCTATCTGTTTACCAAGACCAGTGTGAGTCGTGGATGCCACCTGCTGCTACAGTTAATGAATAAAACTACAATTTCCTCTTCTAGTAGGAACTACTGTCCTTGACCTGCTGTTTTGATAAGAAAGTTTAGCTTTAGCAAAGCGGGTGGTCAGTGTATTAATCTGGACCAAACAGCTGTTGGTCTCTCTACTGTAGATGTATGTTTGCTAATGCCGCATGGAGCCAGCTCCACCATTATGAGTATTCCTCTGCCACCACCTGACAAAATGGTCACTCTAAAGGTACACACTACCCTAAATAAAGTTTGTAATAATCTGTAGGTTCTAACAACTGTCATGTATTCTGAGGATTAGCTTTCTGCCACTTGACTTGCCATGTTGTGTTATTATTAGCCAAAAATCCATTTTTAGACTCGGGGCTACCCTAGACTGGTAGCAACACTGGTGTCAGAATACTGCTGTACCATCACAGAAGTCTCATGTATGTCGGTTGTATTAGATCGTGGTGACTGTCTAGTCACTGTGGGTGCTCTTCATATCCTTTATCCTCATTGAATGGATTTACTCTTGAGCTCCTGGGAATGTTGCACACATGCACGCACGTTGCTGCCGCACTCAGTTCTGCTGTAGCAAGGAGAAGTTTGTTCGCTGGCATTGGAAGCTCAAGCACACTGGGGTGGCTATGGAGGTCATTTGTGTTAACAATCTTTGTCCCCAAGAGGAACAGGAAGATCTACTGGGGGTATGTAGTGTAACCTGCAAATGGTGCCTTGGTTGAGAGAGTGTGGAGGATTGAAACCATTCAAGAGCCACCTTGGATTAGCCCAGTGTTACATCACATGCTTAGCAGGTCATACAAAATGTTATGTCGCCCTGGCAGGAATGCTACTGTAACTGCTTATGATTGCACAGCTGTTTTCATAGATAAGTTGGATAAGAAATGGTTTAGAAAGACGTGATAAGATGGTGAGAGAATATGTTACAGAAGTATATGTCTTACAAAATGATTATCAGCACTCTGCTCTTAGCTGGTCCTGTATCTGTGTCAGGGTTGCTGTAGCTGCTGCTGGTCTGTGACTACTGTCCACTAGGTATCCGGGGTTCAGAGATGCCTCTATGTAGTCATTGTGTTTCTCTATAACAACAAGGAGCACACAAGCTGGAACAATGCGTGTTCTTTGGCCAGTCTCATTCCTTCTGGTCCAAAAATAACACTTCACTTGAGGATACAGGCAGTATGTGAGTGTGAGAGGACATTTTTCCTGAACTGCAAAAGACACATGCAGATAATTCTGTGTATTTGCAGAAGAAAATCTTATCAGATCCCTATTTTTATGACAGTAATGATGAGACATTCAGCACATTTTTGGGTGATGCACATTTGAAATCCCCAACCTCAACAAGCAAGGGTAAGCTAGCAATTCTGTCACTAGAAGCAAGCCTGTGGTTTTATTACTATTTCTACTCTTAGATACAGCTATGTGGGTTTTTTTTTTTTTTTTTTTTTTTTTTTTTTGGTTTTTTTTTGCCAACTATGACTGTTTGTGTGTCCTGGAGACACATTATGTAGTGGGAACTACAGCAACAGGGCTTTTGAGCACTTTGGCAAGGGTCAGTATATCTGTCTGTGGAAAGCTTTTTAACACAGTAGCTTTCCAGAGATCCAAGGAACAGCCTAGTAAATATAGAAGGCTTTACATGTGTGCCCACGTGTAGCACCAAGACTGGCTGTATGGTGCAGAGAGGCCTATGCCCCTGCCCAGCTTGACGTTTCTGTCACAGTTCTAAATTATTTTTTTAACTCTTCTCTTCTCCAGTGAATTCTCTCTCTGTTGTATAAATACAGAATTTCCCTTTTTTTAGGGGAGTTGGTTTTGGACATATTTGTAGTCGTCTAACAAACATCTTCTGTAGGAAGTTGCATAAAACTTCATTTCCACATTTCCTTCTAAATGTCTTTTCAGTTTTGCAATGTTGATGGACTGTATTGAACTTTAGAGGTTTAACGTTAAAGATGTAACATTTAAATTAGACTGTAGAAAAGAGTGACAATGATGGCATTGCATCTAGATGTTGCATTTTTCTCAGATGTTTTGATTGTCATCGGGTGTGTTTGTTCGACATGTGCTATTGTACTATTTAATCCATTTTGTTAAAGTAGTTTTATTGCTTTTTGGGTCACACCAGGAAATCATTTAAAAACAGCATGCTGCAGTAGCTAGCATGATTACAGGCTCCTTTTTCCCCCTCTGAGATTTTTCCCTGTGGTTCAGCCCACTGAGGGGTTGAGTGTGCTGCAGTAGTGTGACTGAGCTCACGTACAACATTAGTCTGCCTCATTGATGGAAATGTTATATCACCAGTTAGCAGGCTGCTGGCAGTGAGGTTCTGTCTGGAATCCCCCACCATGATGCATTTGCATTTAGGATGTTATGAGTAAGAGAAAGTCAGACCACTACCACGTGTCTGCAGTAAATGTTCCACTGAGAAATTACTACAAAGATGGCTTTGCCTTCAGTTGTAGCTGCAGCACCTAAAAATTGTCTGTTTTCCAGATTTTTTTTTTTTTTTTTTTTTTTTTTTCCATGCATCAGCCTTTGTATCCTGTTCTGTGTATATTGGTAGGGAATTAAGACTGGTACTAAAGGTGAAACACTCTCAGTGGCTTTTAGTGACTTATCAGCCTGTTGCTTTGATTAAAAAAAAATGCATAAAATAAACCCTTCAAATCTACTTAGAAGTGATGTTAATCAAATCTGATTAATTTTACGGTCTGTAAAACCAGCCTATTAAATTAAATATTTGTTTTAGTTGTGTAACCACAGCAACCAGAGCCCTAAAAGAAGCTGCACTCATAATCACTATAGATAAGTAATGTTACACCCTGCTGAGACATGCCTACCTTGTTGGATTAAGCATGCTACAATGCTCATTGATACCGTACCTCTCATAACTCTGATTCGCAGGCTGAAAGGAAGGGAGTGTCCCAGCCACACATAAAAGTTCCCTGTGTGCAACTGACTATATTGAGTCACTTCCCACTGCACAGGATTTTAGGTAATCTCTGTTTTATACAGCCTTGTGTTTTACAACTAGAAAAGAGTGATGGTTTCATGTTGAAAGTACAGAAATTCCAATCTTCTAGTTGAGATGTGACTGTTGGCATCGGTGACTCAGCAAGAAGGGTGGGTGGTCTAGCAGCTCAATGGGCTGTACTACTCTGTATAAGCTTTAGCATGTCCTCTAGCGCTACAGATCAACGTTAATATATTTCCTGTTCGTTTTTAAGCTATTCCATAGAGGTTGGAGTTATTTTCCTTAATTATTGAAGCGTGAAACATTCATATCCTCAAATTCAAGATAGTCTTGTGCAAATTCTGTGCTCACAATAACCCAGTGTTGAAAAATGCAATATTTAGATTTCATAAGCCTAATGTTAAATAGTCTTTGTGTGTGTCTTTTACCTTTTGCGACTGACAACATTTGGAGTTCGTGACTCTTAGCACTACCATGGTTCAGTTTTCCCCTTATGGCAAACTGAGCCATGACTTGTGTATATCATGACACATTTTGTTGGACTTGCGCAGTCTAATACAAAGGTATACAAAAAGGGCATAGACTGCTAACAGTCTTACTGTTAGGCTAGTTTATATCATAGAGTAACTAATAGCTATCCTGTTTTACAACACAAATGCAGGTATGTGCATGATGCTTTCAGTGGAATCCAACAACCTCAGTATTAGATGAATTTTTTTATTTTTATATTTCTTTTTCTCTTTCCTGTTTAGGACTTCTCCAGTTGCACCAGGAATCACCATGCCTCAGTTAAAAGGAGATATGGGCTCAGCCTTCATCCAGACACAGCAGCTCCATGCTGCTACGGCCGACACTTTCCTTGAACACATGTGCCTGCTGGATATCGACTCAGAGCCCATCACTGCGCGCAACACTGGAATTATCTGCACCATTGGTTGGTCCAAACTACCTTTTTTTTTTTTTTTTTTTTTTAAACTTGTACTCACGCAATAATAGATGTGGAAGGAAGCTCTTTGTACATTTAAAAGAGAACATCTGTTTTTAAAGCCGTTGTTGTAGGGGCAGCTTAAAAGCTAAGACACTGCATTTCTGGAGATTTAGTTTTTGGTTTTGTGGTGCAAACGTTGCAACGTTTGGTTAAGTTTTCCGTTCACACCATTGAGTCTTCATACAGTACCGTATCTTTTAACAAAATAAGATCTGTTTGGAATTTTACATTTTGGACTTTAGTTTGTACACAATGACTTGTACCTCCCTGCTAGTAAACTGTATCAAAATCCTAAATGTTAGAATTTTCAATAACTCTGTGCAGGGCCAGCCTCTCGATCTGTGGACATGCTGAAGGAGATGATCAAGTCTGGAATGAACATTGCTCGCTTAAACTTCTCCCATGGCACACATGAGGTGGGTCTTCCTACAACTCGGTCTGCTATGTAAATGTCTTGGGCAATGGCAGTTTACATTTCAGACAGTTAAATCTAATTTTATCTGAGCTGATGGTTTCTTCAAATATAGTTCTTTGTTTGTTTTTAAAGGTGTTGCAGATTCTGAAAATTCAGTGTAGAAATCATTAATAATTTTCTTTGAATTTTTTTTTTAACATACTTGACTTTAATATATTCTTGGACTGAGTAGATCTAGCTGTTTCACAAAGAATCAATGTAACTGTAGATTTGAAAATGGAAAACTAAATCTAAGCTTTGCTGTTTTGCAGTGCTAGAAAAGCAAGCAGCAACACCTGGCTTTGTTTTGGGTTTTTTTTTTTTTTCCAGCTAGCAAAACCATAATGGTTTTCTCATAGTGGTTGTGGTGTAACTTTGAAAGTCAGCCAACCTGCCACTTAAGTTATTATTGAAAGCTCCGGTTACCCAGGTAGGCAGCATAAGCCGTAGGCAGGCAGTAGCTGTTTATAAAACCACAAACAATACACTGCTAGTTAATTAGCATGCACTAAGGTGCAAAGCTGGCTGTGTTTAATTTTCTTATAGCATTTCCCACAGCTCTGTAGCAAATGTTGGCCAGCATTGAGAAGTAGCAAGATTTCTGGGGGAAAAAGTGCACCTAAATTCTTCATCTTCCTTTAAGATATAACAATGTATTTTAGTTCGTTTGCACTCCTGCTTGTGCTAGGATTTAGTTTCATTATTGGTGTACTACTTTTCATCATCTACTTGACTGAGGAATTTCCTTTTGAGAAACTCTACACTCAAACTTATCATACATGGCACAGTATCAGAAGGTGTCTGTCATAATCAAGTGTAACCTGTGTTCAAGGACGCACACAGTGGCATGTCACCTGTCCAGTTATTAACCGTGACAGCTTTATAGCCAAATGCACACTTAAAAAATGCAAGCCCATGTCAGTCCATGCTTCATGAACTCCTGTCTCAGGAAAACGAGACAGGAGGACGGTGCACCCCGCCCACCATCTGTTTGACCCACTGCCCTCAATTAGTTCCCACACTTCCAGACTCCCAAAGGGCTTCTTCCTCTGAGCCATTTGGACTGTAAACAAGCATCCCCCCCCTTCCCCAACCAACACACACCCCACTCCTGCCCACCCACCTTACTAATCTGAGCCATGGATTGAGTAACCCCCATCCCTCAGGCCACTCATTTAAAAATAAATAAAAGGTTCCTACTTCCAAGCACTTTGCAACTTGGTAGTATACATTTCTCCTGTTTGCTATTTATTCATGCTGCCTACTATTTATATTTTATTCCACCACAGTGGAGCTCCCAAAATTTTGTTGTACGTGTACACTGACAATAAAGGGCTATTCTATTCTAACCCCATGATGATAACGTATAATTATGACCCAGTTTATAGTCATGTGAGTTGTATTTTTATCTGTTAATTGTCTGGCGTTACTTTTATGTCTGCTTTGTAAAACCTTTATCTGAGAATAAATGCATAAAATAGTATTACTCTTTAACATGTTTGCAGTCCAAGATGGAATAGAAAGAGGTTGTTAGGCACAGTTTTGACTGAAAGAAATAGTTGGGGTTGACATCTGGGGAAGAGTATTTACTGGAAATATATTAACATATTGACTTCTTCCTTGCTTTACAGTATCATGCGCAAACAATCAAGAACGTTCGTGAGGCATGTGAGAGCTTTGAGCCTGGCAGCATCCAGTACAGGCCTATTGGCATTGCTCTGGACACCAAGGGCCCAGAGATCAGGACTGGCCTCATTAAGGGAGTGAGTTTAGCTCCACTTGTTCTTTACAAAGCTTCAGTAGAATAAAACCCAACCAGAAAGAACAATAACTTATGTGATGATTGTGTTAATGATTTGACAGAGTGGTACTGCTGAGGTGGAGCTGGTGAAAGGCAACATGATCAAGCTTACCTTAGATGATGCTTACCAGGAGAACTGCAGTGAGGACATTCTCTGGCTTGATTACAAGAACATTACCAAAGTTGTTGAAATTGGCAGCAAGGTCTACATTGACGATGGACTCATATCCCTGCAAGTCAAGGAGATTGGTGAGTAAAAGCCAGGCCATGATAAATGAGGCCAGCCTCAAAGTCTCTTCTTCTGATCTATTATAATATTTAAAAAATACTTATGTTTATTTTTCACCTCCAAAGGCACTGATTTCCTCAGTTGTGAGATCGAGAATGGTGGCACCTTGGGAAGTAAGAAGGGAGTGAACCTCCCCGGTGCTGCTGTAGACCTGCCAGCTGTTTCTGATAAGGACATCCAAGACCTGCAGTTTGGTGTGCAGCAGGGAGTCGACATGGTCTTTGCCTCTTTCATTCGCAAAGCGGAAGATGTGCATGCTGTCCGCGCAGTGCTAGGAGAGAAGGGCAAAAACATTAAGATCATCAGCAAGCTTGAGAACCATGAAGGTGTACGCAGGTGTGTGGAAATGGCTTGCTATATCAACATCTTTTATTTAAATGATGGTGTATTGTAGAGAAGAAATAAAAGATTAAGCTGAAACCTTTTTTTAAAGGGCTTTAAAGTGGTCTTTATGAGTGTATGTTTATGCCATAGTCCTGACAATATATCATAACAAATGGTTGCACTTGATGAATTTGATAAGCTGGAATTTTTCTACCCGTTTTGCAGATTTGATGAGATCATGGAGGCCAGCGACGGGATCATGGTTGCCCGAGGTGACCTGGGTATTGAGATCCCCACAGAAAAGGTCTTCCTTGCCCAGAAAATGATGATCGGTCGCTGCAACAAAGCTGGCAAGCCAATCACCTGTGCCACTCAGGTCAGACAACAGTAAAGAAAATGTTGCATTTCCTCCTAGCACATCTAGTTTGCTGAGTACTCGGTGTACTAATCATCCTGTCGGCCTAAATGTGTTCAGCTACGTAAATTTTAACCAGACTGGTTTTATTTTCCTAAATTTTTCAGATGTTGGAGAGCATGATCAAGAAGCCTAGACCCACTCGTGCTGAGGGCAGTGATGTAGCCAATGCAGTGCTGGATGGAGCCGACTGCATTATGCTCAGTGGAGAGACTGCCAAGGGAGACTATCCTCTGGAGGCAGTGCGCACACAGCACATGGTGAGTTAATGTATAATAACAATATCAAAAGATGGGGAAAATATCTCAAATTAGGCCATAAAGAACTGTAATTTAAAGTAATGATTTTGTGATTTGATTGCATGAATTACAATTATAAATTGGAAAAGATTATAGCTACTGGGTGGTTATGCTTTCATTCTTTCCCTTTTTTCCCCTTTCAATATTTTTTTTATTTTATTTTTTTTTTGTGTTCACTTTCATGCCCATTGGCATAAACTTTTTACTCTGTCACTTGGTGAAACGTTAAGATGTTAGCAGACATCATCAATATACAAATGAACCATGTTAAAATTCTCAGTTGGGATAATTGACAAAATCCCAGTGATAATTCCGTCTGTGTTTGGCATTTAAAATAACTCTGACATTGCATGATTTCCAAATCATAATGCATGTTGCCTGAACCCCTTCATCTAACACATTGGCTGTTACTGCTATTGTTTACTAGTTACTAAAGTTGCTATGATTTCAGGGAAATCTGTGGAACTTTGGTAGCTGTTAAATAATTCATAGTGCAAATCACTTGTATTCCAGAAAGAGGAAAAAAAAAATGTGGCTGCTGGAAAAGGGAACAGAAAAAGCATCTTTAAATGATGCTACACTCAATGACCTGATTAACAAGGGACTGTGGAGATTCCTTAAAATTTGCACACTGTATACCCACATTTGTGTTGTTTAGTTAGGGACAGTCTGAATGAAGTACAATAAAAGTAAAGCACCTTTGATGAAGTCTTAGACCCCATAGAAATTTGCTCTAAAGTATGCACTTAATGCTGTGTTCATTATTCATGCCCTTTTTTTTTTTTTTTTTTTTTTTTTTTTTTTGGCTTGCTGCAACTGTTCACAGCTACTCTGCAATAGAGATGCAGTGACTCAGCAGTCCTGCAGATCTTAGTTTTGAACTTGCTGCCCCCACAGTGAAGTTGGAAGGAATGCTTTAGAATCTTATGTACAGTACAGCCTCTTAATAGCCTCTGTTTATTTAAATAAAACACTTATTTAGTAAGGAAAAGGAAAATAAAACTAACCTCTTCTAAGCCTCTGTTAAAAGTTATTTCTGTATGGTTCCTCTTTATTCCTCCTGGCTGCCCTCAACAGTTTCTTCAGCTTTTTGTGCAGTTTGACTCACTGTTTGTCATTTGTTTTTAACCCAGTAGCTTCTTTAGGACATATTTGTGATTTAATGTTTTAGATAATTTAATTTAAAATTAATATGCAGTTCACTGTATGTCATATTTAATATCATGTAAAAGTTTTTGTATTTTAATCTTGACATTCCCCTTTTTCCCCCACTTACTGCACACCTAAATTCTTATATTGCCTTTCATTTCTTTTCCTTTTTTTTTTTTTTTTTTTAAAACCTCCTTCACTAACTTTTTTTTTTGCGTCCCTTTAACATTGTCCCTCTGTTTTTCATCTTCCTTAATTTGTTTTCCTTTTTCTTGTCACTTATTCTTGCTTTACAACTGTTTGCCTGGTTTGAAAACTCCTTTCTTCGATGCATCTTGCCCTCACTTGTGCCAGATTGCTCGTGAAGCCGAGGCAGCCATGTTCCATCGGCAGGTGTTTGAGGACCTGCGTCGTTCCACGCCGCACTGCAAAGACCCTGCTGAGGCCATTGCAATCGGTGCTGTGGAGGCCTCCTTTAAGAGCTTGGCCTCTGCGATCATTGTGCTCACAGGCTCTGGAAGGTAGGCAGGTTATCTGGTCTGCCACTTGGTGGAGGTCACTAATAACTGTATTTAAGGAGTCTGAGAGGCAGCGTAGGGCCAGGCAGGGACTTTCCAAGGGGACAACTGGGAGAGCTGGCAAACATAACTAGACTCATGGTTGGATGTTAAGAAGTTCTATAGAAGCAGTTAAATGCTTGTGTGGGGACCCTAAAGAAAAATGACAACATATCCCTAACCCTATTACTCAATGTTCTTCTTCACTGATTTGTGTGTGTGAACATCTTCATTGGCTTCATTAGCCATCCTTGTTTAACCAAGAGTCTAGCTACACATTTGCCAGTTAATCCCATTGATGTGAGTACCTCATTATATAGTGTGTGTGATTGAGAGTAACCCCTCCCCAACCCTTCCCTTCGGGGTTCAGATAGCACGAGAGGCCGAGGCAGCCACCTTCCACAGAAAGCTGTTTGTGGAGCTGAGGAGACACTCGCAGCTGACCAGAGATCCTACAGAAGCAGTAGCTGTTGGAGCTGTTGAGTCATCCTTCAAATGCTGTGCTAGTGCCATTATTGTTCTCACTAAGACTGGAAGGTAAGGAAAAGTGGAATAGAGGTGACATGATTCAGGTCCGAAGGTAAGGTGTCGCCAAACCTGTGCTCGCCCATTTAACCCAGCTCCTCCGTCTTCCTCAAACACCTAATGTACTTGTGAAAATCCCCATCCTTCTAGTGTGTGTGTGTGTGTGTGTGTGTGTGAGTGTGTGATAACAGTAACTAATTTTATAAAAAAATGAGACTGTTATGTCATTAGCCCAGGTGCCCATCTTTTAGACTCTTGTCATTTATAGTTTTGTGAAATTTTAGTTTGGATTGTTGTATTGGCTCAAAATGTTTGAGAACTTGTGACAAAAATATTATTTTAAAACCATAACTTATTTACACACTATGGTGTAAATATGCAGATTTTAAAAAATTGCCAGCATTTTTCTCTTCTCGTTATTAGCTGTACAGCAGCTGGTTCATTCAGAGAACGCCAAGTTCACGTTTAACAAAGTGATCCTTTAACAGTCTTTGCTATTAGAGGATCACTTGGTCTTTAACCGTGGACATCTTGGGCTACTGACAGTGACCTTAAACCTCTGCATATCGATGCTAAAACATAAGTGTTGTCACTTATTTTGGGCTACTCTGACCACTCACTATGGAAATGTTAGACTCTGGTTGCTTCCCTTGCCTCTCATACCTGTTGGGAGCAGAACACTGAGAAATAGAAATGAGCCAGACTATCTGAGAACACTTATGTGTGGGTGGTGGATTATTAATTGCACTGAATTGCTTCTTTCAGGAAACCATCAGTATGGAGATGATTTGCATATATTAAGTTGTTAGTTTCTTACTTATTGCTGAAAATCACTAAGTATTATGAGTTAAATGCTTGGATATGTCTGCTTTGTTAAATGTTTTGCACTTTTTGGAAAAAAAAATCTAATTAAAACCTCATTGTTCTGCACAACCTTTTTTAACTACTAATTTACAAAACATTGGGATTCTCACCCATGTTAAATGGATCACTGAAACATTGAGTGTATTTTGGAAGTAGTATGTTAACCCCTAATGATATCAAGTATAACAACTGGAATCAGAAATAAAGGAAGAGTTCCATTAATGAAACGTGACTGGAGGGCTTTATAATAGGGAAAAATTTCAGCCATTTTACAAGAGGAATTTGCTAATGTGAAATCGTGTTCCAAAAAGAAGTCTGCCTTGCAATCAAAAAGCACTGAATACCATAAAGCTGTAAAGAAGTTCAAAGTCCTTTTACAAAAGTTAGATAAGAAAAAATGATTTAATACTGTGGCTGTGTCCTTGACCGAGATGAGCGAAGCTTTTAGCTGTCTACAGGTGTACCATATGCTAATCATGGGACACATCAATTGGTACAGTAGCACAGAGCAGGGATAACAATACACTCCAGAAATAAACATCAGTTTGTCAGAGCACCTTGACATAAAACACTGTGTTTAATTCCCCCCTTTTTTTTTTTTTTTTTTTTTTTTTTTTTTTTTTTTTTGGCTGATGAAACTTTAAATTAAGGTTACTCCATAATGAAGCAAAAAGATGGTAGCTACAACAGGACAGATGGATATAAAATTAAATATGCTCATTAAAGACACCATATTGCAATTATTTGCCTAAGAACATGTGGTTATCTTTACTTGATCATTTTAACTTTGAGACTTGGGCTATGATTGGACCAATCAATACAAATTTTTGGGCAGTTGTAATGGGTTCACCTGCTCAGTATGCATTAAAATCCATCAATTTCCTTTTTGGAATCTCTTCAGTAAACTTGTACTACTGCAGTCTTTACATCAATGAAATATGGATGAAGTGTTTAGTTTCCTCTGTGTCCGTGCAGGTCTGCCCACCTGATCTCCAGGTACAGGCCCCGTGCCCCCATCCTCGCTGTGACCCGTAATGCTCAAACGGCTCGTCAGGCCCACCTGTACCGCGGCATCTTCCCTGTCCTCTACACCAAGCCCTCAAACGAAGTGTGGGCAGAGGATGTAGACCTGCGTGTCAACTTTGCTATGGAAATGGGTAAGCAGCTGTTACCTTTTAATACCCTGTATACTGTAAACCTAATTTAATACATCAAATAACCACTGCTTCATTTATTGTTTCATAATGCTTTTTTCTTTTCTTTCTTTTTTTAGGCAAGGCCAGAGGCTTCTTCAAAGAGGGTGACGTTGTCATCGTGTTGACTGGCTGGCGTCCGGGCTCTGGTTACACCAACACCATGCGTGTGGTTCTGGTGGCCTGAACAGCCAGGAGGGCAGCTCTGCTTTCTCCTTTTTCTTTTTCTTTTTTTTTTTTTTTTTCCCTTTCATCTATCTTTCATAGCGTTCCAACACCACACCTCACTCCTGCTCACAACCTTTGGAATCCAGACACTGGGGCTCACATGCTCTACCATTCAACAACTTAGCATTTAGGAAATGATGCAAAGGATTTTTGAAAAGGTACAACCCTCATGGTCGAGGTTTTGAGTGTGAGTGGAGTGTGTTTTTCGCACAGTTCTACCTATGTTCCATTCCTTTCAATTACCTAAATCAAACCAGTCTTCAGGGCCTCAGTAACACACCCTGACCAGAAACTGCTGTATTTATTCACTCAGAACACTTGTATAACTTTAAAAGTTGAATTTTATGAGTGACTGCTTCCTGGTCTGTGTGCATGTGCGTACTGACTCATGTTTAGGTGGGGTTGGTGGTGGAGCCAGCTGACCTTACCAGAGCCCCTTGAGTCTGTAAGGGCATACTAAAAACACTCCTCAGCTGGTTAATTGAACAAAGTAGTGGCATTCTCTGGGCTCCCCGCACAGTGGCTCCACCACTCCACCCAAACAAATCCTGCTCTAGTGCTGTCTATATGAAGTGTCCTCATTCGCCAGCTTTCACTGTACAACAGTGTATATGTAAGTGTTGCACTCCTAATTTACTCCAATGTTACATTCAATATTATACTTGACTCTTGTGAGTGGTGAACTTTTGTTTTGGGACATCCAATACTACTTATATTTTGACTGTCTATAGAAAGCGAGTTTTGGATGTCTAATTCAGAGGTAGTTACTGTGTTTGTGTGTTTAGTTGTGTCAAAGCCTTTTACATTTCTTTGCATTTAGATGATATCAAAGCTGGCACCTATGGAAAAATGTGTGGTTCACTAAAGATGACTTGTGTGATTGAGTATAGGACTGATGTAAAGATATGAAGCCCTGACCCTCTAAGTCAATGGTGGTGATGGGTAGGATCCCAGATTTTCTATCTCTGTTGGTGACCCGCTGTAACTGTCTCCACGTGTGTAACATGCTTTTGATTGTAATGCTAGAGTATAAGAACTAACAAAATGTAAAGGAGTATTATAATGCTTAGCTGGTGTACTGAGCTGTCCAACAAGACTTGAGTTCCATCAATAAAAGAGATGAGCACCTATCTGAATGTTGTGATGCGTTTGAATCATTGTTTGTGGGTATTGTAGAGGCTAAGCCAGGTATATTCAATTTCCGTGCACAAAGTAAAGGATTCGGGTGAAAAAAAAATTCTAGTGAGACTTGACTCCTTTATTAAAATTTATTTAAATGTGTTCTAATCACCAAAGGGTTTCACAGTGGTACAGTGTATTGCTAAGAACTTACAAGTACAGTTGGCAAAGTGTTTTTCCATATTTGAGCATTAATGACAATATTTTTAACATCTTCTGTAGTGGCTGGGTTTGGCTGAAGGATAGTCTTTATCCTTACAACTTGATGTGTTCCTTGCAGTGATGTAGGAATAAAGGTTAATTTTGAACCAATAAAAGAAAATTATCTGGCTCCCGTTAATGACAGCATGGTTACGTGTTTAACATTTACTGGCAGTCCTGGCTGTACACCACCCCCACCTGCCTGCGGATCTCATCCTCCAATTCAGCCAGCAGGAGAGAGTCTGCATGGGACATGACAGTACTTTCCTTCAGCCCTAGGGGGGGGGGAAGAAATAATGTTAGGCTTGCTTATGTTTTTAAGTAGAGTTGCTGATGCCACCTTGTGTTAAAGGTGTGCATTACAAGTCAGTCAATAGTCAAAATATTTGGACCATTAATGATTTTTTATTTTTTATTTTTATTTTTCTCCCTTAGTGTGTATGCAGACTAATAGTCTAAAAGTCTTAGTACCTTTGAGCAAACACTGTCGAACCTCTTCTGCTTCATAACGCATTCCTGTACTATTGATGAAGTTGAGAGGCAAATAGGGTTCTGGAACTGGGTACTCAGTCTCCTTCTCATTCACCACTAATGATGTGGGGCACCACATAGGAGCAGGGACCTAAGAAATAAATAGATTTAATTAAATAATATTAAAAAGATATAGATATTTGATTCAGAAATTACCTTGGTTGACTTTGAAATGATTTGTATGATGTATATCCTTAATGATTAACAAAAAAAAGGTTTGCTCAAACTAATAAAATTTTATTTAACCTTTGATGACCTACCCGAACTGTGCCCTTTGTTCCCATAATAATGGCATCATTGGGCAGTTTTACACCTGAGGAGCAGGTAATCACTGCCATTCTGTTCTTGGAGTACTTCAGAATGGCGACCACGGTCTCATCCACTCCTATAATAACAATATAATTTATATTATATTATATATATATTGTTATATATATATTATTATATACTATAATAGCAAAGAAAGTACATTTGGTAAAGACACATTAGGATGAAGGAATATGGAGACATGGTTGGCTGAAAATATTGGACCATAAATAACTGCTGCAGTTCAACCTTTATTGTGCCTCATAAAGGCAACAATAGATAAAGACTTAAAAGAGGAATGCTGTAAAAGAAAAAAAAAAATCTGAGTTCACACTCAGCAGATGTCATGGTGTCACTAAAGCTGGAACATTAACTTTACAACTTGAGCTTTTTTCAGATTTCAGTTCCCTATAATGTTATCACATGACAAGCTGCAACTGAAAACAGCTTTGTCACTGTCAGCTCTATTGTGGACCACAAAAAGAATACATTTTAGTGACTAAAATGTCAACAAAGATTGTTTTTTCATTGTTTTTAAGCGCGCAACAGAAAAAAAGAATGAGTCAGCTATTCCACCATTGCCATTTGACTCAGGACAGTAGTATAAACAGCATTATCGTGTAAGTACAAAACTACATGTTAATAAGTGACACGGCTTTAAAAGTCATTACCAGTCTCCACGTGCACTACTCCACTAGCTTGGATGCTCTCTGGCTTCTCTCCATTATACACCATGGATATAAACTGCAAGCAGTAGATCCCAATGTCTAGTAATGCTCCTCCACCTAGCTCCTTCTGCATTGCTCTCGGTACATGCATCAATGGCACACCAAACTCTGATCTGACCATCTTCACTTCGCCCAGCTCCCCCTGGGCCAGCAATCGTCTGATCTCAACTGAGACTGGGAAAAAGCGGGTCCAAACAGCCTGGAACAAAAACACAGTAGATATTTCATACGCTCACATATACGTACTTGGTTCTGAGTAAATTACATAGAATCAGCTAAAAATTAACTAAATGTTTTTACATTCTCTTATTTACATGAGGGTTTGACACTTTGACGTGCACCAAAATTGAAATAAAGAAACACTTATGACTAATAGTGAAGGTGAAAAATAACACCAAGAGGAGAATTTCCTTTTTCTTTATGGTTTTCTGTACTTGTACCTCCATGAGAAAGACACCATTCTTTTTGGCTGAGGCCAGAATCTGCTGCACCTCCTTGGTGTTCATAGCCAGTGGCTTCTCACACAGCACATTCTTCTTGGCATTTGTAAAGAGCAAACAAGTGTTCAGATGGTACGGGTGGATTACTCCGATGTACACCACATCTGCAAATACATAAAGATGCCGACCAGAGCACCATAACAAGAATGATTATGGAGTTTAACAAACATCTAAGTCCTAACCGGAGCAGGAGCTTTAAATCATCAGCGAAGCAAACTGAATCAGCAAACTTTTGGCAGAAACTGACCAATGTCACGATCTCTGGCCAGCTCCTCATAACTGCCATACGCTTTGGAGATGCTGTGTTTTTTGGCAAATTCCTGTGCATCCTCCAGCTTGCGTGCTGCCACAGCCACAACCTGTAAATACAGTCACAGAGTTCCTCCTGTCAATAACTAAGTAAGCAGGCAGTTTCTTGTTGAGTCTCGTCTTGTTTCCCGTTCCAGTTTATATAAATCTTCTGGATATATAACAGTTGAGTAAGATTTTTTTATCTTTTGTTAGTATACAGGCTCCCTCAGTGCCACCACAAGGTCATCAGTTAAGTGTGATATGACACACACACACACACACGCACGCACGCACACACACACACACACAGAATCTTTAACTCTCAAGGCCATTTTGTATTCACAAACCAGGAAAAGTCAGTCTCAAGTTGCTGTTTCTTTGTAAACTTCGTTGCAAATGAAACGGAAGTTTTAGGGAAACTTATAGATATTTATGTACCATAACTGTTGATTTGTGGAGTGCCAAGAATTTGAAATACCCATTTATTGCGTTATTTACGGTAAACATGCAACGCGTATTGTCAACATACTGCAAACTGTAACTTGCAGTTTTCGCAAGTTCACGGCCGGAGTCACTTGTATCGGCTTTTGTTAAAGACACAAACTGCAAATATACAACATTGCGTCAATCGAATGTTGTAAGAAACTGATTTCAAAAGCACTTCTAATCAGTAGAAACTGAGCGGCAGTCAGCACGGCTACAGGAAACCACGCTGAGTGATAAGGAGAAGGTTTATGTTTGATCACTGGGTAGATTTGTGAACAGTAGTTCGCTAACAGAAATACCTGATGGTCTTCAGGTGGAAGAGTTTTCAGGGCCACGGTGAAGTCATGACTGATCTTCCCGGCGCTGCAGATTCCCCACCTGGTTGCCATATTGGACACGGCGGACTGAGACAGATTCGAAGCAGCAGTTGCTGTTCTCGGCCTCAGAGTGGCGACACAGCATGCAGTGTGGACTTTCAGACACAAGTTGCATTTTCCTACATGCGTTGTAGCTTCATGTAAAGACAAATGCATATAACCTGCAAGCAGTGAAAATAAATGTAAACTAAAACAGGGAGAGCAAAGAATAAAGAAATGCATTTAAAAATATGTAAAAACATACTTTGTTCTTTAGTTATTTAAATACAAACAACCGAAATTAGGAACTAAACAGACGATTATCAGACTACTGTTACAGAAAGTCACGTTTTCATGAAATTAAAAAAATCAGAAAATAGCAGCTAGATTTTTTCCAGGTTTCCCAGAGGTGCTGCCAGCATTTCAGACACAGCACGTGGAAATTCATTGCATGCGTGAAATAAAGACAATACTATGCTGACGATATGGTTTTTAAAACTACTGCTTCGTAACTGTGACCATAAAGGAAGAACTAAAAACGTTTTTTTTTCTTCTAATTTCTTATTCCATCTGCCCCCACTAAGGGGAGCTCTTTTCCTTTAATCTTTGTATTAATAACCCCCACACTGTTTTAACTTTGATTTCCTCTTTTACAGTGTGTATACTGCTTACTTATTTTGTTAATTACTATTAATTGATTTGCCTATTATATATTTATCTTAGAAAAAAAAAACAGTCTGTTATAACCTGATTCCACTACAGTCACCAAATTTTATGTGCCTTTTTTTTCGCTGACTGATTCTGTTGTGTTTTTCTCTTTATTTTTGTCAATTATAATTTAGCTGTATATCCTGGAGTCTTAACTTTGTCCTAGGGAATAATAGGGCGTGGAACACGACCTAACTAGGCACAGTTTTTGAATGAATTCACTTGTTTGTTTGTTTTTAGGACATAAATCACATGACATGTTAGAGCAGAGCTGATATTTACTTTGTTTAAAGCTGCACAGTCCATTTATTTAACCTACCCATTAAATAGCATAAAGGTTTTTAGTATAAACACAGCAGATGTATAGAAAGATATATCTATGATTAAATTACCCAAAATCAAATAATAAAAATATGTCATTTTGAAGCCATGGGATAAATTCTGTATGTATATATACATAAATGTGTGTTTTTATATATATTTAGACATGGCCCTACTATATATAATTCTATATATCCTTCAGGTTTTTAGCAGTCCTGCGAATCCCAACGGTTGAAATTAAAAGTAAAAATATTAAATAAGCCATACCCTTCCCTGACTGAAAAAGCCTTTCTTAAGTCCTAACCTTGAAAATCAGACAGTGCAACCTATTTTTGAATTTGTTTCTATACCAGTGCAATAGTCAGACACAACAGAACACTTCAACATGTGCCACTTGAAGTTGCTTCTTCTCTCCAGTGGATGATATTTCAAATGAACATGGCTTTCACAATTAGTCCTTTATTGAGTTAATCAATCAAACACCTCACAGTGACAGCTGTTGGTTTTTTTCATTAAATGACTAGGACTCCATCACAGGATGGTGACACAAAAGGCAGAAGCTCTATCTGTTTACACTGCGATTTGTTTGATTTAAATCTTTTTCTTCTGTGTAATAAAAACATTGTCAATGTTTTTCATGAAGTTTGCTGTATTTAAATGGTAGCTCTGGGGTATGATAATTATAATTTGCTCTGTCATGGCTCTATCATGAAGCTAAAAAGACTATAAAGATCAAACTCCCTAATAATGCAACCAAAATTTACATGTTCCAAAAATTTGATGACTCTTTAATTTGGTGGTTAATCATAGTCACTGTTCCCATACTTTGTCATGTGGTGCTCTGATAGATCTGCTCGTTTCAATTGCCTCACGCAGAGGGGTGGACTATGAAGCAAGATTAATGGGGTAACAATGTATTAGGTTGAACTTAAAACTCAGCCTATGTACAATGTATTAATTTGTGTTTGTAAATTCAGTTTAAAATCATCTGGAAGAACCATTTTTTCTCTGATTATTTTATTTATAATACATTTTAAATGCAATATAGATTCTCTATTGTTGAAAGATCTTTTTAATGAGCAACTTTTAAGCCATATCTTTCAACAAAAAGCCCCTAAAAAACCTTGCAATAAGGTTACATAGACAGATAGATAGATAGATACTTTACAGATATTTCATCTTGTTTGATTCTATTTACAGAAAGGAAGTTGTCAAATTTTATTCACAATAGAACACAGAAGAAAAACCATATGATAACAAGCTGGATGTTACCTCCCTTCTCTAGTCTGAAGGATATGATGTTCATGTTTTGTAATAATAATTTTGAAATTCTATTAATCTGACCATAGAGCAGTTTTGCACTTTGCTTCAGTCCATTTTAATGAACTTAGCCAAAGGAAAATATCAGTATTTCTTCTTCTATTTCTGGATCATATGGCTTCTTTACCTGATAGAGCTTATAGAGCAGCAAACTGTGTTTACATAAAGTGATTTAGAAACGTTTCTGAGCCCATAAAGTGACACTAATGAAAGAATCATGCTCATTAAAAAAAAAAAAAAAATCCTGTCCTGCCTGGCAGCTTTTGCAATCAGAATTATGATCTGTAGGCACTGTTGTGCCAAACATGTAATAATAACAATAGAGTACAAATGCACAACGTATTGCCAACTGCCGCACCTGTAAGAAAAACAAATATACAAAACCTGGAACACAAACATTAAAAAAATGCACAGGTACATAAATCAACAATCTTCTTGTGGAGTGTGTGAGCGTGAGAAAGAGAAAGAGAGAGAGTGTCGAGTTTGAGTGTGCCTTTGTCACAAAATGTACTTGAAAATGGGGTAGGAAGCTGTCATAACACCCCCTGCCTGGTACCCGGCAGAAGATAGAGAAGGAATCAGTTATAGGGATAATTTCATATAGAAAAAAGTCATGTGTTGCTAAACCTGTCCTTTTCATGTGAATGTGAAGCAGAAAGCTTAGCTTAGCAGAGAAAGCTGTTAAACACTGTTGTGATATGCATTTTCTCTGGGTTTTAGATTTTAGGTTTTGTCAAACCACCCATTGCAAAATAAACCTGGCTATGTTGAACTTCCTTCGTAGTACATCCCACTGCTTCCTCTGTTACATTTTAGTAGGATTTGGTCTGAAACAGCTCTGCTTGACAGTGGCGTCACTGGCTGTCTTGGTTAAAGACAACTCCCACTTGTTTCCTGATTTCATCCATGATCTCCGTCAGCAAGACAGAATCTGCCAGAGGCATCCGTTTACTCTCCTTAATTCCTGCAAAGGAAGAGAAGTTTTATCCAAATTCTGGCTTATGGACAGATGTTATATTTTAATAAGTGTAAATTATGTACATATCCATAATTAACTGTAATTTATGACAAGGCAGGAATATAAAGATTATGTAAATTATTATTAGAAGTAAAAGTAACAGTACTGTAATATTCTGTGAGCTAAAGGACATTCCAAGCACTCATTACATTCAGTCCTAATCTGATGAGTACAATTGACTTCTACATTTTCATTTGTCGCCCTGAGAATGCAAGTGATTCTCTAAACGGCAGTGTCCTTCTTACAAACTCAGCTTTCCTTTGAAGCAGTGGTTTAGGCTGTCTCTTCAGAGAGAAATACACACATTTCCTTTTATCATGACCTACCTTTAAGCAGGCACTGCCTCACTTCTTCTGCCTCATAGCGCAGCCCGGTGCTGTTGGTAAAATTCAGAGGGAGACACGGCTCAGGCAGAGGGTACTCTGTTTCCTTGTCTTTCACCACCAGTTTGGTGGGGCAGTGCATGGGGCCAAGAACCTGTACAGTGAAAAGGAAGAAAACTTTTGTTTCAGTCCCTCAATTTGCAAATTCATCAAATACAGTGAGATCTATGTCTGAATATATTGGTTTAATTAAATGTTAAATTAATCATCAGTCAGCACAGTCTTTGCATGTCCCTGTAATTTCTTAATGAACTCAAATGGTCCTGTACAGGACGAGCATAGCATACTTTAATGGACCCCTTAGTGCCTGCAAGGACAGCGTCATTTGGTAGTCGGGCTGCAATTGAAAAGGCACACAAGGCCATCCTCTTCCTGGAGAATTTCATCGTCACAACCACTGATTCATCCACTCCTGTTAAACATTCAAAAACATGAAATTATTGAAAGCATCAAATAAATTAGCATTAAAATGTTGTTTTAGACCTCTGCAGATGCAGTTTTTTTTATTATATATTTCAACTGAGTTTGGAATTAGGTTTATTTATTCGTTTTTTTTAAGAAGATAGTATACACAATGAAAGAAACTATTTTTTATTATTCAATAAATTGCCAAATGCCTTCCATGAAGAAAAGAAAATGCTTAATACATATATTATATGATGCTTTTGCACTAAGATATCCTTCAGTGAGACATGCAGTTACATATTCTCCTGCCAGTTTTACCGTATTACTGTATTCTCTGGGGGGATTTGGATTAGTGTGACATTTTAATGATAAGTCTTGGATTTTCTGTGTGAAATTCTGTCTTGCGGTGTTTACATTTTAGGCAATTCATTTAAAAGTGATTCCTCTGTATCACACAAAGTGTGCTTCTTTTCCTGTATTTGTTTTTTATGGCAAGGCTCAAGCATGCGTTTGTGATCGCTGAAGCACGCCCTGTGGTAAATGATACTAACATACATCCTATTTCTCCCACATGATCTGAATCATACCTGAGTCAAGCAGCACCCCTGTGGCTTGGATGGACTCTGGCCTTTCACCATTGAACACCATCAACACAAACTGCAGGCAGTACACTCCGATATCCAGCAGAGCTCCTCCACCCAGCTCCTTCTGCACTGATCGGGGAATGTCGAGCTGAGGGGAGCCAAAGTAGGCTTTTACCAGCTTCACGTCCCCAACCGCCTCCTCTGCCAGCAGCCTGCGTACCTCAGCATACACAGGGAAACAGCGGGACCAGATGGCCTATGAGGAAAAGGGCAGATGATCCAGTCTTGCTACAGAACTAAACAGTTGAAACTGAAGTTTCACCTGAGCAGGCATTTATTATAAAGCTCCTCAGTTATATGACTGTTGTGACAAATCGGTACTGTGAACAATAATTTTTCCTGTCAATAATGTAAAATAATAGGAATGGCAATTTCTTACAATCCATGTATATAATTTGACCATTGGGTTTCTTACTTGGTGTAAGCCAAAAACAAATACACAGTTGCATTTCATGTAGCTAACAGTTAATTTAGAAGAAGCAAGAACAGAAAAACATTGAAAGCTGCAGGTGTATTGTGCACGAAATGGGAATTAAAATGTGATCATCAAGCCAGGTGCAGATGTGTCTGGCTGTGGCCACAGGTTGCAATAGCAACCTGAATTCCATTCCATCTGAGCACAGATAATGTTAACTGCATGCCTGTGAGGCTGATAACCCTAACATAATAATAAAAACAATAACATTTTCCAAACTGTTTATTAACTTTTGCTGTGTTTTGGAAAGGCATTAGTTTAGTGACTTATATTTGCTTATTGCTGTTTTTACAACAGCTGCATGCATGACAATAATTCCACTTTCAATTCAATTCAATTCAATTTTATTTATCACAACAACACTTGACTCAAAGTGCTTTCAATTGTAAGGCAAAGACCCTACAATAGTAGAGAAAAAAAACCCACCAATCATTTTACCCCCTATGAGCCATCTGCCATGTCCATGTCCAGACCATGTTGATCTGCATATTTGGAATTTTTTGTTGTAAAATTGAAAAATTATTGTACCTTTTTCCACTTTCTTAGTAAATTGTAAAAAAAAAGAAAGAGAGAGATTTATAAGATTTAAGATCATTGCCTTGGGTTTCCTCCTGAAATGGACAATTCTTTCCTTATTCTGTGGCACTGTAAAAACTGACCCTTAAGTTACCACTACTATTAGCAAGTGTCCTCAGGGCAAAGCTATAAATGACAGCACTTCATCCCTTCAGCTTTACCTCCATCAGGAAGACATGGTTTTTCTTAGCTGTGGCAATGAGGTCTTTAACCTCTCTGGAGTTCATAGCAAAGGGTTTTTCACACAGCACATTTTTCCCAGCCTTGAGGAACAGCATGCCAACTCTCCAGTGTTCTGTATGCAGCACTCCCAGATATACAATGTCTGTGGGCACACAAGTTTTTCATCCAAACAATAAAACCGTCACACCCTTATCTCTAATTGTGCAGTCATATTATTCCCTACTTACCAATTTCTGGGTCATTGGCCAGCTCCTCATAGCTGCCATAGGCCTTAGGAATACAATGTTTCTGGGCAAAATCTTTGGCACGGTCAATACTCCTCGATGCAATGACAGCAATCTATGCAAAACATTAGAAAAGGAAAGAAAAAGAACAACAAAACAAAATCAAACAAACGCACACACTGCACACCTGTTCAGTGTATAGGGGACACTCTGTGTGACAATGTTGTATCGAACTTCCTTAAATTGAGTACCCGATGGTCTCCCGGAGGCAGAGTCTTAATGGCCACAATAAAATCATGGCTGATCTTTTCAGCTCCACAGAGTCCCCATCGAGTTGCCATGTTGACAAGTGACAAATGAGTAGCCTATAGTGTTGCTTCAGAAAAAAAAAAAAAAAAAAGCCTGCGCTATGACCTCTCGAAAATCCTGCAAATCGGGAGAAGACACCTACTAAACGAGACTGCCCTGTAAAAATAACTGCCTCTTAGCTTGTTTGCACAAGTCCATTTTTAGAAACAATACATACTTTTTGATATTAAGCGACTTCTAGCGGTGGTGCAAGAAAGGGGGTGGGAATAACGTGGAAAAAACCAAACATGGATTTCATCTGACCTGTCTTTTTAAAACTCTCGGCCATTACAAAGTATAGTTTTTCTTCACGTAGGAAATAAAGATTCTCGCAATATTTATTAACAGTTTATTTTTGCTTCATATTATTGGGCGTATTGATATTTTTCTTAAAATCTTAAAACTGACGATAGATGTGTACTAAGACAGCATCGGTTACGCAACAGAACTTGCCCAAGATTCCGCTCATTTTTAAGATTTCATCACTATTAATGTAATCCCATGATATATATCAGCATATCAGCACAAGAAACTGATATTAATTATTTTAGCGCATTACGCTTTTCAAAAATATATAAACAGTGTACAGAGTAGTGTGTCTCACTGTATCCATGGTAACATTATACTTACTGTTTCTTGTACGTGACATCTAAATCACGCCCATGAAATTCTAATATTCTTCTAATATTATTGTAATTCAATGTCATATGTCATAAATGAAATCAGGTATTATTATTATTGTTCATTTTTTCCCCAAGTAAAATAGCCTATGGTATATCATACGAGTGACCATAACGTGACCGATTACGCATGCGTAGCTGATGGGCGTTTCGTAACTTTCTTACCATACTTTGCGGATTTCTTGTCGTGTTACTCCAGATATACAACACTGTGTCAATAAAATGATATAAGAAACTGATTTCAACAGCACGTCTAACCGCTGAATGATGAGGGAAAATTTTATGTTTGAATGACTGGGTAGATTTGTGAACAGTGGTTTGATAAAAGACATATCTGTTGTTCAGCAGATGGAAGTTTTCAGGGCCACCGTAAGGTCATGAGTTTCCCCACCTGGTTGCCATATTGGACACCGCTGACTGCGAGATTAGGTTCAACTCAGCAGCTACTGTACTCAGCCTCAGAGTGGCGACACAGCATACATGTGGACTTTATGACGTAACTTTTTAAGTTTGCCAGTATTTTTGCATCACAGTGGAGATATATGGAGATACGGGCATTGCAGTGTTATATAATATAGCTTTGAATCAATGAAAAGAAACAAAATGCTACAAAAGAAAAAAAAAGAAGAAGGAATAAATAAATAAATATTAAAAACATTCATAAAAACAGTTTAAATGTTTTAGGATTACAAAAAATGCAAAATCACCACATGAAGGTATTTAAAATACATTTGAAATAAAGGCAAAAGCTAAAAATGCAACAGCTATCTAAATTTTGAAGCAATATTGTTGCAGTATTGTTGAACGATACAGCGGATTGCTTCTGTTACATTTTTAGCAGCCATCCAGATATTTTCCAGAAAGTGCTGCCAACGTTGGAACCAATAATGTGTCTTCTTAAAATGTATTGCATTTGTGGAATAAAAATAACACCATGCAGACGGAGTGGTATTAAAAACCGAATTCTAATATTAGCCATGAAAGGAGAGCATTTAAACCAATGTGCTTTTTTTGTTCCAATTTCTTATCTCGTCTTACCCCACTAAGGGGAGCTCTTTGCCTTCAGTCGATGTGTAATAACACTACATTGACTTTTATTTCCTTGCTTTATGGTTTGTGCTGACTAATGTTGAAAATTTGTCTTAATCAAGCTGCTCTGGCATTTTAATTTTCCTTTGGATTGGTAAAGTACCTATGATAATACTTGCAATATTTTTAATTTGTCTGTTATGTGTTTAGTTTGATGTAACTTTATTCTACTACAATCACATCAGTTGTAAATTAGTTGTATATTTTGTAGTCTAAACGTTGGTTCATGGCATAATAACTGCTCTAGTTATATCTTGAGCTACTGTTGATTTTAAAATGGAAAGCATCATTTATTTGTTTGTACGACATAAATCACTTGAGCTCACTTGTTTCTCAAAAAACAGGGGACATGTTAGAGCTGATATTTGTTACTACCTTGTTTAAAGCTGCATGTCACATTTATTTTATTTTATAAAATAAAATAAATATATATATATATATATATATATATATATATATATATAATTATATATATATATAATATAATTATATATATATATAATTATATTATCCATTAATCAAATAATCAAAATCTATCATTTTGAATTTAAGGGGTAAATTTTATATCAGTGAAACATTCTTCAGTTTTTATCAGTCATGTGAGCCTATAAGGTTGAGACGAAGTATTAAATGAGCCATACCCTTCGCTGACTCATAAAAACCTTTCTAAGTCCTAACCTTGAAAATCAGACAGTGCAACCTATTTTTGAATCTATTTGTACACCGCTGCAAGGGTCAGACATGACAGAACACTTTGATTCAAATGTGCCACTCGAAGTCTCTTCTTCTCTCCAGCGGATGATATTTGAAATGAAACATGGCTTTCACAATCAGCCCTTTATTGGATTCATCAATCACACACCTCACAGTGACAGCTGAGTTTATCTTTAAAGGACTAGGACTTCATTACAGGATGGTGACACACAAGGCAGTTGCTCTATCTGTTTACGTTGCGATTCATCTGGTTTAAATCATATTTTCAATCTCTCTGCTTAATCTGTGTAATACAAAATTTGGCAATGTTTCTCATGTAGTGTATTTCACGGTATTTACATAGTAGATCTGGGGTAGGATAACTATGTTTTGAGCTATCATGGGTCTATATTGAAGTTAAAAAGACTATACGGAGAGCAAACTGCCTAATAATGCAACCAACATTTACCTATTCCAAAAATTTACTGAGTCCTTCACAGCTGCCATGCTTTGTCACGTGGTGCTCTGATTGATCGGCTCATTCCAGCTGCCTCAATCAACTCCTTCTGTTACATCTTAGTAGGATTTGGTCTGAAACAGCTCTGCTTGACAGTGGCGTCACTGGCTGTCTTGGTTAAAGACAACTCCCACTTGTTTCCTGATTTCATCCATGATCTCTGTCAGCAAGACAGAATCTGCCAGAGGCATCCGTTTACTCTCTTTAAGTCCTGCAAAGGAAGAGAAGTTTTATCCAAATTCTGGCTTATGGACAGATGTTATATTTTAATAAGTGTAAATTATGTACATATCCATAATGAACTGCAATTTATGACAAGGCAGGAATATAAAGATTATGTAAATTATTATTAGAAGTAAAAGTAACAGTACTGTAATATTCTGTGAGCTAAAGGACATTCCAAGCACTCATTACATTCAGTCCTAATCTGATGAGTACAATTGGTGTATACTTCTACATTTTCATTTGTCGCCCTGAGAATGCAAGTGATTCTCTAAACGGCAGTGTCCTTCTTACAAACTCAGCTTTCCTTTGAAGCAGTGGTTTAGGCTGTCTCTTCAGAGAGAAATACACACATTTCCTTTTATCATGACCTACCTTTAAGCAGGCACTGCCTCACTTCTTCTGCCTCATAGCGCAGCCCGGTGCTGTTGGTAAAATTCAGAGGGAGACACGGCTCAGGCAGAGGGTACTCTGTTTCCTTGTCATTCACCACCAGTTTGGTGGGGCAGTGCATGGGGCCAAGAACCTGTACAGTGAAAAGGAAGCAAACTTTTGTTTCAGTCCCTCAATTTGCAAATTCATCAAATACAGTGAGATCTATGTCTGAATATATTGGTTTAATTAAATGTGAAATTAATCATCAGTCAGCACAGTCTTTGCATGTCCCTGTAATTTCTTAATGAACTCAAATGGTCCTGTACAGGACGAGCATAGCATACTTTAATGGACCCCTTAGTGCCTGCAAGGACAGCGTCATTTGGTAGTCGGGCTGCAATTGAAAAGGCACACAAGGCCATCCTCTTCCTGGAGAATTTCATCGTCACAACCACTGATTCATTCACTCCTGTTAAACATTCAAAAACATGAAATTATTGAAAGCATCAAATATATTAGCATTAAAATTTTGTTTTAGACCTCTGCAGCTTATTTACAGTGTTGTCTTTATATATTTTATATATATAAGTAAAAAAAAAATCATATATTCAAAAAAAATTGCTTACATTAAACTAAAAAACTAAGCTTTTTATGTTATTATAGATAGCTTTTGGGGAGACATGCAGTTACATATTCTCCTGCCAGTTTTACTGTATTACTGTATTCTCTGGGGGGATTTGGATTAGTGTGACATTTTAATGATAAGTCTTGGATTTTCTGTGTGAAATTCTGTCCTGTGGTGTTTACATTTTAGACAATTCATTTAAAAGTGATTCCTCTGTATCACACAAAGTGTGCTTCTCTTCCTCTATTTGATTTTTTATGACAAGGCTCAAGTGTGCGTTTGTGATCGCTGAAGCACGCCCTGTGGTAAATGATATTAATCTACATCCTATCTCAGCACACATGATCTGTGTGCTGAATCATACCTGAGTCAAGCAGCACCCCTGTGGCTTGGATAGACTCTGGCCTTTCACCATTGAACACCATCAACACAAACTGCAGGCAGTACACTCCGATATCCAGCAGAGCTCCTCCACCCAGCTCCTTCTGCACTGATCGGGGAATGTCGAGCTGAGGGGAGCCAAAGGGCTTTTACCGGTTTCACATCCCCAACCGCCTCCTCTGCCAGCAGCCTGCGCACCTCAGCATACACAGGGAAACAGCGGGACCAGATGGCCTATGAGGAAAAGGGCAGATGATCCAGTCTCGCTACAGAACTAAACATTTGAACCTCAAGTTTCACCATGAAGTACCATGAACCATCATTTTTGCTAGTTTTGCTTCTTATATGAGTCTTGTGAGCATCAAATTTGTATTGTCATGGCAGTAATATTCAACTAATCTGCAGTGGAGAGTAAATGTAAACTCATTTATTTTTGTGCCACATTAAGCAGAGATTAAACAGTAATATTATATTTATTTATATTTAATACCTGTATTTTTTCACCTTATAGGAAATGTTTAAGATATTGAAAAATATGATTGTCTGCTATTTTCCTTTGAGTTAGATGAGAACATCATGAGCAGTGGTCTGTCTGTTAGGATGCCTAATTATGAAGCTACAGTCAGCAAACTGCTGGCTTTGCATAGACTGGGTACAGCTATCCTCAATCTGTCTTAAGATAACAAAACACAATTATTAGCTCCACTAAAGTGTATTAATTTACACTTTGTATCTTGTGTTTTGTTCATCCTTTTTATAATCTGTTTTAGACATTTTATACCCTTCAGAACAATTTGCTATTTCATAAATGGTTTTGCACTGGAGTATTGCACTGAAATGCCTACAAGATATAACATAAAGAAAATATAATATCCTGAACTAGCTCACAGTAGATACATTTTCAACTTTTTTACAGATCTAAGGAAGCCATTCCTCTCCATTTATAGTGTTTTTATTGTGCTAAAATAAGCTGCTTTATTTCATTTTTAACCATTCGTACATCAGTATATACTGACACAAGTCCAACTGTATCCTGAAATATTACATTTTTGCTACATAACATTTAAAATGATTACCTTTATTTTTCATCCTGAAACAAATATTTTCTTTTGTTGTGGTAGCTTCAAAACAGCACCTTCAATTACCACTACTGTTAGCAAGTGACACCAGCGCAAAGCTGTACAGAGACCACTGCATCCCTTCAGCCTTACCTCCATCAGGAAGATATGATTTTTCGTGGCTGTGGCAACGAGGTCTTTCACCTCTCTGGAGTTCATAGCAAAGGGTTTTTCAAACAGCACATTTTTCCCAGCCTTGAATGAACAGCATGCCAACTCTCCAGTGTTCTGTATGCAGCATTCCCAGATATACAATGTCTGTGGGCACACAAGTTTTTTTTTTCCAAACAATAAAAACAACACACCCTTATCTCCATTTGTGCAGTCAGATTATTCCCAACTTACCAATTTCTGGGTCATTGGCCAGCTCCTCATAGCTTAGCCTTAGGAATACCTTGCTTCCGGGCAAAATCTTTGGCACGATCAATACTCCTTGATGCAATGACTGCAATCTGTGCATAACAAGAAAAAATGCACACACACACACACATTGCAGATCTCTTTAGCTGAAAGGACATATCCTGTGTGACAGCGCAGCTGCACTGAGCTTGTTTATATTGCGTACCTGATGATCTCCAGGAGGCAGAGTCTTAATGGCCACACTGAAGTCATGGCTGATCTTTCCAGCTCCACAGTGTCCCCATCGAGTTGCCATGTTGAATTATATGGTAAGTGACAAATGAGTAGTGTGTTGCTTCAGTAAAGATCTCAGCTGCTGGCGAGATGTAACCTTAGAAAGTTTGCACGTTCAGAGGAAGGATCCTACTAAACTATTGTGCCTTTGTGATAGCAGATAGAAGGCTCCTGCATTACATACTGGAGAGGTAGTGACTGTAACACACACACGCACACGCATACACACATGCACATACACGCACACACCTTGCTGTTTTGCTACATTGTTGCTGATACAGGTCTTTCAATCCAGGTTGAAGTTGTTTGAACCGGTTGGGTCCAACAATCTGTAACATGGGGATCACCGGGGTCCATCATTAACATGAAGTAGTGCAGAGTTTAATGTGTATAGGTCAGGGTGAGGGATCACCTTGCCCATAGATCAGCAGTCTTCCACAGTACTTCAGGTCAAGTATCGGAACCAGGAGGTGCTTTGTTTTCCACTGGGAGAGAAACTGATTAACCTGAAATGGCTTGACAGCCACAGAGAAGCCAATGATTAAACCAGAGTCTTGTGGGGGTTGCTGGAATAAATAGATATGCTGGCTTCACAGAATGCTCATGGAGCCCAACGCAAGGTAATTTAACTGACCAGTAAGCTGAGCCAGGATGACTATGGAAAAGCATCAGCACACCTGCCCTTGAGCTAATAATTATCTATTTAGCCAGACAGGTGGTTGTGTAAACTTCCTGCAACATGCTGCCAGTAGAGGACACTATGTTGACAGCAGAGATTACTTTCTTCATCAAGCTCTGAGGATTTGGCAAGGCTTATCTAAGGAATTATGTACAGGTTTGCAAAATCAGGTGACTCATGCAAATGGCTGATTTACTTTCAAAAGTATCTGCCAGGAGTCAATGGAGGTTACTGAGAACATCAAATCAGGATAGCTGACAACTGTTTCAAATTCAACTTAAAAGTCCATCTTTTCCATTAATTCCTGTCATAAGTATATGATTTATTTTCCTGGAGGTACTGCATGCTGATTGGAATTCAGTGGAAGGCCAATCACCATGGTGTCTGCAACATCCTCATAATAAAAGAAAAGGGAATTTTGTCAATGACTTCTCACTGGCTGCTTTCTTTTTGTATTTCACTTCCAAATGAATTCTGGGAGCTGTGTGCCGTTGTCATAACAACAAGGTATCAGCTGGGCAATTTGTATGCAAATGGCATTGGGCTTGGCCTGATATCCTTGCTTATACCAAAAGACCTGGTTGCCATGGGAATGCCCAACTCCTCCTTGAGTCACTTTTACATTTTTGGGGTAAAACACACATCCGCATTTCTTTAACAGGGTGATTCTGTGACATCACCACAGGTAATAAGAAAAGAGAGGTAGAAGTGTGATAGAGGAAGTGTAACCAGAACGGGAAAGTGCAAGTAGATTTTGAATTGGTGTGAAGCAATGAATTGGTTCCATGCTGTTTGACTCAGCTGCCAGCAGAAGGGCGCATAACGCAGAGGCTCAGGTGGTCAGAGAATGGTACTTTGGATGGGATTTGGACAGGTTCGCCCAAGTGTATGGCACTTGGACTTTACCCAGTATCACCCTCAGGATGCATAAATGCCACCTCTTCGAGTAGAAAGTGACAACTAGGTCATAGTGAATCATACTTTTGCTTTTAATGAAGCAAAAGCTAAAAAGTGGCCATCATATACTCTTCAGCCACATAAACTGAAATTGCATTTCTTAACCTGCTGTGGCTGGACTGGAAAGAGGCAGATGGTAAAGACAGCTGATTTGTCAAGTTATTCAGAAAACTGGTGTGCAGGAGGAAACCAGGAAACTCATTAATTCAGCACGGGCATGACGATTGCCTTCCATTCGTATCACTTCTCACTCTCTTTATTTGATTAAGAATTCATGCATCATCTCTTGTCTGCATCGTTATTCCACTGAGACATGGAAGAATGACAGTCGATGGGTCATGTGACCAGTCACAAGTTTCCTTAGAGTGGGTGGAGAAACTTCCCTGTGAAGGTATTTGATCACAGCAGACAGCTTTGTTTCACACTTTGTCATATCATTTCATCTGTGTTGCTGTCAGGAACAACCCCTCCACCACCCAACCTCGCTGTAATACTAACAGCACAGAAGTATTAATTGAGTATTTCTCGAATGATTGAATTATTTAGGCTTGCAAGTGAAATTATTTAAAATTTGTAAGATAAGCTGAATGAATCTTATTTGCTTTTTGCTTTTGTTTAACACTTAATTAATTTTAATTTAAGGTAACTTGTGAAAAGAGTAAATGCTACAGTGGGATTCTGCAAACCCGATTACCATTAAACTGCTTGATATTTCATCACCAACTTTAAGTAAAGGGGGGAAAGGAGCACAGAAAGTCACCCTAATCCTGTTTTGATTGAAGTAGATATGCAGAGGGCTTTTTACCCCCTCCTTCCTCCAGCTGGGGAAAGTGAGAGCCATCTTGGTGATGCTTTTTTTTTTCTTGTAGGGGAGAGTCGGGGGGTTGTACTGCAGCAGTTATGGGAGCCCCATCACTGCTTCATCTCTCTCTCAAGGTCACTGCAGAGGACGAGTGACAGGCTAGATGAGTGCCAGCCATTTTGAGGGGAGGTTAGGAGTTTGATGAATCTAGGAAGGGAGAGGGAGGTGTGCAACGAGGGGTAATAAGTCATTTTGTCAATGCTACTGCATGCTCTGATGTGTGGGCTAGACTTTTTTTTTTTTTTTTACTAGAACAAGTGTGATAGAGGGGGAGTGAGACGAGCAAGCAAAAATGGGAGCCTTTGAGCCACCCAGCATTGTGCTGGCCCTTTGAGAGTCCTATCTTTGTCTGCAGCACACACACACAGGGAGGCTGAACTATGGAGCAAACGCCGACTGGACCAGAGCTGACTTACCAGCACATGATTTGGATGTTAGTGTTGGTGAGGAGGGGAGGATGAAGACTAAATTCACACACACAAAGAGCTATTATCTCAAGTTTTCAATTTCAATCATCTTTCTTTGGGTTTTCATGTTTTTATTCCATTCAAATTCACATTTTCAATGGTGAGGTGCCTTATCTCCATATAAAATGATAATGAATATACTCAGCAGGCAGGTTATTATATGGCTGATAATTTTACATTATAGACTGCTCCAACAAAAATTACAGGAACACTTTTTTTCAGAATTTAGCATTAAATCAATTAGGCCTCAAACCCCAAAGTTGCACTAGTTTTGCATTTGGCTAGGGTCAGTGTCTCTATGGTAGCATGAGGAGAGGTTGCGCAGTTAGGCCAACACCTATGCTTTGCTGTGTCTCCCAGCACAGTGGTACCAGCATGGAGGAGATTTCACGAGACAAGCAGTTACTCTAGGACAGCTGGACAGGACTTTAGAAGGTCATGAAACCATCAGCAGGACCTATATTTGCTTATTTGTGCAAGAGGAACAGGTTGAGCACTGCCAGGGCCCTACATAGGCCCTCCAGTAGGCCACTGGTATGAATCTCTCTCACCAAACAATGAGAAACAGACTTAATTAGGGTGGCCTGAGGACCCGAGATCCCTAAGTGGGCCCTCTGCTTATTGCCCAGCAGCCTGAAGCCTTAATGGCGCTTACCATAGAATACTAGAATTGGCAGTTCCAACATATTATGCTGCCTATAATTAGTTTATCAATGAAGGCATGCACAAACCACTAAAGGCTAGGCAAAGGCACTGCTACCACTGACTAGATGCTACGCTAGCCTGACATAAATCCACTGGAACACCTCTGGGACATTATATTTTGATCCATCCAAAACTACCAGGTTGCACCCCAGACTGTCCAGGAGCTCAGTGATGCCCTGGTCCAGATCTGGAAGGAGAGCCCCAGAACACCATCTGCCCCGAAATTGACAGTGCGTACATGGGGGCCATACAAACTACTGAGTGCGATTTTGAGTTTGAAATGAAATTTCATCAAAATGGACCAGCTTGCTGCCTCATTCTTTTACTTTGATTTTGGGGATGTCTTTGAATTCAGCCTCCTGTAGGCTGATCATTTTCATTTCCATGAAATATTGTGGAATCCATCTATTCCTAACAAACTGTGCCGTGATGTTAATGAAGCATGATTTTTTTTTCCCCATTAGGATATGGTACGTTTTCAAAGTGGTCCTTTAAATTTTTTTTTTTTTTTTGAGCACTGTATATGTAGTCACTGGTGCTTAGTCGTCTATTACTCCAAATTTAGCACACTTACTGATATACTGACATAGTACTCAATCATAACCTCTGTTAAATCCTCTAATTTTAATCCCAAATTCAGTCTGAGGTAAATTTATTTTACAGTTGCACTATGCCATTGTTGTATGATATTTATTTATATAAACAGTTCATCAAAATTTGAACTAAACCTGCAGGCAGACATACAAGGTGATTTTTCATGATTGCCAGTGCACCGTTTTTTTTTTTGTTGCCATTTTTCTGCTACATTTGGACTTGAAACAATTGCTCTTGCCAAATAAAGTCCTTCAAGCCCATGATTTGTCCTTATGGTGAATGTTTATCTCCGTTAGCGTTATCGGTTCTGTTGTTCCAGTGGAGTTGTTACTGTCTCCATTAACTGCATAGTGAATCTAGGAAACATGACACAACACTCACTCATTTTGCTTTTTTTTTTGTTACTGTATCTGTTTCCCTCAGACACACGTGCTATAAAGAACCGAAGTTGTGTCTCCACCTTGTATCAGCAAGATTGTGTGAGGTGATATGGACTGCATCACAGAGCCCCTGCTGAGGTGAGAGTGGTAGACTTGGCTGGAACTGAGATATGGAGCAGATACTAACCTCTACCAAGAACCTGATAGTACCTTAGAGTGTTTAAGGAATGTCCATTGTGGAGTGTGGATCTGTCACCCCCATGATGTTCTGCATGTCCAGTAGGACAGCTACACACACACACAAAGCATTCTGCTAAGGTGAAAGTGCACGTGATCTCAGATAGCAAAGCTGTTTCTTACTGTGAAACCTAGTTATCACTACCAACCAGGTAGTCATAACAATGCAAAATCTAACTGCTGAACTATTGATAGGTGCACAGCAGCATCCTCAGAGACTGTAGTTACTGAGAGCTTTTCTCAGAGGGACTTAAATACAGTGTAGAAATCTAAGTATCCATACCCATAATGACTTCAAAAGTAGCCTATCACTACAAACTATAAAAACTACACTCTTCATTAGTCAGATTTCTGTAAGGCTACAGCACTTTTACAAAAAGCAAATGGTAGAACTGTCTAAAGTATATGGAAATTAAAGTTATTCTCCTAACAAATCTTTAAGGAACTGACAAATGAATTATCAACTATTCATAAACCCATAAGTTACAACTCATTTATAATGTACTACAAGCTAAAAATACAAAGGTTTTGAAGTCCAGCATGACAGGTTGAGAAATTATTTTTCTCAACCTAACCTTACCATGTGGAATTACCATATTACATTAACTATTTCAAAACAAAAGCAAACTCAGAGTACTCATAGTTACGACTCATTACAAATTAGTACCAACAAATTCTTGCTATTTTTTATGGTTTGCAATTCTTACCCTGAACATAATGGAAATGTACTTTAAGTAAATGATCTCTTTTTTTAAAATATATTTTTCAACATAACTTTACATCTAAATCTCTTTTTTTTAAAAAAAATATAACTTTCTCTCTTTAATCCTCTTCCACCACATGACAGCATAACTGTTGACTGTGACCAATGTAGCTGCTTCTCCCACCTTTTGATTTCCTACTCCATCAGTGGTCTGTATCCCCCCTGTTGGCCAGTCACACTGACTTCTCTGCGGGAAGGCCGAGGCCATTAAGCAGCCAACACACTCTGCTGCGTCTCCCTGTTTAATTGCCTGATGGGGCCTGTGATATTTTTATCAGCCACCCTGCGGCGGATGGCTGCCAAGAGGGGAAGTGTGTGTGTGCGCATATGTGTGTGTGCGTGCGTGTGTGCATGCATGTGTGTCTTTACGTGTCATGCCTGGGTACACCTCTGACAAGAGAGCTGCCTGCTTGCTGCAGGAAACCCTGTGCTTCTGTGCACCTGCATATCAAAATATGTGACATGGCACAAAGCATCCACACCGAAATACTGCGTTGACTTTGATGCCTCATCATCACTGTGCATCATGATAATGAACCATATCTCCAGGAATTAGGAGCTTTGTTTGTTTTTTTTACTGATAAATATTTTCCATCATACACTATGCTGTTGTTCCTTCTCAGTATGAAATTGGAGTATGTCTTTATAGCGCTGCAAGGTGAAAAATTGCTCTAGATAAAATGTTAGATGGAGTTATGGCACCAGGCTGCTATCAGTATCTCATATGGTGCTTTCTTGCCAAGCGACTTAATATATAGATATACAAGTTATCCTTGCCCTTGCACTTTCTCTTTCTCTCTGTTTCTCTCTCTCTCCCTCACACACACACACACACACACACACACACACACACACACACACACACACACACACACACACACACAATCACGCAAACACACACACGCAGAGGTACTTCCCTGCTGGCTGTTAGGTTTATTAACTGCATGCTTGTTCACAGTAATAGTGATTTAGGGCTTTGGAGGGAGAGAAGGGGGAGATGGGGGAGTTAGAGAGAGAGCAAAAGAGACAGCACATGATCCTTATTGGAGCTTCAGAGCCTAGTAACTACCGACCAACAAAAACCAGGGGAAAACCAATTCTCTCATTTTTCCAGCTGAGTTTTTTAGAGGGGGATTAGGAGGTGGATTTCACCGTGCTGATATCTCTTTGAGCACAAGCTCAACCTTCTGTGGGAATTTTGGAATTCACTCTGCAACTCCCTCCATGTGGTTTTAGACAATTCACTGTGGTCACTGATTGCTTGGAGCTCTTCACTCACACAGTCTCACACAGCAAGCACACTGAAGCCCACTAAAGTCTTGTTGAAACCAGAAATGTATTATTGAAGAAAGTAACACATTTCATTTCAGTTATTTTTTAATTTCTCATCTGACAGCATTAATAATAAGGTGAAGCAAATTAATTACTGGCAACAAAAGAATTACGGGATTTTAATAATAATAATAATGGATCGCATTAATATAGCGCTTTTTGAGACCCTCAAAGCGCTTTACAATTCATTCCCTCTCACATTCACACACTGGTGGAGGCAAGCTATAGTTGTAGCCACAGCTGCTCTGGGGCAGACTGACAGAAGCGAGGCTGCCATATCGCGCCATCGGCCCCTCTGGTCATCACCAGTAGGCGGTAGGTGAAGTGTCCTTGCCCAAGGACACATCGACCGAGACTGTCCGAGCCGGGGCTCAAACCGGCAACCTTCCGATTACAAGACGAACTATCGACTCTTGAGTCACGATCGCCACTTTAATTTTATACTTTGCCAAAGACTAAGAACTCTCAAAGAAAAAAAAAAAATAGAAAATACTGTCCACCCCAGACAAAGTTATAACTACAAGTTTATGTTAACAAAATGTTTTCCTCACAGAGTTTTGCAGAAACTAGTCTTAAAATCAAAGAAATGAACTACCTATTTGCATTGGTGGGTGGTTCACTTGTATTAAATTAAATCTACAACATAAAACAAGGAAGTAAATACTGCACTCACAAATTTTTAAAGGTTTACTAAAAGGTAGCAAATAACACTACAGACATTGTTGGGGGACAGCATGCTAAATCAAATCATGAACTTTGTGGTGATCTTAAAGTCATGTGACCATTGTGTGGTTCATTTTATCAAGATATGATCCATTTCTTTCAACGTTGGGAAAATTACTTTGTTACAGCAGTTAAAAATTAAGTTAAACACAACAAACATGTAACAAATAGCTCAAAGCAGCAGAATGGTATGTAGCTCAGCAAAACAGAATACAGTTTGACCAAACAAATATGTGAAATAGGTTAATCAATTTAAATAAAAAATGAAGTAATAATGTGATGTAGAACAAAATAAAGAATTTCAAAATGAAAACAAAAACAAAGTTAAATGGCTTAATAAGTGTTGTAAAAACAGCATTAAAAATATCAGTAGAAAGAGTGATGCAACAACACGGGTTAGTGTCAAGTGTTGTGAAAATACACTGTTAAAATTAAATAGATTCATATTGGCAGATGTATTGTTGCATGAGGTATAAAACGTTTCTTGTATCTGTCCTTGTCACAGCTTAGCTGAATCAGCTGGTAAAGTGGTGCAAATGTTGGATAACAGTTTGCTCAGTGACCACCGCAGCTTCAAACGTGTTTCATCGCAGATAGTTCTCAAGACTTCATTCTCTGAAAACCAAACTCACCGACAGGAAACAAACCCTGGCCCTATATTAAACAGAAAGCCCTTAGCTGGCTAAAAACATTACTACTTTGGCACCCTGTGTCTAGTTAGCTATAAAAAATAAAAAATAAAATCAAGCTACCGTATTTAGCTAAGGCAGCTTCACAGTCCAATGTAGTGGTAATGCAGCAGTTAGCACTGTTGAATTACAGCGAGAAGGTCCTGGGTTTTCATACCTTGCTGGGACCTTTCATTGTGAAGTTTCCATGTGTTCCCTGGGTACTCCAGCTTCCTCCCACAATCCAATGACATTCACGGGGTTAGGTTAACTGTTGATTCTAAATTATTTGTTGGTATGACTGGCTGGCTGTCTCTATTTTGTTATCTCTGTAACAGATTGGTAAGCTGTCCAGGGTGCACCCTGCCGCTTGCCCTGTCATACGGTGCAGGTTCCCCCTGAGCCTGAATTGGATAAGTGGAAGAAAATGGATGGATGGTAACCTAAAATCTCAGGGCTTCAAATTTTATTCAATTGATATTGAATCATAAATGAGATAATAGCTAGGAAAGAGGAAAACTAGAGGTCAAGAAAGAAAAACATTTAAGACTTGTGACTTTAACAATCATCACTAATTATCTAGATAACTGTCTAGATGTGTTTTGGTTGACGGGTTAAAAAAATTTTAAAAAAAGAAGAAAAAATTGGATTTAAAATAAGGCTGTTCTGTAGTAGACTAAACATTTTTTGTCTCCTTGTCTGTATCATATAAACCTGAAGTAGTCACCCTGGGCGCAGATACACTCCATTGACTCCATTGATCACCCATCGCCTCACCAAGTCTTTTCTTTCCACCTCACGTCCTCCTCCTTCCTGCTCTATCTCTGCTCTGGGTTCTCTCCATCACCCCCTCCTGTAGCCCTCTTATCACCCACAAAGCACACACATTTGCACATACTGGCATATATACAGCCTTTGTGTCCTGGCACACAAGAATGCACACACTCATAGACACAGCCAGAGAGGCGCAGTCACACATTTAAGCACACACACAAACACACACAAGATAATTTCCCCCACTCCTCCCTCCTGTTATTTTTGCTCTATTTTGCTCTGGGTGAGTTGGCGCCATACTGTAACTGTCGATTGAACCCACTGCTGTGAGCTATGTGGTTACAAACCTACACAGACAAATTCAGGCAATATAAATCTTGCACATTTTGCAAATAAAAATGATTCCCTGTGACACACCTGAGGAGGAAACATCAAAGCTCAGAAGGATCCTTTTCTTTTAATGAAAGTGAGTCATCCTTTACACAGCTGGTATTTGCCTCCTTCATGTCATATAAAGACACAATAGCCTCTGTAGAACCTGCTTTTTGATGCATGCAGAATCGGTTTTGAAAGAAAGAAACAAACACACAAAAAGGACGTGCATAAGTTATTTCAGCAAATAGTACAAAACAGGATTGTTTGCTGTAGGAATTATAACTCCAAACCAGTTAATAGTCAAGTGCAAACAACAAAAGGAAAGAGAAAAACAGTAAATTCTGGTCCTGGACAAATACCTTATCAAATTGTTTGTGTTGTTAAAACTAACCAACTCATATAAGATCCTAAAAGTGCATATTTACAACACTTTTTTTGTTTTAAATGAATGAAAGCTGTTGCGCTTTCCTCAGTTTTTGTGAAGTGTAGCTCTTCTCTGTTGACAACAGACTGACATAAATGGCACAACTTTGCAGTGCTGACAGGCAGAAAGGAGAGAATCACCAAATGCCTGAATGATCCTCTCATCTCCTAGAGCGGTATGCGACTTGAGTCTTTCTGAAGCCATATTGGCAATAGCACAGAAATCATTTCAAAGTGCCCTTTGCAGACGGCAGCCAAAAGAGGACCAGACCTGGTCGATAGGAATGTCAATTAATAAGTAGGCATAATAATTTGACTCTGAAGCCATTGTAATAAACTTGGTTAACTTTGCGCACAGAATTTTTACCCACCTCTCATTCTTTTGTCTTGCCTCCGTTGCTTTTTTCTCACCGGCCCATTTTCTTTCGCCATCACGGCCCTCTTTTTGTGAATGTGCCATCAATTGTTCAGCAGTCTTTTAAGTCTCGCAGTGAGATCTATTTCTGATTCTTAAACACACCATGGGTGGCCAGTGACAGAGTTTTTTTTAAAGTTTCATAACAAAAAAGAACTCATTCAACACAAGGCCTTTCAGGCTTCAGTGATACTAAAGGTAGCAATCACAGTTGATTTAGATATCAGAGAGTGCTGGTATATGTAACAGCTCTCCTGGGTTGTATGACATAACAATACAGGCCACTTAACAAAAGGAGGATGATTGCGATGTTGGCTTTGACTCGTTCACCATGTGTGTCCCATCTGTTACCTGACAAATGAGAAACATTTTGTTCATGAATCTGTAGCTTGTCCCTATAACATGGCTACCTCACGAGAGGATAGACCCCCACCACCCCCACCACTACCACCAATAGCCAAGACATTCATTTGCAGGTGAGATGAAGGATGGAGGTCAGTAGGGTCAGTGTGACATTTAGAACATTCACTTGCTTGAAATTGCTCCTCTTCTGTGTTCCTCTCAAGGAGTAATTTGACAAACCGGCTCTTCTGCAAAATTATAATTATGGCTGTCAGTAATGACACTTCAAACTATCTTAATTATTCTGAACAATGGCAAGTCATGAACTGGTGTAATTAAGCCTTTCTAAATACATATGGTGGATAATTTGATCCTGGCTTCCCCAACTGTTCTACTTGAGTCTCACATCAAGATGACTTTGAGACACAATATGTTGTTCTGCTAAAATTTATCAGACGACATTTTGGTTTCCATAGTAACAAGAAAATAAAATCTATACGCATACATAAGGGCCACGTTTTTAAGATTTCTCTCAAGGGTGGAATGGGAGCCATTGCAGAACACAAACCTACCAAAGCATGCAAGAGTCGAGATGTTCTATTCTGAAGCCTGAAGATGGTTTAGTACCTGGCCATTTACAGTTTCAATTTAAACACATAGCCAATAGTATAGTTACTGTGGTCTTTTTTTTTCTCCTTAGTTCAAAGCTTGAACCTGGCGCGAAATGCTCAAGGGCACAGGCTAATATGATAAACAGGGAGCAGTGGTTTGCAGGCTTGGGGGTTGGGCTTTCTGCTTTTTACAGTTTGCCCTTGCCCTATGAAGAAGTGAGCAATGGCAAAGCAAGGGATGGTTCGTCTACATAGCCAAGGGGAGGAAGAGGGACGTGAGGAAGGGAGTCCCCCACCCCCATCAAGTCTCACTGGGTTATAAGGAGACAGATGAGGAGGAGGTGGAGGAGGATAGTGTTGCAGAGATCACCAGTCATGGAGGATTATAAATGATAAATATAAGGAAATAGTATTTTCCTCTCTTTCAAATGAGTTCCTCTGGGTTTCTTTTTAAACCATTATTTTTAGAATAGACAGGGGATTTATAAAATATGCAAAAGTCATCCACTGAACAACATTCCATGCTAATATAGCCAGATTTCTCTGGTTTCTTTGTTAAATCCTGTGTGTGTTGTCGAGTTGAAATATCAGCTTATTGTTCCACATTTCAAAAACCACTGCTAAGCATCCCTCTCCTTTAAATTGAAAGCCAAAAATATCTACTAAAATATTTTACTGTCATGCGAGCAATCAGTTAAGCGGGGTAGGGGTCATATTTTGGAAATAGGAGATACCACATTTTGGAATTAATCTCTGCAATTCAATCTCAAGGACTGATTCAATAAACAGTATTTAAACAATTTATGAGCATTGCAAGATGGACTTAAGCCCTCGTAGTCAGAAATAGGCAGCTAACTCTGAGAGTGTCTAGAGAGGGGATTGGCTGTGCTTAGAAACAGACATTTAGGACAGACGGTTAGCAGATGGCAGGGTGACAACTTGAGCTAATGGTTCTTGTGTTGACATGGCTCAAGGCAGCACATCATCACACCAAAGCCCAACTCTCTCAGTTTCGATTAACACTCATCAGATGACCTGGAAAATGTTAAAAGCATGTGAATATTATTTTACATATTCCAGTGTAATTTATGCATGCAACATTAAAAGCTAGGAAAAATAAAATTGTGTTTAACACAATACAAGAATACCATTGTTACAAAGTGAAAACTAAAAGTATATCTTTACTTAAAAGTAGCTAATACCCTAATAGAGTCTTAATACTGAAGAATTAATATATTTTAAAGCTATTGTTACCTAACGAGCTTTCTTGCAGCTAATTCAGAAATGCAGTTTACTTTTTTCCATCGTTTGGATAGAAAGTTATCAAAGTCTGTGAGTCAATAATTCATCTCCACATTCACCGTTGTGCTAATTAAGTTTCACATGTCTTCTTCTGATGATGAAAAGCAATAGCTGACATAGAGAGATCATATTATCACCTTTTTATTTTTAATACAAACACACGCAGATTTTGCTCAACACTTTTCTCCACCTTTAAGTAGGGCACATATATCCCATTTCTGACCATAATGATATTGTAGGAGCATAATGAAGGAGTAAGCAGCAGACTGGGTTTTTTTTTAAGTTGGGTGATGGGGGTTAGGGGTTGTGATTGTGGTGGTGGGGGCATAATTGGCAGAGCAAGAGGTTGAGAGAGGACATCAGGTTGGCAACCTGTGGCCATCCTTCTGATGTTATCCATGCGTATGCTTTCATGAACCTAATCCCACGAGGCATAAACAAGCACACACACACACACACACACAGATACACAGAGTCACGCACGTGCATGAGTACACACATCAGCACTGACACAAAAAGAAAACTTTCAGCCATGCGCATCAAAAGCTGGAGCATTGCAAAGTTGGCATTTGGACAGTATTTGCGAACAAACTGGCAGATGTCAAAAGGCTTTGACGGTAGGGTTTTAGCGGGGGGAAAAGCACTAATACGGATATGCTGTAGTTACTGTGTGTGTTTTTGAGTGCTGTGAGTCCTGGGCTGCCAAAAGCTATAGTCCCAAGCCAGCATGCTTGAGCATAATGCCGCAGTAGAGCATGAGCGTGAGAAGATATGGAAAGTAAAACTGTTCTCCTTCTCAGAAACAAACAAACAAGTTTGTTGGGTTTGAAAGAACTTTAAAAAAGGATCTTTAAATGATAACACAGTTCTTGTGATATAGAAAGTGAGTTTTAGATTAAATGTGGTTGCACAGACTCTAGATGTTCAGGGCGCTCAAGTTTCATCCTTATGACCATCTGATATCGACCCTAATCCCCATGTCTTTCACACATGCCACTATTAAAATGTTTTCATTTATGTAAAAATCAAGATATGTGTTCTGTCTATTTCAGCACCAATGTCAATTTGAAAAGGGCTATCTGGCAAAAGAGGAAAAGAACTCAAGACAGATTTGTATACATTGCTTTAACCCTCAGGCTTGCAGGGTAATGGTAGGATTAATTACTGTTGAGTTTGACCCAAGGAGAACTAGAGCAGATTATCCCAGATACTGCAGAGGAAGGCATTAGCGTTGTCTCTTCCCTCCATGATAGCAGAGTGACAGCCACCTCAACCGCTTGGATGCCACTATGCCCTCACCGATTTGGGCCATTGCACAAAATCACACAGCGATAGCATACAGCGGGCTCACGTGGCAAAGGCAGCTATGTGGCATTTACACCCCGCAAAAGTGTGCGTTTTCGTCTCCGTTGGATGCCAAGCAGGCAACCATAAGCCAGCTCTTTCCTCTCACCAGGCAGGCATCAGAAGAGGAGAATAATGTGTAATTACAATAGACACTCTAAAACAAAGCCCTTCACTTTCGATGAGTTCCTCTTCTAGAAGGGAAGGTTACCTCAAGGGGGAATTCTAATGAAGCAGATGGCTGGGAGCTCACAGGGGCAGACGCCGACTGCCCTCCTTTTTACAGTCTGCCAACATTTTCAGGATTCTGAGGAGCTTCACCTGTCTCTTGACCGTTCTTTGTGTGCATCCGAGTGAAAGTGTGTGTGTGTGAAAGGCTTTTGCTTATTGACACATCTCACAAGAAGGAGGGAAAAAATAGCTGCTAAGGGATTTTGCGAATTACAATTGGGAGCATGCTGCATGTAATACACAAAAAGAGATATACAGAGAGAGAAAAAAACACTCAAAGCAGGTGTTCCTTATATTTTATTCTATACCGTTTTATTTCATCCAGTATATGTGCTTATCAACAGTTCACTCCTTTCACCGCCACACAATCTGCAAGCCACGGCTACTGTACGTGTGCTTGCTGTGTGGGTCAGCGCAATGTCCCGTAGCTACCTTTCACACCATACATTTACAGTTCCCAGTTCCCTTATTGCTTTTTTTCATAGTTCCCATGTTAAATGCAGAACAAAAAAGATATCCGTTGATCAATAGCAAAGCGATCAAAATACTGTCCTCCTCAAAAGGTTGTTAGTCCTCATAAGAAGTGTTGAATCAGTCACTGCCTTCGTGAAACAAAAAGGTTGAGCCTTCAGATAGAAAGACTTCGTCTGCAGCGTCGTGTAACGAAAATGTCCCACTCCTGCGCTGTACCAAAGTGTAGAGCTTATACAATGCAAAATTCCTTAAAAATCATGGACAGGTTATGAACTCTGTACAAACACACAATTTGGTGAACATTGCTTATCATAATCTGGCATGGAGTTGACATTACTTATTAAGTAGTCTAAAATAAATACAGAAATATAAATAGGTCCTATGGAAATAGCTGTATAACTAAGTAACTTGTCAACGTCATGATGCCAACATTAGATTAAATGGAGTTATAGTACTTCCACAAATGAAAGACAGCTTTAAGAGGCAGATTTTTCTTTTCTTTTCGTTTTCTTTCTTTCTTTCTTTCTTTCTTTCTTTCTTTCTTTCTTTCTTTTTTTTTTTTAAATCTAAACCCTCGTCTCTCCAAATAGAATATAAATGTGCCCTTTTCTGTTTTGCCCACATTAATCCAGGGAGGAGCAGGCTCACCTTTGGCTTCAACACAGGATTTTCTGATGAGCTGCAACTAACAGAGAAACATATGCGACACATATTTTCCAAATCTAAGCTTCTAATTTGTATATTGTTGCATTACAGAAACAATATATATATATATATATATATATATATATATATATATATATAGCTATCTTGCTATCATATCAAATGACTCTGTGCTACCCTGTCCTTTCAAACACCTGATTCTGGTGCTGGTGTGTGCAGTATGATGAGCATTTATGGAAAGGTAGAAGGAATCTGCAGTCATGAATGAATAACGAGGGCCTTGGAAAAAAACAAAAACATAGTTCCTTTCTTTCCCTCGAGAAATTGCAGGTTCAATTCTGCTGCTGCTACATCTAATCCTCAATCACAGCAAATGATTTCATTAGTGTGCATTGCTTATTCACCAACCCATATTCATGGGCAGCACAAAGGGAGAAGGAGGCTGAGATTAACCAGCGGAATTGGAAATCCACCAAACAGAATCTGAGGTTGCTGCTGAACAGAAGCAAATATGAATTGTAAATGGTACAGAGATGCCATGTGGAACTCCACCAAAGCTGGAGGTAAGAGAGGCGCAACTTACAAATCTGCTGGCCACTTCACAGCACATCTACTGTAAATAAGCAGGCCAAATGTTATGAACATTTTTGTGTCAATAAAGTATTAAACATGTTTGTGCTATTTTATATTTATTATTGTGTTGACCTGCCCAAATAGTGTAGATGGAAATTAGCTAGTGGTTAAATCTGATGCAATTCCACTCTTCTCCTATGAGACTATTTTTGTGCATTATGCATTTGTACATTATGCTACAGAAAAACATTTTTCATGAAACCCTCCCTATAAAGACCAGGTATCCCTGACCTAGATTTGATTAAGTTATTCAGCATGAAAACAGACACGTCAGGCGCTTTTGTACTGTTTCCTCTATACAGATTTCTGAAAAACTAGCTCCAAGAGTTTGTACAGAAAGATGGCAGATGTTGTGACGCTTCAGCTGTTGCTGTTTTCTCTATTGCTCTCAAACAGCCATTTTCTTCCCATGTTTGGATGGGTGACACGGGGAGACATAATGAAAATAGGTCTCTGCATGAGCGAGTGAGTCACCGTTGTTTTTCTTTATTCGCCTCAAACGACACAAAGTTTCAAAGCCTTCTAATCTAATTCCCAGATGATTCCTCTAAGAAAAAAAACACTGCCTCTATACTACACTATGCTACAGATGCAGCAAAAAGTCTAGCAGGATGGAAACAGAAAATCCCCTTGAAGAATAAACATCGCTGTCAGGTGAAAATCTTGTTACTCCAGTTTTGGCTATTTTCATATCTTTAGTCTGAATGAAGGATTAGATGAATGAAGCTAAACATATTTTGTGACCATAAGGATAATGAACCTCCTTGTCATTTACATTACATAATAGCTAATTTTCTTTTACTTCACAGTAATCAGCAGTTTTCAAACCAACTTTAAAAGACTCAACAAACAAATCCAGACTCTTCCTTAACCAGTTATCTGTGATAATGGAACAGACTGAGTTAGTCAATTTGTCAGTCCCTCCACAGTGTTTACCTCTCCATACAATCTAGGACCCATGTCCCACTCATGTCTGACAGCACCTCTGACTATCAACTCTGCCTTGTAACTGAGGGGCACACTGTCTTGCATGTGCACTCACTCACACCGCTCAAAACTTCCTCTCATTTTCTCCTAATCAATGCTGAAAAACATCCACTAGCGCTCTACAATCACAAAGTGGGGGCAATATGACACAAGTAACCCATCAACATGAGTACCACATGGGGTGCCTGTCGGACTACTTGTCTTCCCTGTGGCTAAGTGTCCAACTATGTCATTCCTGCAGTGCATCAATGCCGCCTCACATCTACACCTTTGTCTTGCAGGCAGGCTTCAAACTATCCTCCAACTCTATACCTTAATAAGGCCATATTGTGAGAAAAAATGGGGAACTTTTTCCTGATGTTGGAGGCACAGTAGCCTGTCTGACTTTATGATGGAAACAGGTACAGAACAATTGTGGTTTTAAATGCCTACACAATCAGACAATCAATATCCCCGATGTGAAACATTTCTGTGTCTTTATTATTGTGATTTTGTTCCAGAGCTCTGTTTCCTTTACCCCATAAGCCATGAAGCCAATATAAATGTTTTAGAGCCATTCAGATAGCTGTTTACTGCTAATGAAAAAAAGGTGTTAGATGTGGGAGAGGTGAACAAAGCACTGCTATAACCATTAGTAACCCAGTCTGTCTGTCTAGAGCAAGAAGACTCTTATTTTTAAACATTAAAAAAATTCATTATATTGGTTTGAATACATTAACGCTACGTTCTCTGTGATGCCCCTCCCCAGTCTGTCTTTATCTAACACAATATCACTCGATTATATTCCACATTTACTAGCCCCAAAGTCCCTTTGGGCTGATGATGGAAAAATATTCATTGGTCATAGTGTTTCCCATAATTCTTAAGAGGTTATAGATAAGTGAAACACATACATACTCAGTGAATGCATACTTGCAAAATAATAAAATAATAATAACAATAACTTGTTCTAATATTGTGAGTCAAACACAAAAAGAAATGTGCTTAATTCCTAATTATAAAAGTGGTTAAAATTGCTGTGGCTGGGCAGGTTGGTCATAAAATTTGCTCAACATTTTTAACAACATGAAATGTAATTTTTTTTAAATTGGAAATCCAAAATAGTTAATTTTTTTGGAAAATGAGAATACGATCTAATGGACATGAGCATGTCAGTAAATGTGCATTTGTGCAACTGCGTGTCATGCCATGTGTACTGCTATACATTATCAGTATAACTTTACATGACTGTAATGAGGGGAGGGCACGGTAGCTTTGTATGTGCGTGACTCCTGGATAGTATTTGAGGGTCAAGGGATTATAGACATGTCTTGTTAAATTAGACTGCAGTGGCTGACTGCTGTGACTTAGTTAAGGACTCAGCTGTCTCGGTGGAACCTGGGTCTGCCTTTGTGATGAGCTACAGACAAACATGTAGAAACATATCACTGATCCTCACCTTTGAGAGTTTCACGATACCTTACTCTCTGTGTATATAGTTTTTAACCACTTGAAGGCTCCCTTTAGTGCCAACAGATTTTGAAAGCATACTTTTATTCAAACAGACTCTGATACGTGCTTTTTGACTGAACACTAGTAAAAAAAACCTGAATTATCTAAACGTTATTTATTATAGATGATCATGTGAAAAGTAACAATATCCCATTATACTTTTTAAAAAAGTTTTCAACAAGCAAAAAACTGTTGCTTTTTGAGACGCTGCTTAATAATAATTCTAGTAAATAAAATAAAATTGAGGCATTTAATAATCTGAAATAAATAATTCGACTGTAAGCTAAATTACTTATAAGTAATAATATACTTTAAATGACTACTAATTTGTCCATTAATTGTTCCCCAGAGAATTCAACCAATCAGCAGATCATTTAATGCAGATCTCATCAAAGGATCTGCAGTTAGCTTTGTTATCTGCTGGAGTCTGCTCGACCGGAAGCCACTAAGTAAGATACGAAACCCAAGTTGCTCTCTGATACATCGATCATCATGCTTGTAAAGTGCTTGTGTGTGAATGGGGGAATGAGACATGTTGTATAAAGCTGAGCTGGAGTAGAAACACTGTATACAAAAAAAATATTTATTTCCCATTTACCATAATTTGTCCTTTGTCAAACTCAGTCAAATCCTTATGCTTGCTGATTTTTTCCTGCTTCTGAACTTTGAGGAGAACATTTTCATTTGCTCCCTAATATAGCTCACCCACTAATGCACTTCACCTGTCAGTATGTCACAATGTTATTGTCTGATTAGTGTATATGCAAAGACCAGGCCTTTTGGAACAATGTGCTCAGGAAAAGAGAAATCAAATATTATTATTTTTGTAATAATATTAATAAGCATGTTTGACACAGATCAGAATCAAGTTTTCAGGAGCAAAAAAACCTTATATCAGTATTGTCAGTGAATGAATCACCAAATTGTGTGTTTAGAGGGAATTTGCTGCCTGACTGCAGATTTTACAGTCATTCATCCCACTATGAATTCTGCATTATATTGAAGAGTGCCTAAAGACAATGAAAGGCTGTCTGTAGTTTCACACTAGTAGTATACACACTAGTAGATGCACCAAGGAATGGCTCAAATAAAGAAAAAGGGGTAGTTATGGAATGGCTTAGTCATAGCTCAGATTTGAATCCTGTTGAAAGATTGGGAGTGAAATAGGAAGCACATAGAAGAAAAACATCAAACATCTTGAAATTAATAGAATTTTATGTTATTTATGCTTAAAATTACTTTAAAAAAGTGCAAAGTGGCTTTAGAATTGTACTTACTTTTTCCCCAAGACTATTACATCAACTGACACATTTGTTGAATAAATAATTGCAAACGTACATAAGCAGACTTTTGATCCTATTTGATGCACTAAGAGCCAGGTCCTGTTAATCAAATGTATTTGATTAATGCATCATATAAGTATGACCACCTTTACAACAGCACAAGTTTTAGCAGTTTCCTGGTCTTCATTCAGGTGTGTGTTAACACAATGCTACAGTCTTCGCAGGAATGGATGTCCTATTAAATTCACCCCAAGGACAGGCCTTGGAACGTTCAGAGAAGCTGACAAAAAATACAAAAATAAAACAAGAGCTGCAGCTCAGACTCTACAGACTCTACAGGCCTCAGTTAGCATGTCAAATGTCAAAGTTTATGACAGTACAATTGGAAGGGTTGCCAGGAGAAAGCCTCTTCTCTCTACAAAGAACATGGCAACACAAAACGTAAGACTTCTGGAACAATGTCCTTGAAGAACAAAAAACACCACAGTGGAGATGTTTACCTATAATGCACAGCACCACGTTTGGTGAAAACCAAACACAGCATATCAGCTCAAACATGTCATACCAACTGTCAAGCATAGTAGTGGAGGGGTGACTTGCATTTGTTTTGCTACCTACAGCAGACCTGGGCACCTTGCAGTTATTGAATTGACTATGAACTCCTCTGTGGACCAAAGTATTTTAGAGTCAAATGTGAAACCATCTGTCCAACAGCTAAAACTTGGCTAAAGCTGGGTCATGTAACAGGACAATAATCTCAAACACAGCAGCAAATCTACAACAGATTTGCTGCTGTGAATGACCGAAAAACAAAAGAATCAAGGTGGTGCAATGGTGTGGTCAAAATCCATACCTCAACCTGGTTGAAATGCTGTGTCTTAAGATCTTAGGATGAATGCTCACAAACCTTAATGAACTGTAGCAACATTGCAAAGAGGAGTGGGCCAAATTTCCTCTATAACGAAGTGAGAGACCAATAAATTCATGTGGAAAATGATTACTTGAAGTTGCTGATAAAAGCTGCTGATTCACAAGCTATTAAATCATGGGGTGTACTCGTTTTCACATCTCTCTCTCTCTCTCTCTCTCTCTCTCTCTCTCTCTCTCTATATATATATATATATATATATATATATATGTGTGTGTGTGTGTGTGTGTGTGTGTGTGTGTGTGTGTGTCAAAATCTCTCTTATTTTTACTTGTTAATTAATCTATGTATTGGAGATTATATTGCAATTGTACAATTTTTCTCAGGGTTACTTTGGCAATGTAGTTGTGCATCAATACTTTAAGGAACACATGCAGAGGAGTAATCTGTTTTAGAGAACTTAACTGAGAAACACATCCAATAACCTCACAAACAATTTAGCGAGTACTTATTCTGTGTCTTAGTAAAGGACACTTTGGCAGTAGAAATGGCTGCTGCTGCTGCTGGAAACATCTGTCAAAGATATTGAATCCATGACCTTTTCAGTGGTGGAACAGTCTCTTAACCCCCTGGAGCATTGTGCCTTCAGTTAATCTACAATAGCAAAAGTACTTACTTACATTCAACTTCATCTCCAACTCAGCACTAGCTTTCAAAAATGTCTTTGCTGAAAGCATATAACAACTAAAATAGAAGTAATTAAATATCAAGGTGTATTCTAGTTTCCAGCATTTTTCAAATACTTCAGATTGTGTACTGAATATACTGTTTTTCCTACATGAAAGTCTAGTTTGTGGGATATTAAACATCTGGCTATTTTTTACTTTAAATTGTTTGCGTGCTACACAGTGCATCATACACGCTAATGGAAGTCCTAGTTTTTTGTGTAAAAAGGCTCTGATGATCATTCTAGGAAAAAGTTTTGCTTTGCATCTGACTGTTCCACTGATTCACACATATTAGCACTAACACTCACACATTAACAGTTGCTCACAGTCAGGGGAAAAAAATATGCTTTCACATGCTTTCTACACACATTAGCAACATGAGCTTGGAAGACAAAGTGAGCTTGTTAGGACATGATTGAGGACTCTGCAGAAAGCCAGTCACTCACATACTGTTACGTCTCAATATTTAGACGGAGGGGAGCTCGCTGAACCCCTGTACCCCTGCTTCAAAAACAGTAGTAATTTGAGAAAGTGGTATAAAACAAGGATAATGGGTCAAGAAGAGGTGAAGTATTATCCCACAGGAAAAGTCTTTTTGGTTTCCTAAAATCTCTTCTCCATCCCTCAAGGTTTTGAAAAGATTATACAGAGAATAAATAAGTACAATCTAATAGATACATTTAAGGATCAACAATATGTGATCCTAAATGAGATAATACAAGAGTCAGTCTGTCTCAAAGCATGTTTTTTCACTAAAAATGTAGATAATTTTTAAACACACACACACAAAAAAAGAAAGAAAGACAAAAACATTGATACATGCAGGTGTTAGTGCATAGGTTCCTGCAGAAAACGAGTATTATTGGGTAGTCCATTGAATCACCTAAACATCACAACATGAATTTGGCATAGTTATAGAAATAAATAAAATGACTGTCCTTTAAATGGAGATCATTTTCACACCCTCCTAGTCCCTTGATTAACTTATCATTTAAATATAACTCTATCTATATACACAGTATCAATGATTAATAAAAGGAAAAAGCATAAATCAAACAAAGTGCACTATAGAGCTCTGAGTTGCCCTATGAAGTGTCTTTTAAATCACAGTAAATGTAAAATCTTGGTAAAATTAAAGTGAAAAATAGTCTGAAGACAGAAAAGAATGCCACAAATGGAGATCATTTGTGTTTTAGTTCAAAGGAGCACAGGAGGGTGTGATCAATCCTCACAAATTTGAAGGGAGTTTAGAGCGGACAGACTGAGGTTCTAGATCAGATGAAAAGGCAGCAGAGTCCCTCCGTAAAGACAAGGCTGGCGAGGCCCCGGAGGAATAAGTCTGGTGAGGGTGCCCCGGAGACATCTGGATTGGAGGAGTCATGTGCCCTGGCACTGAGCTACAGGGTTTGGGTACAAGAGTAGGAGAGGAAAATGGAGAAGGGTAATACCCAGTTTCTATTGAAGAGCAAGGAGTTTGGTGGCTTAAGACCTGGGCCACCTCCTGGGGCAGGGATGAATGGGAGCTAGATAAAAGCTTTAGGTCCTCAGAAAAACGTCCCAGAGGGGAATCTCTTCCTGTACTTTGTGGCTGGCTTGGAAGCTGTGAAGGAAAACAAGTTTGAGGCATGAGCAAAGAACTGTGGGATCCTGTGACACTAGAAGGGTCACTGTAGTGGAAAGTCCTGCCTGCCACAGGGCTTTGAACAGTGGGACTGGGTGCAACCGGAGTAAGGCAGGGTGAGGCGTTTGCTGAACCATACTGGGCCAGAGAAGCCAATGCAGACCTTTCCAGTGACATCTGGTGAGGTAAGCAGCCAGACTGGAGGCCTGCCAGGCTAGAATGGCTGAGGGAAGATGGGGAGCCCTCAGCAGGCTGCTGACTGTGCTGTCCTCTACCAGAGGATGGGGAACCCTGTGGAGGGGACTGGAAAAGGTTTAATCCACTGGTAGTCCTGCCTCCTCCAGCAAACTGCTGCAGAGGAGCCACCTGAGGAGGCTTGGCAGGTGGTTGGTTTTGGGGAAGCTGACCAGATAGAGAATTATTAGATATAGGGCTCTGACAGCGAGAGGAACTAATAAGCCCAGAAGTAATTCCTCCAAGAGAGCAAGCTGTAGATCCTGCTATATGGCTTCCAATTGTGCCACTTACTGCTCTGCCTATATGTCCTCCAGTCACTCCTCCTACTATCCCACTTGAACCTCCTCCTAAATGGCTAGTTGTTGATCCACCAGAAGTCCTCCCCATTGATCCCCCAGAATTTCCTTGTGTTGAATCACAAGAAAATCCTCCAAATGTTCCCCCTGAGGCTCCACCATAAACCAGTCCCACTGATCCATCAGAAGCCCGCCCCAGTGATCCTCCAGTGGTAGTCACTGCCAGTGATTCTCCAGAAGTTCCACTGACTGACCCCCCGGAAGCTATTACCAGTGATCCTCTGGAAGTCCCCCCAATTGATCTCTTTGCCGTATCAGTTATGGGCCCACATGTATTGGGTACCACCAATCCACCTGATAACCTGCTACAAACAGTTTCCACTGCTCCCTCAGATACTCCTACCTTGGTTTCCCCTGAGATCCCTCCTACTGATCCACCATTAGCTCCTCCTAACCCAGAGTGCCCACCAGAAGTCACTTCTAACAACCCAGTTGTATAGTCCTCTCCCGCCCAGGAAGTGTCCCCACCAGTGGCCCCTTCCACAAAACCTCCAACTGCTCCACCTAAAGACCACCCCGTAGCACCACCACAAGCTCCAGCTAAACTTCCACTTAGTCCTGACCCTGTACTTCCACCTATAGATCCTTGGTGAAAGAGGTTTGAGAGAGGTGGTGTACCAGAGCGGAAGGATTTTTGATTTTGTGGTTGAGGGTGCAGCTGGGCCGTACTAGATGAAGGTGAACCAGAAGATGAAAACTGACCAAACGGGAACACGGAGGTTCCTCCTCCACTGGACCCAGGCCCAGACCTGCAAGGTCCGCGTTGTATTCCGCTACCTGAAGCATGCTGGCTTGAACTAGTTGCCCCTGAACCTGATGTAATTTGCTGGGCCCGGAAAGACGCCAGCAATGGCATGTCTATCCCAGTTTGCAGCTTAGAAGGTGTGCTAGAAGGAGAGTCCCCAGCAGAGCCAGGTGATGTGGATGAAGGAACAAATGTGTGAAACTTTTTAAGTCGGCTAGGAGGGTCCTTCAGGGAACCGAGGACAGAAACTGGAGGTCTGAAGAGCGTTGGTGGGAGGTGGGGATGGTGTGTCAGGGCTATGGCTACAGAGGTGGTGGCAGCTGCTGCCTGGAGAGGTGCTTGGATGAGTGGGGCCCAGATGACAGGGGTAGGTGAGGGCGGTGTCTGTGGTGGAGCGTTCTGCATGAGGTGGGCACAGTGGGCCATGTCCCTGTCATGCTGCACAATCTGCTGGATGATCTCATTCTCCTGGTAGTTGAGTACACCAGAGCTGAGGTCGTGTTGCACCTTGTGCTGCAGGATGGAGTTTTTCTTGCCTTTAAGAGCGCATGTCCATGCACACACAAAGACAGACACACAGAAAACAAGAGTGAAAAGTAAGAGAAGAAAGATTATTCCAACAACCCTTTCTAAAAGAAGAAGCTAGCATAATAACAGGTATGAACGAAAAGGATAAACATTAGATTAGCTTTTAGTGTGATTCCATAGGTAAAAAGGGGAAATCGTAAAACAACCATTGTGTCATAATATTTTGGTGAACAATATTTTGGTGACATGCTTGATACAAAATAAACACTGTAAAAAAGAAAAAAGAAAAAAGAAAAAAAGACAATAAACCTGGAGGTATCCCTCTCAGAGGGAGTGTGTAATTGATTTGTTTTTGTTTTTCAGTTTGTTAGCATTCTTGTCCATAGTTTTCAAGATATCATTTTCAAATTTTGTGTGACGGTAGATACCAATAACAGCTCGAACTGAGTGAACTGTGATGAAAATCAGGTCAAGGTCAAGGTCACACCAAATGTGAAAATTAATAAAAACTTAAAAACATTTTTTTAATGGATTCCCTTAAAACTTCACAATAATATACTAGGCCTTGGGGGACATGAGTGCCTAGGTTGGCTAAGCATTTGACCTTGACCTTCATTGTTAGAGCCCGAGGTCAAAGTTGACCTTGAAACTTTTTTTCCAGAAACCATACCAGGTTATATATCATACAATCCTGATCAAAATTTTAAGACCACTTGAAAAATGGCAAAACATCATATTTTGCATGTTTCAGCCTGTTTCAGTTTAAGCGCTGTTTTCAATAAATTGCATGTTTAAAAAAACGTTTTGTCTCACACCCATTTCTTCTTGTTGCATGTTGAAGCTCTACTTGGAACCTTGTTAAGATCCAAACACGCAAAATATGATTTTTTTTTTTTTGGCCATTTTCAAGTGGTTTTAAACTTTTGATCGGGACTGTATGAAAGAGCATGAGGAGAACACATATTTTATTTTTTAAAATATTATGTCCTAAGGCATCACAATGATGCCATAACAAGCTAACTATACAGCCTTTATTAAAGTCCTTGCCCTTCGGAGGGAGTTGTGCTCTCTGAGTGCTCTTGTTCTAAAATGCAACATCTATGCAACAAAAAATTTTATGTGGAAAAAATATTAATACTAAATCTGAAATTCCATTTTAGAATAACAATTATCCTGTGTTCATTTGTTCATTTAACTATTGCTTACTAAAGCTATTTGTGCTCCGTCACTTTTTCACTCTGGTAATGTATGTACTTTGAAGTACCTGTGAGGCGTGCACAAGGTCAAAGAAATAAGGTGAGCGTCATTGTGGCAGGCATATCAACTGCTAAACTACCCTCTTAACAAAATGTGCACAGTCTGGATCCTCGAGTCCATTAGTCATTGTTCAGTGGCTGCGCTAGCAGTGATAGGGTTAATTCACATGACTGCCATTTTCAATTTGGTGTTAACAAAAGGCTGTGAAATCTGATGATACTGCAAACGCTATAAGCCCCAGATCAATCTGTCCAATTTTCTGTTATGACTGGTGTCAGATTACTTGAGCTTTTTCTGTGACGTATTGGAACTATTTTAGCCAGCCTGACCTTGCACCTCTTGACCTTTTATCACCTGCACACTTCAAATCAGATTGTGCCAAGTCCATCAAGAGAGTAATTAATTTGCAGATTTCACCTGTTTCAGTTACTTTATTAGGAAACATGGTGTACATAGGCATCAAACCCAGGAGAAGGGATGGACACAAGAGACCATTTCACAGAAACATTACTATCAGCCCACCACATCTTTTTCAAAGCAGCCATTTTCTACAAAGAGACCCCCTAAAGCATTTTCGCTATCTACCATTCTAAACATAGCTGAGGATAAAACAGCATGCAGCGAAGGCTGAGTGATGATACAGGCATGCGTTTCATTGTGAATTTTTCATCTGCCTAGGCTGAGCCTGGGAACAGTGATGGATATGGAGAGAATATCAATTGTATGCGTAAGAGAAGTCACACAGGGATTTTAAAACCGGAGCTCTATCTGCATGTTTATATGCAGATGACTTTGAAAGTAATTTCAGTCACTGAGTATCACTGAGAACAGTTTTAAACCCCCTAAGTTTTGTCTAAGAGCTCCAGTTCTGGTTTGAAAGTGTTTGCTCTCTTGATGGAAAATGCCATCAAAACTCACTAAATGAAAATATGTAGTACTGGTTTGCACTTTGGCTTAAATGGATGAGACTGGATGTGATTTTCTCACCAATACGGTCCAGCCGGTCCAGAGCAACAGTCTCAAAGGCCCTTCTCATCATAGGATATTCCTCCAGTACCTCATTGAAGTTGTCAACAGACAGCGAGTACAAGCGGCAGTACGTGTCAGCTCGGACGCTGGCTGTCCTTCTGCCCCGTGTTAGCAAACAAATCTCTGTAAGAAAACAAAACAGATAAGACATGAGTGTTTTCTGGTGTTTAAAGCTGGAGGTCACCTGCAATGTAACCAGAATTTTAAAAAATGTATACCCGTGGAAGTAGTACTTTTTACTAAAGGCTAAACTAGGAACAGTGCCAGATGCTTAATTATTATCAAATTGCAAACACAATTTCAACTAAATAAAACCTTTCTGAAGAGATTCTGATCCAGCGTATTTCACAGCTCTCTCCACCACCATCATCAAAATGAGTCAATGTATGTTCAAGTTTAAATATATTTATATATTTTATCTTTTTTTTTACAAGCCATCCTCTCTACATAAAATACACTTATTTAAAAAAGTAAACAAAAAGGTATTCTTAGTTTTTTAAATAAAAAAAACAGATATTTATTATTTTCTGAAGTATATAATTTCATGACTTTCATGTTTTTTACCTGATAATACAGCATGTAAACTGTAACATATAATTTAACAGAAAATATTTTCCTGTTTTAGCAAAAATCATTTTGTGCAGCAGTGCAACACTTATTTTTTTCACATGTCCGCCAGCCCTTATCTGCCAGAAGTACTCAGGAAAACGAATGCTTCATTTACTACTGCACAGTTCTAATACACAGTCCCGTGTGTGGGTACAACTATGTCTCTGCTGCATGCAGATCTTGTTTATTTAAGTGGAATATGGCTGTGGAAGAGTTTGAATTTGCAGATAGTCATATATGTGCATCTGGGCTGCACAAACAAATGTTAATATAGTGTGCTATATGTGTGTTTAATCATGACAGTAAGGCAATATATGAAGACAAGATACACTATGTGCATATAAATATGCTTATATAAAAATGATGTATACATAAGTAAAATATAGTATATTCTATAACTTTATATTACATTAACTTTGACTTGTGTACATATATTTTAATAATAGTCATTTATACCATGTGATTAATAGTTTATTAATATCCTTTCTGTTTAACGTTTATATCATCACATCAAGCTGTCATCTCCCTTCCTGTGGTCTGCATCGCACTGCCTGTTTCTTATAAACCCAGGATCCAGCTCATTCTGACACTTATCCTCTCAATAATGCCACACTATACACTTTCTTTATATGAGATCAAATTGTTTAAAAAAATCCCACTAGAATAGTTTGACTCTCAAATGTAAAATCTACTTTTCATGTGCTTTTATTTTATCTATTAATGTGTTAGATTTTCTTTTTGCACATATCAAAAGCCTCTTTCATCAACATGGAGACATGACAGGGAAAAGAAAACAAACAAAAAAACAAAAAAACATGTAGATTTCACTGTTGTGCAAGTTTTCATATGTGGCTCCATTGAAAGTGAGCTGTGTGTGGGCGCATGATGTAAAATGGATGCTGTCAATGATCCAGGGCTTGTTAGAGGCTAGACACAATCAAAGCTAATCACATCAGTTTCTTTCATCCTGTTAAAATTAGTGCTCATATCAAAATATCAACAAAGCTATAATATATATTATATATATATAATATCTAATATTTCTACCAATCACATGAGGACAGACCAAGATAAACCAAATTAGAAAATAAACAAATGTAATGTAGTTATTCATTTAAACTTATCTGCACTAGGCTCTTTAGGCTACTGTCTGCTGCTGTCTTATAGTTGCACTAGTTTCATCTTCCTGCATCTGCTCACCTTCATGCATTGCTTATGGAGCAGTAAAGACACAGGTAAAGTCAGATAGTGTTAACCATGTTACATTATTGTTATTACATTATCATAAGTGCAATATATATATATATATATATTTTTTTTTTTATTTATTTATTTTTTTAAAGTTACTTGAGGAAGGTTGGGGTGCAGCAGCATGGAGCAAGGGTAGCATGTTGGCTGTTTACCATGATTACACAAACATTATGCAGGAGTAGTAGTAATGGATAGTATATATTCATTTTAAATAACATGAATAACTTAAACTTAAACAGAATGTTAAACTACAGCTTGTTAGGGAGCTCATTCTCTGGACAATACTTTCTTTAAACCTATTTTCTTTAACATATTTTAATAATAATAATCGATTGGATTTATACAGCGCTTTTCAAGGCACCCAAAGCGCTTTGCAATGCCACTATTCAACTTAAAAGAAATGCAGCTGTGAAGTGTAAAAGTGAGATCATTGGTCATGGTATTTGAATGCAATCTATAATGTGATATCTAGAATCCCCTATATCAGTACACTTTCCTAAATGTTGCCTGTTCAAACAAGGGCAGTAGAATTTTATCACAATTTTAAAAAGAAAAGATATTTTATGAAAGTATGACCTCATGTAGCCTTGAAGAACAGGTCAGAGGTTCAACATAATTTAGCTTAGAATGCCTATATATTATTCCCTTTATGCTTATATATTGTCAATACAAAAATGGCAGTAAGAAACAGGGTGTTAGATCACCATAGCATTAACACTTTGAACTTCAGTTCAATTTATTGACCATGACCTTGGTGTACATAAGAGCCTAATGTTCTTTGGAGGAGATTTTATTTTCCTTTACCCTGCCCAACCCTCTTATACTGCAAACTGCAGATACAAAAACATTATTCTTATCACGATCTGCAAAAGGAACTCATTAACCTAAAATGAAAGTCTTCATGGTGTAGCAGTTGTCAGTGACAGATATTGGTAAGCACATATAGACTATATATAAGACATATAGCACTATAGAGAGACAAATGTAGCCACTGTGAAATTATCCATTTGTTAGCGAAATAAAGAAATAAAAAATATATGAGTGAACAGAGCAATTTTGGCTTTTATATGACAAAAACAAACAAAAAAACAACGTAAGATGACAATGAGTTTCACAAACTACTGCGCAGAGACTGCCCTGGCTTCCATTAGGCTAAACAAGCCCTTGTATTCTTCTGGTCACTGAGTGTGAAGTGGCTATGATTGTGTGCAGTGGTTTGAAAATTGAGACAAGGGAACTGATGAAGAGAGAATGCATGATTTGGCAGCGAAGCAAGTAAGAAATACACTGTGTACTATATATGAAACATAAAAATAACCTCATATGCAGTGTTTTACTGTTTGTGTGTGAGAGGTGAGTGGATGTGAACGACTGAGTAAAACAACAGTTTATATACAAATTTGCAATGCTTGTTTGCAGATGTGTTGCGAGTGTGTGCTGGCAGGATAGCCCTGGCTATAGCTGTGCTGGGGAAGGGGGGTCCATTTCTCACAGCACTGCTCCAGTAATCCCCTTTGGAGAGGAGTGTCACAGCTCTGTATTAAATCCTCTTGTTCTGTGGGTTTCTGCAGGAAGTCAGGTATTGAGGCACAGTTAGCTATCAGGCCTGTAACTGAGTTTGCCGAAAGCAAGGGAAGCCAAACACAGGTTCATCTGAACTCCAAGTGTTATAAAAATAACTAAATAAATATATACATGTAATAGCCACAAGATTAGTATGCTAAAAACATATACGGTACCTTGAGGGTCAGTATTAAATATTTATATGTTAGAAGCGTCTTGGGCCACTGAGGAGCTGTTTTTTGAGATATGACTTCATCAAAGTCATGGACTAATATATATCTAATTGTGATGTATTGTTAATGGTGGTAGCAACTTGATTGCAAAAGAACTCCATGAAGAGCAAAAGAATAGCCAACATAGCCTAACAGTTCGGCCATATGACTTCTCTGTGATGACAAGTCAGAAATTTCACATTAAATACAAACTTGAATAATTCTGCATTATAGTATTGCTGTATTTATGTATTGTTCTCTATGCATATATTTTGTATTCATTTTATATAATTTGAATGCTTTGGGTCTCTATTGGAGCTTACTCTAAAATGTAAAACACAAACTATGCTACACTGATGAGCACTTCTGCACTCCATTTCAACTTGAGCCTGCTTTTGTTGATGGTTCATAAGTTACATTCAATTTATTTATGAATGTTCTATTCCCATTGCTTACTCACATCTCTGACTCATCGCAGTGCTCCCCAAATCCTGCATGAAATCATAGAACAAGCTTAGATGGTGTCGCTCTGCCTGTGTTCTCTGAGGGGTGTGTGTTTTCTCCTCAAACTGACTTCTGCTTCTACAATTACCCCTTTACTGTTTGGTCTTTACTAACACTGAGACAGTTCTTTATCGGTTCAATTTCTGGGCTTTGTTATTCATAATGAACAAAGCTATAATATTATCAACATACAAAACAGCTGACTGGTTGTGATCAATATATGACATGCTGATAGTATTCTTTTGTCATTCTTGTTTCCAGTACTGTATTTTGGCATGCCAGTGCTGAAGACACAACATTTTACCATTACCATGATACACTCCTTTTTCACACTTAACTGACAATGCATTCATTAAAATTGAATGAGCCTAATTAAAATTGGATGTTTCTCTGCTAAAAGAGGATGAAGACATCACCCAGTGGAAGCCCATGTGTGTTCACCAAGGTCAGGATACATATAGCCTTCTGTTGGATGATGCAGCCCATGTGTCCCAGGCTCTTAGTACAGGAACGATGGCTCCCCTGAGCCCCTCCACCAGCTCTCAAAGAGGAGAGTAAATTGTGTGTGTGGGTAAAATAGCAAGAAAGGAAGAATCTAGAAAAAAAAATGCACCTGGAAAGCTTTTTTTTTTCCTATTTGCTAAAATCTTCTTTACGACAACGTTTGCAATTCTCATATGTTGGATTTTATGTGTGCGAATGAAAACTGGCTGAATGTTGTGCAGTAAAGCTTACCTAAATTGACCTTCCTTTAGTCTACTTGCCAAAATATTCTGGATACTGTAATATTATTTAAAAGCATGTATCAAAACCTGAATCATCACTGAATGGCACACATCAAATGAGAACACAGCAGAGCTGAGTGCAAGTAGAAAAAATGACAAGTTCCAGCTGTCTTTTGACATTTTACAGGACAGCTGTTGTATAAAAAATGCTGTCAAAACTAGAAAGGGAATATATTTTTTCTCTAAAGACAAGTCTTGTTTTTGGAATCATTAATGATGTTTTAATATACCCAGCATGCTTGTCATAATGATTGCTCCACAACTAGAGAAAAAAAAACACCAACCTGGACAACATATGTTCCTGTGATTTCCAACAAATATTCAACCCCTTTTATCTTGACTCCTGCAGCTCCCTGTCTGTCTATGTGCATGTTTGGTTTTTTTTCTTTCTTGGGCGTAGCTGCTCCTTTCAGCTGCTGACACTCATGCTCATTGTTATTTTATAAACTTCTGTATTATATCAAACCAAACTTTCCTGCTGGTCTTTGCCAGAATGTTCTGTAACCCACAGGTGTACGGTCAGGTTGGTACATAAGACTGTGCCTTGTGTACCAGCCAGCTTGCTTTGCTCCCAGTCACCTATTTGCCAGGCTTCACCACCTCCAGCCACATTTCTCATTAAGTTCCACTCCATTCTGCTCACTGCTCACTTCATCACCAAAATGCCAAGCTGCCTGGTCACTCCCTGCTGCCAATGCAAGCTCCCTTCTCCTCCTGCTCACCTATTGGCTCATTAACTTCCTGCAGCTTCTCCTCCCACTCTGCATGCCTCTGATTTTAGAGCTCTCTGATCTTTAGAGCTCTTCAATCTTCCCTACTTTTGCTGGCTGTGTATTAAAATTCTTAAAATCTTGTCTAAGTTAGCCCTCTAATGCTGACACTTTTAAAAGTATTTAATTTTTTATATATTAACTAAAGGAATTCTATGATTATGCTTTTTGTTCTCACAAATGCTTTCAAAACACTGGACCACAGTGTCCTTATCCTCTGTCTGAAGCATGGTGTTGGTAATAAAGGCATTCCTCTGGAGCGGTTCAGGTTTTACTCATGTGGCAGTTTGTGAGGTTTTTGTCAGCGTATCGTCCTTGTGTTTTTTTTTTTTTATCTCAAATTTATTTGAAATCAGGCTTCTCATCATCTCCAGCTTAATTTAAAAAAATTGTTCTAAGAAAAATATTCCATGGTCAATAACATGTCTACACATTGTAGAGGTCCACTAATTATGTTCTCTGTGAGATTTTATAATTTTCCCATCCTTACAGGGATGCAGGAAGCTGGATAAAATGCAGTCAATTAAGAAAAAAAAAACTTTTAGATAAGACTGATACAAGTCAAGACAATAACATGTTCAGATGAGATTAAAAAAAATGTCAATGCTTGTAAGTGAATAGGTTTCATATTTAAACTAACAAAGGTTTATTTTAACATGAAACTTGTTCTGTGTTTATTTGTTAAGCTGCTTAACCCCAAATCACTTAAGCATAAAAATCATTTAAGGGATGAACCAGTGTAATACATGAGGTGCAGGAAAGCTACTTAATGAATGTAGGAGAATACAAATGCTGCCCTTTGAATGTGTTTGTCTTAGTATGCATCTATCTGCATGATGTTTACATGTGTGTGGTTGTACCCGTCTTTCTCTGTGGTTACAAGTGTGTGTGTGAGTACGTGTGTATGAGTGTGAATTAATAAATATGAGCAGGCCGCCTTGGTCTGCGATAAAGAATTTGTGTCCTGCAGCCTGGTGTGGCAAAGCTCACCTGGACTCTGAGTCCTGCTGTCAGGTCCCATCTCCCTTCCCGACAGAGCCCCCAGCCTACAGAGCGGACACTCTCTAACCTTTGGAACATCCACAACGGGCTCACTGATTCCCAGTGACATGCAATGCTCGCTCCCTCACAGCATTAGCATAGCCACACGAACACCTTCTGTTTGCTAGCAACCATAGACAGGTAGAACATTTCTGGAATTTTTTCTTTTCAGTATCGTGGCTGATGCCGAGGTCCTGTCACATCTCATCATCTCTTTTTCACCATCTTGAACTTCAGCTGCGTGATTTTTACAGCACTGTGCAAAAGTCTTGAGCAACCCCTCATTCCTTTTGATTGTAGTTCTAAGGAACCAGACTTGTTGTAATGATAGTCCTCCAGGCTTTCTAAAGGTCTTTTTCTGTGGACACTGGCTGACTGTTAACTCATTTTCAGTCCAGTTATTGTGCCTGTTGTTGGCCATTTTTAGAAGATTGTTTTTTTTGTTTGCTTGTTTGTTTGTATTATTTTGTTTGTTTGTTTTAGACTAAACACTAAACCATTTAAGCATAAAAAAGACCACCTAATTAGGGGATGAACAGTTAGTGTGTTTACACATAACATACAACTTAAGAAATTGTATCTTTAGGCACTTTGTTAGTAGGAACCTTATGCAAGTCGTATAATTTGTTCCCATTTCGTTAGAAGAATCTACAAGATATGCTGAAGATAATGCACTTTGGCAGGCAAAGAAGAATGTTTTGCACCTATTTGCAATTAGTCAACTTGACATATTTCTATATGCAGGCAATGTCCTTAAAAAATCAGAAGAAACTGGACAAATGGAGGACAAAAGAAGTGGCAGACCTATATAAGATCTACAGCAGATGAATAATATCTGAAAGTCATGTTCTTTAGAAACAGGGAAAAACCTGAGAGAGTTTAAACTGTGTTGAAAAACAAAAGTGGTCCTACAAAGTACTGATTTTCAAGCTCCTTAGAATTGTGCAAAATCCTTTTGTGCCTTATATACACAATGTATTCCCATGCATGCCTGCACGCATCAGTAAATGAATTCACATATTTTCCATTTTACAAGTAAAATATAAAGAAATGAAGATTGTCTCAAGGCTTTTTGTACAGTACTGTAGAAAATATTCAAATCTACAAATTTACAGCTGTTTTGGCTCAAAAAAGCCTGGCAAATAAAGTACTAAATACAAATCCTTTAAAGAAATCTAGTGCAGGAACTGCTGAAAGCAATGACATACCGTTTGCTACTGACTAGGAAATAATACAATTGGATTAATAATGCATATATTTTACTCTGCAAGCACTACTTAGTGTATACAGTGTATACTCCTTAACCACAATATAACAAAATCATTAAAAAAAACCACTTTGATCCATAATGTGCGAGTGCAAGAACTGATAAGCAGGATTGATAGGCAGGCAAACTAACATTTCCATTCTACTGAGAATTTCTACAAGAATCGGTTCTCAATTCCCGTCCCCAAACACAGGACCTCTTTGGTTGTTCTGCAGTGCCAGACACAACAGGGCAACCTAGTGATGTTGGCAGTAGATCTTTTGGATCCTGTGGGTTGGCATATCTGGCATCTCTTTTGAATGCTCTATTAGATTGGGATCGGGGGACTTAGAATGCTGGGTCAGTGCCTTGGATTCTTTGTTGCAGTCCTCAAGCCTTTCCAGGGTAATCTTTGTAATGTGGTGGGGCATATTGTCCCACTAGGTGAGGCCAATGCTGTTGGGGGTGGTGTTGCTATGGCTTTTTTTCTGCTTGGTCTGATATCACAGTAATGTGAATGCGAATTTTGGGATCCATGGTTTCCCAGCGAAACACTGCATTATAATGAGTTAATCAGTGTTACACACCTCACCTGTCAGTGGTGTAAATGTTGTGACTGATCAGTTGTACACATAACATTGCAGCATTACATCATATTCACAGCTGACAGCATGGCACCTTTAGTGTTTGGACGATGCAGCCCAACCATGTGTCACAACATATTATGTTATATCAAATCTTCCACTGTGTGAAAACACAGAAATATATCATCCTATCCAACCTGTTATTCTATATATAATATCAACCATTCTGTCATTCAGTCAAAAAACTTCTCCAGCAGAAGAGCTGCAGAGGTGTTAGCTGGGTTATGGACTGAAGGATTACCTGGGCCTTTGCTCCTGCAAGCCCCTTGCACTGACTCACTCGGTCGAGGTGGCCATTTGGCAGCTATATAGCACAGCCAGTCTGAACACTGATAGTGGGATTGGGGGTGGGGGAAAGAATTGAGAGTGAGAATAAATGGGAGAAGTATTAGTTCCTTAACCTAGGATTTCACAAGACTAGGGATTTAGAGAGCACAATTTACAGAGAACCACTCAGAGTGAGTACAGCCAAAAGATGACACAGGAGATTGAAAAGTGTGCAGTCAACTCATCTCTCTTCTTCAGTCCCCTCCCTCCCTCCCTCTGACTCTGTCTTTTTTTCTTTCTTTTTTTTCAACCAACTCAGAGATACTACAAGCCACTCACTGAGAGTCAAAGTGAGCCATCTTAGAGGCACAATCAAAGGCAGTTTTTGATAAGCACCTCTGACTGGCATGCACAGCCACCACAAGGTTACTGATCTTTACTCTAACCAAGTGAGACCACAGTCTGCGCTGCCAACACTGCAGGCAACAAAGGATGAACTATAACAACACAATAACCTCCTCAGTCTGGTCGCTAAGTGGGTAGCAGAGATGCTATTCGGATACTAAGCGATTCAATATTGTACTATAAGGAGAGAAATAGGCAAGTGGAGGATTGTGGTGCTGGGCGCATGTTTTCTTTTTGAGCCCAGAGCAGCGTCCAGAGAGCAGCCTTGGCACCGATCCATGTGTCCCTTGGCGTTAGTACTGCAGTCACATTACATTTCCCCTCTCATCTGGATCGCTGTGTGCCCAGCAGACGCTCCCATCCAGGGCATGTCGTGTCCACTTTAGACTTTAGGCTCTCTGGCTTGAGCTAATCCAACAGCTAACAAATTGGAGTAGACTGCTGAGTAAATAATTGTGTAAATAATTCAGATTGTCCATAAGTGAATGAGTTAGGGTATGTAATTTTGTTGAGATGAAGAAGAGCAAATACATACACAATTAGCTGAATTGCAAACTGGGATCCACTGATAATGACACAGTTTGACAATAAGAAGACAGACAGAAGACTGGACGGTTTCTGTTTCTCATTCATTTACTCACACAGTCACAAAACATTACAATCTATGCAGGGTGGATCTCCATATTTTTGTTCAGTCACAAAGAAAAAAAACACTCACTGCATTCAGACTTCTGCTTGCTGATACTGACAGCCACACTGAAATCCACATGTGCCACACTCTCTCTGTGCTGATCCTGCACCAATTAATTTCATGAATGACTAACTCATGTTTGGTAACAAACTCCCAGTGGCTCTAGGCTTACCTCACTAGCCCCCACCCTTACACCCCAGGAGAAGTGGCACTGCCAGCAATACTCACAGGATAATGGAGTCAAAAGCCTTGTGCCTATATTACACGAAAGGGAAAATAATTACGGATCCAAGGCTTAAGATTAAAGCAAGCAAGCCAATTTTGGTTTCAGAATCAGTGCTTTCGCACTTTTGTGTGTTGTGATACTTATGTCTGTGAAGGTTCTCAATCATCCAGGTCATCGTAGTCTAAGAAGCTTGGAAAGAAAAGCGTCTGGACTTCTTTGAGTTGCTTGAAGATGTTTCACCTCTCATCCGAGAAGCTTCTTCAGTTCTAAGCTCAAAAGGTGGAGAGTCCCAGATTTAAACCCAGTGGAAGTTTCCCCCCAAAGAGGGACGAAGGACCCCCTGATGATCCTCTACCTAATCACATGAGCCAAGGTGTGAAAGCGGGTGTGGGACCCAATCAGCCAGGGTTTCGGGTGAGCTCATTGTGAAACCTGGCCCCACCCTATCATGTGATTTCCCGAGGTCAGATGGCCCAGGATGTGAGTGGGCGTTAAGGTGTCTGGGAAGGGAACTGAAAACTGGATTATAGATGGCAGACAGTTGGTGTCGTAAACCACCGCCTCTGTTCAAAGATGGTCGCTCACAGTGGACATAGATGGCTTCTTTCACTCCTCTTTCAAACCATCTGTCCTCTCTGTCCAAAATGTGAACATTGGCATCCTCGAAAGAGTGACCTTTGTCCTTTAGATGCAGATGAACTGCTGAGTCTTGTCCTGTGGAGGTGGCTCTTCTATGTTGTGCCATGCGCTTGAAAAGTGGCTGTTTGGTCTCTCCGATGTAGAGGTCTGGGCATTCCTCGCTGCACTGTACAGCATACACCACATTGTTAAGTCTGTGTTTTGGAGTTTTGTCTTTCCGGTGAACCAGTTTTTGTCTGAGTGTGTTGCTGGGTCTGAAGTAAACTGGGATGTCGTGCTTGGAGAAAACTCTCCTGAGTTTCTCTGATACACTGGCTACATAGGGGATGACAATGTTGTTGCGTCTGTCTTTCTTATCCTCCCTCGCTGGTGTCTGATCTTCTTTTCTGTGCATCTTTGCTGACTTTATAAATGCCCAATTATGATAACCGCATGTTTTAAGTGCTTCTTTTACACGCGTGTGTTCCTTCTTTTTCCCTTCAGGCTTAGAGGGAACATGTTCTGCCCGGTGGTGTAGGGTCCTGATTACCCCAAGTTTGTGTTCCAGAGGGTGATGGGAGTCAAAGAGGAGGTACTGGTCCGTGTGTGTGGGCTTCCGGTAAACTTCGATGTTGAGTTTGCCATTCTCTTCAATGTGCACAGCGCAGTCCAGGAAAGGCAAACAGTTTGTGTCTTTGTGTCTTCCCTGGTGGACTTGATGTTTTTATCCACAGCGTTAATGTGCGCAGTGAAGGATTCCACTTCTTGTCTTTTGATTTTGACCCAGGTGTCGTCTACATATCTGTACCAGTGGCTGAGTACTCTCCCTTTAAAAGAGCCAAGAGCCTTGCTTTCCACTTCCTCCATGTAAAGGTTGGCTACAATAGGTGACACGGGGGAGCCCATGGCGCAGCCATGTTTTTGTCTGTAGAAGCCTTCATTGTATTTGAAATATGTAGTGGTGAGGCAGAGGTCTAACAGTGTGCAAATCTGATCGGGTGTGAAGTTGGTCCTGTCTTCTAAGGAGCTGTCTTCTTGTAGTCGTTTTCTGACAGTCTCCACTGCCTCCGTGGTGGGTATGCAAGTGAAGAGGGAGACTACATCAAAGGACACCATGGTTTCATCTGGATCCAGGGTAAGTTTCTGGACCTTGTCAGTGAAGTTGGTGGAGTTCTTGATGTGATGTGGGGTCTTCCCCACAAGAGGTGCTAGGACGGTAGCAAGGTGTTTCGAGATGTTGTAAGTGGCTGAGTTTATGCTACTGACAATAGGTCTGAGTGGGACACCTTCCTTGTGGATCTTAGGAAGTCCATAAATGCAGGGTATGGCATCCCCTGGGTAAAGGCGGTGATATGTAAGGCGGTCAATGATTTTGTCCCTTTCAAGGTCTTGAAGGCAAGCTATAACTTTCTTTTTGTAGCTGCTTGTGGGGTCTCACTTTAAGGCTTCGTAGGTATTGTTGTCACTGAGGAGAGTAGTGATCTTTGTGTGGTAATCCGTTGTGTTTAGGACCACGGTGCACCTTCCCTTATCAGCTGGTAATATAGTGATGTTGTGGTCTTTGCTCAGGGAAGCGACGGCCTTCTTTTCTTGTATTGTGAGGTTAGACGGAGGGACTTTGGCACTGGAGAGGGTGGCTGAGACTTTCATCCTGATTTGCTCTGCTTCTGTCTGTGATAATTTGTTAATCCGTATGGCAGTTTCTGTGGCTGTGATGAGGTCCACTATGGGCAAATGTTGCGGAACAATGGCAAAATTGAGTCCTTTGGCTAATACTTTCTTTTCAGGTTCAGTGAGATTCCGGTCTGAAAAGTTCTTCACCCATTTTTTCCTGACTGTCCTCAGGTGTGTGTTCTTCTCTGAGTTGTGTAGGTTCAGACTGAGGAGTGAGTGTTTTTGAAAGCAAGGTGTGGAATTTCCTGCGTTGTCTTTCTTTTCCTTTAGAGTGTTGGGCTCGCTGAGCCTTGTCCACAAACTTGTAAACCTCTTCTAAAATTGGAGAGGGTAGAAGGGTTTCCAGTTCCTGCAGAGTGGCTAATCTTGCTCTGGAGGGCATCTATACTGAAATGGACCTGTCTTATCCTTTCACTTAGAAGCTGATTTTGTGCTCTCCGTAGAATCAAGTCTGCTCTGTATCCCCTGACAGTGGATCCAAGTTGCAGGCTCTTAGGAACAACTCTGCTTTGTCTGCATCTCAGGTTGAAACGGAGATGGTTCCTATAATCTGCTATTTTTCTTGATTCCCTTTCATACTCCCGCACCAGTTGAAGGGTGTTCCTCCCAAAATGTACGGCAATATGTCTGTGAAGGTTCTCAGTCTTCCACGTCATCGTAGTCTAAGGAGCTTGGAAAGAAAAGCGTCTGGACTTCTTTGAGTTGCTTGAAGACGTTTCCCCTCTCATCCGAGAAGCTGATACCTCTACCTAATCACATGAGCCTCATGTGATTAGGTAGAGGATCATCAGGGGGTCCTTTGTCCCTCTTTGGGGGGAAACTCCCACTGGGTTTAAATCTGGGACTCTCCACCTTTTGAGCTTAGAACTGAAGAAGCTTCTCGGATGAGAGGTGAAACGTCTTCAAGCAACTTAAAGAAGTCCAGACGCTTTTCTTTCCAAGCTCCTTAGACTTGTGATACTTATGTTTACTTAAGGACGAAAGAATCTAAATGTAGATGCATTTACTCTAATGCATTTCAGTGAAATTGTCCTCTTGAGTAGCTTCGACTCAGCATCTTCAAGTGGCCAAGCTTTCGCCCAAACTGTGCGATTACTGGGATACATGTGCTGGGAAAAAAGCCTTTAAGCAGACTGAACATTTCTCTGAATCTGAGTCTCGCTGAAGAGGGCCCAAAGGCTGGAACATTTTGGACAACATTTTCAACAAAATGGCCCTGGAGAGAGCTGGGGCCATGTTGTTGAAAATGTTGATTAGTTTTGGCATGTGCAGAGATAGATTGCCTGCCATCTTTTCATTATTTCTGTAGAACCCCCTGGAGAGAGGGCATGGAGATGGACTTGAGCAGGCAAGGCGTAATTAAACTTCCACAGGCGGGTCATGTGCTGTTAATGCTTTGCCACCACTTCTAATTACTTAACAGTATAGTCTAAATGATATGCTGTCACTGGGCAAATTAATTGGTATTTGGTGAGGGCAGTATGGCAGCATTGTCTCCTACATGTGTCATAGGCTCTTTGGGACCAAGAGAAGGCTAAGCATTATCTGACCCTGATTAAGAACATAACACTGAGTTAAGTGCATAACAACTATGGGTTATAGCAGCCCTAAGCATTCGGAGTTGATAGTGTGTAATTTCACAGATTCCTGACCTCTTTGACGTTAGGGTGCATATTTTTTAAGTTGCACTACAGCAAGCACGGTTTTTATAATTTGGATATGCCCTAAATTTAAGAGGCAGCTCATGATGTGAATTAAGGGAAAGGTCCTGCATAAACCATGAAGCTGAATATTCAAGTTAGGTGTCAAGTGGTGCATAATATACTACTTCAAGCTCACAATGTGCTAGCATTAGACCCAGAATAGCTCTATTCAAATGCTACTGCATCACAAATAAAAATTAAATCCCAGGCCAACCTCTTAAAGTGCTTAAGGATATCATTATTATTATCATCAAAACAAAGTAGATTTAAGCTCCACAGAAAGGTGTGCATTAAGGCAGGTGACCTTTGATTTTGGTTGGCTGTACCAGAAGCAGCTTATCTTACCCCCGAAGTAGGAGCCATCCGAAAGCTTGGTTTCTTTGTTGCCTTTCGTTAGAACACTGACAACCCCATGTTGTATGAAGTACATTTTCTTTCCGATGGTGCCTTCTCTTATGATGTAATCCCCAGGTTGGAACACCTCAAACCTCAATTTGGTGAGCATAGAGGTGACAAAGTTTGGGTCAGCATTGGCAAATAGCGGCATAGATGCCACCAGCTTTCGACAGTTAAAGTTGATAATTTCCTGTTTGAAAAGAAAGACATTAAAAACAGTGGTTAGTGACAGCAGCACAGCAGAGCCGTGGCTTTAAAAAGTCACTGCATTTTGTAAAGTATTGAACATGAGGGATAGTAGAGTAACAACAGGAAAAATGTCAACTGTGTAGACATCATTTACTGTTTTCTTCTTTTTATAAGCCCCCCCCCCCACCAGTTTTTTTTTTCTAAGAAAAAAAAGAGATTATTTAGTCACACTGTGCTCTTGTGTAAGGCTAAAATGTCAGTGAATGTGAATTGAAATGAAGGGAATGTCGAGAAGTGCACAAGAAGTCGAATGCATCAGAGCTGCATGTGCAGCTGTTTTAAAGCAAGCCAGAAACACTTGTCCCACCTCTCGGAGCGGCTCATTCAGCTCTCCCAGGATGCTCTCCTCGTCAAACATCTTGCCCTGGTAGCGGTGCTCATAGTAGTCGTGGATTCTCTGCCTCATATCTGCAGGCAGCTTGTGGAAGGACATGTACTGTTCCACCTGTTTGTACTGCAGGGACATAGAGACACACAACAATCAGGTTATCTAAAGGCCATAGGGCTGTAGCACAAAAACACTGCCACAGGGAGCAGCTGGTACTGAGGTCAGACACACAAGGAAATGGAGACGGATTCAGGATGGCTATCCGTGCCCTTTCAAATTTCACCCAAAAAGAGAGCACTTTTCCAGTCTTTGATCAGGTCTCTTAAAGTCTCTCTTTCTCTCTCGGAAGTCACACTGTCCTGAATATTTGTTCACTGAATGTACTAACTTCTAAAAGATAAGGGTGAGAGAAAGGAACGCTAGAGTCATGAAGTGCAAAGTCAAACTGACCTTTAAAAGTGCGCTACAGCAGCTAATGTGAATATGAAGTAAATGTAGATCTTAAATTATTAAATACATATTCCTTTTGTTCATGCAGAGAAGAATAGATTAGAGTGTATGTTGTTCAGGTGAAACAATCAAAGTGTTTCTGTTTTTACAGTACAGACTTGTGGATTAATATCCTCTGTTGTTGAAAGATATAACTATTTAAATGTGTGTGTCAAAAAGCCTTTGACTGATTCTGTAGCAGTAGCAGCAGAGATGTAGATCAAAGCACACTGGGAGCACCTTAGAGATAATAATGGGCTGAATCCTTAACCCGCTGTGAAGGAAAATAAGGAAAAAGAAAAAAAGAAGAAATTAACCATTCAGAGGGTGACGCTGGTGGTGCTCTTTGATCACAATGGCTAAGCTGCCAGAAGACTTACCGCTGACTAACACAGCTGACCTCAGAAGCCTTCTTCTTTGTTTTCTCACAATACTACTACTCTTGTTGGCGCTAATCTTAAAGGAATTCATCAAAGCTCCTGCTTTGTTAAAATAAATAAGAACTGTTTTCTACAATTTACAAGAAACACATACAGGTGAAACAAATCGAGTTTCGCAGTATAGAATATCAAGCAAGACAAAATATGGTGCACGAGGCTTGACCATGGGACAAAATGTGCCTACCAGTAACATCCAGGGCTCCTGCACTATTTTAAAAATAAACTAAATTTTTAAGAGCTCTTTTAAACCTTCATCGAGTCCTTTACAAATAAAACCTAAGAAAAAAAATCACAGTTAAATTATATTCAGGTTTTCATAAACAAGCAGGTATACAACTATTGAACTGTTTAGTAATCCATACAAAAAAGAACTTGATGCTTTTCTTTACCACACACAGTAGTAAAATGATTATATTTGTACAGGAAAACAAGTGCAACAATTTTAAAAGAGTGCTATAAAAACCCAAAACATAATTAAACTAAAATTTATGTTATTCAATAATATTTCTGCCCACATAAAATGTGCAGGATATTTTAAGACCTTAGTTTGCTTGATTTTAATTTCTGACTGTGACATCTTTTATCCCTGCACTGGCTTTTGACACCTACATTCCTCACTTTCTACCACTTTCTCTCTTTCCTCCTATTGCCATATTTAGAAGAGTTATTTGACCAGGCCCTTGAATCCCTCACAGACGGAGAAGCAATCTAGAATGACCCTGTGCATATTGATGATAAGGCTCCTTTGACTGTGAACAGCTAGTTATGAACTATTACATGGCTCCACTCTCAATCCTGGACAAAAAACTGATTACAGATTAGGCAAACTGCTTGAAACATGTTTTACACCAGTTCCATCATATTAAATAATTTATAGTTTATTCTATTTAACAACTTTTGTAGGAATGTCAAACAAAGTAAATTATATTTTTTGTGTAGCAACACTGTGTAATTTGATGTGGAAGGTCAAATACTAAAGCATAAACAAGATGTGGAGCTTATATTAATCCAGTCTCTCTGTCAATGTCAGGGCATGAATATGAATAAGAAATGTTGTGGGTGACAGTAAGAGTTTGAATCTTTATCCACACTATCCCTTTAGCATAAAATTAAGAAATGTACTGATCCAATGATAACACTTATTTCACAGAAATGCTGTAGGTGATGATCAAGATGTTTCCAACGTAGACATCTTTAGGTGCAGTAGCAGTCGCTGCTGAGTATTGCACCAAAGATGGCATTTCTATATATGATGCAGGGTGAAGATGACAGGTATCTCAAATTATGAATTAGTCTAACACTGTTGTCTTCTGCTTTAGACATGTTACAGTACAGTGCATTTCTTTAATTAGTTTTTTTGTGCATGAAGTATTAACACTTTGAGAAACTTATTTGAACTTTCAACATTAATTTATGTACAGCTTTGTAGCATATTGCAGTCTGGTTCTCCCAGCACAAAAGAGTATTAGTCAAGTGAACAAATGCAAGATGATGTCTTATTGCTTCTGCAGTTTTGATGAATAACTGTATTACACGGAGTAACTCGGCATCACACTTGAAAGCATTTCAGATTTACTAATCACTGTGCTGGATGCAAAGACACTGATCATCAGGGGCGCAGGGGGGCATTGAGGGATAGGGCAGGGAAGGCATTCTTTTCCCGATGATATGATGGGCTGGTAAAATCCCCTCTGGGAGGGAAATTATTCTATTGCTCAAAGATCCCTGCTCTCCTGATCTACGTGAACAAATCAAATCAGTCTGCATTTAGGTGGTAATTATTTCACCATCAGATTTTCTTGCTTCTATCTGAACACTAGAAAGATTCCGGCTGTAATATGGATCTCTTATAATGCCTATAATGATTATTTCATGTTTCTTAGCTTTCCTCCCATCTTCCTTTACTCTGGTAAGTCCAGGATGATGACAAAACTCTAAGGTGATGTGGCCCAAATAAAAGATGTTTTAACTGTGGTACAGGTATAGTGTATTAATTAGTGATTATTTGTGGTGTTGTTTCTATGTTGACCTTTAATAAAGATTGCAACCTTTTTTGTTCTGGCAAGCTCCTTATGTTTTTGGTTGTTTATAGTAACTCTGTATTGAGAATTAAAGAAAAGAGTATCCATGTCCTGATCTAACTTGTTTCTTTTGACAATTTTACTCAGCTTTAGTTGTTTTAAAGATGCAGTGACTGTAGCGTTTGTCTCTTCTTGTTTTACAGGGGGAAAAAAGTTCCAGACGTTTGGCACCTAATTAGTCCTGCACTGTTTGTTGAAGAAACACTGAGATGAGCAGCTCATTTGATGCGTGTTATTACTCTTCTTGGATGTACACGGTACAGTTTCTGAAATATATGAAGATTTATTGCAAAAAAACAAACAAACAAACAAACCAAAACTATTCATTTTGGGGTTGAATGTTCAGAGTTAATTGTCAGAGTGGGAGAAGCAGAAAATTCTTTGGAAATATTTATCTCTAACCTGCAGCTGAGCTTACTTTATTTACTCTATAGTTTTCAATTTATCACCAAAAAAAGTAGAAATTATGTCATTTTCAGAGTCAGCAAATTTACGTGCTTGATCTATAGGTAGCTGAGTGAGAGGAGCAGCGTCTAAAAGACCTACTGAGATCTAATATAAATTAACAAGTGTTTGTAAAAACAGAAATTTGCTTTTATGACATTTTATCACCAGAAACCGACACATAGACACACAAAAAAAACACAGATCTGTAAATCAACTGTTTAGGGCGCTTGCAGTTTTCAAACCACGTTGTGGTTTAAAAACTGTGGTTTTGACTTCCTCCTCAGATTCCTCTGTTTTTCACATTGCAACACATCATCATAGCAGCATTAACAGCTGCTTTACTGACACAGGAGTGAACAACTGACAGTTGATGTGCTAGCTTTCATTGATGGATTTAAAACACTTTTTATCTTTTCCTGGTTGGTGCATACTTTTGATGTATTTTCTATTTCACCCAAATAAATGAATACATCGACTGAATAAAAGATGAATGATCTGAGTATTTTTTCCTTACCACTGTAAAAAAGTGAAGCCACAATTCTAACATAGGGAAGTTGAGCTTCCACTTTTGGAGCCACAGTCAGTGTTTTAGTGATTTGGGATGTATCCACACACACTGTATCCACACACCTCCTCAGCTTGACCGCAAGTGCAACTGCCTGCACTTATGTAGCCTGATTGCTGCAATTGTAACAATCTCTGCTTTTAATAGGCTTGTTCAAATAAGTTTAACTACTAACCACATACAGTAGCACACAGCTGTATCTAAAAAGGCACACACAGTATGAACATACTACATTTCAATGTATAAATGCCATTCTGTAGCTTCTATTCTCACTGTATTAGCTATTAGAAGCTAATTAGAAGCTAGCACAAACCATCTAACATGTCAACATCTTGTAGTAAACAATTCTACAGACATGTTTTTTATAGAGTCATTAAGCTTATGCTTAATAGTTGTGTGTTTTCTTCCATCACTGGTTGAATCTAATTGAAAGAGACAAACACTGATTTTCAGTTCTGTTTTCATTGAGCTATTTGTATACAGCTTTTATCTGTCTGTCTCCCTGATTGTCTGTGTTTTTGATTGTGGACATGTAGTATGGGAGACATATTTTTGAGGTTTTCTACTTCCCGCAGTTTAAAACCAAAAGTTTAAAGCTGCCTATGTTGTTGAATATCTGGATGCAGACAAAATAATGTGGTTATTATTTCTTCTAGGTCCCATTCAAAATATTCTTTTTCTGTCTGTGCCTTTTCTCTGATATAAACATTCATATTTTTTTCCAGAGTCCTTTCTCTCTCATGTAGCTAAGCAGATGCAAATTCTTACCAAAGAAATCATGAATAATTTATTCCCCCAAAGAGATATTGGTTACTTAATTATACTTTTTAAAAATGTATTTATTTACACTGTGCTCTCCTGCCTACTTCCTAACCTAGAGTTGTGTAGTCAAAAGATATCTGCCACATATTTAGGCAAAAATGTTCACTGACTAATATAATGATGAAAAACTGGTAACAGAGAAATTAGAGATTAATGCTACAGGAATGCTCTAAAATCACTATTTTATTTAAGAGATAACTAACATAGAAATTCAAAATCTAAAAACAAACAGGAGTAGGGAATTATATTTTATGATCAATATACCTTTGAATTCCATGATAATGATTAAGACATTTCAATTTTGTATCTTTTCTGTGAATAAGAGCAGTCCAAATGATTCAAATCACCAAGATTAAATGCATGACTGTGCTGGAATCAACACACTCTCTATCACACAAAAGGAACCAAGAGGCCAGTAACACCTCTGATAGGGACATAGTCAGGAGAGTATGATTTCTTAATAGTTATTTATATTAGGAATACATAGTGATTAAAAGTGGTGCATCAAGATAAATGACAGCCTTGACAACAAAATCCGAAAGCAGAAAGCATACATTTCATGTGACATAAAATATAAAATAAATTGACACCGGTTGGAGTTTTGATTTTGGTTATACAATAAAAAAATAAATAAAAAATAAAAATTAGAGCGCCTCTGAGGCATGTCAACACTCCTTGACTCAGCAGTAAAGGCTGTGTGGCAGACAGAGGAAAAGGAATGTAACAGAGTTTAGATTAATGCCATCAGTCAGGTCCCAACTAATGGGAACAGCTCTTACTGTAAGGCAGAATTAGACTTAAGCCCCCCATCCTTTTGGCAGTTTTGTCCTTGATTCAGCTGTATGGGAAACTCATGACTTAACCTATACAGGACAAGACCACGTTAATGCTAGGGTGATAGCTCAAATATAAAAAATCAGTAAAACTGTCATTTTTTTTAACTACTTCTCTGATGCTATTGCTCTCGTTCCTCCTTCCTCCCAAGGAATTGGACAACTCTATCAAGTACAGACACAGTCTACCACTGATGACTGTTTTCTGTATTTCCAATGGTCTTGATTGGGGGATCTCTAGAGCTTCTATACACACAAATAATCAGCTTTGGGTCTCTTATTAACTATTCCCCAAAGAGCTATGTTTATTTGCCAAGTGTTAATTAGAGATTTAAAAAAGGAGGGGCTGAAATACCCCATTGCCATTTGCTTCTAAAGCCATTTGGGACTGGCATGCCACAACATGCTATCTCCTGGGCATCCCTAATTTCATCACCAACTGCCAACAGCAAACAGAGCATCAGTCAGTCAGTTAATATTTAAAAACAAACAAACAAAAACTTTTCGTATAAAGACTCACAAGGATGAGAACATCAGAAAGTTTACGTATGGTAAGTGAGACAACAAAGATCACAAGCCACCTACAAATGAACACGATTATCTCTTTTGTTTGCTGTCTCCATCTCTGTCTCTGTGTACTATATAATTTACCACAGTAGAGAGCCAAAGTGACAGATAAGCAGCAGCTTACAGAGAGCTGGAGTGGCAGGCATACCCTGTATGCACAGTCACATGTGCAGCCATCTTGTGCCCCAAATCTGGAGAGATGTAATTCTCTTTGTGTGATAATGATTCTCAACATGCCTGAGACACGAGAGGAGAGTTCTTGTGGGATTCTGGTTGATGCTTAACCTCTCCGATTCCAACATCCTCTTAACACCGATGTTTAATGCAGTTTGTTTTATTTGATTAAAAATATAAACTTGCAGTTTATTTTTTGCCATGAATTTTCTTTAAGTGTAAAGTGTACTGGGATTACACTGCATGGTGATACTGCACTTTTTAAAAAAAATGAACTGGCTGGTTGATTCCAGCTCATGTTGTTTTACAGTGTGGTATAACATAGCTGGTCAATGTATAAAATAACAAGTACATGTAAGATATAAAGTGGTGGAGCACTCTCCTTCTTTATAACCCATTGAGTAAACAACAGTTAGGTTAATGACATAAAATCGCTGGTAAAAAAAAATTAAAAAGCTGTCCCATTTATTATTATTATTATTATTATTATTATTATTATTATTATTATTAATAATAATAATATTTTTGTAAAACTTATCATAAAGCAAATTATTCATGTTTTGATCTGAAAAACAAGCAATATTGAAACTCACTGTTGTACCAGGGAGGGTAGAGTTCAAATAAAGACACCACAGAATGCATCACTATCCAGAAGAAACCACTCAGTGACCATCCTTCAGGTGCTGACTTGAAATGATAAAGATTGTCCCAATTTCAGCTCCAGTTGGCTGCAATCTATCTCTTTTCCACTGACATGTGATATATGGTGTATCTGCTGAGTAGCAAACACATAATGAATGTAAACTACTTAATCTGTTTACACACAGTTAACAGCTGGTGACAAGAATATATTTTATTTTATTTATTTATTTATTCATTTTTATCTCAGTGAAAACTACAATTCAGCTCCCCCAACTCCCAGAATATGTAGTGTAATTGCTGTGCTCTCTACTTGGTGTAACAGTTAACATGCTGCCTGCTTCATAAGAGCTCATTTGAGTCTGCTTGCTAGCATCTGACAGCCCAGCCATTTATCACATGGTGCCACATTTAATAGAATTCTATTCAGAAAAGATTATACCCCAGCTTTCTGATGGTAATTTTCACCATCTTTGCAAGCAGAGCTCCCCTCACCATCCTTTCCTCTTTCCCATGTGTACACTTCTGAGAATCCTGCATAAAGTATTTTTTTTTAATCATTGTCCATCTGACCAGTTACTTGGATATCATGCCTGCATGCCAACTGGACAGGTGGCCTCTCATCTTGGACATATAGCTATATGAACAAGAGTCTGATTATTATTTTTTTTTTAGTTTTGGTTGTTTTTTGTTTGTTTTTTTTTTTTTTTTTTTTTTTTTTTACAACTGATTAGCAGCTGATAAATAGAGCACATGTGGTAAATGTGGTATCAGTGCTGCTCAGCTCAACACTGATCCATTATTGCATTTCTTTCAATCATTAAACAGTGGTCAGTATCTACTTTGGCCCCACTGTGAGAGCAATATTTGTGCTGTTGCCATGTGGTTGTTTGCTGGATGGCTCAGGTCCAGTGTCATCTGCAGCACAATCACAATAGCCATATAGTACAATATATCTGCTTACTAGAGCATGTATCCAGCTTTTCGTGATAGTACAACTGCGTAATAGGAAGCATAAAGCACATTATGATTAATGGGACTGCATAGTGTCTGCATTAGAGATAAGTCATAATTCAAAGTACTTTGCACTGTTGGTGCATGTAAATTATGCAGTTTTGCAGTGTAGTTTACAACATCGCTGGTATATCGGTGTCAGGCTTCCAAGCAATAAAAAGAAAAGAAAAATACTACAGGGCCTTTTCAGCTTTCAAACAATCAACACAAGTTACTGGCAACATTTTCTACTGAATCCAAGTGTATTATCTTTTAGTTTTTAGGTCCAAAATCAGCTATCCAACGCTTAAGTCAGCACACCAAACTAGGTATAAAACAGTGTGATTTTTACAAGAGACCAACAATACATACCTACATATCTGTAACAGAGTTTGTTTTTCAGCCCTCTTAAATGTGTTATACTCAAAGGCTTTAGAAATCCCATTCCATAAATAGATATGTAGATAGAGATTTCATAAAACAACAGAAATGGCTTCTGTAAAAATTGGCAAAGCCTGTGAATCAGACTGAAGGAAAGATTTTTGTAAACTATCATAAATCATAACAGAAGACTGTAAAGTGTCACTTTACTTTACACCAATTCAAGGTCACAGTTGGGCTGGAGTCTATCCCAGCTCTGGGCGAGAGGCAGGATACACCCTGCACAGGTCGCCAATCTCTCACAGAGATAACATTGAGAGATAGACTCAATGTTATGGCCACTTTAGGATCATCATTTAATATAATCTCATCTCAGGCCACAGCTAGCACACCACCACGCTGCCAGTTTTTGAATAAACTGAGTGATAAAAAATGTGTTTCAATTACGTTTTCGAAACAGTTGAGTAAAAGAGGTCCTTTTTTTGATTTCTGATGAGTTAACAAAGATGTGCATGCATGGCAATGTATTTTATGCCTATGATGTCCAATTTTTTTATTCAGGTTATAATTACAGAATATGTGATTAAAACAAATTCAAATTAGAACATGAATGTTATGATTATTGTGTTGACGTTTTTGTAGATCTTGCCTCATATATATTACAGCTGCATATTTCCAAGCTTCCATTATATTTTCTAATTTATGTTGCCTATTTCTCTCTTTCCCTTAATTCCTCTTATTTATCATGTCATACCTAACACCTGAACAACCACTTTTTATTTTATATTGCCATGTCATATGCAAATATGTAGGGCTAACACTATTTGTAATTATTAAGTTGAACCTCATCTTTGTCATATTCAAAGCCTCACACTGTGAACAGTTTTTAAAGGTCAACTAATTTTACTGAAAATGCAAATACCTTTCATCACACCCTGACCTGATTATTTAAAGGGATGCAACCAAGCTTATGGGAGAGCACTGACTCACCCAGTCAAACCAAAATGTTTAGAATAACTTCCTGTATGATGGCAGGCTGGCAGTTGGCTTTGGTGATGGCAGCTCTGCTAGGAGATTTATATGAAGTCTGAGTCCCCACAGACAAGAACAGCTGTCCCTGTCATGGCAGCCCAACGGCCATATGAAAACAGCCACCAGACTTCTCAAACCTCTATGGATTGCCAATGGATTTCCAGCTTCTTGAGCGTGTGGATTATGGTATTAAAGGGAAAAGGAAAATCTGCAGCAAGCAGATCCCATTGTCACACAATTGATGCAACAGGATATGAGAAAAAGGTTTATGTCTTTGAATGAACTAACTCTGATAAGAAGAAAGGAGAAATGGGTCCAGTGCTGTGTAGTAGAAATCACTACTATCTTGCTCCCAGAGCCAAATGAGCACACAGTGACAGTGTACTCTGAGCATGCGTTATCACTGAGCCTTGTGGAAAGATAAATGAGAGAATCTGGACTCTTAAAAATTAATTGCAGTCGGCAGTAATAACGCTTCTGCACGCAGGCACTGTGGGAACCGTTGGGAACACAGGGGAAACTTTTCAAGTGGCTGGGGGATTCTTAAGGCGCCTTAGGGGGCGATCCCAGAAATGGCAGCCAAGGGCTTCTGTAGCACATGCTGACTGGTGCTGAGGCAGACCAGCTGTTCAGTCTACTTGGCAGCATGGCATCTCAAAAACAGAGGAGCAGACATGTCGTGGTGGGAGCTGGTTTGCCCCCGTTTCATTAAACAGCTTCTCAGATCAGTATTAGTCATGAATTTACATGCTGAACTTTTTTGGATTTTTCAACGTTTTAACTGTGAAATTAATCTATTTGTTACTCATTCCCTAGAATCACAAAGTGTTAATTTATCCAGTGCAGTTTCTCTCCTTTTGAAGAAGTCCTGCTCACACATTACATTAGCTAATCTGTTCCTCTGCCTGTGTGCCTGGTCCTGTTTTCTCTGAAATCTTTCACTTTCATTTTCCCTCTTCCATTTAGGTGCGATCTCTCGAACTTGTGCCTCCATTCCCTGGAGGTCGTTCTCTCCTGTCTCTTACTCGCTACAGACGGTGGGTAATGTGGCAGGCGAGCAGTTCAGCTCATTATCGCCCACGCTGGGCCCACAGAGGGCATGGCAGTGTGGAACATGTCTCGGGCTTCATAGGCAGCCATCAGGGCTTTCCTTTCCCTAAACCAGGGAAATCTGGGTTTCTGTGTCTATACATTATGTAGAAAATGAGGACAAATTTTTAACCATTTTGCTTTTTGCACTTTTGCTGGCAAAGAAAAAAAATCACAATATATATCTAGTGCCTTTCTAAAATATACTTATTTAGGGTGATAAATGATTTAAAACCCCATTAAAGCTCACCTGAATAAAAGGCTGTTTCTGTAATGAAAAGATGATGAGACGACGCTCATTATCACTGATCTATGACATATTAGTATTGAGAGTAAAGCCTTGTCATATGTTCCAATAAAATTTGAATTATGTTTCATCAGAGTTGTTAAAAATAGGTTTTTGACTAGGGTGCACACTTCCACACAGTGAGAGAAAGAGCAGACAAGAAAGCAGAAAGGCAAACATATATACTTTAGGTCTGATGTAAATTCATACTTTTCAGTATCTATATTTTTTTATATTAACTATGAAGGGTTGTGGCCCACAGTGTTAGACTGTTAAACCCCCAGTTCAGCAGAACCATACTGTCATACTGTATTTGTCTGTGAGTCAGTTTAGGGCCATATGTAAATATCAATCAAATTAAACTTGCTACATTAAAAGCTAAAAACGAGTATTAAACTGAGCACAAGCCAGCATCCTGCATCCACACCACTGTCCTCTCTTTGAAGTAAATCAAGACAACACAACCATCGATAGCATGTCATCTTGACTCACCTTCTCCTGGTACTGCCGTCGAGATGAGTCCAGAGATTGGATTAGCGCAGTGGCGTGGCCCACAAACATGGCGTAGCAAGTAGCACCCACAATCATGCTGAGGATGGTCAGCCACACGTCTGTCATGCCCACTGGGGGGTACATGCCATACCCAATACACAACATGTGGCTCATAGCTTTGAAAAGTGCGTAGGAGTACTGCTGTCCCCATGTGTCATTCTAGATGAAACAGAGGAGACAGGGTGAGTTAGGGTGAGAACATCTGAACACTTCCTCGCTTGCTCTCTTGCAATCTCAACGCGGCTGCTGATGGCACATTTCAGGTCAAAGAACACCCTGGCAGCCCATGAACATTCACAGACACATGCAATTACTTAAGACAAAACTAATGGCAGATGTCCATTTCAAACTCTCTCAGTCCAGTACAGAGCAGCTGGCAGGGTAAAATATACTTTTCAGTATGCAAACATTTGGAGCAAGCGGACATTTGGGTAGCCGCCTAAAACAGAGCCCTGGGAATCAGCAGAAAGAGCGTGAGACACTGGAGGCTTGCATGACAGAAAGTAGGTCAGCTATTTAGAAAAATGTGATTTCTCTGTGAGTTTTCTAATTTGTAGATAAATTGCCCCTTTTCCTTTAGTTCCCGGTGGTGGTGGTTCATGGCAAATCAATATCAACTCTCTCCTGGGGGTGACATGTCCAAATTGCTTTCAAACTCATTTCCACAGTGGAAAAGCCGGGACTGATAGCAATTTTATTAGTGCCCTCCTGGAAAGGTAAGGAGTGATAACCTAGCAAGATAATAGGACAGCTACTGTAAAAAACAAAAAAAGGAGAAAAAAAAAATCTGTAATCATTCGAATGACAGTCAAACCAACCATGACTGAATCACAGTTATCAATACTAACAACCTCTTCTTCTACCAGGTAATGTGAGCAAAAACACGAGGTGCTTTCCAACAGAGAAATGCCTGCCCTGAGGCTTAAATTAATTCAGAAAAAAATATATTTGTTATTCTGTCACATTGAAAACCGTTGTACGTAATGCAATTAATTAGACAGTGTTTACTGTGTGAAACAAAACAAACTCCATTTTGATGTTAATAAGAGGCTACATCCCTCACACAGGGATTTAAAGTAAGTACATTGTGAATCTTTTTCCTTCACATCTCCGGGCCTCTTTACACTGGATGCATTTGGGAGCTGCAGTCTTAGGAAGCAGCCAGTTGAAGTTATGGATACAGAACTCTGAGCTGTAACAACATGACAAAGAGTAAATGCCCAAATATAATCTAGTCAGAACTGCATCAAATCAACTAGCGACAAGGAATTTGGCAGGTCATATGCTAGAGTCACTGAGATGGAGAGATAATGGCACTACTACATTTGAAAATCATTTGACTTACATCTAAATTAGATTTGGGTAAAAGTAAGCTTTGGTATTAAGTATAATAAATAACATTTATCTAAAAATACTCACACATAGCAGGAAAATTTGATTGGTTTGTTTTACATGACTTTTAAATCTGCTTTGCTTTGTTGCGTTTTTATGTAGCCTGTGGTGTTATATTGGATTCTTCAATGTATACACAGTTCAAATATGTTTTTCAGAACAAAACAAAGAGATTAGCACAGCAATCATATCCCAGTTTTCTGTGCCGCAAAGCAAGACATTAAATTGTATCTTAATGCATGCATTCTTTTTGAACCTTAATCACGAGCCACAGTTTACATTATGTATCCTGACAGCTCAGCCTTATGTAACTTAAAATAAACCGCTTGCACATTTGCTTAATGTATCAAATATCAAAGTGGGGGTGAAATGTATTTATAATTGTAGCAAAGAGGGGCTAAAAAAAACTATAGAACTGGAAGCGAACAATGCAACAGAAATCTCAATCTTTTCTCGAAAAGATAATTAAACACAGAGTTTGATTAGATTGGGAGCTTGATTAAAGGTTTTTTTCACACTGTCCACGAAATGGAGCCACTGTTTTGAGTGTGCATCTCTGCAATGAGACACATCTAGAAAACGAGCTAAAATTATCTTAAGCGTGAAACATCTCAAGGGACAGTAGTTTTCAACATCTGCTGTTTCTTATGCTTAAATATAAGTGAGGCAGATTCAGTGAAACAAGTGAGCATGTCAGGGAGGCAGCGAGGCATGCTTAACCAAATAGATCATACCTTGAGCAATGCAACTATGTGACATTTGTTCCGGCATAGAGAGCTGAACTTACAGTTGAACTGAAGCAGCTTTATATATATTTCAAACTGAGATTTTGTGTACGATTTTTTTTGTTAGTCCTTAAATGTATGGTTATTCAATATTTCCTTTTTTGTTTACTTTATTAGTAACTATTGAAGTAAATAAATAAGTAGTAAATATTTATCAAATTCTGCTGAAAATAATATATATGTCAAACCAATTTAACTTATTCTGTCTAGAAAATATATATTCCCTTACACATGAAACTTTAGCCTGCTGAAACTTGAAATCAGTTTAAACTCTCACTATTGATTCATTACTCGGGCTGTTTGGTAAGAGTGTAAGCCAATGATAGGTAGATGCTGCAATTTATTATAACTGTAATACTAAAAAATTGTAAATGCCCAAAAGACAGACAATTGGTTTAAAAAGACACTCAGGATTAGCTCACTGACTGAACATACAGTATATCTGTCAGTACTAAAAACCACAAAACACTTCAATGAGCCAGGGGAACAGAGCTAATGCTAACTGCTAAATAATCAAATGGTATGTCACGCAGTATTACTCACTTGCTTTGTTCAGCAAGTGAGTCGTAAGTGGTGCAGTAAGAACCTTTGTGTCTAAATTTCACTGCAGTCTCACAGTCTGAGAATTTAGTGAGTACATAATCTACTAGAATTCACTAGTGTACCTATATGGGGTAGGTGGTATTGCTAATTGGGAAATCAGATTCCTTAGTAAGGTGCTGTAGAAGACTTGAGCGCACTAATTGTGAATTTTTGGAGTCAGTATTGATGTTGCCGTAGGCTAATACCAAGCAATTATATCAGCTGATTGAGATATTGGTCAAGCTCCAGCGTGGTAATGAATATTCTCTGAAATCGGACCACTTCTCACCCCCAAAATCTGACAATATCTGAATGACTATAACGTCACAAGTTGACATGAGACCATCAGTTTTGGGTGAACAGAATATCCACGGTGATGCAGCCCCCTCCCTTGAGCTAATAAAAAAGAGATCTCCGGTGACCCACTATTCTGGCAGCTGTTTCAGCAAAACAACAAAATTAAAGCTCAGCATGTGTGCTCACTGGAAACTGTCAATATCCAGCCAATATTGGATAAGGGATAGCTGTCTCCCTCAGAAAGTCAATGTTCCATGCACATCCTCCTTTCACAATAATGACAAATGTCAAGAGCTCCAAATAAATAAAAATGATCAGTAAATTGAATAAACGTGGACAAATGTAGCAGATAAATATATTTGACTTAGGGTTTAAAATGACAGATATGGAAGGCAGTCTTACCCAGGAAGCTGAAGAGTTTTAGAGCAGTAATTACTGAGGCTGACAGACAAGATAAGACAGAGCATAATCTGATTCGAACAGGCAGGAGGACTGTGTGCAGGAGAAGCACTTACCACCATCTTATTTTTGGACACCCAGCAGTCAGCAGGGAAGTCCTGGAGCATGGGCACCAGGAACTGCAGGCAGCCATCCCAGTGACAGAGCAGCAGCATCATGCCGATTAGATTGACTATTCGTACCATGGCGCTGGCTAGGTCATAGGTCATGTGGAAGATCTGAGGAGTTGAAGAGGAAGGAAGCAGGAAATGAGTTAGTGAATGATGACTCAACATGCTGATGGTCAAATCCCTGAAATCTCTCTAGAACGCAAAGCACACACACATGCACAAAGAAGATTTTCTTCCTCCACAAGCATTTCAAAGATTTCTGGCTCTATTCTTTGCTCATGCCATGCAATGTGTTCGCAGTATTAGAATCAAAGGCCATTGTACTCAGCCTATAGAAACCATAGCTTTTTATTTTACACAGATGAGTTGGTGGATGCAGATCTTGCTGTTGTCATATTTCACTGGGGATGGCCAGTGAAATGAAAGCTTAAACAGATAAACTGGGACCAGAGCTTTATCGTGTGCTGCTGAATCACTCTTATCAGGCACTCAGCCAAACACAATAATGGCGCAAGGGTAGAGGTGGCTATGCTCCTGGGGTGAGAGCTTTCACAGGCTGGGTTTGTTAATCCTAATGATACTCATAAGGCGCTCCAGGACTTCTGGGCTGGTGTAGATTTTAATGGCCTCAACCATTCAAAGCCTCTTAATCCCACTGAAGACTATGTGCATTGCTAACCACTTGGCTCCTTATTAAAATACACTTGGTGCCTTTAAAGGGGTTGTGTTTAAGAGGGGATATTTCATTTTTACTTTCTTGTTTAGCAATAGGTAAAAATGTGAAATGAAGCTAAGACATGTCATGTCAGCGAAAGTTTAATCTAAGTCATTTGATCCTAAAGCACTGGGTTTGTTTATTTTTCTGTTTCCATTCGAAGGCATACGAAATGTAAGTGTATCTGGGTATTTTATCTCTGCTTTTGTTAAGGAAGAAACTGGCAGGGAGTGGTGTTATGTTTGTCAGTGTGGGTGCTGCTGCACCATCAAATCACATCAATTTAGTTCTGTCAACAAGATAGCATGAAGCCAGAGGTATGCCCAGAAAATTGTACCTCTCAAAGTGGATGGAGACATCCTCACTCACGCACTCTGTCTGTCCACATGCAGATACACAGTGAAACTCCTCTCCTCTCAAACCCTGTCTCATCTTTGTTTTTTGCTCTGCTTTGGATTTCTTAAGCTCAAGCACTTATACATGAGTAAAGCCAAATCATTTACCTAGCTCCGGAGCCGCATGCGGCTCTTTAGTCCTTATCAAGTCAAGTCAAGTCAAGTCAACTTTATTTGTCAATTCTGCCACATGTACAGGACATACAGAGAATAGAAATTTCGTTACTCTCAAACCCTAGATGAAATAGCAAATGAACATTTAAATATAAGAGAGTGATTAAAAAAATGCAAATAAAATAATTAAAAAGTAAAAATTTAAATAAATACAATACAATTTTACGTATAACAAGAAAGCTATGCAATATACAATATACAATATTCAAGTAAGGGTAAATGACATTGAGTGTAAACCAGGCAGAGTAGTGCAAATAAGCAAATAGTGCAAATGGAGATTTAGTAATATACGGTAAGAGATAGTGTAACAACAAAGTCTTATGAGGTTATAGTGCGGTCCTCGTGGTTTGGGAAAATAAATTAGAAGTATTTAGCTGAAGTGTGTTTTATTTATGTTAGTTCTTCTTCTTTTTTTAAACTTGCACTTCTAAATTGGAAGATTATTGTGATATTGAAATATAAAAATAAAATTATATTTTATTATTTTTTCATCGCTCAAAATAAGCGTCACACTCGTGGAAGCCGGTATACCCGCCGAAACGCCGTGCATTTATCGAGACTTTCAACCCCAGGTAGGCCAATTATGGACCTTCGGATCCACATTATTCTCCACTGTGAGCTATGTTACAAACAAACATCGCTCACGCCTCAGAGATGACAGCTTATACTCCTGCGTAAAGATGAAAGTGACTTCATATAGCCCCGATTTGCAGACGCTGTGCGCATATGGAATATGCGCAGAAGTTCAAGAGCAGAAGTCGCATTGTAAACATATCACGGCAGACCCGACGATGTTTGCATGAACATGCTTTTCAGCATCTCTTTATTGACCACTTTTCACACACGGTTGTTGTACGCACACAGCCGGCTGTAGCTTTTCAGCTCACAGCCCGACACACACCAACACAACAGCACAGCTAGCACAGACGTTAAGGCGGCGAGGCGTGATTGCGGGTCCCGCTCAGGTGCGTCCACCTCCCCTGCAGCAGCGCAGCAGACCACGCCCCGCCACACACCTTAACCTGGTAAAATACATATTTAGACAGAATTTTGCAAATATCTATTTTTCATTTTTTAGCAGCATAGTGCTTTTTTTCCAATTATTTTTTAAAAGTCAGGTCAAGGCTCCAAAAGCCCAAAGGCGATATAAGGGTGGCGGCTCACAACAGTTTTTGTTTGCTACATGGATCATTTTAGTTCAGCTGGGTGCCTTTCCTTTTGTTATATTTCTTTAAGAGTTCAAAATGTGTTAATTACATAAATAAAATGTAACTTTCTCTGTAGCACTTCATGGATTTCATAAGGAACACACCTTAGTTGTTCACAAAAAGCATAAAGGTAAAAAACAATATATACAGTGTTATCTTCATTTTAGATGTCAAAAAGTATTTGCGGCTCCCAGTGTTTTCTTTTGCATGGAAACCGGGTCCAAATGGCTCTTTCGGTGTTAAAGGTTGCTGACAGCCATAAATAAGTTACGTTAGTTAATATGCTGTGTTGTGTGATGTCAAATTTCCTGCTGGAGCTGTAATGGCTTTCCGTAACATTAAAAGTGTTAAATTCACTCTGTGTGAATGAATAAATCATGAGGGGCCCTTTCCATCTTCTGCATTGAGTCTGATATATTTTTCATTTGTGAAATGGTATTCCAGACAGGAAAAGGATGATTCATAAAACACAGGATGCTTTTAAATCTATAAAAACTCGCAAAGTCATATGCAAATTCAAATACGGAGCATGCTATTCCTAGGACATGAAGGACTGACAGAGATATGAAGCTTACAAGCATATGAACTGCTTAGACTTAGACTAGAATTGTCATGTCTGATATGATCAGGCTTCTTTACCATCAGGGTAATTGTGAAAGAAAAGCACATTTCGGTCAAATGACACATTTTGGAAAAAAAAAGATACACTATAGTAGCAGATATTTAGAATGAAGGGAAACTAGATTGTCATATGAAAGTTTTTCCACCATATTTGAACTGTACTGAAGTTGAACTGAAATACTATAGAGACATAGCATTTACAATGTAATCATTTTCATAATTTTACATTGAAAAAATACAGTACAGCCAGTTCTCTATGTATAGTTTGTGTTGCCCTCAGGTTATCCTAGCCTCAACACATTTCTACCTCTTCTAAGTCCCCAATTCTGAGGACCAATAATGCCACATTTTTATGGTGTTCCCTTTAAAAACTACATGTAAATGCATCATTATAACCTTGATAAGCAGCTGTTACCGCAAGCATCTAAATTGGTGCACAATACCACTTCCTCTTGGGACAAATCTCTTATTATTATACAGGCTGTCCTTGAACCTGTCAATATACTGAATACTATCAAACTCAGCAATGTCAGCATGTTTCTAAAGCATGACAGATTCCCTTCAGTATCTTGTGCCACAGCCTGAATGACTTATTACTGTTCAACAATAACTCCTGCTACTTTCCTACTGTAGATATGCCCTCAAAAGACCCCTGGCACTTTAACAGAATAAAGCCTATGAAAACTGTGACGGATAATGCAATGCAAATCTCCGGTTTGTAACCCAAACTGTACTGTCAGTGGAGGAAGGTGATTCCCCTATCTCCCTCCACAGCTGTAATCAATTCAAATATACCCCTGCCAAGCAGGAATAGACTTTCCAGTTATGACAAAAATTATTCCCAAGATTGGTTCTGTTAGAAGGTGGTTAAAAAATCATTATTCTCAGGCGCGAGAGGGAGGTCTGTGTATATATCCTCTCTGTACTTCTAATGGTTTTTCTAGATTAAAACAGCACACAGTTAAGCAAGTCTACTCTGTGTTTTGCGTAATTGTACAAAATAAATCATGTACATTTTCAGGATTTAAAGCAAACACAAATCTGCAGGCACACACTCTGCATACAGAGCATTACACAACATGGCATGTTACATGGAGGATGATGAATTGCTGACCACTTCCTTTTAATTGATAGGAACACAGAGTGAGCCTGGCACCATTAGCATCAGCATCATCTGCATAAGCAAGAGCGCTTTGATTGATTAGGGCAAAAAAATACAACCCAACAGTTTCATCCCATTTTTTTTTCAGTTTTCACAATCCTCATTAGAATACTCTAAATTCATATTTTTTTGTATTTTTTTTAGCTAATGCAATACATAACCTATAGAAGGTCAACCTGAACACCTTCAAAAATACAGGAAAATGAACTGACAACACCCCCCCCAAAATAAATAAATAAATAAATAAAAATGTAGGTTTCCTGACAGTGAGATAAGATTTGCAAATTAGAAAGATAGTACTGCATGGCCCAACAGCTGGTGCTACAGGCACTCATCAATATGGCAGGTACAGTGGGTGAAATAATTATTTGAGCCCCTGCTGATTTAGTAAGTTTGCTCACTTATAAAGATATAAACACTCTCTAATTTTAGTGGTAGTTTCATTTTGGAGACACAGGATATCAACCAAAAATCCACAACATGTCATTGGGTGAAAAAAGTATGTGATACTCAAGCAAAATATGACTTGGTGGATAAACCCTTGTTGCAAAGGACAGCTGTAAGACGTTTCTTGTAGTTAGTTAAGAGAAGAAGTTTGTCATCCAAGATTTTACAGTACACGGTTCGGTCCACTGGCCTCTCAATGTGATGAAGTTGTCCTGTACCAGAAAAGCATCACCTAAGAATAATCTTTCCACTTCCATACCGACTATGAGGATGGTGATCTTTGGGTCATCCTCACAATTTCCCTTCCTCCAAACATAACTACTATTACTGAATTCCAAAAAGTCTAAATAGTATCAACAAAAATAAAAAACTGAATCATTTTTCATCCAACAAAATAAATACACACAGCAACTGAAATATAGCTACAAGTCCAGCATAGCCTAGGACTGCATAGTACTCCCTGGGTTGAGGTAAAGTGCTCTAAGGTCTGATGAACATTTTGAATTATAATTCCTAAAACTTGCAACTAGACATTGAGGGTCCTTGGGCCTTGCCATTGTAAGAAGCCTTCATTTTTCAGTGTGTGAGTCATTTGGGTCCTCACGATTAGTAGTCGGTGGATTACGCATCAGACTGACATCCTCTGGAGCATAAAAAAAAAATGCTATGGTGAGCTACCAGTTCCCCTGCATGCAAAGCTGTCAAACAGAGTTGAATGTGGAACAGTATTTTCTTACTAGATTAAGTGGCATATCATGAAACACTGAGTTCAAGGTCCAATCAGAGTTATGAGGATAGTCGAGGCTGGTAGTCATGAATTCAGTTAAATGACAGTTAACAATGGCCGCCAGACTGTTTAAGCTTTCGTTGTTTATACTCCTGCTGCTTTGGTGGATTGAACAACAGCTTAAGGCCCCTGCGGGGAGCATTCAAAGCATTAGTGGTGTAGTTTCAAACTTTAAGAACATTCGTTTTTAGAATCTCTCAGTGTACAGTGCCATTTATTCAATTTATTTTTCTTCAGCTGCATCCATCCCATTCATCAAATTTGTCATATTCCCCAAAAAGGTTAATAGAAATGACAAAGCCACTCATTTTTCGTATTTAATTAGTAGTTAGCTTAATGTGTTGCAATAAATTGTAAACAGAGGCTTTCAGTACTCCATGGTTTCTTTGGTTAACTACTTTCGAAACAGGCTATGCAAGTAAATTGATTTAGAATGATAAAAAGATCGTTTCACTGGAACTACTTAGAAGGTATCCTTTATCAGGAATTAATGTCCACCCTGCAGCCAGATATAATTGACTATTCATCTAGATCTTGGTATAAAAGGCTGTAAGTACTCTGAAATGGAGGCTGTAATTGTCTGGGAAAAGCCACTTTAACCAAAGCCAGTGTTTCAAGGCACAAAATGGCACAAGTTAAATACTCACAATAGAAACAATACGAACACTGTTAGTCAATTATAACCAATTATTTTTTTTGATTGCTGAAATCCATAATCCTGCTGAAGACCACCACTGTCAAGTACAAACTATCAGCACATTTTATCGCTACAGAAAATGGCACTTATTTACTGAGCACATATGCTTGTATAAGTACAAATATAACAAGTAATAAACACAAGGATCAAATATGGCACTACAGTCACAAACAGCATCAGGCCCAGACAGGCAGGGAGAAAATGAAGGCAGCTGCAGAGTCATCTCAAACAGATGGAGTGAGAGGAGTGTGATCCAGGTGAGAGAATAGATGCATTTGTCCCATGGTGCTGATGGTAGCTGTCCAGACACAGTCATTGTAGCACTATACTGAAGCATCTGTTGTTCGCTGCTCATACTGCTAATGATGATGAATGTTTGGCATGATTGTATCTTGACACACGAGAAAAAACACAATCCTTCACTCATATTGTTTTTCGGAAGCCATGTTGCAGACATGGCATCAGAAAAACATGCCTTGTATGCCATAGACCAATTAAAAGGCACACAGTTTTAGCTACACATAAAAAAAATGCTCTATAGATAGCAGATATTTGGTGAAAACACACTGTTTTAGTGCAATCTGTCTTGTCCCTGCAAATTGTTCTAATTGTGTCCAAGTAGCCTACTGGATGTTAACAGTTCAGTACCTTCATTGTGCTAATTGCAGCATGCCACATTTCCCCGTGTTAGACTGAGATATGATTTCCCCGTGATGAGTAGTACAGTTTATAAACTAAATCAACCCCTGCACTCCTGTGTTATTTTTAATCATCCAGCATGATGGCAGATTCGAGGGAACAGGCTGTGGGCAGGGGTTAGATTTCTCACTGTAAATGCCTCGACCAAAATGTCATGCTCATGCATACTGTCATGGTGGACAAAGAGCATGAGGAGAATGCAAAGTAGGCCTGGTAGTGGACCACAGGGAACACCCTTCCATCATCTGTCTAAACAGGCCTGGAGGGCTCAGATCACAAAAAACACCCTGACTATGCTCTGTACCAAGGTGCGCCTTTGGGTTTGCGCTGGATTACACATTTCACTGTAATAGTTTTTTAAGCAAACCCACTGTGGGTATTCATATCGCAAAAGACTCATTCAGAGTGTTGAGGACCTGTCACTGTTGCTGGCAAGCCTCATTGTGCACTCAATAATAGCCCATTAAATCTATTCTTCCTGCTTTTCTTATCTCTGAAAGACCAGTCCTTGGCTAAGGTAATGGGTCAGTGAGCAGGGAGCTGATTAGTTGATTTCACTTATTTAAATATTTTTGTATAGATCTACTGAGTGGAAATGAAAGGTGCTTCGTTCCATCACCAGACCCATGGGAAAGCCACACAACTGGCTTCCATCACAATGCCTGACGTATTGCTTTGTTTCTTGGAAACTGCAGCACAAAGCCACCACAGGGCTGTAAATCTTAATAATCCAAGCAGTAAATAGTAAAAGAAACTCAATTTCTGACACTTTTTGACCTTTTTTAAAAAGTCGGTCCCTCTTTCTCTCTCTCTCTAAATAGACACACACACACACACATTTCACACAAACCTACACATTTAGCAAAGCTCTACCATATACCAACAATTTATCTTGCATTTGATGCAACTGATAAACTTCACTTCCCACACTCTATTACTTTAAATTATTTTTTGCTTTCCACTCGGATGACTAAATAAATAAATAAATGATCAATTAAAAAAAACCCTCTTTGACAAACAATTGTATCTTGATCCACACTGAAAGCAACATTTGCTGGGTTGCCCTATTGAAACGGTTTTGCTGTAGGCATCAGGCATCGTGAGAGGAAGCCCGTGGAGCTTTATCATTAGTGCGCTGCCTTGAATCTGATTTAACAGGATGACTAATCTCATCCAAGTCAGTGGTTCGTTAACAGGAGACAACTCCAATGAAGAGAATATCCGGTCACAGTCTTATTTTTATCCCAATGAAAAGTGACGAGAGGAAGCTGACCAGATGAGGACAGGAGAGACGAATAATGACACTCTGCTCTGTCTGTGTATGTGTAAGTCTGATGAATATCTGCATACTGTATTGAATATTGAACACCGGCATGTAGCTACCACCTTTTTGTATGTAAAATGTATTCTGTCAACATGGTAATTGTAATATCACCTTTACAGTATGTTGAAAGTGTAATAATACAGAATCAGACAGCATCCTGTGAGCAAGCGTTTGTTGGCACTGAGAAGGAAAAAGACCTGTTGGGGATGAGGAGAGAGAGTTTAATAACTGATAATAACAACTATTGCTTAAATGCAAAGTGGTGCATGAACACCACTGAAAAGACTCAGGGTCACCTGATCCAGCCCTAACTACAAGCATTTCCAAAGAGAAAAAAAATACAAACTGGGAACTGGTTACAGAGAAGAGGGGGCTGAAAACTGAAGGCTCTGCCTCCCATTCTACTTTTTAATACCCTTTAAACCACAAGTAAGCCTGTAGTCCGAGAGCGAAGCGCTCTACTGGGGTACTGTGAGATCTTTAACATCAGATCGGGCCTGATTATTCAAGATCTTTTATGTGAAAAGAATAATTTTAAATTGGATTCTGGATTTAACAGGGAAGCAATGAAGCGCAACTAATTTACAAGAAATATGCTCTTTCTATCTAGTCCCTGTTAGTAATCATGCTGCAGAAGTCTGAAGAAGATGATGGGCAGCCAATCAGATGAAAGTGGGCTTATGGTGATGGACAAATAGTTTAAATGGCTTGTTCAGGACAGTGGATGAAGTTTTGCACAATCATGCAACATAAATGTTCCAGGAATACGACCACAATAGTGGAGGAAATTAGTATAGCGGGTTCCTTCACAGTTTAATTATTCCATTGATGAGTGCAAAGCATGTATTTCACATTATTTCAAAGAACAACATGAAAATCTACATACAAACCAGCAACTGTGTGAAATACATCATTTCACACAGTCATGGTTTATTGTCAATATTATATCGATCCATGGTTTATTACTTATATATATAATGTGACTAATTGACAAATAATTTAAATCCCTTTAAAAATAAAATCAATTAAAACAAACAAAGAAGCCTAAAACAAAGGCTTTTTTCTCTCTATGTGGGGTAGTTTCACAATAGACAGATTATGTATACTGACTGCACCATACTAAACCAAATATGTATTTGCACATGCATGCATGGATGTGCAAGTTAGAACTATTTCCCTGAATTGTCAAGAATTTAATTAAACCAAAGCTAAGATGACTTTACAAATTACATTTTTTCCCACATAAGAACCGTCAGTTAGATTTGGTCTCTTTAAATCTCTGAGGTGAAACCATGTCACCTATAAAATGATGATTCTGTGACAAATGATATTGAGCCATATATAGTTAACTGTCCCCAAAGGATTATGAAACAAACTTATGACGTTTATTCTATTGCTGAGAATGTGTAGGTCACAATAAAGCAAATCGTTTTTTCTAAAGGGGTGATGTGAGGTAATAAATGACTTAGTTAAGTTAGTTCCTTTATGCAATTTGTCTGGAAGTAATCTGATAGCTCTGGGAATAAGATTTTATCCATTTATTTTTTATGTCTTAAAAACACCTTACTTTTAATACACTTAAAGTTTTTTTTTTCCTGCACCCTGAACCGTACCTCTGTTTATGTCCTTTGGTATGATTATATTCCTCTGTCTTCTTCTGATTCCTAAAAAAGCATCATCCACTGCAATTCAGTACATGGAAAAAAGATTCTAATTTTAAAAACTTGTTCCCCACAGTATCACTCTTCAAGGCATTAAACCATGCAGTAGAGTTCACTGAGCTGTATCCAGCACTTCCCAGAAGAAATGTCCTCTGCGTGACTTCTTACAGAAGAGGAAATGAAACTCAAACAATAACAAACCAAATGAATTTGTGCGGAACTATTTCTAGCTTGCAGACACTTGTGAAATATGAGTGAAATAAATCAGCTTTGCCTTTCGGAGGACGTTGGGGCATCACAGGTCTGCAGCTTCTGCTATGTTACTACTACACATCTCATCGTGCCACATTTAGAGTGCTGAGCAATGCTGAATTGCATTTATTGCACTTATTGGCAAAAATTGCACATTTTCATGGATCACAAGGATTCTGCCTCGATTCTGTAAACAAGGACAAATATTACCTTTTTTGTGGTTGTTTTGTTAGTGTTTGAGTGTGCTTCTTTCCATTTTTATAGTCTTTCAAAGTTCAATATGTAGGTAAATAGACAAAGGGGGAATAAGGTCAGTGCGATGTTTACCAAAATATTCAAATGGTGATAAAATACATACACCTTGTTTGGAATGTAGCTGCCAATAGGAAAAGTCAAAAAGTCAGTTGGGTGGTGAGATCTCGGCGACAAGTTATTCTGCAGTGACAGATGACATTTCAGTGAGATTTCATCTGGAGTACTCTGGCGCTGAGGCAAAGCTGGCCTTTCACTCTGTCTGCCTAACTAGCATTCATCAGCAAACGCTCACACACAATATCCGCACACATACACCACCTACACAGGAACAGAAAATTTAAATGGCAACTGGCTCTGTGAGTGTAATGCCCCCTTTTGTTGTTGTATTGTTTCAATGGTTTTAGATTCTGCAGTCATCAGTAACTTGCAGTGTCCTTGTAAGTTTTTCCCAGTCACATCATTATGGATATTTTTTCTCCCATTAGTCTGTTTTCCAATACTTCCAGTAATGCAAAATTCCTAGATTGAGATTGTGGTGCATTACATCAGTGGCCCATGGCTAAAAGCAAGTTCTGCAGGTAGAAGGATGTTTTATTCAATCCTCCTTTATTCCTTATTCTTTTCCCTCTTCCCTCCCTTTCTTACCCCATGTTTTCTCTGTTATCTCATTGCATAGGCTGAACATGTAACAGCCCACTGTCCGAGCTATTCAAATCAAGGTTAGCTTGTAATACATGTATTCCTGCCTTCATTTTAAGTTCAGAAGCACAGCAGTAGGCATGCATAGAGACACAGGGTGACAAAGGAATCCTCCCCCAGTGATTTATTTGAACTTTTCCTCCCTTTGAAATGGCATCACAGAGGCTCTGCATGATTAATGTCATCATACTTATATACACTGTTCTATCCAGCTGCTCTATCCAGCTAAATATTTGAAAACCAGGAGCTTCCCAATTCATGGTGAAAGGTCTGGATATAGACTGATTTTAGCATGATATAGCATTTTCAGTGTTTCCAATTGCTACACAGTCAGCTGAATATACCCAACAAGTAACACTCCAGTGGTGAATTTTACAATCTATGCAAATAAGCTAATAGTGTTTATTTGTAATATTGTATTGAATAAAGTTGATTATGAAAAAAAGATGCACAATAAAACAAAAAGCGATAAACAAAAATAAAAATTATGATCTCAAGATTTTATCTTGGATAAGAAGGTGATTTCTGAAACATTCTTTAATTTACTAGTTAGTTCACTAGTTAGTTGATTATGATTATTATTCTCGTTGTTGTTGTTTATTGATTTATATTGAAGCCCAAATGCAGATATTTCTGAATGAATTCGAGCTAAACAGAGTACTAGTGGAGTTGGTCCCATACATAGAGCACAAGCGGTTGCTGAATGTTTTGATGAATATGAAAATTATAGTAATCACAAGCTACAGTATTTCCTCCAGCTCTAGAAACTTGGAGAAGTGACGCCACAACTTGCCAAGCTGCTCCGATGGCACGCTGTAGCCCTAACTAAAACACTATGCTGGGATTTCCCTTTTATTCAAACTCTTAAAGATAAGATGTTCTTTTATTAACTTTTCTCGAGCAGATTTATTTTAATTATTTTAAAGTTTTGGCATTAATTTTTATGTATATGTAAAAAGAATGTTCACAGTAACTTGCATACATTGACAATAAATATTATAAATATTGACATTTATTATGGTCAGCTGTTCATGTATATTCATCACGGGCATGGTTGTCGTGGTAACAGCAAAATATTTAAAAGATCCAAAATAAATTCAAACTTGTTATTAAAGATACATGTTGTACATTCATTCCATCCTGGATAAAGAATAGTTCAAAGAAACCATTAAATGACTTAATTTAATTAACAACTTAATTAAATTACCATGACAATGATGCAGATGATGAGTAGATGTAAACTTCTCACAGCAATTGTACTTTTAAAACCTAAACATAACAAGCTAAATTTAGAGTTTAAATCAGTGAAAATGCCTTATCAACTTTTCTTTACTTTAAATTAAAAAAATAATAATAAATAATAATAATTCTGTGATCAAGTGGAAAGTACCTGGACACAAAAGTAATTTCCCCAAACTAAACAAAGAGACACACTTCAGTACTGTGGAGAGAATTTCATTATTTCTTTACATATACTGCTTGCATTTAGACGATACATCTGTTAAGTGTTGTTGTTCCTAGAATTTCACGGTCTGACTTGTAGCTGAAATATTCCTTTGCATGGCTAATTCCTCAATGATGCAGAGCAGCAGCATAGAGTGTCTTCCTGTTGACTCCATGCTGAGATTCTGATGCTTCACTTTGCACCTTTTACCTATGAGACTAAACAAGAAGATTCATCCAGTGAGAGTAATTGGAACTTTTCTAATTTATTGCCACAATCATAATCATGCTTGTACCGCAGCACTGCCTCTTTGGACTCTGGGGTTCCACTGCTAGGACGGGCACACAGTGGGAAAATGCTAATCAACATCCTGCCTTCATCAACTTATTGGGTGACTGGTACACAGCAAAGAGTCTCTTTTCTCTTTTCAAGGGTGGATGCAATCAGACGCATCACCCATGAAGCAACATGATCCCCAGGACAAAATCTGATGCAATCGAACTAGGGAAATGATCCCGGTAGAATATGCTGAAAATATCTTGTTACTCACTGCAATGTGTAAGCTAAAACTGTTTTACTCCTGAAGAATCTTTAATAACAATGGAAGCTTCACAAGATACCAGGAGAAACGACTTTCTATCAACCTGTTCACATACAGTTTAACAGCCTGAAAATGATTTCTTACCTCCTCCCACTGGTGGATGTAACGAATGAGTCTAGAGAGGCGCAGGAGGCGCAGCAAGCTTAGTATCTTGGTAAAGCGGACAATGCGTAAGGCGCGTGCCGTCTTGTAGAAATCCGAGTCAATGCGCGTCTCCACAATGAGGAAGATGTAGTCTACGGGGATGGAGGATATGAAGTCGACCACAAACCAGCTCCGCAAGTACTTGATCTTGATCTGTTGCGGATCTAAGATGATTTCTGTGTTATCTTCCTTGACGATACCCGTCCTGAAATTAAGAACCAGGTCCATGAGGAAGAAGGTGTCGGAGACAACGTTGAACACAATCCACGGGGGGGTGTGCTCATCCTTGAAAAAGGTGATGCCCACAGGGATGATGATGAGGTTTCCAACCATCAGCAGCAGCATGGTCAAATCCCAGTAAAACCTTGTTGGTGAGAGACATGGAGAAATGCAGAAATATAATGAATAACAAAGTCAGAATATAAAAATATGAGGTAACTTTGTTGTGTTTGTCTTTCACAGAGTGAATGTTCTATAAACTGCACAATTTAACTGCCTGCAAACAAAATAAAAGACGACAACATTTTGTACATATCGATAGTGTCATTTTCTTTTAACTTATAGTGTGAGTATTAAAGTGGGCTGACATATACATATACAGCATAAGGCATAGTCAAATAAAATATGCATGTTTGATGAACTGAGGAGACCAACATTTGTTCTGTGTTAGATAAAACTTTAAGAAAAGGAATGTGTGGCCTCTTTTTCTTCCATCTGGCAGCTCCATATTTCATTCCATATTTATTGTCCAGTGTATCCACTATCAATATATCTCTACGTCTTGGATCTCCTCTATTGTACCAATTTCCCTCTTATTTACAAAATCTCTTGCTTCTACTGACTTTCATTCCTTTCCTCTCCAGAGCATACCTCCACCTCTCCGGGCTCTCTGTTCCACCTGCTTCCTACTCTGACTAAAGATCACAATGTCATCTGCAAACATCATTGTCCATGGAAACTCCTGCCTGACCTCATCAGTCAACCGGTCCATCACCAGTTCAAACAAGAAGGCGATCAGAGTTGATCCCTGACATAATACCACCACGCCTTGAACCCATCTGTTACACCTAGCACATCTCACCATTGTCTTGCTGCCCTGATACCTGTCCTATAACAACCATACATACTTCTCTGTCACTCCCCTTAAACCTCTGCACTTTCTGATTCACTAACTGTTCACAAACAGCCAGCATCTCCTCACCCCTGTTTCCTTAACCTACATGTGAAAGGAAACTGAATGGTCCAATCACTATTCTCTCTCCCTTTGGAACACTCAACTGCTTCATCCAACTTACTTATTAGAATTCCTCTTTCTGATATTAAACCTGTGGGGCAAACACACTGACAGCATTTAACATCACCCAGTTCCCTTTACCTGTCAGAGTCCCTGCCTTTCCTTCTCTCTCATCACTGACCTATTTTAAGCTTTTATTACTATGTATGTAGTGTTTAGCAAGCTTACATGAACATGGTGTAATAATGGTTTAATAAACTCTGCACTTATGAACGTAGCCAATATGTATCCATGACAAAAAGGGGGCCTGATATGAAAACATGTGTGTAGGCATGCCTCTAAATCACACCTCAAAGGTCAGCGGAGGTTAACTGTTAATTAAAAACTGTACTGTGACCTCGTCAATCTTCCAAACCAGAGAGTTTGGATATAAATTGCGCACTCTGCTGGCTCAGTAATTGAATCATTGTGCATTGATGCAGTGATTGGTGATTTACCCACCCACTTCTAACTGGGCCATAAAAATTTGTCTTTGGACAAAACTTACATCAAGAGCAAGGCTATAAAAATGAAGAAGAATGGATGGTACATATATAAATAAGATAGGATAGAGATTTTTACTGAAAGCTCGCTAAATTACAACAATAAATTACTGCTGTTTGACTTCTTTGTTGGAGCTAAAATCGGTAGATTTCATGATTTATTCTCAGTATGTTTCAGTAAATATATCCAGTGTTTACAGTGAATTGCTGCTCCACAGAATCACACAGTCACATCCAAAAACATCCCTGCTCCAAACCATATTAAGTTAGATATACCAATATCAAACTGCCGGTTAAAGCAAACACATAAAAAACAAAACAAAAATGTAAGATTTGTCCTGTTATTTGTTTCTGTATTTCTTTTGATAAACAGTTACAACTAAAACAACAATTTCTCTAAGAAATATGAGACATATGTGTGATTAAGCACACATTGTCATTAGACACCTGTAATATATTCACTGATCTTTCACATTGCAGCAGTTTGAGTCCTTTTAACTGTACACAAGACAAAAAACTTTTATTGATGCAGGAGAAAAGCAAACATTGGAAATCACTGCTGTTTGCAATATAGTATCCCTATTTCTGGTTCTCATTGTTATGTCTGAGCACACAATCTCTGATGCACACATCTATGGATAGAATTTACATCAGTCTGGGTGAAAATGTTAAAATGTTTCTTCAAAAATAGCACAAGGAGTTATGAGGTTTGTAATGTGTTTAGACAGTTCTACGGCATGCAGATATGTACACTACATCTCAGTTTTATGTGCATTGCGCACACAGACACATTCACTGAGGAAACAGTGACAGTAATTGGAATTCTTCAAAGTAAAAGGGTATCTACTTTTCCAGATTGTTGTCAAGTGGAGTTATATTTAGACCGACCCTGCCACCACTGTGTGCTCACATTAAGACTGAAACCCAGAAGGACAAGTAAAACTTTGAAGGAAGAAATGCAAACATTGGTAAGGGCATTTGTGCTTCATACTGCCATGTTTCCCCAATATCAAACAATTTAAATATTATTTAAATGAAATAAAGTTTTCCTTTTGTCTTACATTATTTGTAACTTTCATTTTACTACTTATATTTGTCATGAAGGTGCAGCAAGACACACAAATTTTTCTTAAAATTCAAGATTGAGTTCATTTCCTCGACAAAGACAAGACTGTTTTTATTATAACTGATCAAACATTATAATTTTGAGGAAAAAATAAAAATCAATGAATGAAAGCTTAAAGGAAATGTTTTTTCTTTTTTCCATGTTTGTAAAACATGCATGAAAACTGGTTTTCATGCCATAATAACAACATTTACGACAATATTTCCTGTACCATCTAACAAATAAATTCAGTGAACACCTCTGTTTAAAATGTTTAAGGCCTAGGACTAAGATTAGTCCATGTCTGGGAAACTGAGCCTAAAGGTCTATAGCCATACTAATAAATCTGTGAAGCTGGATTCAGCCAGAGTGGTGCTTTGCCTGTACAATATCAATAATAACATGCTTAAGCAGATTTAAGAGCAAATATTGCTGCACAATAAATAAATCTAAATATGAGGCAAATGGACCATGGACTTTGGACTTTGGACAATGGACTTTGACCAGACAAAGCAGGCGCTTTGTAAATGCACTCAGAATTTTAACTGGGTATCTTTTAGCTACAGAGAAAAGGAGAAAGCAAGCTATAGAGATATAGACTTGATAATTGTCCAAGTACTGCTGACACCTGTCTGATCAAACCTCACTTATCACTATTGATACAATCATTGATTAAAGAAAATACAAATAAAAAGCAAATCTTGACTCTGATAATTATTGATTTTGCCCCAATACAATATTTTGGGATAAGCAGTTACTTTTAAAGAGCAGTGTAAAAATCTCCATGATCTCAGTGTGTCTCTATCAATAGACTATGTTTATGTGCATGTTTGTTCATGCATGCATGAATAAATGCTCATGATTTCTCTTTTTCAGTCTTGTAGCTGCCTTCTAATGGAGGTCAGGCCACCTAAACATAGCAAGGATCCATTTACTGTGTTTTATTATGCACTAGGACCCTGACATAGGAGACATTGTTCTATAAATATAGTTGGGTGAGCCTGGGATGTTAGACGGACATTTCAAAGGCATTAAACAATCTCATATCTGTATGTGCACAGAAAATCAGAATTTTCACCTGTGTGATGGGATACCACCTGTTTTAAAATAAAAGCAAAAGGAAGTCAGCTAGTATTGCTAGGTTAGCAGTGCTTTTATTTTGTTACATGATTGTTAAGGTGCTCCCGATTGATGCTGCGGTTATTATGGACACGTAAGCACAAACAAAAATGTAAAACTAGCAAGGTGTGAAATCCATTCTAAATGTCAAAAAATTAAAAGTTTTATTCAGTAAAGAAATACTACTTCTATGTCTGGATCTGAGTCCATTACATCAGTTCTACATGAATTAGTCTTTTGTAAAACACAAAGAATAAAACAGTGACAAAGTGCCTTACAAGTTTATAGCAAATTATGGAAATATGTGGCCAGAGATCACATTTTATGAGCAATTACATGACCGCTGAGGAGTATCAGAGATTGCATGACAAAAAATGTAAATAACGGGAAGGCAGGTCTGATGGGTGTGTGTAAAACATATATGTATATTTTTTATTAATTAGTCTAGAAAAGCATTTTTTAAAAAACTAAAAAATATAGCCGTGGGATAGCTCACACCTAGCTTGTTATGATGCTCAGAGTTCACTGTACCGATGAAGGGAGCCCTGACATTTTGCTGTCTGCAGGGACAGAGTCACAGACCACTATGCTCTCCGGTGGGGTGACCAGGGACAGCAGGAACATGTTGTCACCCTTAGAGTGCATCTGACTACACGATAAGCCTTTCTCATTCTCCTCACCCTGCCAGCCAGGCTACCTGAAAGGGACTATGGGAGCCACCACAAACAGCCTTACAGTACACACGCTTACCTTTCAGAGTAGCTTATATCTAAATTGAGGAGGCACAAGGCTAGGATACGAAAATGGAGTATATACAGTATGGGATTGAATATACAGGGAGCAAATGTTCATAATTTTGTATGTGTGCACGTCTGCGCACCTGTTTACATTTTGATTGTAGAAATATCTATCTGCTGGCTACCATGCTGAGAAAATGATGGATCCCATACAATCAGATTGACTGTCGTGTCAGAATCGGAAGGCTTTTGATCCCCAGCTCCTCCAGTGAGAGTGAGTGTGATAGATAAATGGCTCTACAGTTTGTGAATGTGAATGTGGCTTGTGCTGTAAATCACTTTGAGTGGTCAGTAAAGACAAGACAAGTGCTGGAAAAAGAACTAGCTTTAAATGTCAGTCCCTATATCATTCCAATCTGATTACTGCAAAGCTATACACTCTTTCAATACAAACTTCAGGTGTGTAAGACAACATGAAGATTTTTCTTCCATGTGGAAATGTCAGTTTGTATGTTTTCATATACAGTATGAGTTATTTCACTGAAGCTGTTAATCTGTCATTAGCTAAGCAGTTTAAACCCACTAATCCCACAGTATATATATTAAAACTGGTTTGTTGACCCATATAACCATTAAGATTACTTGGCTAAGGTGAGAGATTATCACTGTGTTGGTGAGAAGCGTTGAATGTATGTAAGAAGGAGAGTTTAATCACGGTGTTCATCATCTAATCCTCACCACTTAGCCACCAAACCACCCACTCTAACCTATTTTTCTGACTGTAAAAATTGTCCTTCTGGAGGTCATGAAAAACACTATTATTTAAATGACCATGAGTCTGAACATTCATTACTGCCATGATTTTGTTGAGGGAAAGCTTCTTTCTGTATAGTTAGTCTGAAACAAGACTTGCTATCTAAAAACCTTTTCACAATTTCTACAGACTAGACATTGGAGCACTTATTTTTCTATCCACTTACTTAATGTTTAATTTATAATTTTGTAGGGCACATACCAAAATAAATTGTGTTTGTGCTACAGTGTCGTCTGATAAAGGAAGCATTTGAGGTGTAGTGTGAAGGATTTAATTACAGATTGTAACACACTGAAAGTCTTTCATTCACTTCTCCCTTTTCCAGAAATACAGAAAAATGACTGTCGCTTAAACATGAAAAAAGCCTTTGTGGACCAATATTTGATATGGCAGTTCTGAGTAACTGTAGAAACTTGGGACCTTAGTTATAGAAAACTCTTCAAATAAATTTCTGGAAATAGATCACCCTAAATCCTATGGTCCTTAATGTGTTTTAATCTTGGTAAATGTAAACGTAATGCAGTGTACTATGACAGATTTTTTTTTTCTGGTTTTGAAAATAATGAAAAACAATATATATATTTCTCTCCTGAACAAAAGAAATGCAGGTGTTTCATAGCAGGGGAGCTGTATTTTAGGTGTGATTAAATGTCATAGGACCAACTTAACAGAACAGTTATATATTAAACTTAAACTAACATGATAACTGACAGAGCAACAGCTTCTCTTAGTCCACTGCCAGTTGTGAATTAGTGAACACGGAGTGTGAATGGAAATTAAGCATGAAAAGCTCTTGTGAAACAGAAAAAAATCATAAGCTATGCTTAGCCAAAGGGAAATGCAATCTATGGTAAAGCCTTTCACAAATAACAGGAGAACAACATCAGCAACAAAAAAGGCCCATTTACTGCCCATAAAGGCAAAGTCCACTGGTCTTAAACAAGCCAGTTGGCAAACACAGCAAGATTTAAGTGTTTAGGAGAAAAAAAATCAGGTTAAAAGGGTTAAACCTATTTTTTGTTGTCACCCGCTCCAATGAACTGTCATAACGGTGCTGTCTTTGCTAAGCACAGCCAGTAGGCATACTGCAAGCACATCATTGACACTGGGGCTGTGCAGTTAAAAGAGGCTATATTTAGGTGAGGTACGCAGTTTTATCAGACCTATGCTAAGAAGATTCCATCAGAGGTAGAAGCAAATCTCCCCAAACTTAGGCTAAGAGAAAACAGGGATTTACTAAATGCCTACAAAGGGTAGAGGAGAAGCAAAATCAACTAAAAGGGGTCAGCATTACGCCACTAAAAGAGATCCATAAATAAGATTGCTAGTAGTGTTTCTGGTGGGACATCAAGCTAAGGGTACAGGGGGTGATTTTTTCATTCAGCTCTAAAACTATCTGGGACTGTTACTGAACACACATAAGAAAGATTATGCTTTAGACAATGTCATAACTGCTGCAGTAAACAACTCTTAAAAGAGAAGAACTATAGCCCTTTACGAGTAGACACAGGCAAATGTAACCTCAACTCCCCAAATTCTAATCAATGGAATATAGCCTGCTCTCAGAAATTGATAAACACTTTCAATAGCACTTCACAACACATGGATATCATTTATTAGCTTTATATGAGGAAACGCACCCTGTATTGATCAACATTACCAGCGATCATCAGCTCCCAAACTCTGTGTGGACTTTTTCATTTATAGGTCAAACTCTGTTTAGGTATGTTAAGATATTTCATTTGCTCAGTTTATTATCTTAAAGTATACAATGCATTATTTGGGAGATAATTAAAAGAGGCACTATAATAATGTAGGTTACCTCAGTCAAAAACAGCATATATATCGATCATTCTCTGTAAATAGCTCAAAAGGAATTTAAACACTTCAGTAATGCAATAATTCCTGTTTCGTTTCACTTCTTCTCCGTTCAAATTCCATGACAGAGTACATGCAGGGATTCAAAAGCCCCTAACCTGGCTAAGCATCTTAGGGAAACTTTCTAAATGCTGCAGTGTCAGACATTTAAGAATATGCCCCAGAGCCACTCACTGAGATATGTCCAGCCTAAATTTGCTGTGATGTTTCAATAGCTCTAAAGTATACTCTTGAAAGCTCTGACTAAATCACAGAATCACCAGATCCACTTTGCAAACTGACCAGATGTAATCAGATAGCCCACTGAGAAAAATGCTCAGTCAAGATATTTCATACATCTGCTCTGATTTAGCCAAGTCTGTCTTTTATACTATCTTTCGGTGTCACTGGGATCAGAGTCTTCCCAAGCTCAAAAAGTGCAACCTGTTCTCTGAAAGAAGAAGAACTATACATGGGTGGTCTAAAGTCAACAAAAAAGTAGACCTTCAATGGGAGAAAATGGAGAGAGTGACAGGGATGTAAATGGCAAAGAGAGGACAGAGAGCACTCTATGAGTATGAGCTGTGTCATGAGCATGCATTTATCCTACTAGCATGTGCCACTATCTGCTTTGTAGACTGTCATCCTGCCACTAATTGCGTCTGTGTTTTATCATGATGCCTTGTTATCTCCCATAGGGTCCTTAATGTCATGTCAAAGGAGTCTCCTGACAGCCAGACACAGAGTAAACATTGGCCAGTGTCCCCTTAAATGAATTCAAAACCTCTTTTCACTACAAGAAAGAACCTAACATCAATAAAGAAGTGGGACTTGGAGAGAGATGGAGCAATGGGTTTTCTCTCACCACAGATGAGATGCTACGATAATCGAGTGACTATAATACCTGTAACTGGTCACTGTGTACACCATTACTTCATGACCTTACTGCAGGATTGCACCAGTGCTGGGCCAAAGTTTTCATCACTTTGCAAGCTGCTACTCAAACATGGCGTAAGAAAAACTCGCACAAAAAATCAAAACTAAAAACATTAGTATCTAACTCCATTAGGAGGTCAAAGGGTGAGAGGATAGGAGCATGAAAACCAAAAAAAAAAACAAAAAAACACTGTAGAGATAAGATGTAAAAACAGTGACAGAAAATAAGCAGTTGGACAACCAACAAGATAGATTAACCAGGGAATGGAGCAGTTTTAGGAAACATCCAAGTCTTCAGGACATAATATAGATGCAAATTGATCACCTTATCTTTATTTTTTAAAACTGTTGTTTCTGGAAACATAAAAAGTAGAGGTAAATAAGACCAAAGTCAATAAAGCTTTAAAGCTGTTGGAAACTCCTCAGCATGAAATGAAACTAAATCTCAGAGGCTACATTGTATCTGATTTTCACTGGTTTGCGTGAGTAAGCAAAGGCTTATGTGCAGGATTTATCCTTTTTTTGTTGTTGTTTTTTTGTTTTTTTCTTAGCTCTGTAATTTCTAGATGCCAGACATGGTCAGGACTTAGCTTTATACCTGCTAACTTTGCTGGAGCCTCTGTGCGATTGAAAACTGAGTAACTTGTTATGGCCAAAACTGGTGTGGAGAAAAAGGGGATGTGATATCTTCTGTGAGATGGTGCAGATAAATCACCCTATAGCAGAGCGGAGTGAGCAATCTGTCTCTCACCACTGCCTGTCTCATAATCCAGCCATTTGTCAAAGTCTTTGAGACACCCAGCATGTGGCAGGGCCAGGCCAAGCACATTGATCCAGGTAAGTATTTCCTCTCTACTGTTTCATAAGCACTTTAGCCTTCTATACATTTGTGAAGCTTCAACTATATAGTGGTAACTTGAAGTGAATGAGTTATGTTAGCAATGGGATAATGCCAATCGCAGGTGATCTCGATATTTGATCTTGTAAGACACAAACCCTCATCTTCTGTGACATAAAACGTATTGAATGTCCCTATAATATGTTGTATTATGGTATAACTGTCACCTTTACATGGTCATTCTCCTGATCCACCTAAACCTACTGTTTTATTTTGCATATTCTACTAATTAAGTCTGAAGTTAACAGAATTTATCTGTGTAGTTCATTCTCTAATGACTAGCATCTCTGATTAAATTATTAATCATTATTTTTATTGCGTCCATCCCCCAGAGTACTGCATTGATGACTGTTTCAATTGAATTTCAGAAGGATGGCGAGGGGTGGATCCACCTGGGACGCAGGCAGGGCTTAAAAGGTCAATCTGTATGTACTACAAATAACAGAATCTCTGTGAGGAGAAATGAGAGGGTTGGTGCTTCAACATGAATACACTGTTCATGTTTTAGTTGCCATTATATGTAAAATGATAAATAAAGTCTTTGGGTAATTTCAGGGATAAAATAAAACACCAGGAAGTCATTGAGCTTGGGGTACAAAAGGATGGCTTTCTTTTCCCCTTGAAACCTCATTGCATTGTAAAATTAATGAATCCAAAACACATGGCACTTAAATAGAAAAGCACAGACTAAGAAATGCAGTTGCAAACAGTATTTTACTCAGGTCTGTATAAAAAGTGTCCCTGAATGCTCAATAGGAGACATCAGAGAGAAGTGATAGCCTACAGGAAGTGTTTAAATCCAAGAAGTCTTAATTAGCAATTCCAAACATGCTGACATTTCCCATAAAATACACTGTGCTGTGTCTGCTTGATTGCTAGAAACCAAGTGATTTCTTGTTTTTAGAGTTTTCATTTTTCAAGGCTGTGTCACTGCATTACCTATAATCAAAGTAAAGAATGCCCTGTTGGGTTTCCTTTGAAGATTACACCTACAGAACCTAATGTGTTTTTTTGGTGACTGCTTTTTTGAACAGCACTGATTGCATCATGAGCACAACTGTTTGAATAATAACTGTCAATCTGCCACGTTCAAAACAAAGAATGACAAAAATAATTAAGACTATAGTAAACTGTCACTGTAAATCATCAGAGTTACTATCACTTCCTAAATATTGACTTTCACCCCTTGAACATAATTCATACGTTACATAGAAGGTAGGCATTTGGAAAGCTTGGGTAAAACACTCATTTAAGAACATATTCTCTCTATGGTGAAAAGCAAAAATGTTTTACATTCACCTGACACTTTATTAGGTTTTTATTTGTTACCCCTTGCTAGCACCAGGTTGAACTCTTCTTTGCCTTTAGAACTTCCTCAATTCGTCAAATATTCCTCCGAGATTTTGGTCCATCTTGATATGATAGCATCATCCAGTTGCTCCAGATTTGTTGGCATCCATCATGCCAATCTCCTGTTTGACTACATCCCAAAGGTGCTCTATTGTATTGAGAATTGGTGACTGTGAAGGCATTCTGAGTTAAGTGAACTCACTGTCATATTCAAGATGCTAGGTGGAGACTATTTGAACTTTGTGATCTGATGAATTATCCTGCTGGAAGCAGTGTTCAGATGGATACACCGTGTTCACAAAAGGATGGACATGGTCAAGAACAACAACACTCAGATAGGCTGTGTGGTCAAGTGTTAAAGGGACCCAAAGTGTTCCAAGAAAATATCCCCCACAGTATTACACCACCACCACTTGCTAATACATAGCAAGATGTAGCCTCGCTTTCATGTTATTTATGCCAATTTTTGATTTTACCATCTAAATGTTGCAGCAGAAATCAAGACTCATCAGACCGGGTGCAAATTGGAGCCTTGGCTTCCTGTTTTTAGCAGAGAGGCGTGTCACCCAGTGTGGTCTTCTGCTGGTATAGCCCACTTGCTTCAAGATTCAACGTGTTGTGCATTCAGAGAAGCTCTTATATAGAAGCTCTTATGAATATAGCATATGATTATTTGAGTCACTTTTGCTGTCTTATCAGCTCAAAGCAGTGTGGCCATTTTCCTCTGACATGCCACACACTGGATAATTTCTCTTTTTCAGACCATTCTCTGTAAACCCTAGAGATGGTTATGTAGGAAAATCCCAGTAGATCTGCAGTTTCTGAAGTACTCAGACCAGCCCATCTGGCACAAAGAACCATGCTTTGTTCACAGTCACTTAAATCACCTTCCTTTCCCATTCTGATGCTTAATTTGAACTTCAGCAAAATGCACTTATAGGTCAGTGACAGTACATATGTTTATTAGTTTCCAAACATTTCTATTAACAACCAGTAGAATAGGTGTGCTTAATATGGCGGTCGGGGACTGTATTTACCTCTGGTCAGTAGGACAACAATCACAATTGTCAAGTCAAGAAAAACAACACTGAAATGTTAAAAGAGAAAAGTGTGCCTTGGCTGGCTAGATTTGTGCATCCACCTGGAGAGATTATAAACTGATGTTGCATTGCAAAGGATGGTGGACCAGGAAGGGCCCACGTCAAGCATACCAGCTGGGTCACATGTGGTACTAAGCAAATACTATTTCCAACAGGCTTTCCCATTTTCAAAATGCATGTGATGTCCAGACAATCGATATAATCTCACCTCAACAACAATACCATCACTTTGCCAAGGTTAAACTCTGACTAATACATAAAGCTGAATTAAATGCCATATCAGGTGCAGAAAAAATGCAATGTGAAAAAAAAGGGCCATTCTTCCACAGTTGTGGTCATGTGTCCTGATTAAACACTCCCACACAAGTGTGCCTGGCGAGGTCATGCAGCACCGTTCAATCATTCTGCCACTATGACAGGCAACCTTCCACCCACCGGCCACGCACATCCTCCCTGGGCTCCCTCCATTAAATAAATTGTGCTGTAATAATCTCTTGGCTCCCAATATTGGTGGCTGAGCACAGAAGCCTATTTTGATTACCCCACTTTCAGGCCAAGCCAGAACCATCTGTAATCCCCATGTTTTACCATCACTACATTAAAGAAGGAATTATTTAATGGAGACTGAAAGAGAAATGGTGTCATTATCCTATGCTTTCTGAAGCAGACATTTCCCCCACCTTTCTATGTAGATTACCACTATAAGAAAATAAGAAATGGTTGGTGACATATCATGCTTAAACTTTGCTCTCTGAATGTCAAAAACATATTAAACTGGGCTACAAAAATGCAGGCTTTAGGCAACTGGCACCCAGAGTGTGACTCCCGCTCACCACAAGGAGGAGAGTCATCGTTGTTCCAATCATGTACTGTATGTTGCTCCATCTCATTTTTCAATACATCCAATGATGGAAAGCTGAAGGTCCCATGAGACCCAAACAAATCAATGGCAAAATGTAGTCTCAAATTAACTGTAGTGAACCTGACTGAAATAGAGAATGCTGTTATTCAATCAGATCCCTTACGCTCAACACACAAACATAGTACACACAGAAATGCATGTGAGCACTCAGACTGGTACAGTAAGCATGCTGTATCCTCAACAGAAAGACAGCAGCTGTTAGTGGCTGCTAGTGCTTGATAAGGCTGCTAATTCTTGATAAGACCTGTAAAGCTAAACTGCACAACGTTTAAAAATATCTCTGAATTCATGAAGTGAACAGTGATGAAAATACTTATTCCACTGATATCTTGCAAAGTGTAAAGACAGTTTCTGTAGAGGCAGCACAGCTACCAGCTTTACTCATATTAAGTACACTGAGTTCTTAGTTGCCAGTTTAACTGTACCTATGATGATAATATGAGAAATTTTCTACTGTCATCAGTTTGAGGTATTGGGTGGCAATAAATTCTCACTCAAGCATTGAATCCAAAACCAGTTAACAAATAGCAAATGGTAAGATACAGCAAATGCCTTCAGCAACAACGAGTATAATTTTATCTATTCTATATATTGCCTAAAAGTTGACTCCCTTTACCTTTATTTCTGCATTAATATGCACGGTGGTTACTCTCTCTTATATATTCTTTGCAAAAGAATATCAGAAGCAAAGTTGTAAAACATGTCAGTTCAGATTTATTATTCCTGCTGTCTACAACACAACTGAATGCACATGAGGAATAAAAGGCTGTTGTAAAAGTGGACCTTGCAGAAGAGATTTGCCTTACTGTTCCAAAGGGATTTAACTGATTGACAGAAACTGCAGGACAGCCGACCTGATTCTGAGAATGCGATGGCGGTAAAGTTCCAAAGCTTAATAATAATAATAGAAATAAAGTTTGAATGCATGACATCTTCTTTTCGATTTCTCCAGGGAATTGTAGAAGACTTTCCAACAGATGTGTCCTCTGGGCCCTGAATTGCTAGATAATTAAAAGGCTCTTCTTGATCAGAAGGTTGCATACTAATATTGCACCTCATCAGTTGTGTAGAAGTCTCCACAATGCTGTTCCATTGACAGACTCTTTTCAAAAGGCTCTGTGCAAACAGGTAAGAAAATAATAATCATCTGGTTTCCATCATAAGAAGAAGACAGAAGAGCCATTCTGTGAGAGGGATGTCGTTCTGTCAGTCAAGCACCAAAATATCCTGTTTATAATATTCTATGACTTTTATTGCTCTTTATTTCAAGGACATGCTGTATTGATGGGTGTCAGCTCTATCGCTTGTTCATGATTGAGACAAGAAAAAAACTTGCAGAAGGGATATCTAAAAAAAATCCAGTCTGAACCGGAACATAAAAGGCAATAATCTCAGCACCAATCATATGTATTGTTCAAATAACCTATAAAACTCCCACATATATTTTACAGCCATCACAACATTAATATTTTTCCTTATACAAAAGGTACATTGATAAACCGGTCTTATTTTTTTCCGTCACCCTCTGGGAAACTGACTGCATCTGCTCACTGTGAGTTGCTTGCTCAGAATCGAAGGAGGCTGTTCAGCTTTGGATCTGGAAATTAGGCTGTAGATTGGATTATGATGCCATTTTTAATCTGCCTTTTTCCCTTGCAGGATATTGCTCCTCCCCTGCTTCTTAGTGTTATACAAAACTTGACAAGAGGAGATTTTGCTGAATTCCGCTACAGTGATGACTGTGATTCCTTGTGACACTCTAATTTGAGCTTATACAGCCAAAGCTTTGATGCAGACATGGGAATAAAACTTTTAGTCACAGAGACCCTTCTCCTCTCCAGGCCCATTAAAAGGTCCCAGATATCTCCTTGTGTACTTTAATTACAGTCATCTTGCACTGTCCTTTTTCCTGATTTTGAGGTTGTAGGCATTCATGTGTCTTCTTTCAGCTTCACTTTGTCAAAAATTAAATACTAGCTCTGACTCAGTGGCAACAGACTTTCTGGCCTAATGTGCTATGTTTTCCCATATTGCTTCCAAATTGGTCTGAAATGCTTTTTGAGAAATGTGACTACTGGTTTAAAAAACAAAACAAAAGGTTCTCTTGATATTGACTCCATTAAATAATTTAGCAAAATGAAATGAAAGAAATGAAATGTGTCCTTTGTCTTTTTCATGTTAGTCACAGCAAAATATGCAACACTCCATGCAGAGTTAAATAAAGCATAGCCTTAGCTTTTCCCTGTCCTGATTGCGTGCCACATCTGTGGTTTTAATTGTACAGTTGAGTGATTGCAAAATCATAGTGCTGAGTGCTCGTGGCACAAGCAAATGGTTCTCAGATCACCAAAATGTTTAATTATGATAATATACAGTATCCATCATCATAGCCCAAACAAGTGGGTGGCGACCTCATTATTTTTTTAAATTACTTCTCTCTCAGTGCATCTGTTTATTTTGACAGATCTCAATGACAGAGTCAAACAAGTACTTGTTTTATTTACTTGTAATCTTGTTTTAGGATCTTGCTCAAAGACACTTCAGAACCAGTGGCTGGTGCCAAATCTCTGACCTTTCAGTATCAGGACAGTCTCCCCAAGCACTAAATCACCCTTCACCTGACATTTAACATGGTGAGTAAGAGAGCAGAGGGGTCAGAGAAAACACAACCAGCTGGGAGGAGCATAACAAAAATGGCAAACTGTCTAATACATATCTCACATCATCCTGATGGCATGTCCTAAGTGTGTTTGGATTTACACAAAGTCATCAACAGTGTAGAGTATACCTGCAAACATATATATATATATACATATATATATATATATATATATATATATATATATATATATATATATATATATATATATATATACGTGTGTGTGCGTGCACACATGTGTGCGCACGTGTGTGACTGAACACATTACCAAGCCCACCCAATACTCACATACACACCTGTACGCTACAGTATCATTTAGTATACATGAATGTAGTTTGGTTTAAAAGGCTATTGAAGCCAGTCTTACTTGTTAGTTAACAGCCTCTGTGTAGCCATAAATCAGAGATACTTGGCTAATAAAAAAAATGAAGGGCAATAAAACCACAGAGTAAACTGCAGGCCTAAAAGAGAGTGCTGTCTCCCCCCATTCATGTTTGCTGTCACTGAAGGAGGAATCAAACATGATCATTTCTAAACCACTCTTGAAATATGATTTACATTAACTGTAAATAAAATAAAATAACCCTATTTTTAAATTAAAGTACAAAGAAAAGCGCATTACAATAATTTAGAAATTATTTAAATGAAGACCTAATCATGAATTTTAAGCAAAAATGTCCTCAATGCTGAGATTTTCTCCAACTGCTGAAGAAACCTCCAAAAAGAATGAATATTTCATACTATATAGAATTTATTATATAAGAAGGGTTTAATCCTAATTGGGACTGGGTTGTGTCATGTGATGGGTTTTTCTGTAACAACTAAATGTGTCGGCAGGCCTCTGTAGCAATATCGATACACTAAAACTAATGAATGCGGGAAAAAAATCTGAATTACTCTGTGAAATTGGTTCATTCTAAGAATTCTATTTTTAAAAAGTGAATGTTTTGGACTGGAGATACAGTCTTTAAATGTGAAAGAGTAAGGTGGAAAGGTGGTTAGTAGAAAATTTAGCAAAAAGGAAAAAAAAAATGGGCTTCTGAGCTGAGGAATGCCCCAGTAAATGAGACATACCATGAAAAACATCTGGGCCTAGTCACAGTAACATCATGTTTTTGTGAACCTTTTCCCTTTTGAAATAAGCAAGTGTGATGTGACTAAATTTACCTGAAATCACTGTAGGGGTGAATTATCCAAAATCCGGCGGATTTAACCCGCTCTTGTTCTCGTTCAACCGCCTTCTCACTTCCAAACATCCTCAGGGAGAACTTGTTGACCCCTGGTTGAAGCATTGCTCCTAACTGTCTGTGTATGAACCCAGCCTGATATAATCTCTCGTCGTCCGGCAGAATTTGATCAATGCCATCCAACTTTATAAACCCTGACTGCTGGTCTGGAGAATCATTTTGGGCACCACCGCCAGCGCCACTGCTGGCCTCCTGCGCACCTTGATCCGGCTGCCCGTCACCGATTGCTCCAGGGGGGCTCTCTTCGCTCGGGGTAACATCCCCTTCAGTGATGAGGCGTCTCTCTTCCGCAGAGTCTGAGTCGTGCACATGTCGACTTGTGATGGACGAAAGGCTGCCTCGAAATCTCCGACAATCTCCATTTGAGCTGGTTTTCATAGGTCTCCCTATGTCCGTCTCCATGATCACAGATTCCCCACTTTTGGTCTCGCCGATGCCTTTGCAGCTTCCTCCAGAGGTCGGCGACGGTGACGGTAAAGGCTTCATCCTAATGCTCTTCCTCCGGGTGTCCTTGTCTGCGTCTTCTCCTTCACCCATTATAGATGCTTTCTGTCCAATGTGCTGTGGCAAACTGTAGAGCCTTTTACGCATGGAGGAGTGCAACCTGTCCATTATGACATTGAGACACGCAGGAAATATTAAATAAATCCAGATTGTTAGCCTGTATTGTACTGGTTATTGCCACAAGCCCCGCGCTCCCTATCTGTTTGTGAGAGCGATCAGTCTGGAGCTAATCTGAATCCCTGAAAGCCTGCTACACATGACACGGACCGCCGTGGCTCTGCTGAAACAGATGAGGGATATTCTTTTTCATAATCAGACTACCTGACAGTTTGCATATGTCCTCACACACAGCCTGGGCGGTCCGCTTGGCCACTGCGTCCCCGATGTACATCTTTGTGCCGTTCCGACATTGTGCGCAAAAGTGGAAAAACTGCTTGAAAGTCACCTTAGCGTGGCATGTGAGAGACGTGCCGACGGACGGTGATACAGAGACCAGAGAAAGGTCATGCACGACGAAGGATGCTCTTTTCACAAGACGTCTTGCCAGCTTTCATAAAACAACGCAACACAATCGTGCAAAAATACAGTAAAGCATTCCAGGGACCGCTGACATCACTGTTCCATAGTCAGGGTGCGTTTTGGTGAATTGTGAATATTCATGATGCTGATCTATTGGGTTGCCATAGGAGCGAGAACTGCAAATAAGCTCAGCCCACCTTGTTTAAAGGGGAAAGCTCTCTCCATTCTTAAAATGTTCTCCCGTTCTTTTAAGTTAAGGCTACAGGTAGCCAACATGCCCATTGTTAAAACATGATGTTGTCTTCTGTTGGAAGAGACCAAGGACCCTGCTTGCCATCGCTGTAATCAGTCTGATCTACTGCGTAATTTGCGCACACTAATACAAACGAAGCTAGAATAGACTCGTCTATAATTTGGTAAGAAGCTCTTGTATAAAATTATTGGTATACGGGTGGATTCTCAAATGGAAATAAACAAATCTGTGATCTCCTAATTCAAGATTATTTTTCCAATTCCGTGTATTTATAACACGTAGGATGTCACACCCTTTTGTGCTTATTGTTCCTTTTATTTTCAGGCTAGGATGATAAAGAAAGAAAAATAGGCTAAGGGATTTTGTCTTGTGAACGAAGCCTTATGATTCTTTAATTTCATCAATGCTTTCATCAATGCCTTCATTATGAATGTCCTTTTGTTTTGTGTGTGTTTTCCTTTTTTCTGTCTCATTTCATTCATTTACAGTGCCTGCAGCACAAGTATGACAGTTTCATTGCAAGGACATCTTTCGCTCATGTCTTCGGTACAGCTTTACAAAAGCTACATTGTTACTGTAATAGGTTAAACAAACCCAGGATAGTTGTGTGCAGCATCCTTACAAAAACCTTTTAAAGCTAAAGCAAATTTTATCAGCAATATTTTGTAGATGATTAAAACATTAATTAAACAAGCCTTTTTTCACTATTAACAAATTATCTTATCTTGTGTCACTTCCCCAATGTCTAAACTGAGAAACATCAATGCCAGCAGTTTCTGAAGAAAGGTTATATATTCAAATTTAGACAAAAAACTTTTATCAACTATTCTAGTGGATATTGCAGAACTGCAGACACTGAAAAATAGAAGGCAATTTGCTAATGCAAAATAGCTACATTATAATTTAGGGAATCTCTTTTACTATGCTGGATTTACATAATGTAACTTCCAATTCCCAAAATAAATAAATAAATAAAATAAAATGAATTGAATCCTAGCCACAAATACCTACAGCATTTGGTGAAAGCCCCCCTAATTGACACACTAATACAAAGCAGTGCCTTTCTGCAATTCTATTAACAAGACCATTTACTAGGTCACTATTTTTAAGAACTTTAACTTTCAAAAATCATCCATATTGGAACAATTATGTCCTTTGAATAATAATGGCTGTGAGTTATGTGGGTTGCAAATTAATTACCCAACTTAACTAAAAATGCAAGAAAATGCAAAGATAAATAATACAATTTGTAGCAAACAAAAGAATAAATTATCAATTTGTAAAGTGTGTAAGAAACACTTCCCTCTACACCTATGATGTCAAACTTCCCTCCGACCCAATGGGTGGGTTTGCAAACTGTGAAAATTACAGAGCAGGTACAATTCTGGACTTTTCACTGCTTTTTGTCCTTAAGAATAAATCACATCAAGAAAGACTGAACTGATGATTTCATCTGAGTCATTTCATCTGAAATAGTTTTACAGCTTCCTGACTGACAAAGACGACAAACACAAACCATTAAATAAAAGAAAAGGATTTCCATTAAATGACAGAAAAGTTCTTTTTATTATTATTGATGAACAACGACTTCCTTTTTGATTTTCTGTGAAGTAACATTAGAACAAAGTCCAAGTTTGTTGTCACTTTCTTTACAAATTTTACAGTTTTATTTCTTAAAAGCTGGGCAGTGCAGTGGTTACCACTGTTGTTTCACAGCAAGAAGGTTGTGAGTTTAACTGCACAAGAGCCTTTCTGTGTGGAGTTTGCATGTTCTCCATGTGTTTGTGCTGGTTCTCTTGGGTATCCTGCTTCCTCCAATAGTCCAACTGTATGTAATTTGTTGAGTTAGGTTAATTACTTATTCTAAATTGCCTATAGGTGTAAGTGTGAATGGTTGTCTGTCTCTCTCTCTGTGTCAGATTGGCAACTGTCCCCAACACTCCTCTATGATAGCTGGGACAGGCTCCAGCCTGAAGAGACTGGATGGATGGATTTCTTAAGAGTGCAAGTCCATTAACTCATGCTGATGGATTCATTGATGTAGTACAGCACAATTTTTTGTAATTAGATTTGACTCACTGAAAGAGGTAAAACACATCAGGTGGTTTGTAGGTAGGTGTTTATTTTATAGATATTAGGTAAAGTTCAAGCCGGCCCACTTAAGCTCAAATGGGGCTGTGGCCCAAAACTAAGAGTTTGGCACCCCTTCTTTACACACCGACTCTAGGGCAGAACTTAAAGCTACCACAACCTGTCTGCATTACCTAGAACTCTAAATATTTTTAAATAATGCAATATTTGCAATAACACAAATCTTATTAAGCCTACCTGTGTTTTTCATCTTCTGTCTCACATCATACCTTAGCTTGAGTGTGGTCACTGGTGTATGCAGATATTTGAGTCTGTATATATACTTTTGACCCTGTGTAAATGAGAGAAAATCCAAACTAAAATCTTGTGTACCCAAATCCTGTCTTTTAAGGTAATTAAAGATGCATGCTGTACAATCATTGCTCCCAGGAAAAAGAGCACTTCAAAGGAATCATTAAACACCCATAATTACCATGACATGCATGGCTATGATCAGTGTTTGTAAACTTCTAAACACAACTGTATCTATATATCTAAGAGACACAAACTGGGAGTTACTTTCAAGCTAGGATGGCCATTTTGAAATTCTGCTCTGAGAACAGAAAACAAAATTAAAATAGAAACTGCTACATGCACTGTTGTCTTAATGTGTTGTCCAGTAGGACATATTGCCAGCTCTTATCCCAGTGAACAATGTCACTGAGCCAGCATTCAACAATACTGGAGCACTTGAACTAATGCATTATAGTTAGTATTTAGCTATCATTATAACCACACATTTAACTATTAATAATGGAACATTTCAGCAGTTCAGTCCACCTGCATCTGAAACTGGAGTCACACTCCTACTGTACACCCATACAGTATCAAGTGTTCCAGACTTGCTGGGTCACATGTGGGGACATGAGCCAGCTTCCTGCTGAGGAAGTGATACTGAACCTTGGGTTTGTAACATACACTGTCACATGTTTCAGAACAGCTCCCTGCAAACCCACATTTTCTTACCACTGTATATATTGCACTGTAATACTGACATTACACAAGTATTGGGCAAAGGTTTGGGGCAAAGTGTTTTAAAGTAATCCAAATCAGCACTGAGTGTCATGTCTCTTTAATGTTACTGTCACCTCTGACTATTTAAAAAAAAAAAAAAAAAAAAGCCTCTCAGTTGACGCTGACGTTAATTTTCGCGCGCGGTCCATGTTTCGTTCAGGCTCTTCTGCTGGCACTGGATTCTGCTATAGCTGGTTGGGTTTGACAGAAAATATAAAAAAAAAACTACTCCGCTGCTGGAAATGATCGCCACTCGTATTTGGAAGTTAAAACGCTATGGGCGTTTCATCCCTGGCTCCAAGGAAACAGGTGTAACACCGTGGAAGGTAACTGACCTTCATTTACGTATTACTAAAAAACCTTGCCCTAGCTAGCCAAACTTTCCTAAGCTAGCCTAGCTGTATTAGCTTTCTGCCTGACAATAACTTTAGTCAGTGCAGCGTATTGGCCAAATACACACACGAATGAAAAAACGTACTTAATATATTGTTCATTAGGATTTTTATTTAGAACCCACCACCTAGTTAAGGAAACGTGTCTAATTTTGTGACTCATAAAGAGTAGCTTTCCTTTAGCACCATAACTGTTGATGAAACCCCAGAGTGGTGTTAATCTTCTCTAATAACAACCATTTTACTACGATCATTTTAAGTTATCTGCCAGCCTTAGTTAAGCTATAGTATAATACCTACAGTATTGTGAAAAAGCCCCTCCCCCCTCTTTATTGTTTTTTGGTATTGTTGTTAATTTTTAATATTTGCGGGACATGTTTCAGATAGTCTGACAAACTTTAGTAGTAGACAAAGGTAACCAGAGTAAATAGGAAATGCAGTTTTTAAATAATGATTTAATTTTTAAGCTGAATTCAATTTCACTAGCCAGGTCTGATTACTGTCTGATTACTGTCAGACTTGCCGAATAAAAAAAAATAGACTTAAATAGAACCTGTCTGAAAAAGTGAAGCAGGGTGAAAGATCTTAAAAAGCCACACATCATGCCACAATCTAAAGATACTCCAGAGTAAATGAGAAACAAAATCATTGACATCCATAAGTCTGAAAAGTATTAAAAAGCTTTTTCTAAGGTTGTGGTACTCTAGCAAACCACAGTGAGAGTCATTATCCACAATTGTTGGGCTACCAAAATTACTCCAAGAGTGCACTGAAGACTCATCCAGGTCAGAAAAGAACCCATAAGAACATCTAAAGAACTGCAGGCTTCACTTACCGTAGTTAAGCTTCCAAGGTGGAAAAAAAAATCACTGCTGACCATAAAGACCATAAAGGCTCGTCTAGTTGATGGAACCATGAATTCTGTTTTCTACCAGAAACCCCTCGGTCCATCAGTTTGTGCCCTGAAGCTCAAGGGCACTTGGGTTATGCAACAGGACAATGGTCCGAAACACACCAGCAAGTTCACCACTGAACGGCTTTGGAGTGGGCTTGTCAGAATCCAGATTTAGATTTGATTCATATGCATAAATCCGTAAAAAATGACATTGGAGGGTTTTTCCTGATTTATAAAATTATTATTTAAAAAGTATGTCTTGTATTTTCTCTGGTTATGTTTTTCTAATATTAAAATGTCTTTGAATACCTGAAACATGTCAGTGTGACAAACACTAAGTAAATAAATATCTGGAGGTGGGAAAAAATACTTTTTAACAGCATCGTATATACTAACATGAATTTATGGATAAATATATTTTTATTGTTTTGTATGAATATAAATGAGATTACATATTTGAAAAAGCAACTTTGAAAAGTTTTTATATACTGCTTTGATTTAGGGCTCTGTACATATTTTACATAGTCGACCATCAAAGATATTTTTTGAACTAGGGAAAAAATGATTTACAGTATTTGGCTTTCCACTTTATATCAGATGGAATATGTGCTGACTGGGAGCACCTTTGTTTGATGGTTTACTTAGTTCTTCCCTAATTTAAATTCAGTTTTGATATTCATATAATTGTGTGGTATAAAAACTTAGTCACATGTCCTTCAAGACATAAAATCAGATCTATGGGAACAGATTAAAAATAGAACAATAACTTAACTCAAAGTTCATTTCCTTAATTTCTATGAGTTGCAGCATAAAACAACATTAAAACTACCTTCATTATGCTATCTAGTAGCAGGAGGTACTTTGGGTTCTACGTCTTGCAGTGCTGAGGCACAGAGACACTACAACTGCACCATATCTTACATTAATTTTCTTTTTGCTCTAATGTTGTCTCTGTAGGAATATAGACATATTAGCTGCAACATTAAAATCAGTGTTTCTGCAGGGAAACCAGGGGTGCTGCAATTCATGGATGTTACTTGACATGAACCACCTACCGAAAGACCAAGCAACCCCTCTTGGCAATAGACCCTCCTGTTTGCAGCCTGGCAGTGCCTATTGCCACACTCCAAAAACTGCTGAAGAAGAACTCAAGGAGCATAACTAATAGCCCAAGGCATTGACCGAGACTCCAGACTCCCCAGATTCCCAATCAAATAGAGCATGTACTTGGGCTGTTTATGCTTTCGGTATTAAACATGAAAATGAAGTAACAAACAGCTGATGGTAGAAAAAGCCTATTTATTTAGACAATTACTGCATTTTTAAAAATAATTCTATTCAAAGTATAAAAGTATTTCACTGGTTGTACCTACTGGTTGTATGATTATCTTTTTGTTTCTGTTGCTGCATTTGTTTTGTTTTTTTCATGTTTGAAAAACTCCATTCATTGTGCTGTTTTCTTTCATTAACTGCACCAGACTCTAGATGGCAAGCTAGAGCTGTGTATTTCTTAATGACACCAATGAATGAAACCAAAGTACATCTATATCATAGGGCAGCTCAGAGACATTGAGTCAAAGCATGTTATTTAAACTGAGCTAAGTCACATTTACATTGATCACACAAGATTATAGCATTGCAAATTGTAAAATTCAGTGAAAGGCAAGTTGTGAACATTGAATTACAAGAGTTTATCTGACTAACTTTATAATAATAATAAGCTATTCCAGATACTCATGAGCCATATTGGGTAGTGCATCTCTTTTAAGAACATTTTTAATTTTCATGAAATTGTATCAGGTACACATACCTTTGAGCTGTTGAACCAAGACTTAAAATGTAGCAGAAACAAAAAACATTACTGTCATTGTTATATTAATAAGCTACATTATTTATCTTAATCAGTAAAAAATAACAATGTTATTGATTTAAAAAAGCATCCTTTAGAAATGCATATATCTAGTTACTTCCAGGAAAAGTAATGACTAATTCAATATTTTTCTCTTCATCAGGTACTTGAGGCAAAGGACAACAAACCTGAAATTGTCCTCACAATTGTGGAATCTGGACACTTGCTGGTCTTGCAGGGACAAGAAAGCTTGGTAAGTAGAGTAGGTTACTGTTTTTTTCTCATAGATTTCTCTGTGTGAACACAACTTACAACAAAGATTACACATTAGTTTTTAGATCCCGGTACACCATATATTTTGTGGTTGTAATTCATAATTGGTTGAAATAAAATAATTAAAAAATCAGATATGTCTAATAAAAAAAAAAGATTTGAATTTTGACTTCCTTTAAATTTTTTCCCCTAAAGAATTAAGACTTTGGTTGTGTTCAAATAGTGTTTTATCTGGAAGATTTCTTATCACAGATTAAAATATACTAAATGAGAGAAAATGTAATCTGCTTGTGTTGTTTATTGTGTTGTTTGCATGTTTAAATATGCTGGTTCTCGTTTAGCAACTAATGTTTATTGTGGTGTACCTTTTTATCAAATTATGTTAATCAAAAAATGATTACACTTACAGTTGTTGAAATTATAGTTGTTTGTATTAGATCACGGCTTATTTATTTGTTGTTTGTCCTACCCCCAAATTATTGCAAGGATGCAAGCATGTTCAACTTGTTGACATAAATGTCTAATCAGCTAATTGCATGGTAGCAACTCATCACATTTAGGCCTGTGATGGTCAACCAATAGTCAATGGTCTATTAACCTGCTGAAGTTCAAGCCATACATCAGAATGGGGAAGAAAGCAGATTTAAGTTACTTTGGTGTTAGATGGGTTGGACTTAGTATTTAAGAAACTGCTGCTAGGATTTTCTAATATGACCATCTCTAAGGCTTGCAGAAAATGGTGTGAAAAGAGGAAGTATCCAGTTAGTGGCAGTTCTCTGGGCATAAATGCCAACCAAAGTGTGCTCCAAAGTGTCTCTGAATACACAACACATAAACCTTGAAGTAGATAGCAGCAGCAGAAGACCACACTAGTTGCCACTCCCATCAGCTTAGAACAGGAAACTGAGGCTACAGTCCACACAAACTCACCAAAATTGGACATTAGAAGATCGAAAAAATGTTTCCTAGTCTGATGACTCTTGAATTCTTCCGCAATATTTAGATGGGAGGGTCATAATTTGGCATAAAACAACATGAAACATGGATCTACAGGGCTCGCAAAATCGCTAGCCCAATGTCCCGGGGCTAGCGATTTTTCCAGTCGGGCTACCAAAATCTATCTCAGCCCTGCCCGTCGGGCTATCATAGGAAGGAAAAATATATGTCAATGCTTTTGCATTCTTTCGGAAATGTAGCTGGGTAATTATGTCATTGGCATCGCTGAGCCACTGTCAATATGTGACATATTGAAATCGCGTTTGAATTTGCGCTTGTTTTTGTGCTTTCACTTTGCAATCGCGCGAACTGTGTATAGAGAGCGACAGCACTGATTGGTGAGTGATGATAATTTGTGCACCAATTCCTCTGACATCGTCTTATCAATCGTTAGCTTACTATGCAAACATGACAAGTGAAATCTCCCGCAGCAAGCTTAAACATATGAGAGGTTGATCGCGCAGAGAATCGCTGACCGTTATGTGTGTGTGTGTAAAAGCAGCAGGATATATATTTTAGTTCTGCTGAGCCAAATAAGACAGGTCAGGGTGAAGAAGTGACAGCCAAAGAAAAGCTTACCACAAAACGGAAAAGTTATGACAAATCAGACTATAAGGCAAAAAGAAAGTGCAGCTTTATGGTTTCATGGACAAAAGAATTTCTGTGGCTGCAATATGACGAGCTAAATAATAACCAGGGGTGCACATAAGTGGTCCGCAGGTGCGCATTCGCTGTCAAAATAAAAAACTCGCACAAGATAAGAAGTTGCAACGCGTGTTTACGTACATAGGATTTTCTGGAGGAGGACAGACATTTGTTTAGAACTCTTAAAGATGTCGAAGAAGCTCCTTTAAGCAATTACTTTGGTGTTCCTCCACCTCCAAAGAAATGTCAGAAGGAGTCCGAACCACAAAAGAAGCGCGTATTCTTGGAAAAGTGGTTGCAGGAGGTGAGCTGGCTTCAAAAAAATGATGTGGTGCAGAGATGTGGTGCAGAATGTGCCGTGAAAATCCCACTCTAGCGGACAAAAACAGTGCCTTTTATATGGACGCAAATGCGCGTTGCAACTTCTTATCTGGTGCGCGTCTTTTATTTTGACAGCGAATGCGCACATGCGGACCACTTATGTGCACCCGTGTAAATAACATAATGTTCTGCCAGGTGTGTTGTTGGTTTTCCCTCGATTTCTGAGTCGACAAGCGCCTTTGTTACTGGGACCAGTAATTTTAAGAAAGGCCCGCATTAGAACCCATGAGAAATGCAAGAAATGCATTATTGCTCAGTCTGCAATATCTTTCCCAGAACAAACACCAATTGCAAATAACATACTAAAAATAAACCTGAAAAATCTGTTTAGAACAGCGTACTATGTTGCAAAGAGTGAACTACCACAGGCACAATTTAGCAGTCTTTGCAAACTTCAAAAACCCGTGACTTCAGTGGAAAATTCAAATTCAGGATCTGACACAGACTGATTCATGTTCTACAGTTCTTACAAGTTCATAGAAATTTCTGTTTAATTAGAACCAAGTATTTGAGTTGATGATTGAAATTTTTATACAATGTTGTAATTTGTGTTTCAACAATTTTTTGATTAATGTTTTGTTTCCGTTACAATATTATACTTTAATGTATAATATTGTAACAGAAACAAAACAGGAAACAAAACATCAATCAAAAAATTGCACTCTTTTTTATTCGGGCTACTTAAATTTATTTTGGGCTATCAAAAACTGAGGAGTCCCTGCCCGAAGGGCTACCAGGGATTTTGAAATTTTGCGAGCCCTGATCTATCCTATATCAACAGTTCGTGGTGGTGGTAGTGTTATGGTTTGAGGGATATTTTCTTGGGACACTCTGGATTCCTTACCACCAACTGAGCACTGTGAATATGGCCAGCAACAATACTGACCATATCTGTCCCACTTATGACTACTAATCGACTAGTCGACTATCGACGACTAATTTAATAGTCGACGCGTCGTTTGAAGCTTTGTAAGATCCCAAAAGACGCAGGAATAAGTAGTAGGATTTAAGAGTGTAATAACGGACTGAAACAGAAGATGGCAGCACTGCATGTACAAGGATGCCAGCTGCCGTTAAACCCAGAAGAGGAAGAAACAGTGTTGCCAACTTAGCGACTTTGTCGCTATATTTAGCGAGTTTTCAGACCCCTTAGCGACTTTTTTTCTAAAAAAAAAAGACGCTGAATGACGTGAAAAAGACGTGAACGCGCGTATCGCTTTTACTCTCAACAAGCAGCGGGTGCTGTAACGCAGTCAGTTCTTCTTTTACTCTTTTACTCTTATGCTGTTTTGTGGATCACAAGGTTTAAAACTACTTATAAACACACACACACAAAGTAACTCCACCAGAGGGCCTATTTCGGGTCACTTTTGCCGGTCCAAGCCCGGGTAAAGGAGCAGGGTTGGAATTGTGACATTAAAAAAAACAATAATTGCTAAAAGAAATTTAATTTGTAGTTTTAAATAAACTCTAAATGCATTTAGGACGTTTTTTACTCACTTTATGTCTCTTCCACGATGTTATTTCTCTCTCCAACAACATAGGTTACAATTAGATTAGCATGACCAATTATGCAAATTAGGCGATGACGTCATTTAGCGACTTCAAGCGACTTTTAGGACAACCAATAGCGATTTTCCTTACTGAGGAGTTGGCAACACTGGGAAGAAACTGTGTCCCAGAATTCATAGCGCGGCCCTGCTCAGTTTCCAACAATGGCGGGAGCTAGTTAGTTTTAATATTACTCTTATTATTCTTTCTGGGTCACAAAATAAACGTTTAACATATTTTCAGGCGAGAATGTAGCTGTGTAAACTTCAAATATTTGCTCAGTTTATCAAGACACCACATATTTTCAAAAGCGCTCCGACCTTTTTGGAGACATCTGTTACCCACTAGCTCGATAGCTAGCCGGGGTTCAAGGCTCACTAGAGCCCGTGAGAACACCGGACTCCCGGCAAATCGTTTTCAAACCCACTGCCGTCTTTCGCTACTCAGGTTAAACATGATATATAAGTCATTTAGATAACTTAAAAATGTTATTGTTTGGCTTTTGTTTTAGTATTTTATTTGTTCCTGAGTAAATTGGTTTGGCTGAGATTAAAGTTATAGTTTTTACACAGCTGAATAATCGTCAAGCAGACAACTGATTATCAGAAGTGTGAGATGCTCGAGAATATACTCCAGTGTCCTGTTATATTTTAGATAGCAAGGAGCAGACGGCTGAGTTTATTAAACTCCACCAAAACAATCTGCAGATTTCATTAAAATTTAATAAACTATCATCTTGTCTTTATTTTTAGTTAGCACATACCTTAAACACTTAAAGCTGTAAGCTAATGGTAGTTACATAAGAGCAGATGCATGCTGGTGCAATAAGCTGTACGTTTTCCGTCCAGTAGATGCATGATCTGATTAGTCGACTAATCACAAAAATAATTGGTGACTAGTCGACTATCAAAATAATGGTTTGTGGCAGCCCTGCAGTGTACCTACATAAATTCTCTGGTGGCTGCTTCCAGAATGACGATGTTTGCAACGGTTAGATAGTCTCAAACTGGTTTCTTGAAGATGACATTGAGTTTACTGTACTCAAATGGAGTCCATAATCACAAGATCTAAATCTAACAGAGGAATTTTGGGATGTGGCTTAATAGTAGATTAACATCATGGATGTCCAGCTGACAAATATGCAGACTCTGTGTGATGCTATTGTGCCAGTATGGAACAAAATCCATGATTTTTCAACCAAATATGGACCAATATGCACTTTTTTGCATATTACACCTTAATGAATATAATAGGCCATGAAAAAAGGGTCCAATTCCAGTACTGGCAAGCTGTAATGAAGTGGTTAGTTAGCATATGTACATATTTCTACATACATTTCCATATATGTATAATACTTTGTTTTGATAATTTTTTTTTAGTTTAAATGGACAAGGATGAAAATGTTTACATAACATAGTTGATGTAGTATATATGTCATTCTAAATAAACTTTAAGCATAATAATAAGAGAAAATGTGTGGAATTTTCTCTGCAGATTTTTTTGAGATCTGAGAAAGTAATCTGTTTTCCAGACAAAAGGGTTCAATGAAGGCCATATGAAATATTCTGTTGAAGAGCTTGACATTTCTGCCCAAATGTGAGGGGATTTGACTGACTTGTTTTGGATGCATCAAGCCAAATATCACTCTGAGCTTCTAAATGCAAGTTCAAAATTACCTTAATAATGTTTCTATACTATTACTACTATTCTAAAAAGAACTAAAGGCTTTTTATCATTTTAAGAAAAAGTATTTTCTTCAGTTTCTTCAAGTTTTCCTTTAATATAACAAAGAGTGCAGTTTTTTAAAACTTGATGCTTTTTCATGGACATTTGACGATGATAGTTCTCCTATTGCTTGCCATGTGTGATTTTACATAATGCAGAATGATGGCGTTATAGGACTACAGAGCGCTTGCTCCTTAATATAGTGCAGTTGTTCTAAGTCAACCTTAATTGACTAACCTACATTGTTTTGTTTTTTTAAGTCAAAGCAAATGTATGTTTACAGGGTTTTTAAGTAATACCAGGCTAATGTTTCCTTATAGCGTTTTTATCTGCTTTTGTGAAAAATCTTAACAAGAGCCTCAGAGCGGAAGCTTTAGGGTTATTGAGCAAATAGAGACCCCTGCAGACAGTTTTTGGTAGCAATTTTTTTTAACAGGTTTATTAAACTGTAATGCTCTTTTTTGTACTTTGGGTTTTCTAAATAATTCAAGCATTTGGCTACAAAATAAGAGTATTTCAAATTGTATTCGTGTATATTTTTCTTTATATATTAACATGTCAAAATGATCGAACTGTTTTATGCCTTTGCTGCTAAAGGTCTTTGTTCTCTTATCTTTTCTCAGGATACAATTTCTTTGCTGTGTGGCTCAGATTCTATTAAAGTACACCAGAAATCTGATAATCTGATGATTCGATTTATTGTGAAGGTGAGTGGTGAGATGCCTTTCAATCCCACAGAATTTATCTCAACGTCCATGGCAATATCTTAAACCCCTTACAAGCTCAAGACCATTACATTCACAACATCATAACAAATTGAAGGGGAATACTTACAGAGCAACAGATTTTAATGATTAGGGTTTTTTTGGGGGGGGGGGGTTTTTTGCCTGTGACAGCTGCCTTGTTCTTTTGTTGCTTGAAGATTACATTTAAGTGTCTAAATACCCGAGCTCGTTTTCCACAGATTGTGTTTTTCTTGGCGCAGTTTTGACTGACAGATACAGACTGAGTTTGTGGATTTCTGCAGGGTGAGAGCCGCATGATAAGGATGCAGTTTGATGGATGCAGCATGGCAGAGGCTATAAATGAGTGCTCAAGTGCTGTGGAAAAACTGATGGAGTACATACCTGTCACCACTCAGGATTACGCCCCACCACAGCCTAATCAGCCCCCTGCTGCGGTACCTGCACCAGCAGTACAGGTCGCCCAGCTTCTATTTCATTTAATACAATTTCAACATCAAAAACAGAACTAGTGTATGTCCATGCATTTAAAATATTTTACCAAGATGTCCACAACATAGAGATAATATGTGACTTTACTTTTTTCTGGGATAGTCTTTTCTGGAACTGGAAAAGGAGCATCCTTTATTGTGTAAATTTAAAAAGTATATCAACATAATGTAAATTGCCATAATTAAAGTTGTCACCTAGGCATTACTCTGTGCATTTTAAATAGTGGTATCACAAGGGTGTAGTCAGCTCCATCTATATAAAAACCCCAGATTGCACTCACTAGATGGTGCTATTGACAATACTGTCTTATTCTTAGAGGTCACACTGCAACTACAGTATGTGAGAAAGACTATGAAATATATATCAATCATTAGCCAATAACAGTAAAAGATAAGGTTTAGAATACAGCAATTTAAACAGATTCATATACTATAATGCAGGAAAGGATTTTAAATAGTTTATGAATTTAACAGTTTGAAATGCACGACCCTTAAGCCCTGATAAAAGTACTTCTTGATAATGCCTTTAATATTGAAATTGCTGATTAAGAAAACAAACCAGCATTTATAAAACACAAAAACAAAAAACATGCTCTGAAAACCTTTCAGCAGTTGCAAGTTAAACTCTATAAACATACTGAACTATTGTAGGGGTGAGACTATTTCTTTAACAATCATACTCATTGTCCTTCATAGCAGTAAGCCAGTCATCGTTTCTTTCTTTATTTTTAAACTTGAAATCGTTCATAACATATGATTAACTGCAAACCAAATTCTTCTGCTTCTGGTCTTCAGAGCATTTAACATGAAGGACTGGGAAAGGAACGGACTCCACTATGGGGTTGAATTTGACCTTTAGAAAACAGACAGAATGAAGGAGCTGAGATGAAAGGATTTGAGGGGTGGAAAACTTTCAATTAGTAATAAGGCCATTGATTGGTCTCTTAACCCTCTGGTGTCAAGCTGTGCATATCAAATCTTCTTTTCTTCTTTTGTGTTTCATCATGTGCCAGCAGACTTGTCAGGAAAAAGCTGTGGGAGTTAAACCTGAGGTTGTCCGAGGAACTGTGTCCATCAAACGTCTTACCCAGGTATTGATTGTGACATAAGAGGCAGTAAAGCTAACTGCTATTAAAATGAAGCTTCAACTATGCAACATGTTAGTTGTAATTTTGCAGTAGGCTTAATTTGGAAATGCAAAATGATTGTTGAGTGGCTGGCACAGGGTTCGCAATCAGTTCTTTTTTTCAATTTTACTTAAATATTTTCTGGACCTCCCACAGCACTGCTTGGGAGACACTGCTGTGACTCTACCTCGAGTATATCAACACAGTTCTTTTGGACAAGGTGACTTAGAGCATTTCCTGCGTGTTTGTCTGCTGGATCCCACCTTTTATGGATTTGTAGAGAAGGTGGAAGGGGAGCTGAGGAAACTGGTTGAAGAGTAAAGAATCTTAACAAGAGCTCAAGGCAGAAAGGTCAAGTTTGCATGTGTGTGTGTGCATGTTCGTGTTTTTTTCCTTTTTCTTTTACTTGTTCGTGTAGGCAGTGCCTGTTGGTGGAGGAGTGTTTTGTTGCTTTGGTGCCAGTGTTCTTTGAAAATATATATTACACATTAGTTGTTATGTTACATGGGCCAAAGAGGATGCTTTGAATATCATTACATTTGTTGATTAAAGAACTTGCAAAACAAACATTCATTTTTACATTTTTTTTATTTAAAAAAAAAGAAAAAAAAAAAACTATTGGTCTCACTTATATGTTTGATCGTGGCTATGTACTCTGGTCCCTCGTTCCCACCTTAATGCAGGTCCATTTCCACTGCACCACACATGGATACATTGTATTGAAAGAGGAGTCATGCAGCTACAGCAGTGAATTTTGCTATGCCAGCTTCCAAGTGATCCCACAATATTAAAGCTTCACTGAGTAAAACAAACTGCCCTCCATATATCTATTTAAGAATACATATTGCATAGGATTATAGCCATGCTATACAGTTAAAGAGAGGAACAAAATAAAAATCAGTTAATGAAATTGGGAATTATAAAAAAAATATTTTTTTTTACACCTTTCCTATCATTTGAACACTCATACTTCAACATATACAAGACACCTAAGTTACTCTGGAAAGGAAATAAAAATAATACGTATATTATTTTTGTTAAGATAGTTAAACACACAGTAGTCATTTTCTGTAAGCACTCTCATTTAAATTTAAATACTGCCAGTCATTGAAGTCATTGCTTCAGACATTGAAGTCATTGCTTCAGACATTGAAGCCCTTGCTTCACAATAAAAGTTCTGTTAAAAGTAGACATCTTGTCACAAATCAAATATAGTTAAATGACCATGATATGCTGTACAAATTTTCAAGAATAAAACATATATATATATACATATACATATATGCACATATATATATATATATACATATATGCACATATATATATACATATATGTGTATATGTATATGCAAGGATGACTCCATAAAAAAGGTAATTTTGGATGCAAAAAAGCCACACGAGGGATAACAACAGAAAATGTCTATTCTGAGTATCCTATTGCGTTGTAATTATCTTGCATGCATTGTACATGATATGTAATACAAAAGGGATCACCTCATTTGAGGACATGATAAAATCAAGAAAGGAGACATCAACAGCACATTAAAAATGTGTACACCTCTGTGGTGGTTTTAGTCATTATTCTTCATCCTGAAATCTCCACTTAAGACTGAATAAGGCATGCTTAAGACAGCCATTATGTTCTTTTTGTTGCCAGTGTTATGCTGATATTGTTTCTCATAAAATGAGACAAGATATGCTTTTTTCAAAACTGCCCAGAGCTCCATCCACCTCTGACACCTTCACGTAGTCAAAAAAATGCAGTTTAGCCATCTCATCTGTGGAGAGAAATTCAAGAGAAGGCGTGACTATGAATAATCCTCACAGTGGGTTCTATATTTAGCCCCAATCCTCTACAACAGTGTCTTACTTGAGTAAATTGCTTATTTCGTATTCCTCTGGCGAATGTTTTTGTCCTTGTGGTTGTTTGTTGAATTTGTTTTCCTAGGAAAGAAGCACTTACAATTTAGTGGCATAAAGGTAATGGGCATTCAGATCACAGTATCCCCATATGAATTATATTTGTGGCAATAAAGATACTTGTTTACTTACATTTGCCCAACTGGTTCATCATCTTTGAGAGGTAGAGGAGAGAAGAAGACAAAAATGGCACAGAGAAGTTAAATGCGAGATCAAAACAAAAACAAAAAAACTGGCATGTTTCTTCACATCGCTATAGTAAAAAAAAAAAATGTTAAAAGTTCAGAAAATGCAGGAAGACAGCTAAAAGCATTTATGACAGAATCATGCACTGATAAGACACTCAAAGTTAGATATGGGCATCACCTGCTTAACTGCTTGAATTTCATATGCATGTATATGCTTTGTGCAATAAGTAGCTTCTTACATTAAAAGTGTTTTTGGACATTAATGTGTGCTTGGTCAGCAATGACATAATTGGAGTAGCAAAACTGAAATGTGAATTAAAACCAAGGAATTGCCCCTTAAAGAGCATCTTTAACACCCAACACTGTAAACTTAACCTCACACGCCATCTGAATCTCATGGGGTTCCTGTTCATCTCAGGCTGAGCATATGTGTAGGAGGATTGCAGATGGCTCACTTAAAGCCATCTTTTAATTACACTCAGCGATTTCATAGTGATTTTGAAGGGGTCTGGTACATGAGCGTGATAGTGTAGCTGATTTGGCAAAAAGAAAAATCATGCTCCTTCTTTAACCCGTCTGTCAGCATATAGAGAGTCTATCCAATCCAAGCAGTAGAACATAGATTTTATGGCAGTATATATTTTTGTAAAATAATTTTCTCTGTGTCAGTCATACAAAATTGCCAAAATTCATTTTAAGGCAGTGCAGTAAAACATAGTAAAGTAGACCACATTGTAACAATAAAAAATACCAAAAGAAGAGGAACTTGTGAAAAATAATTTGGGTTGAGTGAAAAGCTAGTTCCACAGCCTTGGGGTTGGTGCTTTGCATTCAGATGAAATGTGTTAACAGGTAAGTAGCCAGTCACAGTGAGAGATTTTCCATGCAGTTATAAGTCTGAGATTAGCAGCATTAGCAACATTCCATGGCATTAAAATGGAGCAAATTATGGCAGATCTAATGTTAGACAACAACATGGTTCTGGGAGTACTTAAAGGAGGAACAGCTGCCAGCATATAACACTGTTTTCACACCTCATATGTATACACCACAAAAGCTATGTTTACTATTACAGCTTTGCAAGCACAAATGCAATAACAAATGACAGATTTTTACTGTGTGAGATTAATAATCATGGTAACACATCAAGTCTGTTGAAGTGGAAGTTGAAGTGTCATTTTTAAACCTAAGAAAATAGATATGGGTTCATATCACAACATTTGTTTCGTGACATAAAGTGGGCTGTTATTTAGCAAATAATCACACAGCATAATCTGTAATTTTAGCAGCTGGTTTCGAAACATAGGATAGAAATGTCAGCCTGCATCAGAGCCTTTGGCTGTGTAGTGAAAAAAAGTGTTCAAACAGCTCAGCCATCAAGAGACCAGAATTCATAATGCACACAGACAGGGGCCAAAACCTGTCTGTGTGCAACCTCTGGGAATATGGGATGCTAAAAGGAGATTTTAGAAAAGGCTGTGTATCGTGAGCTGGAAGTCCTCATTCCTGATTTGAATGGCATAAACATGGCAAATATAATCTACCTTAATCGCTTCATTTTCCAGTAGATGAAACCAAACTAGAGGCTGTGCACAGAGCTTACTTAGACTTGTGGTTTAGTTGCATATCTCTTATGTGCTATGAGTTTGTACTTTAGGAAAATGAAATATTTTTGTGCTTTTTCTACTTCTATAATTACTAAGCACAATATAACAGATTCTAGTTTGTTAAAGAAATAAACTCCTAATAGTATCTCATTTTAAAACATTTGGTTATTTTTATATATGCAACTGAGACATAAAAAATATTCTTAAATGCATCAACAAATACTGTTTTGGACCCCATCTAAGGATTAATACATAAGCCTGTCACACAACACTTTCTATGTGACTTTGTGGTCACAGAATCAAGACTTTGAAAAACACTTTAATATATGTAAATTTAATCAAGTTGGCTTATTTTCTAACTATTGCTTGCACATTTTATTTGGTAAATCTAATTTTGTTCATACTATGTCAATAAAAAGTGGGATGTACCCAGAAGCAATATTTGTTTAGTCTGTGTGTAACATAGAACTGGGGTACCCAGCTGGTTTGATTCACATAAATAGGGCAACTGTTGAGGCACTGAATTTTTTTTGTGTTCTTGCCTTATTTAAAAACGAAAAGAAGACAAATCTACATGAGTAGAGGTCAGACAGAACCCGTGGTGACTGAAGATCCCTTTGAGCTTTGCAGACTTTGTCATCTTGACAAATTATTATCAAGCAGTTCTGCCTGTCAGCTGAAACAGGAGAAACTTTTTTTTTATTTCAAATTATCTTATTTATGGGGTACTATATATAGATATAGATATAGATAGATCTATAGATATATAGATCTATATATATATATATTTATTTATTTCTGTAATTACTTGAGCTACGTGCATGTATTAAATGTGGTTTTGAATTCAATTTTCCACACCACACCAGACATACACATAATAGTCTTTTGTTTGATAAACAACATTCAAACTTGGCTATATATAAATTATTTAGATATGCTTGTAATGTACATTGTATGATTACAATCATTCTGATTGGGCTTTTACTTTGATTACAAATAATTGCTCTTTAGAGACATACAAAACAGATTCCATATCCATTAAAAAAGAATTGTTGCCTGTCGAACTAATAAGCCTAATGGAAATGGATAAGACTTTTATTTATCTGTTTATTTTATATTACCATGACTTGTATAAGTTCAACTTCACTGACTGTGGTAAAATTTCAAAATTGCATCAAGCATCATGATATTTTGGGATGGACAGTAGGCTTGTAAAAACATTCAAAATGACAGAAAAAAAATGTCATGCAGGATCTCTCACTTACCACCCATTTAGATTATGTTGCCATTTGGAAAGAAGGGGAAGGGGACAAGAATTAACCAGTTAAGATATACTGTGGGACTGATAATGGATTGATTACCTTACATGTTTATGAACTCCTGTATTCTGCCTTCACAAGCAAATGTTTGCCATGAGAACAGTACACTAATAGCCAACTATCTGAAGTGAGTTGTGCCCTCCCTCGCCCCCCCCCCGCTGTTGTTTACATGTGAATTTATGCCATATTTCCATGTGCCAACTTAATATAATCCTTATATGCTCTTCCATTCTCCGTTTGTTACACCACTCAAGAGCAAGGAGGCAAATCAGCTGGCCACTCTAGATCCCATATGACAGCAAATGCAACATCATGTTTGAAAGTCTCCTTGTTCCAGCAACTTAAAATTGGGTGCAATCCATTGTCGATGACTTTTGACCCTATTGCAACTATTTTACATTTCTTAAAATATATGGGGAAATTTTCCTTATCTTCTGATTTACTGGTATTTTTAAAGCAACAACACAAATGTCTCACAGGTTTTAAATTGCAGAGTTGCACTGTGAATGTAAATAATGCGGTATCTATATTACTAGTTACTTATGGATTCTTACTGCCATTAAAAAAGCAAATGTTGTCTTACCATCGATGATGTCGTCTGGCCTCTTGCGTTTCTCATACACAACGATGATGACTACTAGGATTATAATTTCTGCCAGAACACCCAGAAAAGGCCAAAGTGGTGCAAGATGGCTGCGGACTCGAAGAATTGTAGTCTGAGCAGTATTTCCAATTGCATTAGTGGCATTGCATTCATATATTCCAGGATCCGTGTTAATATCCAGGTTTAGTATGTTGAGCTCTGTGTAATTGTCTCTATTGGTGATGAAGATTCGCCCAGTCGAGTTGTCAAGCTCCTGCATTGAAACATAATGACCATTTAATTTAGTTGAACTGCAAGCATGTCCAAAAACCTACCTATCGTGCATACCTGTTGTACCTTTATATATTTGCATTTATATTATATTTATATTGAATTTCTCATCGTTCTTAAACCTGTCGGTCTGTTTCTCAGTCAATTTTTATCATTTTAAAAATTATGCAATATATAGCGGTGCCAGTTTAGCTCAGTGGGTCCGCAGGCAACCACACGCTCCATGGCTGGAGAGCGGCGGCCTGGGTTGAAATCCGACCTGGGACCCTTTGCTACATGTCCCTCCCCTCTCTCTGTCCAAAAAATATATCATTTTTATAAAGATGCAATATATATGTATACATATATTTATATACCATTGGGGATTTTCCATCCATCTTACGCCATGTCCAGGTGGGATGTGGGTAACCGACAGACTTGCAGTAAAGTGTTGCATTCTCCCCCTCATTTTTGTTTTCACTTCGCTTGTGGCCAGTGATATCCGGTTTTGCTGAAAAGGTCATATAAATTAAAAAACAATATTGATGTAAGACATTCAATGCAACATTTAGACCTCTACCAGATGGCATAAATGAGGATTACATAGATTCCTATTTGGGTATTTAGAGGCTAGTATACTCTAGGATTGGATTAATTCCTTCAGTTTCTTCTGAAATTCTCTGAAAGATTACAGGAAGACATTTGGGAAAAAAAGTCTTACATCACTTTGTATTTTACATTTCAAGCTTGCATTTTTCTCCTTAAGTAGCGGTTGATCTGGTATGCTAAGGTAAATGGTTATCTGCAATATATTTGCCAGTTAACTCTTTTGATTACTCTTTTTTTCATACACAACATTGCCATGCAATCAAAACGTTGTGGATTTAGATTTTTTTATGATTAAAAATGTTGTTAAGACACAGGAAAATGTATCTCACACCCTTTCAGCCTAAATATGGAAACAAACTAACCACCTGTGACTCTTCAGCTGGGCAAACATTGCAATAAAATAAACCCTATGTGCAAAATAGCATTTCACTCAGTAGAATAGAGGTTTGCAAAGAAATACAGCTTTTATCAAGAAGTGCCATTTTTGATGTTTAGTTATTTTGTAAGCATGTACTCTACTCCCAAACACGCATTAGAGAATATCACATTGGAACAGATAAAAAGCAGTAGGATATAATTCATAAAGGAACAGGGTTATCAGTATGATATGAGTGCCTCCAGATGTTTCCATTCAAAAAACTCTTCAGTGAATTCCACAAAAAAATGTGCAAATTGGCTCTGACTAATGAATTAACTGATAATGAAAATTAAACAGGGGTTATGAGCTTAATAAATTCAGGCATATGCCATAAAGCACTGCAACACGTGCCAAGTCATACTGATATATGAAAAGAAGTCTTCCTAAAAGGTGAAACATGAACTCTCCTTTTAACTCTCCACAGCATCAAGAAAATAGCTGTTCCTTTTTTTTCACTAATCCTCAAAAATTACAATGATTCCTTCCATGCAATTAAGCAGGATAAGAGAGGCCTGGAGTGAGCATTTTTCAGCTGCGCATGGATGGAGCAGGAGGGGTCTGAGCTCTTCTGTGACATCATCCCACTCTAATTATGGAGCACACGTGCTCCCTCAGCAGGGGAGTGGTTATGCTCATTTGTGCCTTATCCTGACTGTATTATGTCAGTGACTGACAGCACAGAGACAGCCCTCGGAGTGGTGCTAAAACAGACAGAAACCTCCATTTCACACTCCTGACTGTGATTATTAATCTCTGTGTGCTAGACAGAGGTAACACATGAACGCGAGAGGTCTGTGTTAGAAAGAGCAAGGTCATAGAAAAACGTTAAAAGTTGGTCAGGATAGTAGATGTTAAATAGTTTTAAATCTTTCTTTAGTTCGCTTTCTAATTATAATTTTACCTACAGCACAGATTGTGACTCTCGATTTCTGCATTGTCAATTTCTCTTGAGGAAAGGGATCAGGATTCAAATTAAGACATTTCATAGGAGAAATGTGCTTAGAATTTAAGGAAATTTGTGAAATACGAGGTACCAAATATGTATCTGTGGTAAGCTTAGTGTCACAGACAATAAACTCTACTCCTGCCACAGAGATGGCTGGGACCGGATTCAGAGCCTTAATCCTACAACATCACAGAACCCTCCATCTGTTGCCTCTGAGCTGAGTCCTGCAAGGATGAGTGTGCCAAGGACACTGTAGGCGAGGGATCTCAGTGAACTGCTGCCAGTAGTGCAGTGCAAAGCTGGCTTGCTTAACAGTGGGCTTGCTACCTGGGTCACAAGAGATCTCAAACACCTCTAGAAAAATCACAAAAACAGTTAAGAACTGAAGAAAATTCTTTATCCAGCAATGGTACTCACACTGGACACCAAAATGTTTGGCTGTTTAAAATATATCTGAAAATTGAATGGAAAAAATAATAATAATGAGCATATGATGAAGTCTTTTCATCAGCCCACTGATTTTTCTTCCCGGACAGATAGCAAGCTTCAAAAGTCAGAGGCCTGCAGTCCAGTGATGGCTAGGACACTTCAGTTTGAATAGTGATGTGTCCCATCATCTCACGATCCAGTGCAAGCAGAACACACACGGTCACCATCCATGTTATGCAATCAGGCAGCGCTTTAAGACAGCCACAGAGTAAGAGGCAGGGCATGCTCAGTATGCACCATAGCCATGCCACAGCAAATTGGCTTAAGCACTACACACAGGCAAGCTTCTCTTGAAGAGGGTTTCACTTGCCCTTACTCAATCCCTTATTCAAGTTGATGGCTTCACTGTCAGCGTGAATGAAAGCAACACAGTTGTTCTCTGGTTAGCTTTCCTGCTGTTACGTCTAATGACCTAGTTCATTTTCATAATTTTCTCTACTGTTAATTCCATCCAAAAAAAACCCTCAAAACAAACAAAAAAACAATAATATTAACCAGTTTTTTAGTAAACTGTATATAAGGATGCCTCCAAGTGGGCTTTGTGATTTGCATGTTTTGGAGAGCATGTGCAGTGCCTGTCCGTCCATTTTGCTAGAGTGTTGTCTCAGTGAAAGCCAAGACTGACAGCAGCCTCAGGAATACTCCCTGTCATCACGACTGCACTGGATGAATGCAAACACCTTCATAAACTTGGGCTCTCTTTACAGAGCTTTAAGTGGTTAATGTTTTTAGGTTACATTCACTCCCCCATCTCTCAATGGGAAACCACAAATGGCATTACCATGTCATCATGCAGTGAGCTAAAATGTCAGTGCTTTCTCAAAATCTGAATACACCAGGGAGGAAGTCAGCTAACATTATTCAATCATATCATGTTTGCTAACATCAAGCAATCTTATTCTTGTCTTACTGACTTGTTTTATGACATGTAGAAATCATACCTTTTACTTCAATCGTAGCGTTGGCATTTGGTGCCGTGTCAAATGTGTAAACACACATGTATTCCCCAGAATCGTCAGCACGCGGCTTGTTGATTCTGCAACAAAAATATAACAAAACCAATTATTCCATACCACCAGTCACTTACCAGTAACTTACACTTTAAGCAGACAAGTAATGTAAAATAATTCCAGGTTAACTTTAATAATTAGTTTACTGAACTGCAGCAGTAAAAGCCCAGAAGGCCATTGGAGACAAATGTCAAATCAAATCACTTTTATTGTCACATCACATGTGCAGGTACATTGGTACAGCACATGTGAGTGAAATTCTTGTGTGCGAGCTTCACAAGCAACAGAGTTGTGCAAAATACAATAATGTAAACTGTTGGCATTATGCTGTTATATTATGGAACAGCAGCTCTGCATACTGCAGAGAAGGGCACCATAGGCATTTTAGCTGTACTCTTCAGTGTATTACTGATGTAATGTGACAAGGAAGTGACCAATTGGTCTTATCTTGTGGCTAGAGAGAGTCTGTGGTATGTCTTTGGGGGCGACAGTAGCTTTGTGCTCCAATGACTATACTGTGTGACAACAGGAAGCAACAACTAGTTGGTACTTTAGGCTATAATAAAGGTTTCACTTTTTCATTTCTAAATAAATGCAGAGATATGATTTAAGATTGATTTAACGCAGTGACAAGCTTTAAATGGGAAGTCAGAAATGAATTTCAACCCAGGTTTCAATAAGTAATTGTAAAATATTTGAAAACAAGCACATACAGAAGTCTGAATTACCTGGATTCTCAAGTTAAATTGAGAATAATTAATACTGTCTCTTTGTATTTTTGAGTAAGACTGTATGTACATTTTAATTTTAACGTAGTTCCTGTCTCTTCTTTTTCTACAGAAACTCATCACAAACAGTCACACTGACTGTTTTTTGTAGGACAGGAAATGTCACTACACTGTGGTTTACAACTGAAACTCTGTACAACAGTCACCTTTCAGGCTTAGACCCTAATTAGCGTAAGACTTTGGCTTTGCAAGGTGCTGCTCTTCAAGCACTGCTCAAGTCCCCTACAGAGACAAATATGACAAGGCGAGATTAACTTGGCACTGTTTTTACTGGAATAATAACCTTCAGGTTACATGAATCATTTAGATAATTTGTAGGTGAATTCTCATTTACTTTACATTAACGAAATCACTTAATCTCATTACCTATTCTCTCCTACGCTGCACGTCCAACTTGGAACTAGGAGGAAAATCTTTGTGTCACCTGTATATTGTGTCCTTCTGTTCCGTCCGTGTGTTGGGGATATCCTGTCCATTTTTCATCCAGAAGCTTTCCTTGTGGCGTGTATGGGCAGTGGTGAGGTTACACTGCAGGATAACTTGTTTACTAGAGGTGTCTGCTGTTAAGATGGTCTGATCAGAGGCATTGATCTTTGGTTCTGGAAGACAGAGAGTCAAACCTTATCCCAGAACATAAGGCTCAAATCTGTTTCTATCCTTCCTCCCATGCTGTACTTGCTGTAGGCTGTATTCTGTTTTTATATGATCTGTGTAGGAGGGTGTCTATGAAGTGAAGTTCACATAACAAATAAACAAAAAGCATAATAGGACATGAAACCACCAGGATGCTCTGCGTATAATATTAATCTTGTGTATAGCAATTATCCACAGTACTACCTGAATGTTTCATTTGTTTACAGCAGTAAAATGAAGGCTTAACTGATCTACCAAGGTAAAATTTGAATTGTGGCTCTCACACTGTGTTCTACTAACACGGACACATTTTAACTGACATCTGCAGTAAGGTTAATTATAAAGCTGGATGGTGTACCACCCAAATTCCTGATTAAACTACTGCCAACTTGTCTGAAAACATCATCACATTAGATGTACCTGATGATCAGGGGCCTCAATCATAACCAGCATGTAATCACAAAACATAACTTGTGCATTGCACAAAAGTTTAGACACTTCATCACTGAAAAAAAAAAATCAGATTAATGATCGACAGTGAGTGTTCTCAGGCCAGTAGTGTTATAAACTGTTTGTGCTTCATGAATAACCTATTCTTAAACTTGGCTTTTTCTAGAGGTAACCCTGAGTATGACTGTTGTTTTAAGAGCTGTTGCAGCTATTAGCCTCTTAAACTTTGCTGAGCTTGTAACCTAACCCATATCCACAGGAAAAAATATATACATAATTAGGTGGTTTGCATTAACCATATATGCTTAATTATGGAAGTGTAACATATGACATGAGGCCACATTTTTCAGTTAATTGTGATCTACAGTCTTACAAATGAGACATCTGAGATAATAATTTACATAAGTGAACAGACCTTTTGACATTATGGAGCTGAATGTATATGTAGACGTTTAAATAGCTAACCACACTGGTTACCAAACAATACCAGGGTCAATTCTTCAAGGACAATCAGGGAAGGTGTCATCCGAGAGCGAGGTGCCCTTTGCTCTGCCTTGAGTAGTGAGTGAGAAGCTTCCTCTCCACTGCCCCTCCTCCTCCTCCCGGGCTGGCCAACCATGGCAACAATGGAGCCCCCGAGGGGAGGAGCAGAGAGGAGAAGCATCATAATCCTACTACTGGCTGCTTCTCCAAGGCCACTAGCAAGGCAAAAGGAGAGAGAGGGGAAAGAAGGGCTACTGAGACTAGCAATTGACTTCTGTTAGCATTTGTGGTACCCTCTTGCTGTAATCCTGTACACTCAATAGCTAAGGGGAAGTCTCTCCCCTCCCCCCTTATCTCTCTCTCTCCCCCACCAAGCAGAGCCACATGAACTATTAATAGTTTGTTCGAGTCATGCGTACAAACGCACAACATGAGGTACATAAATTAACATTTAGCAAACACGGCACAATGGTCCACAGGCAATTTAACCAGAGGTTGTTTGTAGGACGCCTTGTCACTACTTAAAATCTGGTAACTACTGGATAATATATTGTCATACCAGAATGTAACCAAATCACAAAACCTAGTCTTTTCCTCTGGTAGCTACTCTAATACAGTGCTACTTTGAAGTTGGATGGTTAGATCAAACTGATTGGCAGATACTTGACAGATCTGTTTTAATTTTTAAGTAGCTTTGGAGTTTGCCAAGATTTATTAAATCAAATAATCTTAACAGCTTAGACATACTAATCAACTTAGCAATGGCTGTGTCACAGTTGTGTTGTGTCATTTTAAAGGGCAGGGCAGGCCTCATAACTTCTTTGTAGCATATTAAAACAGGAAAGGTGCACCGTCAAGGAAAACCACATTCTGAGCATGTGGTGGAGCTAAATGCTCTTAAGAACTCAATAACAATAATAATACTAATAATACTAATAATAATAATAATAATAATAATAACAATAATAATATTTCTTTGCAATTCGTACCATTATGACAGTTAGGATGCTACCTTGCTTTCTGGGTGTACAGTATGTCTGCGCTCAAAATCCAGTGAGATTTGTTGTGTGTAGTTAGCTTTAGTGATACTCCACACAAGCTCTATGTGAAGCTATCAGAGTATGAAACACTCAACCCTTGAAATGCTATGGAAAAGATTTATGTTTTGTATTTTGTTTTGTTTTTTTAGAGAAAAAAAACCTTTAATTTGAATTGGTAGTGGTCAAAATTATAAAAGCAAAAAAGTATTTTTATGCAGCTTTTATGCTCAAGCCACTCCAGCAGAGTAAGTCCTTTATAATGCGAAACTGATGTATTTAGCCATATTTTGGTGTGTGTGTGTGGGGGGGGGATTTTTCCAGATATTCTGATATTTTTCCCCAATGTGACAAACTTTACTATTGGGTTTGGTTGTAAGTAACATGAATTGCAATGTAAGTTACAGTTAAAGAACAACATTTTGGGAAATATACTCATTCGCTTTCTCATTGAAAATCAAATGAGAACATACAAACCACTTTCATGTTGGTGTAAAATATATGAAGCTACAGACAGCTGCCAAGCATAAAGATTATCTACCAATAACTAGTTTTGTAAACACACTCAGTTAATTGATGAGGTTGCAGTTACTGCCTTTTTATGTGAACTTGGAAGCAGGTATCAGCTTTAGCCTTTCTGCTTTTGTTTCCATTTGAAGCTAAGCTAACTGGCTGTAGCATTCATCATAGTCACATGGGTGGCATCAATATTTCCCAAATGGCTATTCATTTGTTATGAACCCAAAAAATATTTGAGTGTTTCATAGCTTTGGGTACAGTATCACTTTAAACACATGTTAATTAGGCACATACACAATAACAAATGTATCTGCAGTAGATTTCGTTTTTTTCAGTAATTAAAAAAAGCCTTGTAGCTGAAATCTAATACTGCATATATATTTACATATTTAGATCTTTTTGGCATATTCTCTGGAGTGATGCACATTAACAAAGTAAATTAAGGGAAAAAGGGACCAAAACAAACAAGACAACCAGACTGTTGCACATTTCCTGAGTGACAAACTATTGCTAGGCTATAATGTATAGCCTGTAATATACATGTAATATTTGCATACTACATGTATATGGATAGAACATTTACTCCTCAGTAATGACAGAATATATTTAGGACCTGAAGGATTTGGAGAGAAAATAACATCCAAATAACCCAAGTGAACTGCTAACCACAACCCTAGTGCCCTTTTCACCATTTTGAATGAGGGCGTAAATTAAATCAGCCCCAATCCTAAGAAATAGCACTCACACATGAATCAAAATATGTCAGTCCAATCAGAAGAGCCAGCAAAAATCAGACTCATCTAAACTTCTCCGATAGCTTCACTGTGACTAACAACATTCCACATGTCTCTGTGCTCTAGTGGGCAGAGCACTGAAGCATGCACAGGATAGAAGGGTCCAGTTAAAACTCAGTTTGTATGACTGTTTGAGTGAATTGAGTAGAGGGTTAAAGGATATAATGTCATTACTGATTCACAGTCACACTCTTCATGGCTGAGAAGGCACAAGGTAACACATTGCACAGGGAGGTCCAGAGGGGCTGTTGTGTACAAGTTAAGTCTGTCTCATCTGGAGAGAGACATGTACAGCTCCCTTACATTTCCATCCTTTATTGGATTACCACACACAAATTTGAAAGCAGAAAATGTTTGCTTTTTATCAGGAAGGAGTTGACAGCAGGAATCACTGTTTTACACCTTAGCAGAGCCCTCCTTGTGTCTTCTTTCAGTCCCATTTGCACCGTGCCCAGAGTGAGAAAGCCAAATGAAAAGCACCATTACTTCAAAGCACCGCTAGATTTCCACTGCATTTAGCAGGCAGGTCTTTGAAGTAAACAAAACAAGCCACACAATGTAAGAGACACAGCTTAATGTTAAAGCAATAAGTATCACAAATAAATTTAGGAATAGGAAATGGGTCGGAATTAGGATACAGAGAAATAGATAATGATCAAAATATTGTAAAAGGACAAATGAGACAGTAAGAACAAAGGTTTGCTGCGGGTAGAAAGAAGAAAATGCAGATTGAGACTGGGTAAAGTTCCTGGGTTTGTGGTCATTTACAACAAGATGCTCAATGGATTTTGGAAAGACAGGGAATCTAGTGAACAGAAAGAGAACAGAAATATTTACCAAATCTAATTTAATATTAATGAAAACAAAACACAAAAAGGAAGCCATTTATACAATTTGAATTTTTTTTTCCTGTTAAGAGTTATAAAGTTATAAATCAAGTTAAGAAAGAAATTTGAATAATGTTTTTTTTTTCAAGCCTGGCCAGTGACTGTTGCAGTGAGGGTGAGCTCTTGAGAGGTTTTAACAGCCTTGAGTGGTTGGGAGTGGGGATTTGTAGTTTGTTGACCATCTAGATACTATGGGACATAGACCACTCACTCTGTAGCACCGAAATGGTGGCCTGGGCGCGGATCCAAGTGATGGCTGGGTTTTGTCGGAGGTCATTGCGCCTGGGGTCGTTGCTTGCCCGACATTCATAGGTCCCAGAGTCCTCCAGTGTGAGGCGTGTGATACCGAGCACACTGACTCCATTGGTGCCGTAGGCTGTGTTGATAGATACCCGACGTTTGCGGGCTCCGTCCCACAGCTGCTTGAAGGAGTCAGCTCGGTTGACCTCAGCATACCACCACTGGATCTCTGGAGTGGGGTAACCGACCACCTCGCAGTACAGCTCAAAGGTGTCTCCTGTAAGCTTAGTCTCTGAGAGTGGAGACTTGACAAACCCAGCTAGAGAGGAAAAGCGTATCAGGATGGCAGGGAAGGAAAGGGTAGAAGAGGGTTAGAGCAGAAGGAAGGCATGGAAAGGCCAAGGAAAAGAGAAGGAAATTAATAGGATCAGAGAACATATAAACAAAAGAGAGGATGATTAAAGGCAAATCAAAAAGCAGCAAGCCTGAAATTATTGATAGGTTAAAAAAAAGGTTAATGATTCTGTAAATCCAGTCCATTCAACGTCAAGGTTCCCTGGCCCACTTAAGGCCAACTGTCACACAAAGTCATAGTCAACCAGTCGCAAAACAGTGCCAGCTGCAAATAGTGCTTGATATCTTGTTTGCCTTTTCTTTTTGTCTCTTTCACATGTAACCATACGAAGATATGGGATGTACCTTTCATGTGTATATTCTTGAACAAAAAGACAACATCAGTACATTAAATGCAGTCCATAGACACAAGAATATGGAGAAGGGGAACTGTTCACCTAGTGCCATGTACCTTAATCATTTTTTTAATGGCTTGTTTGCCAAATGAACAATGACCTAACTCTATTTTCAGCTATTGTGTCCTAGTAGTCAGGGCATCACACCTATTTGACAACATTAAGGTGAAAATATCATGTTATATGTATTTGGTACTACTGAATGCAAACACTGTAACAAATCCAAAACAGATTTTTCAAACGCAATGATCAAGAAAGGTTTACCTTGAACTCACTTTTCATGCCACCCTGTCAGAGGAAGAAATGATATTTAACCGTTGAACTCTCAAACGAAATAACAAAATATTGGAGATTTAACCGTTGCATGCAGTTATTACCTCCAACAAAGATTTTAGCTTGTTAGTTAGACAAGTATCATGAATAAATAAAAATATCAGTTTCCTATAACCATCGATTTGATTTCCAAAATCACTGATCTTTTTTTAGGATCATAGGTTGCTGGAGTCTATCCCAGCACATGTTGGCTGAGAGGCGAGGTGCAGCCAGTCTGTCACAGGGCTAACACATAGAGACAGACAAACATATTCACACCCCCTTTCACACTCAGAGGGTATTTACACCAGTTCATAAAACATGTATGCCACTGAACTGTAGGAGGAAATTGAATATACGTCAGATTGTGTGTGCTCCACTCTTAGCAATGCAACAAGCACTAATGCTTGTAAATGAAATGATTTTTTTTTTTTTGTATTTTGTAAACCTTTAGCATGGAAAATAATAAATAAAAGATCTGCCTTTGTCAATTTTCATATTGCCTATGTAAAGTACTTCACCAAAATTGTCCTAAATAAATGTAACTGTATGTATGCATTATAATCTCTTTTCATCCATATCAGCTCTTCCTGCTAATGCTAGAAATTAGGTCAGGCTGCTTACATTTTGGATAAGCTAGACTTTAAGAGCAGGTTTTCAAAATCACATATGGTCACAGTGGTATAACACAGTCTGAGTTCAACTAGCTTTTCCATCGTAATGTGAAACTTGAATATGCCCTCATCTCTCCAATACTGGTATGCGATCTCCCAAGTCTGCCGCTCAGACAGACTGCCTGACTGTCTTTGCGTGTTATATACGAAACATGAAATATGGTGAATTCCACAAAAAATTCCATAATCCATCCGTGGCATCCATAGGCATGGATCTGTGCCTGATTCACAACCCTGTTCCATGTCAGTAGTTAGCCCAGCAAAACACTGGCAGACTTAATGAACCCGATTTAATGACAAATCACCTGGGCCACAGACACTGTTCTCTGCTGGCCCTATAGCTTTGTCAGCTGTAAACCACACGTGCTTAAATCATTAGAAAAATACGCTGCCTTAACACTGCCCTCAATTCTGGTACAGGAAATGAGAATGAAAAGCCTTAGGTCTCCCGAGTGCTAGACTGTTTGTTGTGTCTAAATACAACGGCTTACAGGCCCTCCTAGATCTGTCTGTCCTCCTCAAAGTTATGTATCTTAGGCACACGAACAGATAAGCTTGTAGAAGCCCAAGGAAGGAGTGTAACTGCAGTATTCACCCCCACAATAAATCCACTAATATTTCATTTAAAATATTTGATTTAAGGTTTAACTAACAGGTGAATGAGTAAAAAGTCCATTTGTATAATGCCAAAACACAAAGCATTTATCAGGGCTGTTAGTTTAAAGGTAAAATTATCAATGTTTTAAGAAATTATGAATTTAATTTAATGAAATGATTTCAAGGGTGCTACCCAACAACTCCCTGGTTACATAAAGCCAAGCGAAAATAACATTTCTAATAGAAAATAAAAATTTTTGAAGAGAATTTAGCAAAAATCTTAAAAAAAAAATGCAGTCTTCCTGCTAGAGATGTGTCTGGGGATATTAGGTGCAACAACTATGTGCAATGCCTAGAGATATGCAGAGTAATTAGCATTTGTTTCTTTTCTCTGGAAACATCTGGGCCCATCAAGCTCACCACATTATCCCACAGGGTGAATCCTAGCCTTTCCGCCTACACATTTAAAACAATATTTCAGTATAACTGAACACTTACTATCTCACTCTCAGTAACCGGCTGTGTCACATGAAAATTACAACTAGAGTCATCCATGCATGAGATCACAAAATTACAGTATAACTGCTCAAAAAAAAAACAAAAAAAAAAACTTAATGAATGTCCTCCAAGGTGTAAAGAAACTGACGACTCAATTTAAATTCAAGCCCAGGGAGACTCTGGAGAAATACTCATAGAAACAAACTACACAAACACCAGGCCAATGAGCAGACCAATTTTCAAGTTGTTTAAACAAGGAGCTTACACTGGCAGTGAAAACAAAACGCAAAGCAGCCAGCTGGTACTTATTCATTTCAAATCATGTTGGGAGACGAGAAGTGACAGAGAATGGTGGTATGACTGGTGGAATGATCTCAGCAGCTTGGTGATAGCTTGGTGATAAACACATTTTGCAAAGCTGATTCCATTTTTATTGTAGTCATGTAATAATAACCAGTATTTATATTACTAAGTAGGTGCTGAGAGCCTGGGGGGATACGATTTCAAATTTATACTTCTGCCTGTCCACAACTAAAAATAAAATGCACATACATTAAAGTTCCAACAATATAACACTGAGAGTGTGAACTGCAGTTATGTGGAAATGACTTAACTTTTTAACCGTTATTTATTAATTTTAAGTCAAACAACATTAGAATTGCAAAACTTATGAATAAAATAAGTCTAAATTAATTTTATGCATTATACACCAATACTGCCTGAGGTTGGGTGTGGTCTAATTCCTCAAAATACACAATATTGAAAACAAACTTTGGTGCAAGGGACTTGGTGAACTTGCATCACATTAGAAAGTCAGATTTGCTGTTTGTGCACAGTGTATGCAAATAAAAAACAGAATATAACATGGTGTATATAACAGCCTGACATCTGGAATGATCTATCAAAAAAGTCTAACAAGAAGTAGACTCGTCTGTGAGGAGAGATCCTGTATGCTGCTCATCAGCTACTGAAGGCATGCAAATAAAGGCTCTGCTTATATTTCAGGCACTTGAAAGGTCTGCAGAGACTGCAGAAATGTTTACTCCAAAAATCTTTAGAGTATCATTTACATTCTGTCTGTAGGTTTTAAAGATAGCTCCGAAAACTGAGATGGTATCTGTGTCACAGTTATACTTTCATGTACCACAGTACATTTTCACGTGCTCTGTTGCTAAATGTGACTAATTTCAGTCAATCTCCCCTTACCCACACCAATGTCTTATCAGGTTGTTGTGCATTATAACAGTACCTGCAATTTCTTTTCTTTTTCTGCAAATTATAAAGCCAACAAAATGGCTGAACTGACATAACTGGCTACAACCTAAGCTGTCTGCTTTTCAGCAACAAAGTCAGCTGTGGATGTTTTTATATGCTATACCCTCAAAGGAAAACTACATTAAATGAAACAAATATGAGCAGTGGGACTCAAACTGTGGAATGGGCTCACTGATGGGGAGTGGAACCACTGCAGGTGGGCATGGATGACCAGGGCAATAATATGAATTGATACTATGTCGAAATATTCTTTTTTTTTTCCTTCAGGGAAAATAAAGTTTGTTATTGTGACAACCTTTATTACCTCAAATTCTACTCATTTAATCAGGAAAGTTAAAATCTTATATGATTGAATTGTTTAAATGATCCCAAACTAAAAAATAATGAAATCCGTCATGTCATAGAACTACAGTGTCAAATGTTTTAGCTTACTTAACCTCCATTTGAAATTTGTACAGTACTATCGCAAAATAACCTACAGTCGTCTGTAACACGCTCTGTCTAAAGCTGAATGGAAGTCACAGTTATTAAAGCCTACATGCTCTTTTCATGCAGGTAGAGAAGAAAGCTCCCCTGAGAACTGACAACAAGCCCCACACCACCGCCATGCAGCCTGAGAGTGAGTCAGCTGCCTGCCTACAACCTGGATCCCCGTCCACAGTCCCACAACACAGACAGAGAAAGCACAGGGTAGGAAACCCCCTAGGGCCAATGAACTAGTTATGTATAATGTGTGTGCGTGTGTGTATTTGCAAGTGTTTAAGTTTGTGAATGTGAGAGAGCATTTTGTTTTACGTGATTGATGCTGTGACGTATGTACGTATACATACATACATACATACATACATACATACATACATACATACATACATACATACATACATACATACATACATACACATACACATACACATATATATAAAAAAAATGGTTTACAGGTCATTTGAAATGTGTCATAGTTTTGCCCAGTGTTTGTATTTGGTTGTCTTTGTTATTGTTAAAAGAAAATTGTATATAGTGTGATCAGCTTCATGAAATGTGTTCTTTTACTGATGACCAATCAAATGTCTACGTGACTTTTGACATGGACTCTTGTGTGATAAACAACTAACACCTTCCTCTTTTATAAGAACATGCAGACTTAGAAAAGGGGAACCTCAGCTCTGAGTTCTTAGAGTAACTTTGTGATCTTTGTACACACACACACAAGCTTGTATAAATAAAAAACGCAGACAGTAATACAGCGCGAGTCTGGAGTACGAGCGCTCTATGACCGTCCTCGCGAGTAAAGACAACTGCAGTGTTTGTGTTTTCTAACTCAGGTGTCTCAGCTGAAGAACTGCGGGGTGATTTTTAGAAATCCCCTGTCAGTTATACTTGAAAACTTTCACAATAGTGGCCTAAAAGGGGGTTTTTAAAGTTCAGGAAACTTCTTGGGTTTGTCACATTATAACTTATTTTGATTTTCACTTTTTAATTTTAAAAAAACTGTGTGAATATATCATCTAAACACCAGTTTTTAAAGAAAATTTAGATATGATTTCAGGGTGAATTGAGGCTTAGCCGTCCTCGGAGTGAGCTAAGGTCACCAATCTCCAAATATCAAAAATAATCATAAAACTGTAACATGTTCTGCCCTCACAGGTGCCACAAAACAAGTGAGGAAGATCAGGAATCTATTTGTCAAGCAAATTCTGTAGGCAATCATCAGAGATCATCAGATTAGGCTTAAGTAAGAGCTTCTATGTGCTTTGGGTATCTAGTAGGATGAATGAAAAAACTGTTTTACAAAATGCAGAGCTAAAATAAAGTGCAGGACACAACATGGAGCATAAGCAATGGAGAAATATATTTTTAAAAAAAAAATCAAATACAGGTCTGTGAGTTTGTGCATATTTAGATAAAGTCACTATTTAGAATAAATCATTTAACAAGACAAACGGGAAGTATCCCATTCAGGCCCCAACTGAAATTAAGTCACCAGTTCACGTTGGTGCATATTTCAACACTTCACCTAGGTTCAGTGGAGCAAAGAAATGCCTTGTAGTCTGTTTTATTGTAAAAGCTGATAATGATAGTATCCCCTGGTACTAAAATTTGCAGCACAGAGGCTATTCTTGACTGCTGTAGATATAACATTAATAACAGCTTAGCAGATGGACTCATGATATTGCGTAAGATCCATATGCCTAGATCAGCAACAGTGTCTTTACATTTGAGGACTCCACATACATATGGGATCGGTTTTATGAATGTATTTTTTCACTGACATCATTAAAACTTTAATTAACCCTAATTCCATGTTTCTGAACACTAACGCCTACCAAATGACCAGCATATTACATCACTAGTAACCACTTCTAAAAGTTGTCCTGCTTTAAATACTTACCAAACACGAAGTGGTGTATGTATGAAACTCATCTTTAAAACGCTAGAAGCATGATTGAGAAAAGAGCAGTACTGAAACTTAACTGTTTTTATCATTGTTGCAAATATATGGCATTAAAAAGCTTGGTTGTTAGAAAATCCAAGCTAAAACCCAAATATTAATTCTGTACATCGAGTCTGGTAAAATAACTACTACATATGAAATTTATTGCTAATTGGTTGTGGATGCTTCAGTAGAGTAAACAGAATTACTCTTAAAACCACTTCACTAAAGCTTCAGAGTCTCTAAAATATTAATATATGCCAAAATGAATATATGCATGAAATGTATACAGGGAGTGCAGAATTATTAGGCAAGTTGTATTTTTGAGGAATAATTTTATTATTGAACAACAACCATGTTCTCAATGAACCCAAAAAACTCATTAATATCAAAGCTGAATGTTTTTGGAAGTAGTTTTTAGTTTGTTTTTAGTTTTAGTTATTTTAGGGGGATATCTGTGTGTGCAGGTGACTATTACTGTGCATAATTATTAGGCAACTCAACAAAAAACAAATATATACCCATTTCAATTATTTATTTTTACCAGTGAAACCAATATAACATCTCCACATTCACAAATATACATTTCTGACATTCAAAAACAAAACAAAAACAAATCAGCGACCAATATAGCCACCTTTCTTTGCAAGGACACTCAAAAGCCTGCCATCCATGGATTCTGTCAGTGTTTTGATCTGTTCACCATCAACATTGCGTGCAGCAGCAACCACAGCCTCCCAGACACTGTTCAGAGAGGTGTACTGTTTTCCCTCCTTGTAAATCTCACATTTGATGATGGACCACAGGTTCTCAATGGGGTTCAGATCAGGTGAACAAGGTGGCCATGTCATTAGTTTTTCTTCTTTTATAGCCTTTCTTGCCAGCCACGCTGTGGAGTACTTGGACGCGTGTGATGGAGCATTGTCCTGCATGAAAATCATGTTGTTCTTGAAGGATGCAGACTTCTTCCTGTACCACTGCTTGAAGAAGGTGTCTTCCAGAAACTGGCAGTAGGACTGGGAGTTGAGCTTGACTCCATCCTCAACCCGAAAAGGCCCCACAAGCTCATCTTTGATGATACCAGCCCAAACCAGTACTCCACCTCCACCTTGCTGGCGTCTGAGTCGGACTGGAGCTCTCTGCCCTTTACCAATCCAGCCACGGGCCCATCCATCTGGCCCATCAAGACTCACTCTCATTTCATCAGTCCATAAAACCTTAGAAAAATCAGTCTTGAGATATTTCTTGGCCCAGTCTTGACGTTTCAGCTTGTGTGTCTTGTTCAGTGGTGGTCGTCTTTCAGCCTTTCTTACCTTGGCCATGTCTCTGAGTATTGCACACCTTGTGCTTTTGGGCACTCCAGTGATGTTGCAGCTCTGAAATATGGCCAAACTGGTGGCAAGTGGCATCTTGGCAGCTGCACGCTTGACTTTTCTCAGTTCATAGGCAGTTATTTTGCGCCTTGGTTTTTCCACACGCTTCTTGCGACCCTGTTGACTATTTTGAATGAAACGCTTGATTGTTCGATGATCACGCTTCAGAAGCTTTGCAATTTTGAGACTGCTGCATCCCTCTGCAAGATATCTCACTATTTTTGACTTTTCTGAGCCTGTCAAGTCCTTCTTTTGACCCATTTTGCCAAAGGAAAGGACGTTGCCTAATAATTATTCACACCTGATATTGGGTGTTGATGTCATTAGACCACACCCCTTCTCATTACAGAGATGCACATCACCTAATATGCTTAATTGGTAGTAGGCTTTCGAGCCTATACAGCTTGGAGTAAGACAACATGCATGAAGAGGATGATGTGGACAAAATACTCATTTGCCTAATAATTCTGCACTCCCTGTATAGCTACTAGAGGGTCAGGACTAACATCTGGAATAAAAAGATGTATAAATGCTAATAAAATTCTTTCAGTGTTCACATGTTTCTGAGTAAAAAGTATACAAGTTATAGAATACATGTTTTCTGACTCACATATAATTGTAATTAAAACTTGCAAGCTAAGTTTTCAGAAAAGGGAGGCCTCAGGCTCACCATTTCAGTTCTACTGGTAACACTTGAATCTGATATTGGGATCACAGATGAGAGGCAACAGTTTAATGAGATTTAAATCCCAATAAACCTTGTGCGGGGGTAAAAATTCTTTAATTCCATAAAACCACTAAACACTTCCTACTTCTGCTCAAAAGTGAAAGCGAGGGAGTTTAAATTATTTGATGTAACAATACAATAATTTCAGAAATAAGAACTACACTAGTGTGCTCAAAGTACTGTCTACCACACAAGGTGACAAATGCTATTCCCAAGTCTCCTACTGTACTTTTAGTTAGAACTATTGTCACGATAAATGTGAGTTGAAAATCATCTAATAGGTTTTCTGTTGTGCTATATCACTTGAAAAACACTCATGCCCATTAGAAAGTTTGGCTCCACATAAATCAAAGTAACATCCTAATTGAATATTCTCTCTGACCCTGAGTCCTTGTGCAGCACACATAGCCGGGGTTGTTCCCAGCTACGAGAACAGTAAGTATCAGAGGCCAGAAGCTAAACTGCGGAAATGGCAGGAGTGAATCTGAATGCACAGCAGGGTGGTACTAAAAAAAACATATATACATATATTGTTTTTTTGTTTTTTGTTTTGTTTTTTTATCACAGTGTGTGTTACAGATGTGCATCATTATTTTGTATGCCTGCAATGTGTTTAATAAAGTGCAATGATGCTCCTAATCAGTACAGGCCATATCACATTTCACAGTGGGCAGGCATGACTCAGTGTACGAGTTTGGCTTCCGTCCCACAGCATATTTTCCAGACTCACAAATGAACCATCTTAAAATGCTTTGTTTGCTTCAGATGAAGATAATGGCTAAGTGACATAAAGCAGAAAAAGAAGGTCACTTATTGACAAAGAAAACTATTATTACATTTTTTGAGAGGGTTGTTGCTTACATGTTGGAATGCATTTAGGTGTGGCTTGTCAGCATTCCTATCTTTGTTAGTTAGATAGTAAACCCCAAAGAAGAAGCCATCTTCGATGCCATATATGCTCAGTCTTAACTGAGCCCCTCAATGACAGAAAACAGTGTTTACATTTGAACATGTAAGTGATAATATCAGTTCATTATTTAAAATATCTTAGTATGCCTTCTCCACGTTTTGATTCGTGCAAACACAGATGATGCAAAAACAAAACAAAAAAAGAGTAGACTACGTGATTCGTAGGGGGAAATTATGTAAGAGGCAAAGGCTCCTTAGGTCAGCTCTAGTTACCTTCTCAACAGCCAGTACCTTCTTTGCATCAAGATCACATCATCTCTCAGCTTAAATAGTCCACAGCCACCTAGTGATTCTTTAGAGGGCCGGGCAGCTGTGCACAAGGAGGCCATCCATTAAGAGTTAATGGATTCACTTTCACAAAAGGACCTTAAAGCCACAGTTCTCAGTGCTGTGTCTCGGTGGTAAAAATAGAATTCGAGGCAGAATGGACGGATGCTATTTACAGTCCCTCCAAATTTCTGTCACAGAAACTGCGCACCTATATGGGCCTACTTTTCCCAGGGAATGAGGAAATGACTTGAATTCCCTCTGCTTCCTAGATACAGTGATTACATCTCATGCACTTATAATTATTATTGTCCCCACATCACTGTCTGAACTCTGTAATATCACAGGAAAATTTCAGATTGCATAAGAAGCCATGCACCGATTACCCTAAATCTGAACTGTGTGAGAGAAATTAAATGGCTTTTGCATGCAATGTGAGCAAATATTACCTTTGGTATTGGTATTACCTTTTGGTATTAACAGTAGTTTATCACTGCACTTACCAAACCTGTGATTTCTACAGATGAAACAGACAGCCTGAGTGGCATAGCTCTGCCTCTCACTGACCACTGGATGTTATTGTGTGTGTGAGTGTTTCTGTAGTGTGAACTGGACCTCAGTGAGTGGGCAATAAAACTGGGCAGAGACCAGAGGAAGTGTCTGGAAAGACATTACTTGAGCTTTGTCAAACAATAGAGGGATTATTGTGTATTTGATTTTCCAGATAGTGAGATGAGAGAATGCCTCACAGTATGCACACTCACTTCAGGCACTTCAAAGAAATTAACAATAAAGAAAGACAAGAATTTGAGTAATAATTTTGTTATATAACTATGTTGGTATTTGAGTCTCCTGTCCACCCCAAGCTAAATAAACATAGGTTGTTTTTGCACTTTTTTTAAACTATCAAAATTTTTGTTGCAGCACTTTATTTATTTTAGCATTTTTGTTGTTTGTATTATATAAAAATAGTGCAAGCTGTTATTCCCATGTTGATTAGACTAAGCTAATGTTGAAAATGTTCGATCTGAAATACTTGCAAAATTAGCAACCACAGAGCTGGAATTTTCACAGTGTTCTCAAACAACCATCTAAACACATGTTATATTAATTCTTGCATAGTGGGTGTTCGATTATCCCCCGCAGCAAAGCCGAGGTGGACATTAAGCATTAAAATTATGAGTATGCATCATAATTCTCTGCCACAGTTTTCTGTGATAGCAGATTAAGTGTCACTCGTTTGTGAGCACGTGGGTTCTGACATGTGGCTACATCAGATTCGTAAAAGAATCAGTTATGAGATTAAACACTTTGTTTCCAGAAGTATATCATCTTACTGCTGTCTTCATAATTACGCTTTCTAAAGAAATACTTATACATTAAAAATATAAAGACTCAGAAGATTCCACCTTGATTTCATGAATGGCTGCTGATATGTGAGACCCTCTGGGTGATGTGATTCAACAGAATTTGGAGTCAGGACATGCTGCATCAGAGGACGACAGCCTGGAACACCCAACAGCATGTTGCTGACATTTGTTTAAACCAAGTCATGCTAGTTTTATTATGATTAACAGACACAGATTTTTTCAAAAACTGCCAAATAAGTATCCTTTCATCTCTTCGTAAATGATACTTATCAGCCAAATACTTTTTTTTTTTTTTTTTACTGTGGCTATCTGGTAGGAGATCTGATGTTTAAAAAATGGGACTGTTATTTGTTTTACTATAGAATTTCCCACAGACAGAATTATTTGCACAAGAAATGATCATTTATGCTGGCATGGCAAAAAAAAACGTGGAACAACACAGAACAGTTTCAGTCAAGCAGAAGCTCAGTCACATCTTTGACACTGAAGGGCCTGGTATTTGCAGTGTTTACAAGACACATCAGGTGAATCTTTTGCCTGTGTTTGCTGCTGACAATGTCACTTGATCAGCATCCAGAGCATGTTAGTCTTGCCTGACATACTCTTACTACCAATTCCCCCTTTGACTAAACAAACTTAAAACTGACAGCCATAGGTTACTACCTCATGTGGGTAGTGAAGGTAAACTGCAAATCTTAGACCTTAGTAAAAAAAAAAAAAAAAAACTTACTAGTATTCCACAGCATAATCTGCGACAGTAAATTATTCCTACAAACACGCCAACAAAATTCAATACAGCAATAAATAACATTGTAAAAACGTCAACACAGTCGTATTTGTATTTGCTAACGTGGCATTAAGTAAATTATATATGTTGCTGTCTAATTGCAGTCTTGGTGTGAAACTATGGCTTTAACGCGGTCTCAAAATCCTCTTTGGAAACAATTCCCTCGCGTCCTCACACAAGCCAAGTCACTTTCCCTCAATGCGATGGTAACAGTAATGTCATGGTCACAGCTGTTTGCTTACCGTTTTGAGCAGAGATGAAAGGTAGCATCAAGTTCCCCAAAAGGACCACAGCCAGCATCACTGCGTTACGATGCATCGTTGGGGCTCGATCAGAGTACCGGGGTCTTGATCGGACGAATGTGGGAGGAGAGATCGTGCAGGCTAGTGATCACAAGATCTAGAGAGACGGGCCCAGCATTGCACCGGGTTCTTTAAAAATAGCCAGCCGAGGACGGTTTCAATTTGGTGTAGAAATGTCTCCCTGATTCTGAGAGCTTTTGAGAGCAGTGATGAGTGAAAGATCCGGAACGAGGCCGGCGGCTCAGGGATGCCGATGTGCGGCCATAAACGGCGAAGAAGCCTCGTAGGATTGCGGGGGAGAGGTCTTTGGATGTCAGGGAGATTGTCCACAGTGTGGTTCTGAAGATTCAAAGATGCGCAGACCGATGCGCATTTGCGCTCTCGCGGTCACGGCTCGGTGATTAAAATAAAAGTAGCGCACAAAAGATTCCCGACGGCAAATGATGCAGTCGAAACATAAGTCTGTTATCAGCACCGGTCTATTTTTAATACCAAAAGAGGAACAGATGCTGGTAGGACACCGACGGCAGCAACGACAGGCTGCGCGTGCCCAGTGCGCTTATGACCGTGAACGAATACACAAAATCACATCCTATGTAGCTAATTGATGGTGTTGGCAACTCAGACAGTAATTATGTGCCTCTTTAGCCATTACAGATTATTATTATTATTATTATTATTATTATTTCTATGAGATGACAGGTGCTCATGTTCATAGTGTCTCATTAGAAATGGATGTTTGTCCCTCTCAGAGTTATTTCTATAACTGTTTTACAGTCTGAATCTAAATAATTCCCTAACTCCGTTCCACAACTCTTGCAAAATTAACGTCTCCTATAAAGTGGCAGGTCAGTAGTCAAGAGCTTGCCATAACACGAGTATGAATAATTGATTTTTTATAAATAAGTTGAGGTGTATATGAAGATCAGCTGAAAGCAATTTAGTTTTCATCAGTGGTGTTTTTTCTGACCTTTATTCATTGCGCCTAAATACTGTCAGGTTTTAACGTGAGGAGATTATGGTGATGCTCTTGAGCTCACTGAGGTCATTTATAAATTATGTCATCACATCCCTAGCCTGGGTGCTCTGGAGCTGTATGTACCACATCCCCTTGAAAGTTCAACATGGCCTCCTGTAATCCTCTTCTATCCTTAATCTGCGCTGTCCCGCTGCATGGGCGACCTCCCGTGGTCAGTAGAGGAAAAGAGAAAAGTGTCAACTTGCATCCATTTTTGTAATTCCAAACACTTGTAGCAAATGGGGGAAACGCTTGAGGACTTCAAGCACTAACAACTGTAGCTATGTGTGGTAAATTATGTGTCCTTTATTTAGCTGAATATGATTTTCATTTTGAAATCCCTTCCTTTTTGTTTTGTTGCAGTGTGAATTGGGGATTGCAAATTGATTCTTCAATGTAAAAGCCTGCCCTTGGATATATGGCTACCCCTTCATGGGTGTTTTGTTGGAAAATGCCAATCTTTGCTCAATTGCAGAACAAACTTCCCTCCACTTTACAGCCCTCCCTCCAGTTTGTCCATGGAAGACCACATTTAAAAAGTAACCCCACCTGAAACTTCACAAAGCCCAATCAGCTATAGAAATGTCAGAGCAGACGGCACACCCTCTTTTGTTCAAAACCAATCAGAGTGGAAGTGTGGCATTTTGCCTGAGGGGAAAACTTACCCCTGGATGCGTTAATTACGCATCACTTAGCTGTTGCCAATGTGTTCACAACGGAGGATCCTCTTTTGGGTTTTTTACAACGACTGTCTTCATTCTTTGGTCAATCTAGTATGGAAAGTAGACAACAATGGCTTACCAGGCTGAAAAATGAACTTAGTAACAGTCCTCTGGTATCAAATGTGGCTTTTGGCTTTATCCTCATGGGACTAGAGAAGCTGGTGGAGCTGGAGTTTGAGTGTCCTTGCAGTCCTAAATGGAACGGATTGTTTTCATCAGCATTCTTCATCATTCCTGCCGTCATGGCCTTCACTTTGATGCTGATCATTCAAGGATGCAGATGTGATATGTGGTGCAGGAAAACTGTGTCCCTCTCCAGTTTTGTTCCCGCTATCGTGTGGCTGATTTTATTGTTCCTCGATGGCCAATACTTTGCTTGTGCTATGACAGACTGGGAGGGTAGATTTGTACTAGTTGACAAGGCAGCTCCACAGAAATGGTGTGAGCCAATTAGAGAGGGAGATGTCACCACACAAGAACTAATGCTCCGCTCACAACAGCTGTTTGTGTTTTCTCAGGTGAGTAGATTACTTTTTTGTTAATAAACCACTGCATATGATGAACACAATGAGAGCACTTATCTCTGAGTATGCACTCTATAGAACATATTAATTGCTGTTACATCTGTGAACATTCTTATAGCTTTGTTAATAGATATTATTGACCAACATGATGCCTTTTATGTTGATATTTACTAAACAAAGTGGTGCTCCTCTGTACCCTAGGTTATAGGCATAGTCCTCCTCATTTTCATCTGTATGGGTCTCATAGTGTATGTAATCAGAGAAAGCTGCCAACAAGATGTGGAGATGCAGGATGCAAATGTAGCTGAGCTCACTGTGCTCAGGATGAGCTCTCTAAGGACCCGGACATCTTGAGGGGACACACACCGCCCACCACACCTGCCCTGCTGGCACGGATACTTGTAAATACTTGGAACAGACATTTACTATAAGTTTTTGTAACTGCTGTACCATTTGAGTATTTTCCTCATGGAAGCGGGATATACAGTGCCTTTGAATAGCCACTGATGCTGCCAAATGAAGCCTCATAAATATGCATATAATATCAATATTAGTGAAAACTCTTATTGTCCTGTAATGTATTGTGTGTGTGTGTGTGTGTGGGGGGGGGGTTGTTTGTTTTACCTAAACTTTGTGGTGTGTTTTGAGTGAGAAATATGGTTCTCTTTTCGTGTCTTGTCTGCAAAAGCTACATAAAGTAATGGATTAGTACATCGATCGCCAATTCAGCTGATTCATCTGTTTTATTAGACTACTTGATGACAAGGCAGGAGCCAGGAGGAAGAGAAACTGTTAAGCGTCGTTACTTTCAATAAAACGTCTCTTTGTTTTTGGAATTTTTGTCCTTAGCTAGCTAGTTCTTAACCCCAGTCTTATTTTATTGCACACGTATGTGCATTTAATTTTTAGCATGTTTGTTTTTGCCCTTAAAAGTGATATTTCACTATGTCATGTAATCAAGTTTTTAAATTTTTTTTTTTTTGTTTGTGTTTTTATCTTAACACAAGTGAAATCCACCAGGCAGCTAATATTGATCCGACTAACATTAGTTGACTTGTACTATTGTTTTTTTAATGTGTGATTGCTAAAAGAAGAATGTGAAAATTTCACTTCTCTAAACTGAAACTTCACTTCTTGTTTTCCCTCCTGTAGCAAAAGATGTTAGACCCCCGTTATGTTTACTTTTTGGTAACAGTAAAAATTCAGACTTAAGTGAAATTCTTAATGTTTCACCTGTTTCCCATTGACATACTTTCTATAACAATACTTCCTGTATGTTTTTTAATCTTTTTGTAATAAAAAATTTATTTATTGAAGTAAAATACTCTGTATGGTCATTTGTCATAGCCCTTATAAACCTGCGGTCTTGAGAATTTGAGTTGTCTTTCAGTTTGATTGGCTCTTGAAGATAAAACGTAGCATCTCTCGAGCTTGCATTACAAAAATTATGTAGCGCTAGATAAAATATATTATTTGAATTAAAAAATGCTGTTGCAAAATTACTCTTTAGGACTTTAGTCAAATTTAATGAATAATTAAGCAATTGGAAAATTGTTATCCTAAAGACTGGTGCACCTCTGCAGCGTGAAGATCTAGCCAGGTCTCACAAAGCTGATGGTAATAGCAGTAGTTTAGCTGTGAATTGTATTTTCTTTCGCTTTGAAATGTTCCCCAAGTGGCAGTTAAACCTATTAAGTGTTGAAAATGTAGCATGTTCATCCTGAGGGATGGCTTATTCAAAACTTCCTGTTTGGCCCTGAGGACGTTGTTGCCTTTATCTAATCCACTCCCCTCATTCTTAGACACAGCAGGATGTCATATTCATTGGCCAACTAATGTAGTCACACAACTAAGAATCTCAAACTACTTCATTTCTTTCTGTCTTATTTTTGTTGAAACGAGTGGTAAATTTGCCTTACACAGGATGAATGGTTTGTAACTTCTAGTAATTTCAGTGATAAAATGGCAAATGGTGTAGCTGTTTGTTATGAAACCTCACCTACAAGAGCAGTGCCGTGATGCACTGGTTAGTACTGCAAGAACTTTTCTGGTTCACTGGGGCCTTTCTGTGCATAGTTTGCATGTTCTCCTCTGAGCCTGTGTGGGCTCCCTCTAGGTGCAGCTTCCTCCCATGGTCCAAAGTCATGCTTGTTAGGTTAATTGGTGATTAAATTGGCTATAGATGTGATTGTAAGGTTGTTTGTCTCTAAGCGCTTACCCTGGGTACACCCTGGTGACTTGTCAAGGGTGTACCCTGCCTTCGCAATATGTAAGCTAGGATAGGCTCCAACATCCCTTCAACTTGAAGTGATGATTTTCTTAACATGCATCCATGTTCAGAAAATGGATGCATGCGTGTTTTTCCAGATATTCCCTTTAGTAATAGTTGTAGTGTGCATAGGATTCCAGACCACAGCAGGGGAAAACACTGCAATTAAGAAAACCTTTCAAAGATAGCTGAACAGAGTGAAGTCCCATGGAGTCACTAAACTCGTAAAGTCAGATGATTAGAAGAAAATGAGAGCAGATTCTCCACAGCACAGAAATTAATGAACAGTACAAACATGCTTTGGTCACACTTTTATTTAATTCTATAGTGACGACAACTATTTGTTTGTTTCACTTAAGGGTTAAAGTAAAATCTATATAGACTGTGATTTGACTTTACATACAATACAGTATCTCAAAGCCCTATAAATCCTGAAAGATGCTGAAATATACTGACAGGATATAATTTAAAGTAGTATGGTCAGCCTTAACTAAGTTATTTCTTTACTAATAAAATGCAGAATTTTAAAAGAATTAATTATTTGTATCTTCTTTTTCTTATTTTTTAGACATCTATCATCCCCATCAAATCACAGTACCACAAGACAATACAATATTTCATGATTTACGTGTTTAAAGTTTTACATTAATTGCCATTTTATTTCTTTTTAATCACGTTTATGCTTTTTCCTCAGGAACATAGAGCATAGGCATTTTATTAAGAGAGCAAAGGTGCCCAGAATAACCAGCACAACTGCAGCTAAGAAAAGTATCACATCTATAGAGTGGTAGGAATACCAGGGCAGTTTGTAGGATTCAGTTCTTAAGTGAGCTGCACCTTTGTGTCTCATGATGAACTCTATCCAGAAGAGGGCATTGTCCAGTGGCTTTATTGGCTGATCTCTGTGCAGCCTGGAAAGTCTCTGCATGTTCATCCCGTAGGAGGGATCAGTCAGGACTTCCATAATACCTTGAAAGAAAATGTCTTCATTCATAGTAAAAACATCTATGACTTTCCCTGCTCCTCTTTCTTTGATTCTAAGTAAATTATCATGTTGATCAAAAACCAGAGGAAGTCCTAAAATAGGGACTCCATGATAAATAGCTTCTTGAACACCATTTGTTCCCCCATGAGCCACAAAAAGTTTTATTTTAGGATGCCCTAATAGGTCACTCTGTGGCATCCAGTCCACCAACAAAGTGTTGTTACCCAGAGTGCCTGGCCTGTCACCTTTATACCGCCAAATGACTTTCTGGGGTAATTTTGCAAAAGCCGCAGTGATCGCTTCAGCTAGGTCAGGGGGTAGTTCTCCAATCAAAGTTCCCAGAGACATGAGGATCACACCATGTTCTCCAGAACTCTGCACAAAGTCCTCCAAATGTTGTGGAAGCGGTTTTGCTGGTTTGCACTGGAACCCTCCCATATAGATAACATTAGGCATGGTGGGGCGAGGAAACTCAAACACAAAATCCACTCTCATTAGCCACAGGTCAGCTTGAAACATGGATAAGTAGTCTGTGTCTGGACCAAAATATTTTTCAATGAGGTTCTCATAATGTGGTAGCAAATACTGGGCAATCTGATATTCTGCGAAACCAAAAATTAGGACATTTAGCAGCCTCTCAAAAAAGCTCATTTTATCAGATAGCTCACTCCCTACATAAGAGAGAGGAGATGGTGCAATTGAAAAATGGCCTTCACCCTGACTAGTCCATCTAACATTAAAAACAAGAGGCAACTTGAGGTATTGGGCAAGTATGGCACCTGTTGGTGTGGCAGGATCTGTCAGGACAAGATCATATTCTGCATCCTTTAGTGACTGTATAAGCTCTTTGTTTTCAAAAAGCCCTTCAATCAATTTGCTTTGTTTCTTTTGCACTTCAGAGGGTTTTTTTTGCTAGTTCCATTTCCAGTTTAAAGCGTTTCCAGACAGACATCCCTCCCTTCTGGATGTCCCAACAGTTCCGCAATAAATGCTGTTAAAAAATCTTCATCAAACCCTGACTCCATATCGAGCGTAATTGAAGTATAGAATGGGGAGGATTCCTTGATGTACCAGCTGTCTGTTGAACGCACAACGGAAACCTGGTGGCCCCTTAGATGTAGCTCCTGAATAATGACATTCATATTTACCCAGTGGCTCCCATCCACTGGAAAAACAAGCACTTTCCCAGCATGAACCAACGTTGGGCAGAGCCAGCAGAAACTGATCAGAATGCAGGTCCAGCGCATTTTAATTCTAAAGGTTGGAAAAAAGCTCATTATAGTCTTCTGTTTTATTAAACAATTACAACAATTAAACAATTGTTATTTTCATTTTATGTCAATAAGTTTTATGACTGTGTGTTTGCTGTAGTATGTGCAGCCTTCTCCAATCAGCTTAATAACAAAAATGTAAAGATCAATAAGCTTTAAAATAAAACTTTGAATATTTTCAAGTAGCCTGTGAAGTCTATAAAGTAACTTAGGCTTTTGCATATATAAGCTATTAAGTTAAGTAACCTGTGTCCCTGAAGAGAATCCAAACCACAGGAAGAACATTGTGGTACAATTAACAATTAACTTGAAAATACATATAACTACCAGTCCCAAAAGCTATTACGTTTTTGTAGGTAAAGGTAGGTAAAAATATACTGTTACCTTTTTTAGCAGACTGTGTAATTTCAAATTCAGTTTTGCCAGAGAGACCAACATGCACCAACCATTAGAGTTTTAAACCTAAGCAGGACTTTGGTACTGCAGTATCATGTTCTTTTAAGCACAGGTGATAAGAAAGTGCAAAGGGGAGGTAACGCAGTATTTGATGTTTGTCGTATGCCCATCAGTTACCAAATTAAGACTGAATAAGGAAAACCTTGTTTTCAAAACTGAAGGGTTACAGATGTTTAATGCTACAGAGGAACATATACCATAACACATACAGGGTGCAATAAGCTTTTGTTTTATTGCAATTCTGTAATTTAAATTCATACAAAAAATGAAGGTAACTAGTTTTGTGGTGCACAGTCCTCAAATGTGTTTTTTTCTGATTTGGAAAATCCATACATGTTATAAATAATCCTATCAGAAAAACATACAGATAAGTAGATTTTTTTCTTACAGTGATTCCCAAAGTGTAGCCAGCACCACCTGATGGCCCACGAAGGTACTTCAGAAGACTACAGGAGGTCATGTAAAATAAACATACAGGATATGTATATTTGCATACATATTTGCACATATTTGATTTGGCAGATTTTTATGCCGGATGTATCTCCTACCGCTCTTGAACCAGGGACTGTGTTTCAGACAAATGTGCAAACCACTACTGATCTTTATAATAAAGAAATATGAAAAACAGTTAACTTATATGATGACTTATATGATGATCAACTCAAGTAAAGATGGGCTAGAGAAGATTTTGGGTGCAGCAGTATGAACACTGGGACTGGCTGAGACAGTATTTCTGGCAAACTGGGAATGACTGAGAAAGAAATCAGTTTTACTAACCACAGCCAAACTGACTGTGCTGTAACAATATATCAACATATATGAAAATGACTTTTAGTCAGATTTTGCTTTTCTTTTCAAACACAATCTAAAGCAAAACCATAGTAACATGACAAAAAAACACAATGTAAGTAGTGCACTTGTTAGTAAAAATAATATGACATCTAGAGAGTAGTAGAAATACCAGGGCAGTTTGTAGGACTCAGTCCTTAGATGAGCTGCACCTTTATGTCTCATGACAAACTCAATCCAAAAGATAGCACGATCCAGTGGCTTCATTGGCTGATCTCTGTGTAGCCTGGAGAGCCTCTGCATGTTTATTGTGTAGGATGGTTCATTAAGGACTTCCTGTATTGCATTTTTTAATATTTTCCTGTCCAAATCTGAAACATCCAAAACCTTCGCAACACCTTTTGCTCTCATTCGGGATAAGTTGTCAGCTTGATCAAAAATAATGGGAATGCCAACTATTGGAATCCCATGATATATAGCCTCATAAATCCCATTAGTTCCCCCATGACTTACAAATAGTTTAATACTTGGATGTCCTAGCAGGTCATTCTGTGGCATCCAGTCGACTAGTAATGTATTGCTGCCTAGAAGGGCTGGTTTGTTACCTTTATACCTCCAGATCACTTTCTGAGGTAACTCGCCAAAAGCTGCAGCAATCTCTTCAGCTAAGTCAGAGGGAAGTTCTCCAATCAAAGACCCTAGTGACATAATGATAACTCCATGATCTCCAGAACTCTGCACAAACTCCTCTAAGTGTTGTGGAAGAGGTTTTGCAGGTTTACACTGGAAACCTCCCATATAAACAACATTAGGCATGGTGGGTCGTGGAAACTCAAAAACAAAGTCCACTCTCATTAGCCACAAATCTGCAGCTTGAAAAAGGGAGAAATAATGCACACCTGGTCCAATGTAGCGATTTGACAATACAGAATAATGTGGTTCAACTATTTGCTTGTACAGATGCATTCTCGTGATGTAAAATAACATGTTCTGGACCCTCCCAAAGAAGGTCATGTGATCCGTTAACTCTGAAGGTGATAGTGGAACATAGGAAAGTGGAGAGGGCGCAATAGCAAAGTGGGCCTCACCATGAACAGTCCATCGAGCATTGAACACCAATGGCACGCCAAGGTAATGTGCCAGCAACACTCCTCCGCCATTAGCAGGATCTGTCAAAACCACATCATACTTGGCATCTTTTAAGGACTTCATTAAATCTTCATTTTCAAAGATGAACACAATCACTTCACAGACTTTTTTGTGCAGTTCATAGAATTTGTCTTTTAACTCCATTTGTAAAGCAAAGTGAGACCATGCAGACCCCATGCTTCGCTTAATTTTAATAACCTCAGAGACAAATGCACGAAAAAAATCTTCATTTCCACCACCATCAACATCCACTGTGATTACATTGTAATGTGGAGACGTTTTACTGATGTACCAGCTGTCTGCATTCCGAATCACTGTCACATTGTGTCCCTGCAAATGGAGCTCTTCAACAAGTACTCTCATGTTCACCCAGTGGCTTCCATCATGTGGAAATACCAGAATTTTTCCAGAATGTGCGACAGGAATAAAAACAGTCAAAAAAGAGAGGATGGAAGCCAGTGACAAAAACATCTTCAAATCTTCATAAGCGCTGTGTTCTGAAATAGAAACAGAGGTGAAAAACAGGACACACAAATCAGAGAGTTGTTACAATGATATCACAGCAAATGTGTGCACAATGGCCAATGATATATCAGGATAACAGAGACCTGCAGTGATTTTCTATTCAATTGTCTCTTTATTTGCATGAGAAAATTCCTTCTGACAGCCCTCACGTGTATGTAGCACATGGAGCCCTCTCAGGAAATTAGAGTGCTGTGTGGTGCCAAGAGCTCTGCGTGCATTCTGTGTCAGATCCCAGTGTCCCTGAACAGAAATTATTTTGTAAGCGTGACTATGTTTGGCATCTTCCTCTTAAGAAATTAAGTAATCTCTGCATGTTTAACTGATCAAATGCATCTGTTTTCTTATATATTTTAAAATGTTTGGATTTAGTTTAGGAGATTTATAATCTCGCCACTACCTGTCATGGCACTATCTGGCAGTGGAGCACATAAAAAAGAAAAAAAAGAAAACACACACACACAAAAACAAAACAAAAAAAACTGGTAAGGGTAGTTTTCCACACTTTCTTTTGTGTCAAACCAAAAACAAAAGCTATAAATGTCATGGTTACATCACAAACTTAGTCGGCATGTCAACAAAGCAGTCTCTTTAAAGTGCTGTGACCCAGATAAAAGCACTGAATGCAAGTCATTGAAGATGACTGATGATTTTTTGGTTTCAGATGTTCCTGTTTAACCAGATAAGTATGCAATGAGCCAGAGATACAGTGTTCTGAACTGAAAAAAAGACTTACAGTAGCTATGTAGATATGGTTAGGTATTTTTGTCTCTCTCACAGCAAGTGAACAGTGTCTCATAAAACCCAATGGGCCCATGTGCATTAGAACCCCCAGTACATGCATGTAAAGGAATCACTTAAAAAGTGATTCCTTTACATGCATGTCTCTAAAAATGACACTGAAATATTGACAAAGATTGAAGAATTTAGATAGCAGATTAACCAACAAAGCATATAAAAAGGGTAACTGTTGACACTTGTCAAGCATATCTTAGCAATGACAGTTGTGTGAACACACACATACAGACACTCACTAAAATGTTCTCGGCAGTTAGTGCTGTGTGTTTGATATATAATGCGAGTCATGCTGCATGTGTTATATAAACCTACTCAATCAGTACAACAAAAAACAAACACAGCCAAATAATAGCATAAATAACAACTTAACTTACAGTTAAATGCTCTTAGTTTTGTTGTACGTCTCCTTCAAACTGACAAGGCACAGTTGGAGTGGGTTAAGTTGAAACAAGTGAAGGTGGAAGAAAAAACAACACTTTCTGGGTTTTTTTGTTTTGTGTCTTTTGTCTTTTTTTGGCCGCACCCCTGCAGTTGTGCAAAGCCTGTGACGGTTAAGTTCTTGTCTGTTTAAAAGGAAGTTGCATTTTGGACATTTCAACCCAAAATATATTATATTAATAACTATGCTGATCTGAAACGATGAGATTTTAACCAGTCTGCAAAATATTAACACATTAACACTAAAAAAATAAACAATTATCTCTAAAATGACTATCTTGAATTTGGCTCTAGAATAAAAGGCAGGCACTGATCCAAGAATTGTGTGTTCATAGACCTGTGCACGGTTGTAAATAGAGACTCTTCCACTTGTGAAGCATGTTTATTGTATTCAATAAGTCACGCTTATAAAGTCAAAAAGGTCATTATCACTATGTCTAACCACTTAGCCTGAGCGCAATCTATCAAATCACCAACCCATCTATCCAATTAACTTTAATCAGCTTTAACTTTAATAAGAATGGGTATAAGCGCTTCAGTTTCAATTTAACAAGCCTTACTGCGTGACAACAGCCCTGCAGTTACTACAAGCGTTCCACACCTAACCATAGCTTTGCGCAAGTTTCATACAGCACTTCTTTTTTTTAAACTTACTTGAAATTCGTCTTGGTTAGAAAACTATGAATTGGTGCATTACCGCCACCAGCTGTGGGAAAACAGACCCGACTCAAAAACATTTGTCTAAGATACTGAATACTCGGTAATACTCAGTAATGTAATTTCTTTAGTTCTTTTGCAAAATATAAGGTCATATAGTTATTTAAGAAATAATTAATTTTTTTATTCTTCTGATCAGTGTTCTCGCCTTGGCCGTAGTGATTACATTTTCCTGTGTTGTGCTTTCTTTGTGTCACTAACATTGTGTAATCCAAACCCGAGTCTCGCTTTATTGTTTAGCTTTATTGTTACTATTCTTCCGCGATTCGATGTTTTCATACTGAAGCTGATAGGCTTCATGTGTGTGCACACTCCTCACCAGTGCTTATGATCGTTACTCATAAAAAGTAAAGCGTTACACATTACTCCTTATTTGTACACACACACACACACGCACAGAGAGAGGGAGAGAGACACGCTTTCTTCACTGATTGCATGACCACAAAACCGACAACACAAAGCTGAATACCAGCCTAAAGAAACCTCAAAGCTACTATTAAAAAGACGTAGAAATGGAGGCTACAGAGTGCTCCTTACTACCTTTGTTGCCTGTTGAAGATCTTCGCTAGTTCTGAGCCAGCATGCTGTCACTGCAGATGCTTGGAACGAGCCGATGTTGTGTTGACAATCTAATACAAGTGTTTTATGTCGTGCTGTTGCTCTTAATAATCACGTGCTTGTCCTTTAACTAAAAATGAAACGTATTGTCCAAACCTCCACTCCTCAAAAGTTGTAGACTACTCCACCCATGGACATACATATTTATGTATGTCTATGGCTCCACCATTTCCTCCTCCCTACACAGGAACCAAAAGCACAGTGTCAACGGGCAGGAAGAAGACACGTTTTGTGCTTTTTGTTGCACTTTTTATTCGCTCGGCGTACTCGGCGTACTGAATAATCGTTCAGGCGTAATCAATAATCTTGATTCAATTTTAAGTTACATTTACACCGACATTTTTTTGTATTTCAACTGAATGCTGCATTCGATTAAAGTAAAACTGACAACCATTCAGTTGTTCATTCATTGATTCATTTTCTCTTAAGACTAAAAAATCACGCGTGTCCAGAGCATTATGCCAGTGCCATTCTGTCATTCTTGGCATTAATAAGCGACTGATCTGACAGCGTTTACAAATTAAATAGAACATTTTCTGTAATTCAAATGGGATCATTACTCAGATTTGCCTGGCATGAGATTATCATTTAAAGTCCCATCAACGGAGAATTCCTCTCAAATCTCTTCATTAAGAAGATATGTATTGTTTGTCAAACATAGAGGCAGTTGTTTTCCCTTTTAAACAAAGGCAAAATATAACAAAACTACATATATTCAGGTAAAGATACAAAATGGATTTTTTTTTCATTGATTATGTTTATCTTGTTAGAGTTAATCCACTCAGAATTATTTTGAAACACAGACTTTTAATAATGATGAAGTTTTTTTTATAACAACCTCATATGAATGAGGTACTCAAACATGAATGAGAAGTTAAAATGACACAATGCATTATCAAATCCATCTGTGCACTGATCATTAGTCATGTTTCACTTTATATTTACACATCCCAGTGTATATACACCTAATAAGGTAGAAAGTGGTTAAAAGCACAAGCAGCATAGCTCCAGCCAGGAACAAAACTACATCTACAGAATGGTAGGAGTACCAGGGCATTCTGTAGGACTGTGCTTTCAGGTGAGCTGCTCCTTTGTGCCTCATGACAAACTCTATCCAGAAGAGGGCGTTATCCAGTGGCTTTACTGGCTTATCTCTGTGTAGCCTGGAAAGTCTCTGCATGTTCGCCCTGTACGAGGGATCATTCAGGACTTCCTCTATGGCCTTCAGGAAGTTGTTGTCTTTGTCAACTGTAGCTAATGTAAGTATTTTGCCTCCTCCTCTCTCTTTCAGACGTAGCAGGTTGTCATGTTGGTCAAAAAACACAGGTATACCCACAAATGGGACTCCATGATAAATAGCTTCTTGGACTCCATTTGTTCCTCCATGTGCCACAAACAGTTTTAATTTTGGATGTCCTAAAAGGTCATTCTGTGGCATCCAGTCCACCAGTAAAGTGTTATTGCCCAGATTGGCTGGTCTGTCACCTTTATACTTCCAGATGACTTTCTGTGGTAGTTTAGCAAAAGCTGCAGCGATCTCATTTGTTATATCAGCAGGAAGTTCAGTCACAAATGTTCCCAGAGACATGAGGATGAAGCCATGGTCTCCAGAACTCTCCACAAAGTCCTCCAAGTGCTGAGGCAGAGGTTTAGCAGGTTTGCACTGGAACCCTCCGATATAAACAACATTAGGCATTGTGGGCCGTGGGTACTCAAACACAAAGTCCACTCTCATCAGCCAAATGTCTGCAGCAATCATTAACTCATTAAAATCATGACCAGGCCCAAGATATTTGTCAGTTAATTTCTGGTATACTAGTCTAACTAAGAGGTCATTTTGTATTTGAGTTATAATGTGCAAAAGCATGTTTGTAACTCTCTGCAAAAAGGTCATCTTGTCAGTATTCCCTGCTCCTGTTATAGGAATATAAGACAATGGTGACGGAGCTATGGAAAAATGTGACTCTGCAGCTATAAGCCAGCGAACATTATAAACCAAAGGAAGGTTCAAATATTTGGCCAGAATGATGGCACCACCCCAGCAGGGGTCAGCAAGTAGCAGGTCAAACTTGCTGTCTTTCATTTTTCTCATCAACTCACTGTCATCCATCATTGCTGTTACTACTGCACCTACGCCTTTGTGGGCATCAATAAATGTGCCAAACATTCCCACACTCATGTGGAGAAAACTAATCAAGGGGAGGGCTCCTCGTTCAAATTCTATGATCTCAGCTACAATCCTTGTGATGAATGTCTGATCCAAGGTGTTTTCCACTGGAACTGTAAAGGCACTGTAATAAGATGAGTTATCTTTTATGTACCAGCTTTTACTAGAACGCAGAATGGTGATATTGTGTCCTCTAGAGTGCAAAGCCTTTAGTAGAATTTCCATGTTTATCCAGTGGCTGCCTTCAGAAGGATAGACCAAGATGTTGCCTCCTTCACAGGCTTTGGGAATTAGGATGAGCAGCAGGAAAGCAGTGCAGCAGCAGACGACCCTCATCTGAAATTCAAAATCAACTTACTGGCATAAAGAAGGTCATTTGTAAAATCAGAGTGTAAATGTAGTGATATGTTACCATACCTACCTAAAAATAAAGATAGCTAGACAGGGATGTTCTCACACAATTTGCAAACACTATCTGCAAGTTCCAATTAAGTTTTCAAACAGAAAAACAGATTATAATGTCCTAATCTTTTTAAAAAAATGTTTGAAAAATTCTAACTGTGCCTCTATAGGTTCTCTGGGTACAGCAAAGGGCTTATTTTGAAATTCTAGATTGGCTGTAGGTGGGAATGTGAGTGTGAATGTTTATCTGTCTCTCTGTGTTATCTCTGTGGGTAGACTATATGCCCAGTGTGTAAATCCTGGTCTCATTCAAATTCAAGTGTAATAGAAGCCCCAACCCAAAAAAGGCCAAAAAAATGTCAAAAAATAAAGAGAAAATTAACTTTAAATCCGTGTCCAAACAATGTTATTGCTAGGCATTGTAAAACGGTTGTTAATAATTGTTTAAGATGTTTTAGAGAAAAAATTCCTACCTTTAAAAAGAACATTCCAAGAAATAAAAAATAAAATCTATAATTTTTAAATTGCTGCTAAAAACATGGTATGCTTTCACTTTATTATAGCAAATTTTACTTTTTTTTTTTTTTACTTTTTAACAACAGAATTCTATTTGTATTGAAAGTCAGTCCCCCACATAAAAGGGTTAATATGTTTAAATGTATGCATAGTGCTGCATTTAAACAGTTTATTGAGTCTGAAAGCTTTTCTACTTACTGTAATATGAATAGTTTCTTTATCCAGCAAAGGTCACGGTGATAAGAGAACTGTTGTTCAAAGCACCAGTATGTTGAACGTGACATGTGTGTATTTGTACTCTCCAGAGGGGAGGAGCTGAGCCACCATGCAAAAGGCACTATTGCCCATTGCCTCAGTAGACCCTTGTAAGGCAAAGTGCATAACGGTATCAATCTGTGTGCAAAGAGCAGTGATACGATAATGAGGTTATACATTGACTGAATCATTACAATGAAATTTAGATGTGACTGTATGCGTGTGTTTTGTTCTCTAACTCCAGATCACAGTTACCCCATTTTTAAAAGATATTACCCACAACTCCTTATAAGAAGACAATAAATTCATCTCCTTATTTATTAGCAATGAATAATGGAATACAGAACAAGCAACACATGAGATGCCATTTCAGTTCTGATAAAAATTAATGTGGCTTTATTTCAGTGAACACAAAAAGAACTTGTCGGTGTGCTGGTGGCATTTTATGGACTAATCCTTCTTTTCTTCATTCAAATGCAACTGGTGACTGCGATGCTGTACAGCTATAGTTAGAATGTGTTGGAGAAGTAGCAAATTGGAAAGACACAACTGCATTTTATGCCACTATTATGTTTTATGATGGTAATCAAATGGAGCCTCTCAGAAAACCAAGTAGTGTTTTGGTGCCACCAGCTCCGCACACATTTCGTCTCTCTGAGCAGAAATTATTTTAGAACAACAAATTTATCATACCACTATTTCAGCCCACGAAGACAGGCTTAACCCACAATCCCATTAGGCTAGATGATAACAGCTGACATCAATTCCTCCCCATTACCATACCAAGTATCTTTCTAATGATCTTACTGATAATTACACATAGGTTGTTCTATTCAAGCTGATTTAGCTTGCCTACAGTTTCTGGCACATGTGCTGACCACTTTACAGCCCACCACCTTCCCAGCGGTTTCTTTTCATGCCTTCTAACTTGATCAGTGTCACATCTGTTGTTGATACCTGTTCCATCTCCCTGCCTCAGGCTTTCCATGTTTCTACATGGAGGGGCAGGTAGGTCAGAGCACAACAGAACCACAACACTTCACATTAATTACTGCAGTGTGAAATGTTCTTTTGACTACAGTGAATCTGACTTAAATGTATTTATTACACAAAAAATAAATCTTTGGGTCCTTCCTATAACGAAACACATTTCTATCTGTACAATGGATTAGATTCAGTAAGCCAAACAGCAGTAACAGACGATGGCAGGTGAGTGCACTGGTGAGTTTGCATTAAAAAAAAAAAAGCTCAATTTTGTGGTTTAGCCATGAATAATTTTAAGTGTTTTATTTATTATTAAATTTGCTGAAATATCATAAGAAAATGAAATGATGATATAAAATTGCAAAAGTTAAGAAAATCCTTACTTTCTGATTACTCATATTTCTTTTTATTTGTACATAATGCAGTGTTTCATCACGTTACAAGATAAACAACAGTTAAAAGCACAAGCAGCATGATTCCAACTAGAAACAAAACTATATCTACAAAGTGGTAAGAACACCAGGGTATGTTAGGACTCTGCTTTCAGGTAAAACTATATCCAGAAGACTGAGCTATCCAGTGGCTTTCTTGTATTCTTATCTTGTAGCCTTGTAAATCTCTCCATGTTATCCTTTAAGAGGGTTTAAAGTAGTTTTGCTCAAGCATCAAAGAAAACAGTAGGTAACCAAACTCAGGAGATATTTTAAATTCCCAGAGGTGAGCAGTTTATTTACAGTGATCCCTATGATATGTGGAACTTTGTTTGGGGGATATTTTTGGTTTAACTCATGAATGCATCTGAAATGGAATTTAAATTGCACTAATATCAGTTTTTGTTCTGGCTTTATTCAGCTTAAGACAAAATGGTGCCTTACAGTATGGATTAATCCTTCTTGTCTTTACTCATTGAGTGATGAGAGAAAATGAGCCTTTCCGAAACTGACAAATACAACTTGTTATTGCAATACTGTTGAGCTGAGGTTAGAATAAATTGCAGAAGATGCAAAAAAGAAAGATGCGGCTGCATTTTATATCATAATTATGGCTAATGATCAATTACAAAAAAGCTGAACATGGCATTAGTTCAGGCAAACCAGGAAGTCAAGATCAGCCCACGATCCCACTAAAATACCTCACGTTATCACTCACGTTTCACTTTATATTTACACACTGCAGCGTATAAACATTTAATAAAGAAAAAAACTGCTAAAAGCACAAGCAGCATAGTTCCAGCCAGGAACAAAACTACATCTACAGAGTGGTAGGAATACCAGGGCATTCTGTAGGACTCTGCTTTCAGGTGAGCTGCTCCTTTGTGCCTCATGACAAACTCTATCCAGAAGAGGGCGTTATCCAGTGGCTTTACTGGCTTATCTCTGTGTAGCCTGGAAAGTCTCTGCATGTTCGCCCTGTAGGAGGGATCACTCAGGACTTCCTCTATGGCCTTCAGGAAGTTGTTGTCTTTGTCCACTGTAGTTAATGTAAGTATCTTAGCGCCCCCCCTCTCTTTCAGACGTAGCAGGTTGTCATATTGATCAAAAAAAAAGGATATGCCCACAACTGGGACTCCATGATAAATAGCTTCTTGGACTCCATTTGTTCCTCCATGTGCCACAAACAGTTTTAATTTTGGATGTCCCAAAAGGTCATTCTGTGGCATCCAGTCCACCAGTAAAGTGTTATTACCCAGATTGGCTGGTCTGTCACCTTTATACTTCCAGATCACTTTCTGTGGTAGTTTAGCAAAAGCTGCAGCGATCTCATTTGCCATGTCAGAAGGAAGTTCAGTCACAAAAGTCCCCAGAGACATGAGGATGAAGCCATGGTCTCCAGAACTCTGCACAAAGTCCCCCAAGTGCTGAGGCAGAGGTTTAGCAGGTTTGCACTGGAACCCTCCGATATAAACAACATTAGGCATTGTGGGCCGTGGGTACTCAAACACAAAGTCCACTCTCATCAGCCAAATGTCTGCATCAGTCATTAACTCATTAAAATCATAACCAGGCCCAAGATATTTGTCAGCTGTTTTCTGGTATACTAGTTTAAATGCCAGGCTGTTCTGTGTTTGAGTTATGATGTGTAAAACCAGGTTTTTAACTCTCTGAAAAAAGGTCATCTCGACAGTATTGCCAGTTCCAGTCACAGGAATGTAAGATAATGGTGACGGGGCTATGGAAAAATGAGCCTCTGTACCTAATACCCAGCGAACATTATAAACCAAAGGAAGGTTCAAATATTTGGCCACAATGACTCCACCACCCCAGCAGGGGTCAGCAAGCAACAGGTCAAACTTGCTATCTTTTAGTTTTCTTATCAAGTCATTGTCATCTAGTATTGCAGATACAAAGTTAGCTACAGCTTTATGAACATCAAGAATTAAGCTGATCATCCCTCCACTCATTTGAAGAAAACTCGTCAAGGGGAGGGCCCCTCGTTCAAATTGTATGGAGTCAGACACAAGTCTTGTGATGAACTTCTGATCCAAGAGATTCTCCACTAGAACTGTAATGGTATTATAGGATGAGTCATCTTTTATGTACCAGCTGTTGCTGGGACGTAAAACAGTGATGTTGTGTCCTCTGGAGTGTAAAGCTTTTAGTAGAATGTTCATGTTTACCCAGTGGCTGCCTTCAGAGGGAAAGACTAAAATGTTGCCTCCTTCACAGGCTGTGGGAATAAGGATGAGCAGCAGGAAAGCAGTACAGCAGCAGAACACCCTCATCTGAAAAAACACAAACAAACAAAAAAGTTACCGGCATGACTTCTGTCACGAAATTAATATATTGTTAATATGTTAACATTTTTTTAGCAGTGGAAATGCACTGTTTTGATTTCAAATAGCGTCTTCGGGTTTTTTTCTTCTCTAATTCAGTTGCAATTTCATTCCATCGTTAAAGAGACAATATTACTTCCTCATTTTTCACCATTGTAAACTTCAAAAGTCAGTGTGCTTTACAAAAAATGCATCGCATTAAAAATATTTATTGAGGATGACCAGTCGTTAAAACAGACTAACATTTACGGTGTTTCGTAATTATCATTATTTTAATTAATGCGGTCTGTTTAATTATTAAGTTTAATGTGATTCCCAGACTATCCGCGTTCTGAGCACCATTTTCCGCAAAGTTAATTTGTACATTTCAGCAACATTCCTCAACCGACATAAAGCCAGCCACATTCACCCAGGTTTTCTACTCACTGTGATCACTATCGTTTCTTTCACCTGGAAAGGTCACAGTGTTAAGAGGGCTGATTTGTATAGCGCAAAACCGAACTTGTGTCAAGCCAGCCTCCAATTCGAGACTTGCAGTCAAGCCAGCCTCCAGTTTGTTTTCTTTTCCCTGTGTATTCAAAGCAAGGGCGTAGATTTGGCATGGACGGAAGGGACATGTCCCCACCAATATCCAGCGATGATTGAATTGTCCCCACCAATAATTTGATCTCTTCGAGTAAATAAAAATAAAACCGGTAGAAAGAAAAAAACGATCTGTCAATGTCTCATTCAACCAGCGGTGCAGAAAAAGTTAAATTACGCTCGCTACTGGAGTCCTACGTCACGTGACAAATATGACCAATGTGATTGGCTGTGCCTTTCAGGGACCTCTGTTTAATTTTAGCAGCGGCAGGCCTGCGCAGTGTTACCAACTTAGCGACTTTGTCGCTATATTTTGGGAGTTTTTAGACCCCCTTAGCGACTTTTCTCTAAAAAGCGACTAGCGACAAATCTGGCGACTTTTCCTGGTATTATTGGAGACTTATTTATGACGACTTTTTGACGTGAAAACGCGTATCGCTCTTACTCTCAATAAGCAGCTGTACTGCCGTGGGCACCTCACCCGTGCCAAGGCGCTCACAGGCGGAGGATAGTCCTTCCCCAGCTGCTATCAGGGCAGGAGACGTTAACACCTATGCGTCCAAACTGCAAATGAATCGCGCAGGAGCGAATCCGCTGCTCCTGCACTGTAAGGCAGTCAGTTCTTCTTTTACTGTTATGCTGTTTTGTGGATCACAAGGTTTAAAACTACTTATAACCACACACTCACACACACGGAAGTAAATAAAAGGGGAAAAAACAGCGGCCGACAGCGCTGTAAACAACGGTAGACCTTCTCTGCAGCTAAACAGGAAGCCCCAACGACCCGGGGACTAGAGCAGAGAGCCTCGGTGTTCTCCACAAAATCTCACAAAGCTTAAGAGTAGGCCACTAACTCAAGTCGCAATTTGAGCAGAGCTTTTACGTGGAGTAGCAAGGTTAAGTTAATTTCCCGTATATACAGTCACATTAACACAAAGCGTTTCTACTTACTGCTGGACGTTTGGTTTCTCCGCACAAGATATGTAAAGAGCCTGTTTTCCAGAGCGCCAATGAACGAAATCTGTTCAATTAATGTTGCTATGCAGGATAGAGAAGAACTGAATCACAATCCAGGATGCACGTTGAAGCCTGGAAGGCAGGAAGTAATAACCCTATCTATCTGTGTTCAAAGGTGACGGGGATACTTGGAAAGCAAAGGTGTGTTTATGTACTCTGGATCAAAGTTAGTGTGTCATTTATGAATTAACTGAAATTGTACACTTTCATTTTCACTGAATAAGGATCGGCTCGGCTCACTAAAAAGACCCGGCTCTTTCGGCTCCGAACCGGCTCTTCAGGTTGTTTTGTTGCTTTAATTAATTTATTATTAACAATAATATAAAATTATGCACAAAAGGAATTACTAATGTAAAAAAAAAAGTACAAAATTGACATACAAATTGTACATCTTTGTGCAGAATCTGTGTACCTGCTCTCATTTACTGTTTTAGCTGTTTGGTGGTTCTTGAAATTTTGTGAGGTTTAACCTGAGATTCTGGCGTTTCGGGCAAAATAAATTAATATTAAAAAAAATCGATTCAGGATTTTAATGAATCGATATCACGTTATCCAAGCCAGAATCGATTTTAATCGATAAATCGATTATCAAAACCCACCCCTAGTGGGTTTCGCGAACACCACCGTCTGTGAGGAGCCCAGTACCTCCCACACACACACACATACAGGAGGCAGTGAGGAGTAGAAGGAGGTTGTTGCTATGCCTGCGTCGCGAAACCAGGGCTCATTGTGCGTGCGCGTCTGGAGCAGCTACGGGGGAAACACATGGGACAACCGACCAGCTTGGGGCCATGGTTTATTCAACGTGTATTTTCAGTGTGGTTTAACTTGCTAATCTGATCTGAAATACTTTCCTTGAATGTGCCTTAATTTCACCTCTTTTTTCTTTCTTCTTTTCTTAGCTTACTGAAAATGTTGGCGACCAAAGGCCGGATCCAGGGATGTGTGCTGCTTGTGCTACTGGCGTTATGTGGGCAAACTGCTCGCTGTCAACATCGATACAAAGGTAAAGTGCAATCCCAGGGTTGTGTGCTGCTTGTGGTACTCGCTTTATGTGGACAAACTGCTTGCTGTCAACATCAATACAAAGATAACAAAAGAATAGCCTAGTGTAACGTAGTGTTTTATGTTTTTTTTTTTCTAGAATAATTCAAATGTTACTATCATTTCCCCAACCCCGCAGGCTCTGCAACCTGTGAAGAACTGAGACTCCTTCTGGTCAGTAAAACAGGATCGGGAAAGAGTCCATCCGGAAACACCATCCTGGGGGATGCGAACGCTTTCAAAGAAGACGTTTCGCCTGAGTCTGTCACCGACGGCTGTCTCAGAAAAGAGGCAGAGGGCGAAGACGGTAGAAATATCGCTGTGATCGACACTCTGGGGATGTCTTTTGGATGAAATAGATGAATGGATGGTGGATTTCAATGGAGGAAACCACTACACCAACGAGATGTATAAGGCGGCCCAGAAGAAGCTCGAAGGAGAAAGGCTGAAGAGGAGAAAGGAGGAAGAACAAAGAAAAAGGGAAGAAGAGGAGAGGATCGAATTGAAGGAGCGGTGTGAATTCTTCTGCCTCGCTTCCCTGGGATTATTTGGCACAGGAGGGTACTTTACATCTTATGTTCTCATGGGGCTCAGGTGGAGCCCTTGGATATTCTCAGTTAAAGACGCCGAGCTTGACGGTTGGGCGTCTTCTTTACTCGTCGATACCGTGAAAACTGCGTAGGTGTATCACCTACTCGACCTAGTGATCAACGAGTACCGCACCGAAGCATGCAACGGGTGCAAGACCAATCACCCCAGCCAGAGACAACACGAGTGTCTGCAAGTCTTGGTGTCAGGGTCCCTGTGCCTACCCGGTCGGCTCAGTATGGCTACATATGTTTTTCATTTTGTTCCTGCTCTCTCCCTTCCTCTCTTTCCCTCCTCCCTCTGCCAGGGCGGAGCTCACCTGTGGGCTTCTGCCCTTGGTCCACACACCCGGTCGCCATCACGCACCTGTGGCTCGTTACGAGAGTGTTCCAGCTCCTTTATAAGACGGCAGCTCTGTGTTTCTCGTCGCTGGACCGTTGCCGACCCGCATTCCCTGGACCAACCCCTGTGTTTCCTGAGTGATTGAGTGTGCGAGGAGTGGAGCGTGAGGAGTGGACGGACTTTCAGCGTCTTTTCCCTTTGTGTGTGGACCCCCGGAGCCTGGCTTCCCCCTCACCTCTGTAAATAGATCACCTGGTGTGCTGTAATAAAGATTCTTGTGTTTCCCAACTCAGAGCCTGTGCGTGTGTCCGTTCCATCCCGCTGTGACACTTGGAGGATGACTTTTACGCTGAACATTATTACAGCATCACGAAAAGACTCCTCACGCCGCGTTTCATTCCTTCCATTCAACGTCTCCTTATCATGTATTCACAACCACCGAAGGCGCTGTACAGCACCGAGCACCTGAAACGCGGACAGTTTGTTGATATTGTAATCAAAAATACAGCCCCAGGGGGGGAGGGGGGCATTTTAAAAATGCACCCTCCCTATTGCGCATGTCCCTAAAAGGTATGGCCTTCCAGATTGCCTCAGTTGTATCATATGTGTAATTTCAAATAAAATAAAATAAAACTCAGAAGCGTCTGTGTGTTGTATTCTTCTTTTTCTTGTTCTTCATCATCTTCTTCTTATTATTATTATTAGCATTATTAGCATTATTGTGATTATGCTTCATTTTTATGTACTGGGGTATCAATGACCCCCACACTGCCGCAGCAGCTTCTGTGCGTGGCCCCCAAGTCCTACGTTTTCTTTCCCGATCCCCTGACAAACCCATTAGAATCGCTCTGGGGCACTCTTCGACCCCAAATGATCGTTCTGTTTTTTTTTTTCATTTTCATTTACCTGTCTCTACCTAGGGTGGGGTACTTTTGGACCCTGGGGGTCTGGGGCTGCCCCAAAGGGGAGCACAAGGGTTAAGTCAAAACTCGATCCCATATCCCAGTTTTCATTACAAATGTAGTACTCTACTGTCAAACATTTAAAACTGCAAAATGGCCAGAGGAAGCTGAGATGGATAGCCTTGGACAAGAGTTTTAAACCAGGACAATATGACAAGGCTTTCAAAGAGTGGACCAACAGGGGCCTAACTGCTCTCTGTTTAATTACCAAAAAGGACAAAGTTAGGAGCTTTCAAGAGCTTAAGGACATGTTTGAATTGGAAAACCAGGATTTTTTTTCGATATCTACAACTTCGAGATTATTACAATAAGGAGATAGCTGAAGCTGAGATGATTAACCCTCTATTTGAAACAATGTGCGACGCCTACCAGCAGAAAACTACTAAACTAGCATCCAAATTATACTCTAATTTGATGAAGAATCAAAGATTTACCTCTTTATATGTAAAGACAAAATGGGAACAGGAACTAAAACTATCAATTACAGATGAAACATGGTACCAGTTATGTGGTTCAGTTCAAACGTCTACAAATTCCCTACAGTGGCGGGAATTTAATTGGAAATGTCTTATTAGGTTTTTTATCACTCCTCACATTAGGAGTAAGCAGTAGTGATGGGATTTCCAGCTCTTTTTAGAGATCCGGCTCTTTCGGCTCGGCTCACTAAAAAGAGCCGTCTCTTTCAGCTCCGAACCGGCTCTTCAGGTTGTTTTGTTGCTTTAATTAATTTATCATTAACAATAATATAAAATTATGCAGAAAAGGAATTACTGATGTAAAAAAAGTGGTTTTATTTATATATGTTTATATATGGCCCCTAGAGACAAAGCACATACTGTCATGAACTGGCTGTGTGGAGGCAGATGAGGACCCAAACGCAAAACTCACGGAGACAGGAACTGAACTCAAAATCACTGCTTTATTGCAGAACTAAACTGGGAATACTAACAGAAGACCGAGGGAACACAGAAAGACACACAGGTTCGGGGAGGAGACATTGACGACGCGACACTGAACTGAGGGAGACATGGGGAACACAGCTGACACAGATAATCGTAACGGGACAGGGCAGGAGTGAACACAACATGACGCATACTGACGAGAGACTGTCAAAGTAAAACAGGAAGTACACAGAGGTGCAGACAGGAGGAGAGAGAGAGCACGGGCATAAGTGGGCTGGGGAAACATGGAATGAAACACGAGGGGAGACGAGGGCTCACAGATACATAGAGGGGCACACAGGGGATAAAAGTCACAAGGGGAAATCAAATAAGGAACAAAATACAAAAAGACATGAATACGAAGACTGCTGGGCCAACATGGCCCAGGATCATGACACATACAAACTCTAAAGCATATACAAACTCCAAAAAGCATGTACAAACTCCAAAACACATTTCTAGCGTTAACTGAACTTCCAAAACAGAGCTACCCAGATCACTTAAATTACACAATTGAAAGCATGTGTGTATTGTTTGTGTATTTATAGACAAGCACTCATATTTATTCAAATAATTAAAAAAAAAAAGTTCATTTACCTGTTACTACCACACACCAAATCCGGTTGTTGATACTTCCTGGCTTGTGTAGCCACTAGGTAACAAAAGCTCAACACTGCGCCATAGCATCCTGGAGCACTTCTGTTGTCTTTTGTACGTGATTCTGAGTTTGTACGTGCTTCTGAGTTTTTACGTGCTTTGGAGTTTGTAAGTGCGTCTGAGTTTTTACGTGTTTTGGAGTTTGTACATGCTTCGGGGTTTGTAAGTGCGTCTGAGTTTTTACGCGTTTTGGAGTTTGTACATGCTTAGAGTTTGTACGTGTTTTGGAGTTTGTACATGCTTTGTCTCTAAGGGCCACTATAAATATACTTTTATTTATTCACTCCACATAAAATGTAATAAATAAATCATATAATACAAAAAACAACTATTTACATTTTAAACTTTTGACTATTTAAATTTTCAGCTTTTTCCTTTTAAACAAATTTAACGTGAAACAACACAAAACACTGCAAACCACAACACAATTAAGTATAAATTAAAATATTAAAACAAAAAGAAGATGCACATTCTCTGTCATATGGGCCTGCATGATATCTGAATCCTTTATCATCTGCAACTGAAAATAGAGGATGATTACTATACCTTTCTAATGTGACGTCGTTGTCCCTCGCTCTTTTTCTCTCTGGCTCTGTTCCTGTGCTACTGCGAGTGTAACTAACGCCCCTCCCCCCTCTGCCCAGCGCAAAGTACAGGCCGCGCGTGCGGAGTTTAGTGGAAAAAAGGGCGAGGGTGAGGCTCGCGTCGTTCACTTCAAAGACCCGGCTCTAAGAGCCATTTCGTTCGCGAACGACCCATCACTAGTGTTTTGAGATACTTCCCATTGCATTGAACAAGCAGAAACTAGCATTGATTTGAGTAACATGAAATATTTTTTACACAGTATTTAGTAGGGGTGCAACGATACTCATATCGATATTGAACCGTTCGATACAGTGCTTTCGGTTCGGTACGCATATGTATCGAACAATACAAAATTTTAAATTTATTTTATCAACTTTTCTTCTGACAATGCTGTCTGTGTTGAGAGCTCAGTGGATCTGCGTTCAACTACTCCGCCTAGGCTGCACTGTTGAGCGCAGATCCACTGAGCACAGCGCAAGCTAGCAAGACAGAAGCTAAACTCGTTGCAACATGGCAAATTGAACCTCCCCCACCCTCATTCAGATCTGGCCTTTGGAACTATTTTGGTCTTCATGTGAAGTATGACCCTGAAGGTAAGCGCGTCATGGACAAAAGTAAAACAGTATGTCGGATGTGCCACGCAATGCTCAATTACATGGGTGGGAACTAGTGCGTTAGCGCAGTTAGCTCGTTAACGTGTTGACACCGTCCAGCCCCACGCATGGGGCGATCCGCCGGTAGCTCGTTAATGGAGATTTGCCGTGTTGCGGCGTTAACCTCATTTCAGATTAACGCTGACAGCACTAGTGGGAACACAACGAATATGATTGTACATCATCCTAGTGCAAAGACAAGTGGAAGCAGACAAAAACAACAAGCATGCATGCTACAAACTTTACCCGAGTCATTTAGACAGCCGTTAGCACATGATTCTCCTTATGGGGACCTGATATGTTTAATATGCTGCTGAGAATATAGCCCAGAAGAAGCGTATAGTATAGCTTTTATTTTGGAAAGAGCCATTTCTCTGTAATAAACTCTCTTTTCCAAAGATGAGTGATTCCTCGATCAGATAGATTTATTTTTGTATTACTTTGTTGTTTCAGCAACATTAAATTTAAAAACTGTACTTTTGAGTTAAAATATCTATTTATAATTTTAATAAATGGCATTAAAAAAGCATGAACATTTTTTTGTATCAAAAAAATATCGAACCGTGACACCAAAGTATTGAACCGAACCGTGAATTTTGTGTATCGTTGCACCCCTAGTATTTAGGTGTAAGTATCTTTTCTACTGACACTGATAATGAATGAGCTCCAGGTTTTTCTCATATACTAAACACCAACTTTTTACTACATCATTTATGACTGAGCACATTCCCAGGTTACCAATAAATCATCAGTGATGAATGTAGAATCCAGAAGATTCTCCTGCTTGTTTTTCACCCGAGCAGGATGCTGGTGACAGTGCAGAAGAAGCTCTGAGAGATGATGAATTTGCTGATCACACAGTCATTGATTGAGGCTGTTTGAAGCCTTGTCTTTATTGATCCACGCAGCCTGAGAGTGACACCACATATTTGTGGTCAGTCTTGTGGTAGATTTGGAGCCACATTCACTATCCATAAATTGAGTTTATTACCAGAATCAGTAATAAGGTGAAGAATCAGTAGCTTCTTGTTTGTACTGGTATTCTGATACAGCAAAGTGATGCAGCAGTTGTAAAACAGTTGAACCCTTAATGTGGTGGAATTGGTTTAATGTCATCACCACAATCTATGCCACCTACTCTGTAAGTGCTTTGATTATAAAGAAATTTAGTTTATATAGTGAACAAACTAGGATTAGATGAATTAAAATGGTTGTTAAACACTGAGTGTATTTTAGCACCCTGTAGTTGTTTGTGTTTTAACAAGTCAGCTGAAGAAAAACTTCATGCCTAAAGATATTCTTGCCTAAAACCATTTTTCCTAAAATTTGGCATCAACAGCAATTCCACAATTCACCGTGAACAGTCCAAGTTCAAGTCATGTTTAAAATTTCACATCTTATGTTTACTTTTGTTACATATGTAGTAAAGATGGCAGGATACATTAGACAGCAGTGACTTTTATTGAATAGGATTATCCTTCAAATGAGAATGTCCGCATTATTTACAATCGTTGCTGCATATGACCCACAGTGCAGTGATGTGATGAGAAAGGTGTATAGACATATCAGGTACTCACACTAGTGAAGGAATGGTACAAAGTAAATAGGAACTGAGCCAAATCGCTGCAGTGCTTCCTCTGATTACATTTTAAATTGCAGACATAAATTTCATCTATTTTGGCTCTCGGAGGAGGCGGACGCATCTTTCCCCCTCTCCCTCCCTTGGCTTCCCTGCTGCTTCTATGTGTTTGTCTAGTCTCGTCTAACTCTAACCCTCAAAGAGTTTCTCAGTCTTGTCCCCTAAAGCCTAAAGTAATATGGATTTGATCCAATTGTCCTGTAGAGACGTTTGCTGCCGGATACTCGATGGTCGGTTGCATCGTGTGTCTGACGACACTCGATGGAGGACATTGAACGACATCTACCTATGTATTAGGAACCACGATAACAGAGTTCGGGCTGATTGGAGCTGGCTTGAACCTGTCTTATTGAAGAACAAGAAGCTGCTACAGCTGTTCAAAATCCCATAAGGCTGGCCGACTTGATAGACGATTGGCAGGGCTGTGAGTACTCAGACTGTGTTTTGAACGCAGTATGGATAAGATCTCGGAGAAGCTCATGGCTCTGCAATATGGATAACATCTTGGAGAAGAACAATGGGAACTGAGATAATTGGTGACCAGTGATGGACATTATACCAACTGCAAAAATTGGATGCAGTTGTTCGCACTAAACCCAAACATTCACCATCTTCACTCATGCGGCTATCCCGCTGGCGCCAGCTGAATCAAACCTGTATAAAACATTTCAAATTACTTGTGACTTGTGATTATTATGCTATTCCAAAGTATTTAAAAATAAGTATAAGAGGCAAAAGTGTAGCCTTTAGCTTTAATAAAAATTGACTTCAGTTTACCTTTAGGTCCTCATCAGCGTTTGAGTTTCTGGCATTACTATCAACATCAACATTGGCTTTCCGCATCAATAACTGCAGGTTGTGAAAATGTTTTTCGACATTCTCACCACTACAAGGACTCCCAAAAACAACTGCAGCACTTTGAACCATGTCACTGAGGTCTTTTAAGGAAGTTGCAGTAGTGAAGACTCTCAACAGTGTGCATTGCAAGATGGTAGTTCTTTGGTGCACTGCAGTTTAAGAAGAAATTATCTTTAAGTGTTTCCAAAACAGTAATAAACAGTTTTCCCAAATTGAAAAATGAAATGCCATGTCACATGTCACAATAAAAAACAAACAAACAAGTGAATACTGTATTAAAACGACTACACTTACTACTTTTTACAGATCTCCTTGGCATTCTTCATAACATAACTAAGGCATCTGTGAAGAATTGGAACCTCGAAGTCTTCCTTGTTTCCTTTCCCCGAAGTGATGTTATAATTATGATTTATTGTGTCCGACAGATTTTTTTTTGCTAAAGCTAAACAGATAGCTTGCATTAGGACCATAGATCCATCACACGTAAGCATTACAGCTGAATGCATGGCTTTGCGCCCAAAGGCCCTTGCAACATCAGTCAGAAATGCTTCCAGAAAATATGTGACCGAGGCAGTGGTATGGTCACATGTTAAATATGTAGCCACTGGTAGGGGAGAGCATGTTTTCCATGGATTCCTTACTACAAGTTCGTAAATACAGAAAGGAGGCAAACACTTTCTTTTTTTCATGATACTTCCTGTAGCATCCAAATAAACTAAGTCCTCCCGACAGCGGCTCTGGAAAATTTCAATGCTCTTGGAAGACCATAAAAAAGCACCTTTTGGATGTAACATCACTTTCTGCAATACATCCTCTGGGTTGTTCTTCTTGTTTGCCACCATTAACTGGAGACTCATAATCTCATTATGATGAAGACGACTTTTCTTTCGGATTTCCAATGCTATGTTTCTCAACACTTGAGGAGTTGGAACTTCATCTCTACACCCCGATTGCACAACATCATCATCCATTTTGCTCATTTTTTCCAGATACATGGCTCTGGGTAATTGTTTTTCCAATTCATGGTCAATTTTATCTCTCTTATGAGCTCTTACTGGTCTTCTTTTCAGTTCATAGTGGTTGTGCACACACTCGAGATCTTGAAAATTGACTTTCGCCTTTAGATCGTCTTCTTTATCTACAGTGACATTGACAGTGACTGGACAATCCTCGAAACTGCAGTAACCCAGACACCAGAAGAAAGGGCCCTTTCTTACTGAGTCCAAAGCCTGGACTCTGTGCCCTTTGAAAGCAAAGGAACAATATGGAAACACTGTCCGTAGTCTGTCTGAAATCAGATTTGTCCACTGTAGTCCCTTGTATCTTCTTTGGGATCTCTTATTTTTTAGATTAGCCCATTCTTTCCTTTTCAAGAAAAAAAAAAAGTTGGTTCAAGTGGAACCCTGATTCTTATGAATCCATCATCAGATGAGTTGCTGTTAGGCTACAAAAGAGAAAAAATTCATTTAGTGAGAAAAAGTTTTGTTCCATGTTACATAACTACTGTAATATCTGTAAATATACTTGAAATACTCGTGTATTTTAAGTATATTAACAGCCAGTGTTTTTAATTTTGGAATATATAGCAAAAATTCATGTCGAGAAGTGTCATTAAATAGAAATTGCATTCTATGTTACAACATTTGATAAAATTCTTTATTTAATTGTATATTGTGTTTTTACAAATATTTTTATGTAATATAACGTGGTCATTTAAACAATGATACTAGCACCAATCATAACTTATTTGAAAGCATTTTTAATGACTGACCTGCTCAGGAGACAGCTGTCCGTCCTCCTGCAAGGAGATGTCCGGTGTCAGGAAAGCGGCAGCTGATAGTTTTTCTGGTTGCTATTACATGAGTTGAGGGGTGTAACTTTAGTGTAATTACATGTAAATGTTAAAGAGAAATTATGATAGTACAGACAGACTGACCTGCTCAGGAGATGGAGATGTCCGGTGTCAGAGAAGTGGCAGCTGATAGTTCTTCCTGTTGAAAATGACATTACCCGTAACAATATTCACTTTAGGGATAATTTCAACAGTAATAGACTGACTAAAATGTGGTATATCAACATATTTAATAGCAAACACATAGAATTTTATTTATGGAACCTGCTCTGGTGGCTTTTGTCCGTTATCTGAATCCCCTTTGACTGGTATAGACAAGTTCTGTAGAGAACAGCATACATTTTTAATAAATTTCATTTTAACGACATAATTTAATACAATACAAATTTATCTTTTTAGAGAAATCAGAATTCATTGAAAGATTATTTCCCGTATGGACAATTTGAAAGGGATATTATTTTGAAAGGCAAAATCAGAATGACTTGAGATCAACATGGTATCACTGTGGGATGGAATACTGTCAATATAGACAGTAATTATTCTGTGGAAACAGCAATTTTCCATTTTAGAGCTTTCTGAATTCATGGAAAATGCACACTGATATATGGTCAATTTGAAAGGGCCATTATTTTGAAAGGCAAAACAAGAATGATTAATATTGACATGATATCATTATGGGGTTGTATACTGTCAATATAGACTGCAACTAGTCTGTGGAAACGTGAGTTTTTCATTCTGAATTAATTAAAAGAGTAGTTCAAAAATAAACATTCAGAGGGCTTTTACTTTGAAATCCAAAAGGAGATGGCTTTAGTTGAGCTTTTATTTTGAAATCAGGTTTTCACATCTTTTGCCATAATACTCAGAATACACAGGGAATGTAAAACAAAGTGGAGGCTAGCTTGACTGCAATGCTGGAATTGGAGGCTGGCTTGACACCAGTAAAACCGAGGTGTGTGTAGTCTGTACGGGAGACTGGCAGCTGTAATTGCAGCAAAAGGTGGTTCTACCAAGTATTGACTCAGGGGGCTGAATAATTACGCACACCCCACTTTACAGGTATTTATTTGTAAAAAATGTTTGGAATTATGTATGATTTTCGTTCCACTTCTCACGTGTACACCAATTTGTATTGGTCTTTCACGATGAATTCCAATAAAATTCATGTTTGTGGCTGTAATGTGATAAAATGTGGAAAAGTTCAAGGGGGCCGAATACTTTTGCAAGCCACTGTATGTTGAGTGCAGATAGATATATAGTGTATATAGTTATATAGGTATACATATCATACAACAATCCACCACACTACCACTCTAAACATGGGTTGAACACGATGGCTGCCACTATATTGATGTGACAGAATCTGTTCTCCACTCTCGACATTGGTGTACATGATGCTCTGTGATGCATCTGCATAATAAAGAGAGGGTGTTTTCTGAATTCAAAAATTTTAATATGAAAACAACTCTATTACCAGTTTGCTCTGTGTATATGTCTATGGAATGGCAGGGTGATTTTCCAGTGTTTGTGCTGAATAATGCTACTTGAAGTGCTTGATGAGTTGGTGAACTGTGTGATTAAGAGACTGAAATAGTGTTGTGCATGTTTTTATTCTTGTCTGCTTTGCCACAAATTTTGATTTAACTTCTTTCACAACTGAGCCTTTGCCTTGGGTTTGATAACTAAAGGCTCCACACTAAAACTGATGGAATAGATTGGAATCTCTGATTATTCACTCAGAATTATTCTTAGAAACTACAATAGGCCATCCAACTAATTAGGTTGCTTTGGAAGGTAACATTGTAATGTGTATCCAATTTTAAATGTGAATTTTCAATTTTCAATCAGCATATTCCCTTAATATCAATTACAAGGCATGTATGACATTATGATTGTGAGCTGAGCCCCCTAAAAGCTTGAACCTAGAATCACACCTGTCACTGGGTAAAATGAAAATAGCTGATATCAAGTCCATTACATGGTAGCTGATGACCCAGGAAATATCCTTCTGTTTATCTCATTGCGAAATCTCATGCAGAGTACACACTTCGCACTATTTAAACTGCTTTACTCAGCCTAGAGTTGCTGGCATATGTGGAATTCACTTTACACCCCACCTTCTTCCCAGCTCCACCTTTTGTGTTATATATTATATGGAAAAAATACCAGGCTGCCTACATATTATATTTACATGAGCTTCTCAGCCATGAAACCCATTCCAGCTTACAGTTTTGTGCTCCTACTAATGTCAGAGGAGGTTTGGAAGCCTGCAGTTACTTAGTCAGCAGAGTGTTGTTGACTGCAGGCACATGCACAATAATAACATGGACTGAACCACCACTCACAACCACTAGCACTAGCACCTCTGTAGAAACTATCTACACCCTCACTTATCTTAACTGCACTACTGTATAGCTCTGTGTAAATAATCATTCTGTACATTCGATAATCTTTAATCCTACAACTGTTTACAACTTGCATAGTTCCCATTTCTGTATAGCTGTATATCTCAGATTCTGTAAAGTTATTTATTTCATATTCTGTATAGTTTTTCATATTTATATCCTGTTCATATCCTGTACATAGCTTGTACTCACTACAGCCTGTACATACTTATAGTTATAGAATATTCACAACATACTTCATACCGTGTACATTATAACATACCATAATAGACCCATTTCTGTAATATACTCACATATCTATATTATTGCTAATATATATTGTAATATATCTATATCACTAAAGCACTTCTGGATGGATGCAAACTGCATTTCGTTGCCCTGTACCTGTGCATGTGCAATGACAATAAAGTTGAATTCTATTCTATTCTATTCTATGCAAAGCTGAGGGCACTGGCTTCCATTCAGTTACCAAAAAAGTCAATCTTGTGGTTGGAAAGTCATTTTAAGTGTTTTATTTGTGCTCATTATTATGAAATCACAATATGCATTCAGAAATATTTTAAGAAAATATAATTCTGAATAAAATCTCAATAAAATACAATAGAAATACAAGGGGTTTTTTTGTCAAAGTGCTGCATTACTGAAATCCTCCATCACTCACGTTTCACTTTACGTTTACACATCCCAGTGTATATACACCTAATAAGGTAGAAAGTGGTTAAAAGCACAAGCAGCATAGCTCCAGCCAGGAACAAAACTACATCTACAGAGTGGTAGGAGTACCAGGGCATTCTGTAGGACTGTGCTTTCAGGTGAGCTGCTCCTTTGTGCCTCATGACAAACTCTATCCAGAAGAGGGCGTTATCCAGTGGCTTTACTGGCTTATCTCTGTGTAGCCTGGAAAGTCTCTGCATGTTCGTCCTGTACGAGGGATCACTCAGGACTTCCTCTATGGCCTTCAGGAAGTTGTTGTCTTTGTCCACTGTAGTTAATGTAAGTATCTTAGCTCCTCCTCTGTCTTTCAGACGTAGCAGGTTGTCATACTGATCAAAATAAAAGGATATTCCTACAACTGGGACTCCATGATAAATAGCTTCTTGGACTCCATTTGTTCCTCCATGTGCCACAAACAGTTTTATTTTTGGATGTCCTAAAAGGTCATTCTGTGGCATCCAGTCCACCAGTAAAGTGTTATTACCCAGATTGGCTGGTCTATTACCTTTATACTTCCAGATCACTTTCTGTGGCAGTTTAGCAAAAGCTGCAGCGATCTCATTTGCTATGTCAGAAGGAAGTTCAGTTATAAAAGTCCCCAAAGACATGAGGATGAAGCCATGGTCTCCAGAACTCTGCACAAAGTCCCCCAAGTGCTGAGGCAGAGGTTTAGCAGGTTTGCACTGGAACCCTCCAATATAAACAACATTAGGCATTGTGGGCCGTGGGTACTCAAACACAAAGTCCACTCTCATCAGCCAAATGTCTGCATCAATCATTAACTCATTAAAATCATAACCAGGCCCAAGATATTTGTCAGTTAATTTCTGGTATACTAGTTTAGCCGCCAGGTTGTTTATTTTTTGTGTTATGATGTGTAAAACCACGTTTTTAACTCTCTGAGAAAAGGTCATCTTGTCAGTATACCCAGTTCCAGTCACAGGAATGTAAGATAATGGTGATGAAGCTATGGAAAAATGAGCCTCCGTAAATATTACCCAGCGAACATTATAAACCAATGGAAGGTTCAAATATTTGGCCAGAATGACTCCAACACCTGAACAGGGGTCAGCAAGCAACAGGTCAAACTTGCTGTCTTTCAGTTTTCTTATCAAGTCGCTGTCATCTAGTATTGCAGATACAAAATCAGCTAGAGCTTTGTAAACATCAAGAATTGTGCTGAACATCCCTACACTCCTTTGAAGAATATCCGTCAAGGGGATGGCCCCTCGTTCGAAAAGTATGCCCTCGGACACAATTCTTGTCATGAATTTCTGAATCAAGATGTTCTCCACTGGAACTGTAATGGTATTATAAGATGAGTCATCTTTTAAATACCAGCTGTTACTTGGACGTAAAACAGTGATGTTGTGTCCTCTAGAGTCTAAAGCTTTTAGTAGAATGTCCATGTTTACCCAGTGGCTGCCTTCAGAGGGAAAAACTAAGATGTTACCTCCTTCACAGGCTGTGGGAATACGGATGAGCAGGTGGAAAGCAGTGCAGTAACAGATCGCCCTCATCTGAGGAAAAAAACAAACTCAAAGTTATTGACATGATTTCTTTTCCTTTCCTTGATTCTTTTTTTCCCCTTTTTTTGACGCAGTGAAAATGCACTGTTATAGTTTCAAATAGGGTTTTTTTTTCCTCTAACTTGGCTGCAATTTCATGACATCATTAAATAGATAAAATTACTTCTTCATTTTTCCCCATTGTAAATTTTCCGATTTCGAAAGGGGATGTCCTTGCCAAAAGGAGTATCTGAGCTTTAAAATTATGCAAATAGTAGCGCATTAAAAACACTTATTAAAAGGACTAGTCCCTAAAACACACTAACAGTTCGTGTCCCAAGGTAATTATTATTACTTTGATTAATGCAGACTGTTAGATATTAAGTTTAAATGTGATTCCCAGACTATCCACGTTCTGAGCACCATTTTCTGCAAAGTTAACTTGTAAATTCCAGCAACATTCCTCAGCCAACATAAAGCCAGTAACACATTAACCCAGGTTTACTTACTGTGATCATATCGTTCTTTCTCTTGGAAAGGTCAGTGTTAAGAGGGCTGCTTTGTGTAGCGACAAACCGAGCTGTATGTAATTATGTTGTCCTTAGCGGAGGAGCTAAACCTCGATGCATCCGATGCAAGATGCACTAAAGCCCAGTATCTGTGAGTTTCCGGAAGCAACAGGTAATTTGTTCGTGATAATGAAGTTACTTATTGACTTTTATACCTAGATCGAAGTGCATGTTGACAATTACATCTGCTTATGTGAGTACTTTGTCTACTAGTCTTTATGGCTAAATGCATTGTCATTTAGGCATTTTTTTAAACACAATCCAAAACTCATTCAAGTTAACAACAGTACAGGGCAGCATGAAAACAGGTTTTCTGTCCTGTGTTGTGATGTCATGATGTTGCTGTTTCAGCAGCGTGGTCTGTCATCAGTAGACTAATTAGACTTTCGTTGTGCTGGCAGACAGAAGATTAAGAGGTAATCTCATGAGACAAATCAGTGATGCAGTTTTGAAACAGGCTTTTACTGAACTATAGCAAAAGTTCAAACTATTCTAATAATGCAGGGACATTGCTGTAACTTATAAAGTATATGCCTATTTTTATTTATCTCTAGATAACATCAAAAGTGTTAGTTGTTGTAACTTAAATCACTAGGGATTATTAGTTAATTATTAGCTGATGTGCGCTGTTATTTTAGTTTGTTAAAATTTTCTATTCCTATTCTGGTTGAATTAGGTTTCAGTGTTTTTTTTTTTTAATAGTACAGCTCCAAATCCAGGTGACAGTAAGTCAAAATGATGGTTCCTGTCTATGTCCAGCAGCAGGCTGTATTCAGTTTGAATATTGCTAAAGACTGATATGGATCAGTTTATGCCTTTTATTTACTGCCATATTTAACTTTTGGGTGATGCCACAAAGATTGAAAGAGAAGGAGAGAAAGGGAGAAAGCAGGATCAAGAATGCAAAGAGATAGAACAAAAAGAAGCAAAGAGTGGATATGTAGTCAACCCCAAAAAGCTCATTCTGTTCATCTGGACGTAGCGTTTTCAGTGGGAGAAAGGTTTCGTCACTCATCCAAGTGACTTCTTCAGTCTCAGCTGACTGCAGGTTTCCTCATTTTTATAAACAGTACATTGCACAATGACTGAAACTAGCAGCACTGAATGAAGAATGGGCTGGGAGGTCAGTTCCTTTATCATTAATATGTGACATGTAGTCAAATTCACCAAAAAATTATAAAGCTGTAGCTTCTGTTTTACCCACATTCACTTATGATGATTTTGCATAATTTAGCAGAGTGCTGAACAGTTTTAAAACCCCAGACCTGCTCGTATAATAATTATTATATGATTATATTTTTGTTATTTTCCAGCAATTACAATTCAAGTCGACTGAGGAAGATGGAGACAGAGAGAGAGAGGCCCGAGAGCTTGTACAAGAACCAAAAGAACAAGTGAACAAATAATGAAGCTAGCTGAAAAAAAGCCCTGCATTTTTAACAAAGTAATTTTTCATGTATTTCATTGGTGCTTTGCATGCTTTTCCAGTAGCAAACTTAAAAAATATTGATAAGAATTGTAGCATTTTACAGGATTCATACCACTCTAAACATGGCTTGAACACGATGGCTGCCACTATATTGATGTGACAGAATCTTTTCTCCACTCTCGACATTGGTGTACATGATGCTCTGTGATGCATCTGCATAATAAAGAGAGGGTGTTTTCTGAATTCAAAAATTTTAATATGAAAACAACTCTATTACCAGTTTGCTCTGTGTATATGTCTATGGAATGGCAGGGTGATTTTCCAGTGTTTGTGCTGAATAATGCTACTTGAAGTGCTTGATGAGTTGGTGAACTGTGTGATCAAGAGACTGAAATAGTGTTGTGCATGTTTTTATTCTTGTCTGCTTTGCCACAAATTTTGATTTAACTTCTTTCACAACTGAGCCTTTTTTTTGGGTTCGATAACTAAAGGCTCCACACTAAAACTGATGGAATAGATTGGAATCTCTGATTATTCACTCAGAATTATTCTTAGAAACTACAATAGGCCATCCAACTAATTAGGTTGCTTTGGAAGGTAACATTGTAATGTGTATCCAATTTTAAATGTGAATTTTCAATCTTCAATCAGCATATTCCCTTAATATCAATTACAAGGCATGTATGACATTATGATTGTGAGCTGAGCCCCCTAAAAGCTTGAACCTAGAATCACACCTGTCACTAGGTAAAATGAAAATAGCTGATATCAAGTCCATTACATGGTAGCTGATGACCCAGGAAATATCTCATTGCGAGATCTCATGCAGAGTACACACTTTACACTATTGAAACTGCTTTACTCAGCCTAGAGTTGCTGGCATATGTGGAATTCACTTTACACTCCACCTCCTTCTCAGCTCCACCTTTTGTGTTATATATTATATTAAAAAAAATACCAGGCTGCTTACATATTATATTTACATGAGCTTCTCAGCCATGAAGCCCATTCCAGCTTACAGTTTTGTGCTCATACTAATGTCAGAGGAGGTTTGGAAGCCTGCAGTTACTTAGTCAGCAGAGTGTTGTTGACTTTTATGCACCATCTGCATCAGCAGTCAGTGATCCCACTCCCATGCAGGCACATGCAAAGCTGAAGGCACTGGCTTCCTTTTAGTAAGTATTTATTACCAAAAAAGTCAATCTTGTGGTTGGAAAGTCATTTTAAGTGTTTTATTTGTGCTCATTATTATGAAATCACAATATGCATTCAGAAATATTTTAAGAAAATATAATTCTGAATAAAATCTCAATAAAATACAATAGAAATACAATGGGTTTTTTGTCAAAGTGCTGCATTACTGAAATCCTCCATCACTCACGTTTCACTTTACGTTTACACATCCCAGTGTATATACACCTAATAAGGTAGAAAGTGGTTAAAAGCACAAGCAGCATAGCTCCAGCCAGGAACAAAACTACATCTACAGGGTGGTAGGAGTACCAGGGCATTCTGTAGGACTGTGCTTTCAGGTGAGCTGCTCCTTTGTGCCTCATGACAAACTCTATCCAGAAGAGGGCGTTATCCAGTGGCTTTACTGGCTTATCTCTGTGTAGCCTGGAAAGTCTCTGCATGTTCGTCCTGTACGAGGGATCATTCAGGACTTCCTCTATGGCCTTCAGGAAGTTGTTGTCTTTGTCCACTGTAGTTAATGTAAGTATCTTAGCTCCTCCTCTGTCTTTCAGACGTAGCAGGTTGTCATACTGATCAAAAAACACAGGTATACCCACAACTGGGACTCCATGATAAATAGCTTCTTGGACTCCATTTGTTCCTCCATGTGCCACAAATAGTTTTAATTTTGGATGTCCTAAAAGGTCATTCTGTGGCATCCAGTCCACCAGTAAAGTGTTATTGCCCAGAGTGGCTGGTCTGTCACCTTTATACTTCCAGATCACTTTCTGTGGCAGTTTAGCAAAAGCTGCAGCGATCTCATTTGCCATGTCAGCAGGAAGTTCAGTCACAAAAGTCCCCAAAGACATGAGGATGAAGCCACGGTCTCCAGAACTCTGCACAAAGTCCTCCAAGTGCTGAGGCAGAGGTTTAGCAGGTTTGCACTGGAACCCTCCGATATAAACAACATTAGGCATCGTGGGCCGTGGGTACTCAAACACAAAGTCCACTCTCATCAGCCAAATGTCTGCATCAGTCATTAACTCATTAAAATCATAACCAGGCCCAAGATATTTGTCAGTTATTTTCTGGTATACTAGTTTAGCCACCAGGTTGTTTTGTGTTTGTGTTATGATGTGTAAAACCATGTTTGTAACTCGCTGAGAAAAGGTCATCTTGTCAGTATACCCAGTTCCAGTCACAGGAATGTAAGATAATGGTGATGGAGCTATGGAAAAATGAGCATCTGCAGTTATTACCCAGCGAACATTATAAACCAAAGGAAGGTTGAGATATTTGGCCAGAATGACTCCACCACCCCAGCAGGGGTCAGCGAGTATCACGTCAAACTTGCTTTCATTTAAGTTTCTCATCAACTGTTTGTCATCTACTATTGCTGTTACTAGTTCACCTATAGTTCTGTGAATGTCAACAAATTTGCTGAACAGCCCTACACCCATGTGGATAAAACCTGACAAGGAAAGAGCACCTTGTTCAGATTCTATGAGCTTAGCCACCATTTTTGACATAATCTCCTGAGTCACAGGGTTTTCCACCGGAACTGTTAAAATATTATAACTAGAGGAAATATCATTGATGTACCAGCTTTTACTGGAACACAGAATTGTTATGCTGTGTCCTCTAGAGTGCAAAGCCTTTAGTAGAATATCCATATTTACCCAGTGGCTGCCTTCTGAAGGAAACACTAAGATGTTACCTCCTTCACAGGCTCTGGGAATAGAAATGAGCAGCAGCAAAGCAGTGCAGCAATAGATCACCCTCATCTGAAATGAAGAAAAAAAAATGAATTTACTGACATGAAAAAGATGTTCACAGTGGAAACGGACTATGAAAATTTCAAACTACATTTTTTTACTTTGTCAATGAAAAGTTTGAGAGTGATGCAATCACAAGCCATCCATATATGCTCTTGCACTTTCATGATTTATTAAGCAACTTTCTGTTTCATCACTGACATTTTTGAATTTGTAATAATATTTATAATAACATATTTGAAGTTGGTACAAGTTTTGTCATTGGTGCAGATAATTTATTAGCTTGAGGTAGGTTGCACGTTTTAAAAAAAGAAGGCGTGTAACTGCATAATTGGGAGGTTTTTTATTTTATTTTATTTTTTATTTAATTAATAAAAAGATACTGACAGCGAGCTGCTGAAAGCGGATGACGTAAGAGTCTACCGAATGTTGATTGGTTGACAAAATAGAGAAGCAGAGCCACTGAATGTAGAGAACGGAGCTACGACGGTGTTCACCGGGAACGGAAGAAGCACGAAACAAACAATAAAGATTAAAAACTGCAGTATTAAAAGTGCAGACGGTGGCTGCAATCGACACTTTTCATTGTTTTCAACGTTCTGCTTCGGCTCTTTGTATGCTATAACTCTGCTCTTCTCCGTGTCTGACCGATGGATCAACAATAGTATAAGCATGCGTAGCCCACACACCAGTTGTACCACATATTTTTGACACTGCTTCCAAGGACAATAAACCCTCTCTGCAGCTAAACAGGTAGCCCCAACTACCCGGGGACTAGAGCAGAGAGCCTCGGTGGTTTTCAACACCGTTTTTTGGGCGGGGGTTCCACAAAAACCCACAAAGCTTAAGAGTAGGCCACTAACTCCAGTCGCAATTTGAGCAGAGCTTTTACGTGGAGTAGCAAGGTTAAGTTAATTTTCCGTATATACAGTCACATTAACACAAAGCGTTTCTACTTACTGCTGGACGTTTGGTTTCTCCGCACAAGAAATGTAAAGAGCCTGTTTTCCAGAGCGCCAATGAACGAAATCTGTTCAATTAATGTTGCTATGCAGGATAGAGAAGAACTGAATCACAATCCAGGATGCACGTTGAAGCCTGGAAGGCAGGAAGTAATAACCCTATCTATCTGTGTTCAAAGGTGACGGGGATACTTGGAAAGCAAAGGTGTGTTTATGTACTCTGGATCAAAGTTAGTGCGTCATTTATGAATTAACTGAAATTGTACACTTTTTCATTTTCACTGAATAAGGAATTAAATTCCAGTGTTTTGTCAGCACAGTCTGTAGGCGTTAACCATTATAAAGATTGTTTTTGTTATGCATTGAAAGGTTTATATTGAAGCTGCATTTCTTAATGGATAAGTCATTCTGTATTCATTTTGTAATTTTGTTTGAATGATTCTTAATTCTTAGCTTTGTATTTGTTTCTGTGTAATGTCATGTAAATGTTATGCGACCTTAATGAGGTTTGATCGTTTCTAAATTTGCAACCATTCTAAATTTATTGGTTTATAATATATAAGAGTTTCATATGTCGATATATAGCCTATGTAGATGCATGTCGGTGCATCTATGGTGGTTTATTGCACATACTAAAACTTTGGCTGTGAAATAACTGCAAGAGATGAATGTCTTCTGCTCATCTGCAAATCCTGAAATGTTTTTTCCAGGATTTGATTTTTTTTTGTAAAGATTTGCATATAACAGATAATTCTGATATTTTTCAGAAAGGTCTCCCATTACCGTTTCACAGATGCTATGAAAAGTATAATAGGTTATATTTAACAGGTTTTAATACTAAATAACAAGACTGCTTTTACACACATAAGCCCTGCATACTCACACAAAATTGTGTTTTGTTATGTATTTAGTATTTTATAAAACAAAAGATATGACAGTAAAATGTAAATATGCTGCACTACTTTGGAAAATGGTTTTCCAACAGAATTTGGTTAATATTTATCTTCCCCCTTGCATGTTAACATTTCTGCATCCCACAATATGCTGTCACCATGGAAGCAAACATATTGACACAGAATTGTGGGGGGGGGACAAGTATCACAAAATACATCATCATGTGTGGCAGTGGGCACCAGGTAATGATCTGGAAACTGTTGGTTAGATGCAAAGCAGAGTGGCAGTGGCAGAGCTTACCATTAGCTGCTGTGGAGAGGCAATGAGGTGGCTGCATGGAGGGTGCAATTATTCTTGCCTGTTATTAGTGACCACGAGAATGTTAGAGAAACGGGAAGGATGGAAAACGGTGATGGTGCTGGGGGCTGGGGGCGGACTCTCCTAAGGAACAGGAGGAGGAGGGGATGAGCATGCGTTGCCTGTTCACAATTGGAGGCAGCAGGGAGTGAAGCAGCATCTGTGTAAGGCGAGAGAAAGAACCTGCATGTAATGGAGGAGCAGTACAGCAGCACTGCCGCTGTTGTTTGGACACTAACTACCTTCACATCCACTGTTAATCACTCTTAATGGGACAACCTCAGAGCAGGTATGGATACAGCAGCTGCATGCTCACATATTAAAATGTAATTTTTATCTTGGAGAGGGTCATCTTAGCAAGGTGAAGGTAGAACATATTCTTGACTTATGCAGATGTTGTTCTGGATGTTATAAGTGTGGTTGCAGTTTATTATTTAGTGTAGATGATGCTTATTTGTTTTTCACAGCCTTTCCCCTGAAATCCCTAAATAAGATTTTATTCGGCTTTAATAAAGACGAATAACTTGGGATTTGAGCGTTTACCCAAGGCAAGATTTATTTACCCAGATGTATAAAGAAGCCACGGTTTTTAATAACTATTGTTTTGAATATTTTATTTTCCAGCTCTGGGATGCCCAAGGTACCAGCTGTGTGGATCGAGTGCCACCTCTGATATGATGTGGAGAGCAGGAGGGGCAGCCACCTCTCTCACACTGCTGCTGCCATTGGTGTGCTGGTGCTACCTGTGCCACTCACTACGTGAGTGTTTTATGACCTGGGGATGCCTGATGACAGAGTAGCAGAGTTTTCTACAGAATATTGAAAAAAAATTGCAAGAGTTCAGCTACAAGGAGTGACTCGTATCAGCATGTTAATATAAAATTTTATAATTTGTGCATTTGCTGTGAGTTTAGAAAAACAAGTTAGCTATCCTCTTACTGATCAAATATGTAAAAAATTCTAAAGCTAGTAACTAAAAGACTGTGTTCAATTTTAAATAGACTTCCTCTGAAGAAACAGAGTGCTTACTTTTTACTATGACACATGATTTTCGCCTAATACGTCAATAATTAACACTCTGTTTTCATTCGTTGTCATTGACCGAAAACAGAGGGTCTGTGTGGATAAGTGGATGGAAAAGATAACCTTTGGTTATGACAAAAGAATAACTGAAGTCACTCTTGGAGAATTAACTTAGTAGAGGTTATTGGTGGGCAGGTGAGGAACAGTAGAAAGTGAGAAAGGACAGGAATAATAATATAAACTATACTAACGGGAGGGAAGAAAGATCTGCTGCCATCATTAAAGTATATACAAATATACTTTATTTGTCAATTATTTTGTGATCTCTTGTTATTAATGTTTTACATATTTGCCTGACTGTGGCAGCATGTGATCTTTAGAGAATTTATCACTGGAATCCTCAGCAACTCACATTATATATTCCATGTTTATTGCATTACATGCTTAGTGTTTTGAGATGCTTCCTATTGCACTGAACAAGCAGAAGCTAGCATTCATTTGAGTAAATGATTTAACATGAAATATTTTTTACGCAGTATTTATGTGTAAATATCATTTGCTGATAGAATTCAACATTTGCTGACACTGATAATGAATGAGCTCCAGGTTTTTCTCATATACTAAACACCAACTTTTTACTACATCATTTATGACTGAGCACATTCCCAGGTTACCAATAAATCATCAGTGATGAATGTAGAATCCAGAAGATTCTCCTGCTTGTTTTTCACCCGAGCAGGATGCTGGTGACAGTGCAGAAGAAGCTCTGAGAGATGATGAATTTGCTGATCACACAGTCATTGATCGAGGCTGTTTGAAGCCTTGTCTTTATTGATCCACGCAGCCTGAGAGTGACACCACATATTTGTGGTCAGTCTTGTGGTAGATTTGGAGCCACATTCACTATCCATAAATTGAGTTTATTACCATGGAGGTGAAGAATCAGTAGCTTCTTGTTTGTACTGGTAAGCGATGCAGCAGTTGTAAAACAGTTGAAACCTTAATGTGGTGGAATTGGTTTAATGCCATCACCACAATCTATGCCACCTACTCTGTAAGTGCTTTGATTATAAAGAAATTTAGTTTATATAGTGAGCGAACTAGGATTAGATGAATTAAAATGGTTGTTAAACACTGAGTGTATGTTAGCACCCTGTAGTTGTTTGTGTTTTAACAAGTCAGCTGAAGAAAAACTTCATGCCTAAAGATATTCTTGCCTAAAACTATTTTCCTAAAATTTGGCATCAACAGCAATTCCACAATTCACCGTGAACAGTCCAAGTTCAAGTCATGTTTAAAATTTCACATCTTATGTTTACTTTTGTTACATAAGCAGTAAAGATGGCAGGATAAATTAGAAAGCAGTGACTTTTATTGAATAGGATTATCCTTCAAATGAGAATGTCCGCATTATTTACAATCGTTGCTGCATATGACTCACAGTACAGTGATGTGATGAGAAAGGTGTATAGACATATCAGGTACTCACACTAGTGAAGGAATGGTACAAAGTAAATAGGAGCTGAGCCAAATCGCTGCAGTGCTTCCTCTGATTACATTTTAAATTGCAGACATACATTTCATCAGTACACGTGCATGAAGCACAGTCTAACTGCAGTGTTTTATTTGGATATCGTTCTGAGGCTATACTCTGCAAATATTAACTGATGGCATCTTACACACTGGGAACCTAAAAGAAAAAAAACCATTGCTTAAATTTGTCTCTAGCTAACCATCATCACCCAGAACATCCCAGCTAAACACTAAAAATGTATTTTGAATGCTATATTCAAAAATACATTTCTTTTTGATCACTCCATTAGCAAAGGCTAAGTAGAAAATATTCGCTACCATGCTTGGCACTCATTGTAAAGGCTTCATACATTCTCTTTTGTTGTAGTAATCTTAATTATATATTCAGTATGAGTTTGGTTCCTAACTTTGGTTTGCAGAGGTCATAGCCAGAAGCGCTACACATAAAACTAATATAAGTTCAGAAAGGTAAATGCAGTGCTGTTTGAAAACATACAGGGAATGGTTTAATTTTTTTAACATGACTACCCTGTTAATAAGTAATGCTATATTTTCTGAATTACCTTAAAATAAACCAGTATAGATAGATAGACAGATAGATATAGATATTTTAAAAATCATGTCTTTTCCATCTCTTAGGTATTCCAAAACTCTCCTCCTACGCAAAAGCAGAAGACAAACTATTCAAATATCTCTTTAAAAACTACCAGAAATGGGTTCGTCCAGTGGAATACCTAAACCAGACAATCCGTGTGAGGTTTGGACTAGCTATTTCACAGCTTGTTGATGTGGTGAGTATAAATCAGCACTGATTATTACTGTGATAATGTTTATCTATTTGTTACCAAGAAATCATATGAAGGACATAAAATAGTTTGTTCAAAGATTAAATGCCATTTAAATCACTGCTCTGTTCTCTGCTCTCTAAAAATATAATGTATGTATCATTTAACATAAAATGTGAATGTTTTTTGTACAAAATGTGTTGTTTTACAATTCTAGGATGAGAAAAATCAGTTAATGACAACTAATGTTTGGATGAAACAGGCAAGTACCTCTATATCTGTACTTACAAAATGATGTAACATCATGTTGCGCCATTAATATTTCTATAGCACCTTTCTAATCTAAACTTACAAGAAATATTAAAAAATACATAAAGCACTTGAATAAAAAGAGGGCATATAATAATAGGAGGATGCTTATTCCACAGTCTTTGGGCCAAAACAGTAAAGGTACTCACCGGCTTTGTGTTAAGGCTTGACTGTGGAAGCTGTGACAGCAATTGATTCTCTTATCTGAGAGATCTGCTTGCTTAATGAAGAGTTAAGTATTTTGAGATATAATGTGGAGCTCTATCATGTAGTGATTTAAAAGTAATCAATACAGTCTTAAATTGGATTCTGCAGGAATTGTGAAGCCAGTGTAGCTCTGCAAGAGCTGAAGTAAAATGTTTCTTGCATTGAGTGTTTGTGAGTAGCGTTGCTGCCGTGTTTCGTACTAAATGTAGATGGAAAACTGCTGCATTGTTAAATGAGTAGCAGCATTCAATTACATTATTATATTCTGTCTGACCTTGGCAATATTTATAATCTGTAGAGATTAAGATTGAAGGGTTAATAGTCTCAGGATTTTGTTGTCCAACAGCAGGAAATTACACTATTAGGAATATAGTCAGGAGGAATGGGTGGTGGTTAGTGGTTAGGTTGTGATATTACTCTGGCCTAAATTTTAGTGGTCTTGTATTGAAGTTTGTTTGCCAGTGACAGGTGGGTCACACATGGGCCTTAACACTTTGTATTAACTGGATAGAAATAGCAGTCTTCACTCTGGGAATGGCTGCTTTGGCTTTTTAGGATGTATTATAACAGAACAGCATAGACTGGACAGGAAAGCTGGGATAGAGAGCCAGGAAAGTTATGTGGGAAATGCCCCAAAGGAGATTTGAATCTAGACTACTGCAATAGCCTTGAGGCATATGAGTCACACTCTCAATCCAGCAAGCTATACTAACACCCTATAAACCTGATTTCGTAAGGGGAGGCTGAATACACGCCTGCTTCTGTGTAAATAATCATTCTGTACAATACGATAATTTTTAATTCTACAACTGTTTATAACTTGCATAGTTCATATTTTTCTATAGTTTTTTTATTTCATAGTTTTTCATATTTATATCCTGTTCATAGCCTGTACATAGCTCGTACTCACTACAGCCTGTACATACTTATAGTTATAGCATATTCATAACATACCTTTATACCGTGTACATTATAACATACCATAAAAGACCCATTTCTGTAATATACTTACATATCTATATTATTGCTAATATATATTTGTAATATATCTATATCATGGCTAAAGCACTTCTGGGATGGATGCAAACTGCATTTCATTGCCTTGTACCTGTGACATGTGCAATGACAATAAAATTGAATTCTATTCTATTCTATCCTATTCTATTCTTATAATAGTCTGGTACATTGCCAGATAAAACTGGCATAGCAGTTCATTGTATGGAGCCATGTTCCCAGTGTATTCATGGTTCCTTGTTTTATCTCTTAACTGGTTAAATAATAATTGGCAATTATGGCTTGGATCGTATTTCTACCACCAAACTATCTTCTCAGAACCTCTTACCAGCCAAATACCAATTACCTAAAGACAGGATTTGTTGTGCTGTCATCTCCCTCCATCATGATAGCTTGAGGGAAACCAGATGTTTGTAACCGTCCTTTTTTCTTCTATCCAGTCATCTTGTTACAGTCCTTATCACTTTCCATTTTCTTTGCCACCACTACCAAATTTCTCTAGTCTAAAGAATAAGTTGTTGTCACTTCTAACTACGGTAGCGGTTCCTCCTTGTTCCCAGTCTCTGCACTAAGTCAACCAGCTACTAGCTCAGGTGCCATGAAATGATTACAAAAACTGACTTTCAAGAAAGGATATGAATTTTCAAATAAGTTAAATATGTATTTTAGCAACCCATTGATAGATTAGTTGTGGTTTTAATTGTTAAATTGACTCTTTTCCCTCACGTAGGAATGGACTGACATGAAACTCAGATGGAATCCTGATGAATACCTGGGCATCACATCGATCCGTGTCCCCTCAGACAGGCTATGGCTGCCGGACGTTGTACTGTATGATAAGTATGTCACTGTACTGTATATAAATAAGTTATTAAAAGATATAATGAAAAGCTTTTTCTTTTTTTCTTACATTTTCCTAATTTTCCAAATGATTTTCATGGTATATAAAGCAAAGAAAAAAAGTGGGGAGATGAAAATGAAGTAAAGGAAGTTGTTGTTCTGGATGTTGTAGGAGTACTCTTAAAGAAGCTGTTAGCTAAAATGTGGGCATATTTTTCTTAATAGTTCTGATGGACGCTTTGAGGGAACTATCACCAAGGCCGTTGTGAAGTACAATGGCACAATATTGTGGACACCACCAGCCAACTACAAGTCAGCCTGCACCATTGATGTCACCTTCTTTCCTTTTGACCTCCAGAACTGCTCAATGAAGTTTGGCTCCTGGACCTATGATGGCTCCCAGGTGAATTTCTATTATATAACAGCGTCTGCAGTACATTAATATTGTAATAAACACCGATTAATTAGATTCCCTTTTTGATTTAACAGGTGGACATAATTCTGGAGGACTTCCACGTAGACAAGCAGGACTATTTTGACAATGGTGAATGGGAGATAGTAAAAGCCACAGGCAGCCGTGGTCTGAGGACTGATGGCAGTTCTTCCTATCCCACCATTACCTACTTCTTCATTATCCGCAGGTTGCCTCTTTTCTACACCCTCTTTCTCATCATTCCCTGCATTGGCTTGTCCTTTCTTACCATTCTTGTTTTCTATCTGCCTTCAAATGGTGGTGAGAAGATCTCTCTCTGCACCTCAGTGCTGGTGTCGCTTACTGTCTTCCTCCTGGTCATTGAGGAGATCATCCCCTCCTCTTCAAAAGCAATCCCACTCATTGGGGAGTACCTGGTCTTTACCATGATCTTTGTCACACTTTCCATCATTATTACTGTCTTTGCCATCAACATCCACCACCGCTCTTCTTCTACGCATCACAGTATGGCACCCTGGGTGAGGAAAATTTTCCTGCATCGACTTCCTAAATTGTTATGCATGCGCAGCCATGTGGATCGTTATGCCACAGCTGGAGTAGCCAGGGCTAGAGAAGCGGTGGGACTGGAAGGGATAAAGAGCTCGACACCTGAGCTCACTCAGCTCCTCTACACTCGACACAACCTAGAAGCTGCTTTGGAGTCTATTCGCTACATTACCATGCATGTGGTTAAAGAAAATCAGGTCAGAGAGGTGAGTTTTGAGGGTTTTTTCATTTGTAAAACAAAATCGCAAATTACAACAAAGACTGTAAACTTGGAAAAATGACGGATTCATTACCCTGAGTTAGCTTATATATGTGTCTGCCCATAACCATTAAGAACATATAGACTGCCATGTGCTTCTTCTGTTACAGGTTGTTCAAGACTGGAAGTTTGTAGCCCAGGTTCTGGATCGAATGTTTTTGTGGGCCTTCCTCTTGGTGTCAGTCCTTGGTTCTGCTCTCCTCTTCATCCCAGTTATTTACAAATGGGCCAGTATCATTGTCCCTAGCCATGTTGGAAGTATCCTCTAATAACCACAGTTAGACTAACCAAAAATTGAAGCAAAGCACATAAACAGCTACTTCTAGTCATATTTGAGATATGATTATAGTCCTGCTCGGGGTTATTCTGTTTGCTATAGGTGTGCCAGAGCTGCACAGCTACAGCTTTGGGTGCCTTGTTTGCAGAGTGGAGAGAAACAGGCTTTGTCTCAAATCCATAACATGTACTGTTCCTATGTAGGCTTTCAGTATATAGTTGATTGATACTGGAATAATGAACAAACATGTACTCAGAGTAGACATATATACTGAATACTATCAATTTGTAAATGTGTCTATGATAAACAATATTTTTCAACAAAGCACAACTGAAACATAAAAACCCTTAAAAATCTTTAGGGAAAGGGTATAATATGAGACTTAGTGTGTAGCAGAGTACATAATCACTATAGTATGAACTTGATTTTAATCTAAATTCTGCATTTGAGATTAAATATTACTTAGAGAAGATCATCTGCATTTCTGTCCACATTTCACATATAAATAAATAACAGTACAATATGATACATGTATTTGGCCTTGTCTGTTTACTGGCATCATTGAGTGGATTTATTGTTGGTTCTGGAAAAAGCACAATACAATATGGCAAGAACAAATCCCAGAGATTCCCATAAATCCCTTCATGAGGACATGAGGAAAAGCATACCCCATGAAGGCACTAGGACACGTTTTAAGCTTTATGTACTAGTTTTTGATGATCTTTTGAACTGTAGAACATAATCATGATTCTCACTTTTACACAGTATGCCCTATCAGCAATGTCAGATTCATTAGTAGTTTAAAAATAGACTATTCTTGCAGGTAAACACAAAATCTGACAAGGTGCACAATTTTGAAAGAAAACAGCTCGTCTTGGTAAATAAAAGATCAGCTTTTAGAAGGCTACAGTTATATGACCACATTAGATACATTTATTATTATGCTGACTGCATGTGGATCAGTTATGTCCTTATATGGAAGCATTGTCATTTAAATAGTTTCTTTATTCATTCTCCCTCGCCCTCTTTGAGAAAGAGCAGACTTTCTTGCCAGGACTTGAATTTCACAGCACTTCCTTTCACCTTGAGGACATTTACTGCATACTTTGTGGAGACTGTAAGACAATCCATGGTCGCAGCACAAAAGACGCTTCAGGGACGGGATGTTTTTATTTCACTGAAATTTATTACAGAATTAAAAGCTATTTGAGGACGTCTTGCCAGATTGTTTTGTTGTATGACTGATTTTTCATACCTCAGATAATTTTTTCTAAGTGGAAAAAAAATGGTGGGGAGGTTTACTTCACTTCTGGAAACGTTTGAAAAACCAGGAAGACTGCTTTTGTCTCCGGCCTTTAGTTGAGCCTGCACTGCCCCCGCATGGCCTTATTTTCACATTACAGCTATGTGAGTGTATTGATGAGTGACATTTGATTTTCCACTACTAGTCCACTAGTTGGAGGGGGGTAAAGGATGTTTAGGAATAAGGACAGCTAAAAATGCAGGTGAAAAAGGATTAATTAGCACAAAGCTCGGTTTTTAGCTTTTTGAGTTTGCAGGTTGAAATGTTTAATGCCATGTATGATATGCATGGAATCATATGCAAAATGGCTGCTATCATGCTTGAAGATGAGGATTTGATGAGTAATTTAAAGGTGCACAAATATGACCTAGTCCTCACTGACCCAGCATGGGGTGCAGGCATATTAATCGCTCGTGCTCTGAAATTACCTCTGATCTATAATGTACAATTCGCAACTAGTGGGGAGGGACACTTGGCCATTGCACCTTCACCATTATCGTATATCCCAATAACTGGTTCTGGGCTGACAGACAGCATGACTTTCATACAGACAGTCAAAAATCTAATTTGCTATGTCATCTGGTAAGCACAGGACATATTTTTAATCCATCCTCAGTATCAAGCTGTTTTCAATAAATTCTTTGGCTCAGATGTTACATATAGTGGCTTATTACAAGGAGCAGACCTGTGGCTCATGAGAGTGGACTTTGTGTTTGAGTTCCCTCGACCGACCATGCCTAATGTTATGTATATAGGAGGATTTCAGTGTAAACCTTTAGAACCACTTCCTGAACACTTGGAGGACTTTGTGCAGAGTTCTGGAGACCATGGCTTCATCCTCATGTCTCTGGGGACTTTTGTGACTGAACTTCCTGCTGATATAACAAATGAGATCGCTGCAGCTTTTGCTAAACTGCCACAGAAAGTCATCTGGAAGTATAAAGGTGACAGGCCAGTTGGTCTGGGTAATAACACTTTATTTGTTGATTGGATGCCACAGAATGACCTTTTAGGACACCCTAAAATAAAATTATTTGTGTCACATGGAGGAACAAACGGAGTCCAGGAAGCTATTTATCATGGAGTCCCCATTGTGGGCCTACCTGTGTTTTTTGACCAGTATGATAACCTGCTTCGCTTGAAAGAAAAAGGAGCAGCTAAAATTCTTACATTAGCCATTGTGGATAAAGATGATAATTTTCTGAAGGCCTTACATGAAGTCATGAGTGATCCCTCCTACAGGCGACATGCAGACTTCAGCTACAGAGATAAACCAGTAATGCCACTGGATAACGCCCTCTTCTGGATAGAGTTTGTCATGAGGCACAAAGGAGCAGCTTACCTGAAAGCACAGTCCTACAGAATGCCCTGGTATTCCTACCACTCTGTAGATGTAGTAGACTCTGTAGACTTTTCTAGCTGCTGGTGCATTAATTACTTTTTTTTTTTTAATCTCTTGTGTTCTTTAGGCTGGTATGTCTTGAAAAATGCCTGAAAATTAAAACTAATAGGTTGAATAAGAAATGATAAGACATGGTTTGTGTTATTTTGCAGATTTCAGTGTAGTTTTCCCCAGTTATGCTACAAATCAAAGCTACTGTCAAATGTGAAAGCTCATTCAACTGAATAAAAATTACAACCATAAAACCCTGATCCCTGTGTCCACAGTCTGTATGTCCCCATGGTGAACAGTAGAATGTGCTTTTTCTATTTTAATTATGCAGGATAATGTTTGCTCTGAGATAGCCTTCCCAAACCCCAACCTCAAATTTATGTTCTGTGTGGATTAGAAACAATTTATTGAATACAAATACATTTAATTACCACAATGAAAACATAATAATTGTAAATTTGAAAGCTATACACAGTGAGTATTTTTTATTGTATTATATACATATTATATACATTTTTATGATGGATTGATGGAAATAAGGGGTCACAAAAATGTGAACACATCTCTTGGAAAAATATAAAACACTAATGTCTGCATGCTCTAGAGTGAAAGCAAAATGCAGACTATTTTATAAAGCATGGTAAGTACATCCATGCCTTTGATCAAAATGTTTTATGAAGAAACAAGAAACAGCAAGTTGGAGCAAGTCTTTCTTCCGCTGTGTTGCTGATAAACATCTGTGAATGCCGATGCTTCGCAGCCACTACACTTTCAGAAAACATTGCCACTCATTCTGAACATGATCATTGCCTGCAGTCATTAATTAGCTGAAACATAGAATGAAGAGGAACTGGGGGTGGGAACGCTGTTGTCTTTCTTTTTACGTTTCATTGATGAACTATATAGGCATGCTGGCCTTGAATCTGCAGGCACATCATCTGTGGTTGGAAAGTTTCAGTTAAATAGTGGTCGCAAGTGTTATTTAGACATGTGTTTAATGAGTTTCAACACTCATGGTCTTGCCTTTCGCCTCTTTTCCGGTAACCATCTTTACTGACAGAATTAACTATTCTAATTCAGGCAGCATGAAACACTCTTTCACACATTTCCTGTGGTCTTCCTGTAGACTGAGTAAAGCAACAAAGACGAACAAAGACGAACCTTCTGGTTTCAAGTATTAAAACACCATTTGTAATAAGTTCCCAACAATATGTTTTCTTATTCTAAAAACTTCATGCTCAATCCAGCTCAAGATTAGAAGACATAATAACTACTCTTAGGTAATACATGTTGTATTTGATAATGCAACATGTCATCATGTTGCATTCATCTTACATTGCCAATTGTGATTCACTGAATATATTAATTTTAAAGTACTTTTAGTACCGTTCTTTAGTAAAATGTATTACTTGGCATGCTGCTGATTAATGTTATGGGACTTATCATCTCTTTTATGTTCATGTTAGGCAATAAAGTCACCTGAATGACTGTTAAAAGGCATCAAAACTATGTCTATTATAGCACAATGAAACACAATGCGATCGCTTACCTACAACAGTGTACGCGTCTTCAAAATTTTCAGAAGGCAATGAAACCTCAGCTGCCAGATTGTTTGGACACCTGATGATAAAATGTTGTTAATGATCAGATTTCATTACTGCTCATGCTTTTGTTGTATTACACATTTTTTAAGTGTACAGATGTTGAAAATAAAAATATATTCTTACGCGTCATCATACTCTATGCTGAAAGAGTCTTCTTTTTCTGATAAAAACACACACAAAAAAACACAGTGAAATACAGAGAAAAATTAAAGTTCATAGCAATTTCTATTTATAACAGCTGTATATAGCTCATTTTTGAAAGCTTTGAAAAATGTAGTCGTTAATGAAACAGATTTGATTTGAATAGTTTTAAATAGTTTTTTTGTTTGAAAGAATATGAATGTATAAATGTTTGTGAAATTACACAGAAATCCTTTCTTGGATTAGAAAGGAGCAGAACACAGATAAGATTTTCATTCTAAGTCATCATATGTAACTTTATCAAAAATTCCCTACAGTATGTCTTGACTGTAACTCCATTTTGACCATACCGTCTTCCCACTCTTCCTGCTCCTGCTGTTCCTCCAACATGTCTGAATTTGCCTGCTGAGTCGTTGCACTGTAAAAACAAAACAAACGAAACATATTTCAGTGGTACATTCACTTTTGCATTCAGTATATAGAACTTTACACACAAAGACAAAACATAAAAAAATAATTTTCCTAATAATAAAAATCACAGAAGTGTCCAAAAAATTATGCATATTGAATTAAAGCTCACCGTGGTCTGCAAGAAGTTGAGCGAACTGTTGAAACACAAAACAAATATAATTTTAAAGCAAAATATTGCATGCAGGTATATTCGGCTTTATTATGTGGTTGGTTTGATTGATCCATACAATAAACAATGACTTGTGAAAAAAATGTGAAGCCTAAAATTATTTTTAATTATACTTATTTGACCTATTTTGTTGGAAATCCACCAAAGACATGCCCCAAGTGATAGCATCAAGGTTATTACTCCAACATGGAGTAACACTGTAGACACCAAATCAACTGGAAAGTAAAATAAGATGATTCATTTATTTAAAAATATATTTCAGTATAAAAATAATACATTATTATAAAAAATACGTCTATCTAAAGCATTTTTGAAACATTCAGAGACCCTTACCTTTGACCTCAAGAAATACTTTGTTTGTTCCATGAACTGTGTGCTCATGCTCATAGAAGCATTTTGATGGCAGCACTATGCAGCTGTAATGACCCGAATCCCTCAAAACTGCACCATCGATGATGAAAGTTGTCAGCATCTGAGAGACATTAAAGACTTGCACTTGGAGAATCGTGTCATTCTTCCTCAGGTAAGCGTAGATGAATTTACATCCACCAAGAGTTTGAATATGTTGAGACACTGTGCACTGGAATTCAACATAGTCTCCCTCATGAACAGTGGATGACCCAACTATTGAAATGTCTGCTGGGAGAAAATTGGCTGCATGGAAACAGGAGAAAATGAGTGGAAAGAAATAACAATGACATCATGTGTTCAGGAGTCAAAACACTTACCTATGACCAGAATCTGAATGATGTCGTCTCCTTTCTTGGCTACTTCAGAAAGTGTATAATGATTCGGGGAATAAACACAGCTGTAATTTCCACTGTGATTAAGACCAGCTTTGGATATGGTGAACGTAGTGTCATTTTTATCTTGCTTCTGGGTGAGATTCTGGATTCCGCGCCCATTTATTAACAAATAAACATGGACACTTGAGTCTTTCTTTTTTCCAAATGTGCTGCATGTTACATAAAGGTCACTGTTTTCACTTATAATTGTCTGCTGGGCCAGGATCTTTGCAGGAAAAATATCTGTGTGACATCATAGTGAGTAATATATGCAATGAAGAAAGCAGCTTAAATAACATTTAGGAATACAGAAGAGACATATCTTGTAATGAAGGAAACTGAACTTACCTTCGGTTTGGCTTATGACCTGATTTGTCAGAACACCTTGAAGAAAAGAAGTGAAAAATCTAATGAATCCTGTCAGCTTAAATAGAAAACAGTTTGACTGAAAGACATAGATGTTATCTGTTAGTGCACTCACACAGAAGAGCAATTATTATGTTCATCGTTATAGACAATGAGCCGCCCTTACAGACTCTCTGCAGCGTATCTTCTGAAAGCTTCTCAAAAGTCTTGCTCAAACCACAGAGAGTAAATATGGAGAAACTACACTTCCTGTTATTTGTAAGGTGACACGTGATATTTCAACATTTTTGACTGGATAAAAAATAATATCTACAAAAAAATAAAATTCAGAGGAGTGTGTTCTTAAACCATTTTACTTTCAAATACCTCATATCACAAATTGATTTCCACTGATGTTTCTTTAGTTGTATAATAAGTCATTCTGACATACAGACAATTATACCCAATACAGGATGCTTATCTTCTTTCACTCGCGCTCACTGAGGAAATATACGTAAAAGATTTTCACACATTTTCAAACACACATATATACACTCACAAAAGTGAGGCTTTCACCATAACACAAAGCTGAACACTGATTTAAAAGTGCACTTTGACTGATTCTGATTCAGCTGACTTTAACAGATTAGACTGACTGGTTCTTTTTCTGGATAGAACAATATTATTTGCTTTGCATCTTTGTAAAGGATCCAGTGTCCAGTGTGTCTGTATGCTTGACAATTACAGCTTTTACCCCAGGCATGCTGGGGTGTTCATAAAAGATTTATGAAAAGTTTCAGAAAAATGAAACTTGCGGTGTGTGTGTGTGTGTTTCGTAAATATAGTATTATTTACAGATTCACTCAAACCTATCTTCTTACAATTCTAGATCAACGTGTATACAGGAGTGGGTCACATGCTTACGTTTGCATGCCTCAAACATTAATGATAACAACTTCAGTATTTATCAGTTTTATTCTTTAAATCTCAGGCTTGCAGCGGCAACACAATCTGCAGCACTAACTTGTTGCTCTAATGTTTTCCTTCCTTTTTCCTAACCCCCTTTCCGGCTTACATTCGACCTTTTCAAAATAAAATATCTGTAAACGTCACAATGGTTACACTACTTTTTCCAAAGGTCCTTTTTGTCTTTGTACACAATGTTTAAATATCCTCAAAATTCACAAATTACATTTTCTTAAATTATTACATGTTCCAGAAAGTAACTGCTTCAGAGTTAGGCAGGACCTCTTATAATGCATTTGTAACTTTTAATGTCCAATCAAATAAGGGCGCATGTATTGCAGCAATCTGAACAAATTAAGTTACATTTCTCTTTAAAACAACTAGGAAGTAACTTGTAGTAACAAAGATTTACCACAGGATGTCAGCCTTTGAGCAAAGTGTCAAAGAGTCTCACATGAAACTCTAAATTTAAAAAAAAAAAGTGGAACAGTTTGATGTGGTTTCTGGAAACACAAAATAAATTAACTTACATCATCTTTCTAGGTTGGTTTTATATACTTAAATAAGCAAGGAGAAAGAGTCACAGTCTTTCTTTGTTAGTGCAGTAGATCTGATTTAGCATCTTTTTTCCAAGTGTGTCTTAGGTCAAGACAGGGAACTTTAACTCATCTCGTCATCTCATTTACAGGATAATTTAAAGATCCCAGATAAAACTCATGTAAGCTCAGCCTGCCTGGGTTTAAGCCCAGGACTGTCTCAATGTGAAGAATAGTGCTAACCACTTTGCATGTGGTACTGGGCAAATGTTTTAGCCACTATTGAGGACAGTGATTCCACACAAAAAGCCACAGGGGGCAATTTAGTGACAAGAATATCATAAAAGAGAGCTTATGGCAAAGGCCTGATTTCAGAATCCTAACTTCAATATGAAATTGCATTTTCTTTTTTCAAATGGGGGGTGTTGCTGTTTTTGCAGAGTATCTAACGAATGAAAGCCACAGGTTAACAAATGCATCGTCTGAACACTACCAGCAGTCACCTTCTCAGGATCACTCTCTGCTAGGTTATTAATATCAGCCTGGCAACAGTTGGAGGTTAAGACGCATGCTTTAATCAGCAATGCATGGTAGCGGATGTTCAACAGAAAAGCAGTAGATGACGAGGTATATCTGATGGCAAAGGGTAGGAGAGTCATACACATCGTGATAGACAGATACACAGTGTAACTTTTTCACCACAGTCAGAGGGCAGGCAGAAGACAAGCACTGTGAGAAAGGAGATTAGGAGTCATGGGATGATAATGTTAATTGCAAAGAAAGGAGGGAGATGACGGATGCACAAAAAGTGTGTTATATCTTTGTAGATCTCCTTTCAGTAGTTCTACTTAATGTTGTGTTTATAACCAGGTTCATCGACAATAACCCATTTGTCTGTCTCACAGAAGTCCTTGAGGCTTGTAGTTGAACTAATCAGCCCCAAGTTGGCCTTGGCTTTGTTGTTTGTCCAAGAATCAAACTTTTCTTCATTGTGCAGTTTAGTTGATCAAATTGGTGAATGGACTAACATTAACTGGAACATGGATTAAAGAAAATATGGGGCTGACAAAGCTGTTGCCTTTATTTTAATGTTTGAAGGAGGCGGCCGGCATGCTGGCAGCTCACAGGCAGATTGTCTGTGGTTGGAAACAGTCATCTCTATTTAGACACTTGTGAGCTTGCCTCTCCCCTCATTTCTGGTTACCGTTTTTCATGACAGAATTAACTATTCTAATTCAAAAAGCACACCTGTTCTGTGGTCTTCCTGTAAGACTCAGTGAAGTAACACAGACAAACTTGCTGGTTTGAAGGGACAAAAAAAGGTTTATAATAAGCTGCTCGTGTTTGTTTTTGTTATTCTTATCAAACTTGTCCTCAATCTAACCTTATTGAGCTGTAAAACTCAAAATGACAAAACAGCTACTGACAGGTAATAAATGCTGGATTTGACAACTGCATTCCTCATACTGCCAATTTATGCATGTTAGCAGTGAAGTCACCTATGTAATTTTTAAAAGATATCATAACTATGAGTTTTACAGTATAAGGAAGTCAAACGGCATGCAATCATAGTATACACAGATTCACGACTGCCAAAATATGTTGAGCACTCACCCTTCCATATTGTTTTGATACTTTTTTATTTGAGTTTTGTAAAGTGTACATAAAAGTATTACCAGTATTTTTATACTGGTAATACTTTTAATACCTGTTACTGGTAATACCTGTTATAAATCACTCTATACTTCTGGTATAGAAGTATGGCAGTGATATAAATGATATAAATCACTCTATACTTCTGGTCCATTTGTCACCCAGCTGTAAAGAAACACTCTGAAATCACAAACACTTGTATTTATTTGCATTTATTTAAACCGAACCTCTGCACAGAGGGAACTAATGCAATTGTAACCAGCAGATCTGAGGGTCAATCCCTCAGTCCTACACATATATACATTCAGCCTCACACTTTGGGGGAGGGTCCCCATGAGCTTTAAAATATGCTATAAAACCCTGGGGATTCCCTTATATGGCAACAACAGCAACTCATGGCCAGAGTGGTGTATGTGTGGGTGTGTGTGTGTGTGTCTGTGTGGTACCAGCCTGTGCTGATACTTGAGTATGTGTGTATGTATATGTGCTATGTAAGCATGTACAGAGTGGATGTTGGACGCACGGTTAGTCATGAGAAAAACCATTCATGTAACCAACATCTCACTGAAAGATTGTATACTCGTGACATCTGTCTGCTTTTACCCTATTCTGTGCATACTATTCTTCATATTTCCTTTTATGACAGGCAGACCCCCACTGTCAATAAATTCCTCTCTCTCTACAATTACACACACCCAAATCCTTTCCCATTCCTCTGATCTGATGACAGCTGCACCCTACCATCTAAACAAACTTGAGCACATTTTATTCTAATTATAATTTTCTTGTACTCACAAACTTTAAACCAGCCTAACAGCTGTATATAGCTACCTTAAATGAAATTTCATTAAAGCTTTGGGAAACAGATATTATCAGGAGTAATAGTTTTAAATGTTTTCTTAAGCACTGAGCGTATGAATGTTAGTGGAATAAGGCTGTTGTCTTTCTTTGGATTAGAAAAAGAACAGATCTCGGATAGATAGGTTTTCTATTTCAGTCATCGTGTGTAATTCTATTAAGAATTCCCCAGACTATGTCTTTACTGTAATTCTATTTTCACTATACCTTCCTGTGCTTCCCTCTATCTGCTCTTGCTGTTCCTCCAATATGTCTGCATTGCCTGCTGACTCATTGCACTGTAAGAAAACACATTTCAGTGGTACATTCACTTTTGCATTGGGTGTTTATAGACACACTAACACATTAACACACACTTCAACAGTCATAACAAATAATTTTTCTACTAAAATGTCCATGTACACACGATACATAAGTATTTAAAAACATTACCAGACTAAATTAAAGCTCACCGTGGTGTGCACAAAACTGAATGAACTGTTACAAAACATAACATTTTAAAAGAAAACAAAGCATGCAGGTTTACTGAAGTACAATATGTGATCTGTCTTATTACCCTGGAACGCCATACAGAAAGACTTAGTAAAAAAATATGGAACCAAAATTTTTTTGATTATTAGGTATTTGATTACACTTGACCTTGTAACCCTAACCCTGGACCCAGAGTTGACTCAGCCTCTTCAAGTGCTCTGTTTCTATTGCTGTACAGTAACTCAGTCTGACATACCGACAGTAGTACCCAATACAGGATCCTATCTTCATTCACTCTCACTGCTCTGGGAAATTATATAGGAAATCAAAATTGACAACAGCTATAGCTATTCAAATGTAAAATAATCTCTACAGAAATTTTACATGTTTTTTCAAATGTCTTTACAAGACATTTTATTTCATCAATCTGAAGAAACTGCGTTACACATCCCTTTATAAAAACAACCTGGGAGTGGCTTAAAGTAACAGAGATTTACCGTTGGATGGTACTTTCATACTTTGAACACAGTTTGTGCCGCTTGATTTCCAAACACGAACATCTAAATCAAGTTTTTTCTAAATGAAGAGTGTAATGTGGTATCTGGAAACACAAAAGAAATCAACAAACAGAGACTTGATATCATTCTGTTGTTCGGGGCCTGATGTTTTGTCCTGGTTTTGCATGGGACTTAATGAATGAATGGTACAGAATTTTTAACTAATAGTCTGAACACTGTTAACAGTCACCTTCTCTCTCTGGCCTGGTCATGAAAATCACTCTGGGCAGCATTTCAAGAAACCCACTTGCATGGTTATACATCTTTGGTGTCATGGTCTCTCATATATACATGGTGTTACTTTTTCACCACAGTCAGAGGGCAAGTAGAAGACAAGCACAGGGAGAAAGGAGATGAGGAGGCAAGGACTAATCATGCTGACTGCATAGAAAAGAGGGAAACTGCAAATGTATAAAAAGTATGTGATAGATCTGTTCAGATCTCTTCACAGCACTTTTACTTGTTATCACGTTTATAAGCAGGTGCATCAATAATTGTAGGGTAATTTCCAATAAACCAGGTTCAAGAAGAGAGTCTATGGCTGACGCGTGTTCCTGGTTTCCAAAAGAAATGCTTCCAGTTGCATTATGATGTGAAGACTGTTTATTTATTGCAAACTGAAGATGTAACAATGAACTCCTTCCTAAGTAAGCATGAAAGTTCCAAAAAATAAGCAGTTATCCAGAACTACCTGTGCACACGGTCAGAAAAACCATGTGACTCCTAACCTCTCTGTCCATGCTCCTCCCCTTCCCCCTCACACAGGGTTTCATGCTACTATTGCACTTACATACTTAAAGTGAGAGTTACCCCTTTTTTAGGTTCCAATCCCAAACAGTGACACAACACTACTTTATGTAAACGCATATATTTTCATATTTATTAATCCTGTAAAGATGACTTATGTAATGAATCTATGAATTATGAAACGAACACGAACTCAATTGTAAACAAAAATATAAAGCAGATGTCTGGCGCCTACAATAATAATCCGTTCGCCTTTCTCCCAGAAGTATTTGAGGTTGATAGGATCCCCTGTAAGCACCAAATCAATTTGGGCTTTGTCGTAGATCCATGAAAACACATAAAAAATAAAAAAATCCCAAAATCATGCTGAAAATCTACATATTTTATATATACTTTTTCAAATATTTGATGTAAATGAAAATGATAAACCTACAGAGGGTGGAAATCTGTCATAGTGAGTAATCCAAACCACACAGCAGCATAGTGTGCATACTGTTTAATGACTAAACACATGTTTTGGATGGATCATCTTAGGTGACATCTTGACTGAAGTTTGGTGTGTTTTCAGTGTCTTTGCCCTGCCATGTGATTGCATTTTTTTCTCCCCATCGGGGAAAAATGTTTACATTCACCTGCCATCTTCATTGTGCTGATTTATTTATGTATTATTATTTAATTATTCTAACAATAGTATTGTAGGTAGCCAACAGGTAGCACAGCATTATATGCCAGATAGCACAACTTCATTAACCCTACAAACATTGACACAACCTTGTTTCTGTCTTTCTGTATTCATTGAAGAAAGGTAGCAGTCATCAGCAGCTATCTCTGTTTATACACGTATGAGCTTGACTCTTTTCTGTTTTTCAAGACAGAATTAACTTTTCTAATTCAGGCAGCATGAAAGACACGCCACATCTATCCTGTGGTCTTTCTGTAACACTCAGTGAGCTAACAGACACAACCCTGCTGGTGTGAAACAGCAAAACCAGCATTATAATGATCGACATTTTGCATTTGATAAGCAAGGGGACTTCTCATATTCTCATGTATTTGTATATTGTATTAACACCATAATTCCCTCCACACTCACCACCAAGCTGGAGCATCTGGGACTCAGCTCATCTATGTGTCTGTGGATCTCCAACTTCCTAACTGGCAGACCACAGGCAGTAAGGATGGGCGGACATGTCTCAGCCTCCACCACTCTCAGCACTGGAGCCCCCCAGGGGTGTGTTCTGAGCCCCCTGCTGTACTCTTTGTACACATATGACTGTGTGGCCACTACCAGCTCCACCACCATCATCAAGTTTGCTGACGACACCGTCGTGGTGGGCCTGATCTCTGATAACAACGAGACGGCCTACCTGAAGGAGATTAGGAATCTGGAGAACTGGTGCCAGAGGAACAACCTCCTTCTAAACGTCAGTAAGACAAAGGAGCTGATAGTGGACTTCAGCACAAAGCAGGAGAGGAACTACCAGACCCCCGTCATCAATGAGTGCCCAGTGGAGAGAGTGGACAGCTTCAAATACCTCGGAGTTCACATCACGCAGGACCTGTCATGGTCCTGTCACATCAACACCGTGGTGAAAAAGGCCCGACAGCGTCTCTACCACCTCAGACGCTTGAGAGACTTCCAACTGCCCTCCAAGGTGCTCAGGAACTTTTACTCGTGCACCATAGAGAGCATCCTGGCGGGAAACATCTTAACCTGGTTCGGGAACAGCACCATGCAGGACAGACGAGCTCTACAGAGGGTTGTGCGGTCAGCTGAGCGCACCATCCGCTCCGAGCTCCCTGACCTGCACTCAATCTACAGCAGGCGGTGCTGGACCAAGGCCAGGAAGATCGTGAAGGACCTCAGCCATCCCAACAACAGACTGTTCTCTCTGTTGAGGTCAGGAAAGCGATTCCGCTCCCTGAAGACCAACACAGAGAGACTGAGGAGGAGCTTCTTCCCGCAGGCGATACGGTCTCTCAATCACACCACCACACAGTACTGACCCACACATACAGTTCTTACACACACACTGGACTTTCTGGACTTTGTTTTTGCACAACACTGGTCACTATATTCTTCATTTCCGGTTAATACTTGTACAGCTGCTGTTATTGTGTATATATTATTTATATTTATATTTCTTCATACATTCTTATATAGTTCTATATTGTGTATTTTGTTGTACAGTTATTTTATTTTCAACTTTAATTTATATATTTTATCTTATTCTTCCCAGTTAAATTTACCCTTCATTCTAATTTGTGTTGTACAGTTATTTCATTTTTAACCTTAATTTATATTTTATTCCTTCCTAGTTAAATTTACCCTTTTTAATTTTTCATATTTATTTCCTATCTTATTCATAGCCTTTCCTTTTTTTGTTTTCTTTAGGCCACGAGCAGTTGTCCAAGCATTTCACTACATATCGTACTGTGTATGACTGTGTACGTGACAAATAAAATTTGAATTTGAATTTATTATAATGATAATCATATTTTACAGTGTTTAGTGTTAAAAATATGTTATTTGGTATGCGAACTCATGACCTCTTATTAGCGTGTTAGAAATCAAAGTCAACTCAATGACTGTCAAAAGGCATTAATGCTGTAAAGCAGGGGTGGGGGAACTCCAGACTTCAAGGGCCGGTATCCTGCAGGTTGTAGATGTGTCCTTGATCCAACACAGCTGCTTTAAATGGCTAAATTACCTCCTCAACATGTCTTGAAGTTCTCCAGAGGCCTGGTAATGAACTAAACATTTGATTCAGGTGTATTGACCCAGGATGATATCTAAAACCTGCAGGACACCGGGCCTTGAGGCCTGGAGGTCCCCACACCTCCTGTAAAGCCTTCAACCATGAAATAATTGCCAGAAAAAATCTTCTGAAATTAAAAAAAAGAGAAATTTAATATTAAATATACAAAGTAATAAGGCAAAAAAAAAAAAAAAAGACAGATTTCTTTTATAAATCTTCTACTATTGAAATTTCTATTTTTGAGGATTACAGTTTAAAACAACAACAACAACAAAAATCCAAAACTTGACAATCTGGGCAATGAGCTACCAGAACTTTTTCTGTAATTTTACATATTTATATTTTACAATTTAAAGAGTTGTGCTGATATATTTATTTTCCTTTATCACGTAGAGAAACAGTTAAATACTAGGGGTGCAACGATATTCGTATCGATATTGAACCATTCGATACAGTGCTTTCGGTTCGGTACGCATATGTATCGAACAATACAACATTTGTAATTTATTTTATCAACTTTCCTTCTGACGATGCTGTCTGTGTTGAGCGCTCAGTGAATCTGCGTTCGACTACTCCGCCTAGGCTGCACTGTCGAGCGCAGATCCACTGAGCGCTCAACACAGACAGCATAGTCAGAAGGAAGAGCGCAGGGCAAGCTAGCAAGACAGAAGTTAAGCTCTCCTTGCAACATGGACCTCCCCCACTCTCATTCAGATCTGGCGTTTGGAATTATTTTGGTTTTCATGTGACGTATGACCCTGAAGGTAAGCGAGTCATGGACTAAAGTAAAACAGTATGTTGGATGTGCCATGCAATGCTCAATTACTAGTGGGAACTAGTGTGTTAGCGCAGTTAGCTCGTTAACGTGTTGGCCGTCTAGCCCCATGCACGGGGCGATCGGCGGTAGCTCGTTAACGGAGATTTGCCGTGTTGTGGCGTTAAGGTCATTTCAACGAGATTAACCTGAAAGCACTAGTGGGAACACAACGAATATGACTGCACATTTACGCCGACATCATCCTAGTGCAAAGACAAAAACAACAAGCATGCTACTAACTTTAGCCGAGTCATTTAGACAGCTGTTAGCACATGATTCTCCTTATGCTGCTGAGAATATAGCCCAGAAGAAGTGGATAGTATAGCTTTTATTTTGGAAAGAGACATTTCTCTGTAATAAACTCTCTTTTCCAAAGATGAGTGATTCCTCAATCAGATACAGGGCTTGCAATATCGCTAGCCCGACGTCCTGGAGCTAGCGATTTTTTCAGTCGGGCTACCAAAATCTATCTCTTCCCTGCCCGTCGGGCTATTGTAGGAAGGAAAAATATATGTCAATGCTTTTGCATTCTTTCAGAAATGTAGCTGGGTAATTATGTCATTGGCATCGGTGAGCCACTGTCAATATGTGACATATTGAAGTCGCGTTTGAATTTGCGCTTGTTTTTTGCTTTCACTTTGCAATCGTGCGAACTGTGTATAGAGAGCGACAGCACTGATCTGTGAGTGATGATAATTTGTGCACCAATTCCTCTGACATCGTCTTATTAATCGTTAGCTTACTATGCAAACATGACAAGTTTAAACATATGAGAGGTTGATCACGCAGAGAATCGCTGAGCTTATGTGAGTGCGTGTGTAAAACCAGCAGCATATATATTTTAGTTCTGCTGAGCCAAATAAGACAGGTCAGGGTGAAGAAGTGACAGCCAAAGAAAAGCTTACCACAAAACGGAGAAGTTATGACAAATCAGACTATAAGGCAAAAAGAAAGTGCAGCTTTATGGTTTCATGGACAAAATAATTTCTGTGGCTGCAATATGACGAGCTAAATAACCAGGGCTGCACATAAGTGGTCCGCAGGTGCGCATTCGCTGTCAAAATAAAAAACACGCACAAGGGTTAGGGTTAAATTTAAAAACTGTACCTTTGAGTTAAAATATATATTTATAATTTTAATAAATGACAAATTAAAAAAGCATGAACATTTTTTTTGTATCGAAAAAATATCGAACCATGACACCAAAGTATCGAACCGAACCGAACCGTGAATTTTGTGTATCGTTGCACCCCTATTAAATACGTAACTTCTTTACAATGAAAGGAAGGGGAGTTTCATCACTTCAGGGGCAAAATTTCCAGAGGGCTTATGACCCCCCCCCCCCCTCCAATAATCAGACTCAACCAATACCCCCCCCCCCCCCCCCCCCCCATAAAATTATGAATTACCTTGCATAAATAGACTGTTGATTTTCTTTTCTCATTTCAGGTATTACCAGCAAAATAGTTGCATGTTTAATCATCTGGGAATCAGATTTATTTAGACAGAGATATTGACCCCCCCCCCAATGTTCAGCACAAACTTACGCCAGTGCACCACTTAACTAGTGGGCTGTGTGTGGCCTGCAACATAAAATCAGTTTGACACTCCCGATCTAGATCGTCCCCCTCTCTCATCCCGTCATTTCCTCAGCATGTGTGCATTTGCCTGTTTGTTGTTTGATCCACAAAGGGACGCCACCAGTAATACCATCAAGGTTATCACTCCATAACGCAGTAACCCCAGAGAGATGAAATCCACTGGAAAGCACAAAAAGACAGCATAAACAAGAATTTAAAAAAAAAAAGGTCTATTTAAAGCATTTTTGAAAAACTCAGAGACCCTTACCTTTGACCTGAAGAAATACTTTGTTTGTTCCATGAACTGTGTGCTCATGCTCATAGAAGCATTTTGATGGCAGCACTATGCAGCTGTAATGACCCGAATCCCTCAAAACTGCACCATCGATGATGAAAGTTGTCAGCATCTGAGAGACATTAAAGACTTGCACTAGCAGAATCGTGTCATTCTTCCTCAGGTAAGCGTAGATAAATTTACATCCACCAAGTGTATGTAGGTGTTGAGACACTGTGCACTGGAATTCAACATAGTCTCCCTCATGAACAGTGGATGACCCAACTATTGAAATATCTGCTGGGAGAAAATTGGCTGCATGGAAACAGGAGAAAATGAGTGGAAAGAAATAACAATGACATCATGTGTTCAGGAGTCAAAACACTTACCTATGACCAGAATCTCAATGATGTCGTCTCCTTTCTTGGCTATTTCAGAAAGTGTATAATGTTTGGGGGAATAAACACAGCTGTAATCTCCACTGTGATGAAGACCAGCTCTGGATATGGTGAACAGGGTGTCACTTTGATCTTGCTTCTGGGTGAGATTCTGGATTCCGCGCCCATTTATTAACAAATAAACATGGACACTTGAGTCTTTCTTTCTCCCAAGTGTGGTGCATGTTACATAAAGGTCAGTGTTTTCACTTATAATCGTCTGCTGGGCCAGGATCTTTGCAGGAAAAATATCTGTGAGACATCATAGTGAGTAACATATGTAAAGATAAGTGCAGCTCAGTAACATATGGGAATACAGAAGAGACATATCTTGTAATGAAGGAAACTGAACTTACCTTCGGTTTGGCTTATGACCTGATTTGTCAGAACACCTTGAAGAAAAGAAGTGAAAAATCTAATGAATCCTGTCAGCTTAAATAGAAAACAGTTTGACTGAAAGACATAGATGTTATCTGTTAGTGTACTCACACAGAAGAGCAATTATTATGTTCATCGTTATAGACAATGAGCCGCCCTCACAGACTCTCTGCAGCGTATCTTCTGAAAGCTTCTCAAAAGTCTTGCTCAAACCACAGAGAGTAAAAATGGAGAAACTACACTTCCTGTTATTTGTAAGGTGACACGTGGCATTTCAACATTTTTGACTGGATAAAAAATAATATCTACAAAAAATAAAATTAACCCTTAAACAATTTTACTTTCAAATACCTCATATCACAAACTGATTTCCACTGACGTTTCTTTAGTTGTATAATAAGTCATTCTGACATACTGACAATTATACCCAATACAGGATGCTTATCTTCTTTCACTCGCGCTCACTGAGGAAATATATGTAAAAGATTTCCATAGATTTTCAAACACACACATATACACTCATAAAAGTGAGGCTTTGACCATAACACAAAGCTGAACACCGATTTAAAAGTGCACTTTGACTGATTCTGATCCGGCTGACTTCAACAGATTATACTGACTTGGGCCAAACCTTTTCCTCTGGATATCCAGAAAAAGAACAATTTGATTTTCTCTGCAATTTTGTAAAGGATCCAGTGTTGTTTTATTCAAATGCTTGACAATTTCAGTTTTTCCCCTGGGAGTGGTGGGGTGTTCATAAAAAGTTTCAGAAAAATGCAACTTGCAATTTACTGAACTTGCGCAAGGTGTGTGTGTGTGTGTGTGTTCTATGAATATACTCTAATTTACAGATGTGCACTCAAATCTATCTTCTTACAATTCTAGATTAACGTGTATCCAGGAGTGGGTCACATGGTTACACTACTTTTTCCAAAGGTCCTTTTTGTCTTTGTACACAGTGTTTAAATATCCTCAAAATTAACAAATTATATTTTCTTAATTATTACATGTTCCAGAAAGTAACTGCTTCAGAGTTAGGCAGGACCTCTTATAATGCAATTGTAACTTTTAATGTCCAATCAAATAAGGGCGCATGTATTGCAGCAAGCTGAACAAATTAAGTTACATATCTCTTTAAAATGACTAGGAAGTAACTTGTAGTAACAAAGATTTACCACAGGATGTCAGCCTTTGAGCAAAGTGTCAAAGAGTCTCACATGAAACTCTAAATTTTTTTTTAAAAAGTGGAACAGTTTGATGTGGTTTCTGGAAACACAAAATAAATTACCTTCCAACTTCTCTTTAGGTTGATTTTATATACTTGATTTAAGCAAGAAGAGAGAGTCGCAGTCTTTCTTTATTAGTGCAGTAGATCTGACTTTGAATCTCTTTTGCAAGTGTGTCTTAGGTCAAGATAGGCTGCATTAACTTATCTTGTCTTCTAATTTGCAGGAGAGGATAAAGATCCCATATAAAACTCATGTAAGCTCAGCCTGCCTGGGTTTAAGCCCAGGACTGTCTCAATGTGAAGAATAGTGCTAACCACTTTGCATGTGGTACTGGGCAAATGTTTTTAGCCACTATTGAGGACAGTGATTCCACACAAAAAGCCACAGGGGGCAATTTAGTGACATGAATATCATAAAAGAGAGCTTATGGCAAAGGCCTGATTTCAGAATCCTAACTTCAATATGAAATTGCATTTTCTTTTTTCAAATGGGGGGTGCTGCTGTTTTTGCAGAGTATCTAACGAATGAAAGCAACAGGTTATCAAATGCATCGTCTGAACACTGCCAGCAGTCACCTTCTCAGGATCACTCTCTGCCCTGGTAATTAACAAACAATTTGTATTTTAAATACTTAACGCTGGTACATGTATCCCATTACTCCCCAACACTGGAAGATAAGAACAGTGAGAAAGGAGATGAGGAGGCAAGGACTAATTATGGTGACTGCATAGAAAAGAGGAAAACTGCAAATGTATAAAAAGTATTTGATATCTGTTTAGATCTCCTTACAGCACTTGTATTTATTATCACGTTTAGGTGCATCATTAATAATTCATTCACCTTTGCTCCAGAAGTTTTTCAGGTTAATAGGAGCCCCTATCAGCACCAAATCAATTTGAGCTTGGTCATAGATCAAAAGACAATCACAGACAAAATCATGCTGAAAATCTACATTGCATATCCTTTTTTATTATTTTAAAAGAAATGAAAATGATAAACCTACCAAGAGTGGCCATAATCTGTCATATTAGTGACTAAACACATGTTTTGGATGGATCATCTCAGGTGATATTTTGACTGAGGTTTGGTCTGTTTTCAGTATCTTTGCCCTGCCATATGATTGCATTTTTTTCTGCCCATTGGGTAAAAAAAAAAAAATTACATTCATCCCCCATCTTCACTGTGCTGATTTATTTATGTTCTATTATTTCATTATTCTAACAATAGCATTGTAGCTAACCATCAGGTAGCATATCATTACATGCCAGCTAGCCCAACTTCAATACAAACACTGACACTACTTAATTTCTTTCTGTCTTTATTAATGTCTGACAAGCCATACGTTTTAGTTTTTTAGAAATCTCTGGGTCAGTACATGGCATTTCATCTTTAGATAGAAATGATAGCGAGCTAACTTCCTGCTTCTTCAACTTCTAACTCTGTTGAACATTGAAAATCTTTTTTTCTATGGATGCATGTATTTTAAACCTTATTGTAACAGATGGGAGAGAAGCCACTACAATCATTTTATTGGAGATGTAAATTTCTGGGCTCTTTTAAACTCTCAGTGGTGCCACAGAGTCTGTTTGAATTTGGGAACAGAAGTTTGTACCGGGGAATAGCTACTGACATCAGACTTTTAAGGCAGTTTTTGCAAAAAAGCAAAAGCAAAATACCTCTTTCACAGCTTTGTATGTGGTAACCCTACTGCTGTAGAATAAAATGGCTAGGTAAGTGGCCTGCACCTGTGAAACCTTTTGTGCTTTTGGGGGTTACCTTATTGTTGCCTATCCAGCGTAGCTAAAGCCGACAACACCGGTCTGCTAATCAATTAACCAAATCAACATCCCAGAAATGTATTTGACTTGATGCTATAAGTCAGAATGAAAAGTATCCCTTTCATTTTTAATTGCATTAGCATTCGCTTCGGTCATGAATTAGCTGGAATGTGGACTGAAGGGCAAATAGGGGAAGAAAACTGTGGGCTTGATCTTGCAGGCAGATCATCTGTGGTTCAACAGTTTGAAGTTAAGTAGCAGCCATGGCCATCTCTGTTTAGACACTCATAAGCTTGCCTCTTTTCTGTTCACCATTTTTCATGACAGAATTAACTATTCTAATTCAGACAGCATGAAACACACACCATATATACCCTGTGGTCTTCCGGTGACACTCAGTGAACTAACAGATACAACCCCGCTGGTGCAAAAGAACAAAAACATCGTGATAATAAGCTGTAAATGTTAGTTTTATTATTCTTGTGAATGATGTGATCAATCCAGCCTTTTTATTCTACAGCTCAAGATAAGAAAACCAATTAGTTACCCATATTTTACAGTGCCTTTAGTGTTAAAAAAAACATGTTATTTGGCACACTGCTGATCATGATCTTCATAAGATCTCTTATTTGTGTGTTAGAAATCAAAGTAACCTCAATGACTGTCAAAATGTATTATTGCTGTAAAACCTTGAAAAAATTGCTAGAAAATTCTTCTCAAATTAAAAAAATGAAATTTAATATTAAATATACAAAAAGTCATTAAGCAATAAACAGTTAACAGAAAGGTTTCTGTTTTTTACTTTCTAATATAGAAATATACATTTTTTAGGACTACAATTAAAAAACAACAATAAAAATAAATAAAATACAAAACTGGACAATCTGGGCAATGAGCTATTTATATCTTACAATATAAATATAAATATTTGCCCTCTAACTGTGGTGAGAAAGTAACACTGTGTATCTCTGTCCTGCTGTCTTTGACTGTCCTTCTTCTTGTCATCACAGAGACCATAAGTCCAAAGAGTTGTCCCGGGGGATTTATTTCTTCATTACAGCAGCTTTTTCTTTCTCATATATAAAAACAGGGAAATATGTAACTTCTTTCCACTGACAGAAAGGGGAGTTTCACCACTTAACTAGTGGGCTGTGTGTGGCCTGCAACATAAAATCAGTTTGACACTCCTGATCTAGATCTTCCCCCTCTCTCATCCTGCCGTTCCTCCAGCATGTGCGCATTTGCCTGTTTGTTGTATGATCCACCAAAGGCACACCACCAGTAATACCATCAAGGTTATCACTCCATAACGTAGTAACCTTGAAGAGATTAAATTCACTGGAAAGCACAAAAAGACAGAATAAACTAAAATTAAAAAATTAAAAAATTATCTATTTGAAAGATTTTTGAAGCATACAGACATTCTTACCTTTGACCTGAAGAAATACTTTGTTTGTTCCATGAACTGTGTGCTCATGCTCATAGAAGCATTTCGATGGCAGCACTATGCAGCTGTAATGACCTGAATCCCTCAAAACTGCACCATCGATGATGAAAGTTGTCAGCATCTGAGAGACATTAAAGACTTGCACTAGCAGAATCGTGTCATTCTTCCTCAGGTAAGCGTAGATAAATTTACATCCACCAAGTGTATGTAGGTGTTGAGACACTGTGCACTGGAATTCAACATAGTCTCCCTCATGAACAGTGGATGACCCAACTATTGAAATATCTGCTGGGAGAAAATTGGCTGCATGGAAACAGGAGAAAATGAGTGGAAAGAAATAACAATGACATCATGTGTTCAGGAGTCAAAACACTTACCTATGACCAGAATCTGAATGATGTCGTCTCCTTTCTTGGCTACTTCAGAAAGTGTATAATGATTCGGGGAATAAACACAGCTGTAATTTCCACTGTGATGAAGACCAGCTCTGGATATGATGAACGTAGTGTCACTTCGATCTTTCTTCTGGGGGAGATACTGGATTCCCCACTCATTTATTAACAAATAAATAAAAACCATGGAGTCTTTCTTTTTCCCAAATGTGCTGCATGTTACAATAAGGTCACTGTTTTCACTTATAATCGTCTGCTGTGCCAGGATCTTTGCAGGAAAAATATCTGCGTGACATCATAGTGAGTAACATATGTAATGATGAGCGCAACCTAGTAACATTTAGGAATACAGAAGAGACATATCTTGTAATGAAGGAAACTGAACTTACCCTCAGTTTGGCTTATGACTTGGTTTGCCAGAACACCTTGAAGAAAAGAAGTGAAAAATTAAATGAATCCTTTCAGATTAAATAGATAGAAAACAGTTTCACTTAAAGATGTAGATGTTATCTGTTAGTGCACTCACACAGAAGAGCGATTATTATGTTCATCATTATAGAAAATGAGCCGCCCTTACAGACCCTCTGCAGCGTATCTTCTGAAAGCTTCTCAAAGTCCAAAACTACAGAGTGGTTAAAAAGTAAATAACCATATGCAAACATGCAAATATAACATACCCCTACCTGCTCCTTGTATGGTAGCGAGAGATATTTACGTGTTAGGATTAAAAATAATATCTACAAACAAATAATACTTACCACACTGTACTGTTATACTATTTTACTCTCATATACATTATATACCCATTTAGCTTTTGCTAACACTCTATTTCTCTCTTTTTGTCAGATAATTTGCTTCTTCAGATGTCTTACCTTGCTCTGATTCTGTATAATAAGTCAGTCTGACGTACTGACAACTATACCCAATACAGGGTACTTATCTTCTTTCACTTTCCACTTTGCACTGAGGAAATGCACCCGTCCATTTTCCTCTGCTTATGCAATTTGGTTTGGGTGGGAGTGTAGTGAGGGGTGGAGGAAATGGCAGGGTACACCCTGGACAGGTCAACAGTCTGTCACGGGGCTAACACAGACAAACAGATGGCAATTTACACTCACACCTCTGGGCAATTTAGGATCACCAGCTAACCTCCACTAACTGTATGTCTTTGACTATGGCACAATGGAGGACATATATATACAATGAAAAGTGAAAATAACTATAGCGATTCAAATGCAATACAATCTCCATAAAAGTTTAATCCACAAATTAAGCAAACTAAAAAGCAACCACTCACAGAGACACACACGTTAGCTTTTCTGAAGAGTGCACTGGTTGACACTGACTAAAGAAAGATTCTGATCCAGCTGACCAAACAGATTATACTAACTTTGACCAAACCTTTACCTAACCTAAAGTTGTGTGTTTGTATGTGTGTGTGTATGGTGTGGTCATATGGTTCCAGTATCCTCACAATTCATAAATGACATTTTCATAGGTTTTACACTTTCCGAATAGCAACCATTTTAAAGGTAAGCAGCAGCTGTTTGTAGTGACTTCAGATGTGTGATCAAATAAAGATATTTTATAGCAACAATCAGAACAAACTGGGCTACATATCCCTTTATAAAATGAACAGGAAGTAATTTGTAGTAACAAAGATTTACCACAGGGTGGCAGTCTTTAAACACACACTGCACTGCTTGATTTTCAAACCTGAACATCTCCATTAAATTTTATAATGTTTGACAGTTCGATGTGATGTCTGGAAGCATAAAGAACCCAACTTAGAATTTTCTGTGGCCTGATTCGATATATTTACTTTAAGAAAGAAGTAAGAATTAGCCTACAATCTTTCTTTAAATGGTGGAGAGTCCCAGGCATTTAAACCCCAGTGGCACCTGCCCCTTATCTTAAAACATGTAGTTATCCTAACTGGGCTTTCATTAAATCAGCAAAGATACACAGGAAAGAATGTCGGACACCAACTAGGGAGAAACAGAATGACAAACAGAATAACATTGTCATCCCTTATATAGCAGCTTTGTCGGAGAAACTGAGGAGGTGTTTTGTTTTGTTTTGTTTTTCCCGAGCACGTCATCCCAGTGCACTTCAAACCCAGCCAATGTTCAAATTTTTGGACAGAGAAGACAGATGGTCTGAAAGAGCAGTGAAAGAGGCCCACAACACAGGGGGTGGCTTACGACACCAACTGTCGGCTACCTACAGGGAAGTTTTGAGATCTCTTCTCAACTCCCACTATCGTCTTGTGCCAGGTGACCCTGGACCATCACGCTAGGAAGACCATCTTGTATGTGATACCCTGCAAATGGTTTTACCCAATATTGATGACAATTATTCCAAGTACAGTATATTGCCACAGTGGTGAATTAGATTTTTTTCCCTCCCACTCTACTGTACTAACCTTTGTATGAAGTAATAAAAAATATTTGTTTAAAATCGATTTTTATTGTTAAAAAGCTCAAAGCAAGTACCTGAAATATGTCTATCTATATAGGCCTAATTGCGTTAATATAATTACTCACTATTTATCAATCCAAACAAAAATCACAGGTCGTTTGCAAAACAGTTCTGTAGACAGTACCTTATGAAGTGCTGCATCCTATTCAAGTCTCATTCTGAGACTGAAGCATTCCACAAGTCATAAAGCCATTTGGCTTGTCTTGACTTCTTGTAGCTGGTTTTATAACAGTCACAAACATTAGCAGAGCTTAACTACATACAGAAGATAAATACAGAAGGATACACAACCACAGAAGTCTGTCACACATGATATTATACATCACTTTAGTGAGACTATTAAGTAAAACAGCCTGCAAACTATCACAGCTATAGAGAGGTTATGTCATTTTCATGTAATAATGTGCCCCAGTCTTCACTTCTAGTGAAGCTTACCTGTTGAATGATCAGAGTATCTGAGTCTGTGTTGGCTTTGGCTTCGGGAAACATTTTACCATTTTTAAAGACACTTAAACATTTTCAGTTAAAATCACCCTAAATGCAGCCATGTCCTTAAGATTTATGAATCTATGAACAAAACGAAACACTTCTACCATCAACATTTGTCATGATTTCGACTTGGCTTTGAAACTTTTTCTAAGCATCTGTGAAACATATGCTCGGAATTCAGCAGTCTGCAGTATTAGTATTAGTTTTGTCAAACTGAATCAAATATCTTCCCCAAGTAATAGAGGCTGGAGGAAAAGGCCAGCTGTTCCTAGGATGCACACGAGCACAAAAACCCATAGGAAGATCCTGTCGATAACCATGGCAACGTATTTCCAGTCATCTTGAACCTATGAGAGGATCAAGACAAAAAACATGTTCAATGTTACAGCAATATTGTAATTCTTTATTTGAAAGCTGTATGACATTAAATGGTTTTAGCCTTGCTTTTTTGAGTACTCACCTCCTTTGCTTCATTCTGTAGTCTCATATTTTCTGCTATGTATTTGACACTCTCAATAGCTTCCCTGACCTCAGGAGAAAGAGACAGAAGAGGCATTATTCCTCCATCCAAAGACTCTGAGCTGGAGCATTGACTCCCCACTCCAACACCCTACAGCACTGCCTCCACTCAATGCTCCTAGGCTGCTCAGTCCTCCACTCCCTCCTCCAGAATCTGCAGGCAACTTGCCGGTTCTCTTCTGCCAGCAGCAGTTGCAGCGGCCCTCACAACACAAGAACCCAGAGCTAGGACATTTGATCGAGTCTCCACCCAAGTTATTGAGATTGGAAAGCTCTGTGCTATTAAAAAGTCTTTGCCGGTTTGTTAAACTTGACACCACGCTGTTGGCAAGGGCCTGAGGTTTGTGCTGCTTTTGTAGAGTACCTAATGAATGAATGGCGCAGGATTTCGAATGCATCGTCTGAACACTGCCAGCCACAGTCACCTTCTCAGGATCTCTCTCTGGCCTGGTCATGAACATCACCCTGGGCAGCAGTTCAAGAAACACACGCTTTACCCAGCAGGGCATTGTATGTGTCTTCGGGGTGCGGTAGTGGACGTTCAACACAAAAACAGTAATGACAATAGAGAGAGTGACAAAAATCATGGTGAAGAGGAGGTACTCGCCAATCAAGGGTATCACTAGTGAGGTGGAAGGGATGGTCTCTGTGATGACGAGGAGGAAGACAGTCAAAGACAGCAGGACAGAGATGCACAGTGTTACTTTCTCACCACAGTCAGAGGGCAAGTAGAAGACGAGCACTGTGAGGAAGGAGATGAGGAGGCATGGGATGATCATATTGATTGTATAGAAAAGAGGGAGACGACGGATGTACAAAGAGTATGTGATATCAGTGTAGATCTCCTCGCAGCAGTTGTACTTAATATCATGTTTGTAACCAGGTGCATCAATGATCATCCACTCGCCTGTCTCCCAGAAGTCCTTGAGGTTAATAGTTGAGCCAATCAGCACCAAGTCGATCTTGGCTTTGTCATAGGTCCATGAACCAAATTTCATTGTGCAGTTTTGGTAATCAAATGGGAAATATGTGACATCAATCTTGCAGGAGCTCTTGAAGATAGCTGGAGGGATCCAGGTGACATCGCCATTGTAGCGAAGCAGGGCCTTTGTTTTGTCATCAACCTGGAAATCTCCAACTGCGCTGTAGAAAAAGACAAAAGAAGAGTGAGAATGGAACATTGAAAGGAAGGACAGTAAAAGACAACTGAGCCACTGAATACTAACCAGATAGATATAAGCAACTATTGAGTTATGAAAATATCAATTAAAAAGATGCCCTGGGGTTTCAGTAAATGCACCATGTGATGTTATGTATAGCTTCCCTAAGAATCTTCAAAAGAAGAAATGACCCATGCTGAATGAACAATGTAGATCGATAACATTTTGTTACTGTACAGACATCCTTTGCAGCAATAAACAATCAATGAAGACTCTGTGCCAGGTTTTTGTTATTATGCTCACTTGTTGTACAGCACAATGTCTGGCTTCCAAATCCTGTTGGACGGCACTCGGATAAACTCGACGCCTCCGAAATCTTTTGGGTTCCATTTAAGTTTATAGTCATTCCAGATCTGAGAAACAGAGCAGAAAAATTTCTTTTACATAAAAAAAAAGTCTGAGAATTAACAGGTATGAGTTTCAGAGTCAATTTGATGCATGTGTAAAGGGGTTTTAAATCAGTTTTCTGGAGATCTGTTTGGTTAGATTAAAGCTTGAAACAGAATGTGACAGTTCAATAATTACCTTCCACCCTGTTCATTCAAAATGTTTTTAAACATATTTAATCGCTAGAACATATTAATTACAAAAACATCGGTATGTTAAAGAAACAACTAATACAAAGCAGCAGTTGGCGGTATATCAAAAGAACTAGTCTATAGTCGTGTCACAGTAGGATTTTGGCATGAATGGAAATGTCAGTAAGCCAGCATGTATCATAATAAGTATTATAGCCTATCTTTGTGATAAACTATAGTGAAAAACCACAGTGTTAGCCATGGAGGTGCGTGCTGAAAAGTTAAAAAAAAGTTAATATAATGAGTCTGAAAATGCTTCCTCCTGGTAATTATCTCTTGTCAGTTTTTATATGCATTTGCTTGTAAAATGCTCCACATAAAATAAAGAAATAATGTCATTATCTCCAACGGTAGCACATAAACACAAGGATATATAGTACACGTGTGACTTGAATCACAGTTTATAGTGTGTTTTATGGATCTTTTGAACACTGCTCATCAGGACGGCCAGTGATCCTCATGAGGCTCATGAAGCCAGTACATCAAAGCAACCCCAGAGAGCTGTAAAAAATTTGACTTAATTACAAAACAGTATGTATCCAGAGTGTATTGCAAGATGGGATGGAGAGCAGGAGAAATGTGTCTCGCCCCTGATGAGTATTTCCCAGAGACATACTAAAAACAACAGATGACATTAACATAAGAGAAGCAATGCTCCAGCCCTGAACCCCAAAAAACAATTAAAGCTCAACATTTAGTAGAAGACTGGCTCTGTCACAGATGTGTGCTTGCTCAGTACATGTAAAATTGGAACAGGAGACCCGCCCTACCTCATCTGACTCATTACTAGTTCATTGCACTATGCAGCATTGCAAAAAAAAAAAAAAAAAAAGCGGATAATCACTGAACTTTCACTTCAAGATTCACTTTAACTGTACAAACCCATAATGGATGAATATTCCATATTCGGATATTCTAGATTTCTTAACTACTGTCAAATTATTTTTTTAAAATGCAAATTGGTTATGAAATGTAAGTGCATTCAGTTTATTTGATTTTTTTTGAAAGAAAATATGATCACACGGATCAATGTGTTTAAAAAGCTTCCTCCTATGAATAATTCAACCTGTCAGTCTAGCTCCAAAGAATCACGCATGACAGAAGGTTGGATCTAGACTTGATGTCCTTGCTCAAGGTCTGTTTGCACAGTCTTGAACAATAAACTTACATGTCTCAGCCACAGATTGGTCTCCATGATCTGATTGACTTCATCCTGAGAAGAGGGTAGAAGATAATAGATAATGAGGACACTGAAGCAAAGAAAACTAAGTACATGTTATTAATAAAGTTAAAACAGTAATAATAACTGTCACAGGCAATCATCCAATTCACTGCTGAGATTTTTGTCTGTGCTTCTGTAGCATCAGCGCAAAAGGTTTCAGAGATCTGCACCTGAGTCCCGCATGCCTGGAGCATAATACACATGACAGCTGGGGCTTGTAGGTCGCAGCCTTTAACTTTTATTTTTTTTACTAGCAATTCAGTGATACAGCTGGAGCAGAGGGACTAAAGATGGGAGACAAAACAACTGAGGGTCAGATTTCTGTGTGACTTAGACCGTGAATGAACCAATCTCATGACTGAGCGCAAACATTAACCATTCATGTGACCATCTTGTATCCAGAATAGCTCTTAGATTCAATGGTTGACAGAAGGCTTTAGTTTAACCTCTTCTGAATACCTTTGGGAGAACAGTTATTTCATGTCACTTGGATAGATAAGACACACACTCTGTGGTTCATAATTAAATCACTCAAAATCCTAAAAGAAGCAAAATAATTTTTTGTAGTCAAAATCAGATGATTAAATTAATATTTGCAGATTTTGTTTTAACAAGGAAGAACTGAATGTTGGCTGTAGATCATATACTACATCTACTATCTTTAGCAGAACAGCCTCTGAGACCAAAATGCACATTGCCATTACCAAGTGATCATGTGGTTTGATCCCTGATTGTGAGATAATGTTAGTTTGCCCAGCCCATAAGGTATTGATGCTCTAAATTAGCTCATATAGCCATGTTGGAGTTGTTGAAGGTGAACCAAATGCTTCTGAGTTTGGAGCACCAGGTGTGCAGAGGGAATAACAGTCATCCATCAGCACTCTAGCTTGGCTTGCTACTTTAAATGAGTTAAGGATCATGTAACAAAATATCTCTCTCTCCGTATCATCATTGTCTGGTCAGACAGATCTTTAATATTTATTTAGATCCTTTGAAAAAATAAAAACACCTTGTTTGCACAGAGGCAAAAGAAGATGCATAAGGTGTCACCTCATGGTTACTAGTTTATACACAGTGAAATAATGTTACCTATTTTTGACCGGCATTTTCTTTCTGTTAGACCATTATAACACCAAAGTATTGTTTGACATAAAGGGTTAAAAGAGAGCAATGTGTGGAATAAGGGTAACAATAAAATAAAAAAGAGACAAACACTAAAAAAACATATTCCTTAAAAAAGCAAATAAATAGTACATTCTGTATTTCCAAACAATTTATTGTGTGAATGAAGCTGTATTGCTTGCCAAACAGTCCTTTGCTATGCTTATTATCACCACCTGCGCTCGACCTGTCTGTGTCAAGTGACACAGTCGTCTGTCTGGAACGGCAGTCTGCAGTCAACAAACTCTAGCAGAGAAATCTAGGAGTGCCCATCTGAAGTGGCAGTGACTGAGTGATAGGGGGTGCCTGAGAGGTACTCAGACAGCTGACATTTCCCATCTTGTCTTGGCCAGAAAAACAGCCCAATTATCCGCCCTTTCATCTAGGTCCCAGGGGCTACTGTGTAACGTGAGAAGGTATCTCAAGCTTATGATACGGTGTCTAAATTACCACCTTGCCCTAAATTTTGTTTCAGTAAAAGTCTGCAAAGCAGCACACAAACTATATCTTTGAGATGTAAAAACACAAGTTTTAAGCCTTGTATACACACAGATCTTCTACAATTTCTACTCTTTATAGGCGAGAGTAATCTAAGGTCATGTTTATTAAGCAGAGTGATATTTGTTTTATAGAGGTGAAATAGCTGCCCCATAAATCACAAACACTCCGGGCATCAGCTCCGACACTGAGGAAAAACATTTTCTTGCTACTTACCACTTTGACCAGCTGTGACATGGACACCTCAAACTGCACAATGACTGGATCAGATACATTTTCCACCGGCCGTATATACTGGTTGTAGTTGGAAAATATCCCAGAGAAGAGCTTATGCTCTGCATCTGAACATGTGCCTCCTGGACAGGAGCACAATGTCAGCCATGGGAATCTCACTGCATATTTAAATGATTATACAGTTTAACTGTGATCTATGTTTTTCTGCTTTACCATTTACCACCCAAAGTAGAACTCTAAATTTGACAGTTTCACAACCTTTTTTGACATTTTTTAATTTCAAGTTCTTTTCTTTCTAACTTGAGTGATGAGATTTCATTTGGCACCTATTCTTAACACAGTATGTCTCTTACAGAGAGCAGCAACTACAGCAACATATTACTGTTATCCTGATTGTATAAGATTAAGGATTTGAACACATGCATGATTCCTTGATGCACTGCATTAAATTTTACATAACCCAATAGATGTAGCCTTCAAAAATAATTAGATCTATTGCTTTTTTTTTTTTTTTTACATTTCCCTAAAGCAACAAGTAGATTTCATGCTACCAGCTTCTTACTCACCTGACAGAAGACACAGAAAGAAAGCACAGGGACCAGATAAGAAGTGAAACCTGGTTTTCATCCTGTTCAAATTGACAAATGCCAGATAATTCCAGGGTCAGCTGCAGCAACGATCCACGGAGCACACAGGAGGAAAGTGGAGGAATAAGAGCTCGTCCGCATCACCCGACAGAACGAGCGAGCAGAGGGAGCGAGCGAGTGAGGGAGGCAGAGCCACACTGAGGCATACAACCAGTCACAGTCAGGAGCCATGCACTGCAAAAATAATAATACAAAATATGCAGAATATAGCGACTTAATCGGGTAAACGGGGGTAAAATGTTGAGTGGTGCAAATTTTTCACCTCCAGTCACACCATTGGATGGTCAGCTTCCCAAGACTTAACAGCCATTGTCCTTCATGTCTGACACACAGTCACATCACCCCAAACAGCAACGGATCCAACTGAAATTATCGCTCTGGAAATATGTGTATTTATTTATTCCATGAGTGGACACCCCCCCGCCTCCCCCACCCATTCTGCGCCGGTTATTTAACAACAGTTAAATCACAATCAGATGAATTTTGTTTAGTTAAAAACATTTTATGTCATGTTTCTGTCATGTCTGGGTGCTGTGAAGCAAACATTTTTGGCAGACAGTTGACCCAGGTGGTGTTCAAACAAATTATCCTCTCACAGACTTTCATATTGAATTAAGAAACTACATTCAAGCAAGTTCAATAGCCTCTGTGCCACTGGGTTTGAGTTTGTCAGATACTCAGTTGGGATAGAGTTCTGTCCTTCATTTTTTTCTTTTCTTCTTTCTAGCTGTCCAGATTTGTTGTATTTTTCATTTTGCCCAGCTGTGTTTCGCAGTGGGTCTGTCATTCAGACCTTCTTTTCAGCTGACCTCTAACCTGCTGTATATACTTTGAGATGAATGAATCTATATCAGGGCCAGGGATACTGTTTGATTTCATTTCAGCTTTTTTAAATGGTTTCAATGGAAAGAAAAATGAGTGCTGGGAATTAATACAGGATTATATAGTATATTTTCAAGTGACCTTCAGAAAGTTTGATTCAGGTAGAGCAGAATTTGTACACATTCTACACATAGAAAGCTTTAACCAAGGCTTGGGTAATTCAACAAACCATATTTAATGATAAATATCTCTAAATCAGTTATAAACTAAATCAGTTTTTAAAATTTTAAAACAGACTGAAGTTGAATTTAAGAATTCAAGAGTGGATCTTTGCCTTTTTGAGGACTGCAGTGTATTAAATCCTCTTGGGAGACACAAGCATTAAAATAAATACTCTGCTAAATATATTTGCATATGTATCCTAATGACAAAAAATTGCTGACATAAGGCTTGGGAATGATTGTTGAAAACAAAACTCCTTTTAGTCTGAACCAGAAGAAATATTTTTTATGGATATGTGCCGTGGAATTGCAACATCCTGCTTCAATAATAAATGGAAGTTAACAGGCGCATGAAAAAAACAGTTAACCATTTGGAAAAACTGTAAACTAAGATTAAAATAAAGCCAGTCGATCCATAAACACAGATGTTTATTGCTATCTCTTGATTTACATGCATGGCTCACAAAATACCCAAAGTCTGCAGAACCTTTAATGAGCACACTCAGCACTGTTTAGTGAGCTGTAAGCGTTGTGTCGTTTCATTTGTGTGTTAGTGTAGGTTGCGTTTGTCTGCTTTGTTTTATGTGTGTGCTTACAATTCCCCATCTGTAAAAATGAGCACTTATCAAAGATTTGGTGCTTTTAGTGTCAATGCACAAAGGAGCCTTCATATTACTGCAGCATGAAACAAACAAATTCTAGAGTATCTCTTTTTTTCTTTTCTTTTTTTTTGTTTTGTTTATTTAGACCCTTGATATATATATAAATTTAGGAGAAATAGTTACTAACAGTTACATGTCAGTGATATGGAATGGCTATGGAAAGTACTCAACCTTAAAACACTGCACTAAAGACCATCTCTAAAAGTTTTGTTGTGTCAGTATTTTTTGCGTTGTCTTGCTTTTTTTTTTGCACTGAGAGTGAACAACTGTTTTATCTATATGATAAACCATCCTAACTGGCTCACCCTAAATGAACACATTGGCTCTGATCTTTATCACCAGCATTACAGATTAAATAAGCACATTGGCAAAACCCTGACATCTTTAAGACTTTATAGGCAATTTTATGCATTTAATCAAACTAAAAGAGCACACAGCTCTTCATTGTATTTCAGTGACACAGTAACACAGATGACGGGTCACACTACATCTGAGAGCAGTCATACAGTATATTTATCATATTATGTATATTACTGCAACAGTTCAGCATACTTCAGTGCAGTGAAAGCTACACCCAGTCCAACTCTGCAGACATCCTTTGAAGAAACAGCGGCCTAAGAGAAACAACCTCAGTGTAATGATGCTGCATTTTAACCTATGCAAATGTAACTATTCCTTAAAATATTGGGTGATTTATTGTTTTAGGGCATATTGTTTTAAATACTATATGATAATAAGTGGCTTTTATTTATTTTGTACCATACCTTACATGTTTACAAGTACTTTATCAAACCCTCTGGGTACGATTTGGCACAGACGACATTGTATCAGTGATTCTGTTACCTGCCAGCACAGTGCTAAGCAAAAACTAAAAAGACATCAAAACTTTTACTAGCCTCTATACCCTCATACATAATATTGTCCTAATAGCACAGTTTCTTATGAAAACCCTGAAGTAGCTCAGTCTTTCTGTATGAGGATCAAATGCGAGGAATGTCCGAACTGGGCACATGGTTGGCAACAATCTGACTCTGGAAAAGAGGCTGGAGAAACAGGCCCAGGGTTCCCACCACACACACTATCACAAAGATCCACAGAAACAGACGATCCACTACCATGGCCACATACTTCCAGTCCTCTATAACCTGCAAAAACACAGAAATCAATAAAAATAATTTCAGTTAGTCAATGTACATGGTTCTTCATGCTGATATTTCTTTCAAAGTATAATATTGCAGAGCAGTAAGATTAATTAATACTGTTAGAACGTGTCGAAATATAGAAACCAAATGAAGACAATAAATAAAAAAGCAAATGCTTGTTAGTTTTAATGGGAACACATAATATTCTATAAAACATTTCTTCATGCATTTCATGGAACAAGGTAAAACCCTTAAAGGATCGGTCTCCATAGTGCTGCATTCTGTACATTGGAATATCTATCGACCCTTTCACCTCATCATCACTGCTGTCCGTAGTGGTTTTTGAAACGAGCTATTTCTCATTCCTGGTTTCCTCCCTATTGATCTGTTATTGATTTGCTGGTATCTATTGATTTGAAGGGAGAAAGTGAATGATAAAATCAAAATCTGCCTTCAGTTTGGTGAGTTGCAGCCACTACTTAGGGTTAGTAGTTTTCCCTCCTACACCTCAAGCGTCCTGGAGTGTGAGGAAAATGTTATAATTTGAGTACAAATGGCTGTGACCCAGTTTATTGTGACCAGGCTACGTGCTGGCATCTGACACCTGATATATTATATATAACAACAACAACAAAAAAAATGCAAACCACCTAATTAGTTCCATATTCTGTTTACCTCACCTTTTGAATGAATTGGAGGTAGACTGCAATTAGCTTCATAATAAATGTGGTTGAACTAACGTTATTTCCCCAGGCAAAACTGGTGATAACAATAATGGCACTGTAGACAGATTGATGGTGATGCTATTCCCACAACAGAGGCCCATCAGGACCATCATGTTATTCCAATAAAGAGAATAACAAATGCATGAGTCTTTCTATCACATGAAATCTAAGCATCCACTTCACATACACAGATTAGTATAAGCTAAACTTATAAAGTTATATTTATCTGCATGTAAATTCTGTGTCATTTGTTCCAAAAGTAACACGCATATGTGGACTGTCAGAAATGTCACCTTTATACCACTCTTTTTGTTAGCATTATAAAGCCATGCTGTGAACAGATCAATATCTAGATAGGTTAGCTTAGTTAGTCAACAATTGGATTTGTGAGGTCTACGCCTGCATTATGATTTATGGTGTATGTTTTTTCACCTTTTTACTCTCTTGATTAAGAATGTTTTGAAAAAAGGACAATATAAAGCTCTTCTAGATGCCGACAACAAAGACGCTCAGCTGGTTATTAAATGCTGAAATATTAGCAGACTCGAAAACAAAAACTCAACTCAGTTAAAAACATCACATCTGTCAAGTTTCTCCACAGGTTGCCTTGTCACTGTTGCACTGTTGTTGCTCGTGACATCTTTACAGCACAGAGCTTACAACCGATTGTCTCTTTTATGATATTAACATATGCAACCAGAGTAAACTTAAAAACTGCACCTTATTAGTAAATTTCTTTGTAGGTAGATATTTAAACTTTAGGGCCCAAGTTGTTTACTTCTGCTGCCACACATGGTAAGCTAAGCTAATTGCCTTCTGGGTCCAGCCCAAATGTTAAACTCTGGGGATTTTAAAGAAAAATCTAATAAGATCCCAAATGCACAAGTTTAGAGCAAAAACTATGCTTACAGTCTGGACCCAAAATAATTGGTCTCTGTCGCTGGCTAAGTTATGAGTCCATGACAAAGTATTTTCTGTATTTTTTTTAATAATTCATCAGGTTAAGTTTATAAAGTTTGCATTCTAATGGGGGAGGCCTTTGAGTAACAGCTGGATTGCCAATACATACAGTAACTGACAGCAGACGTCTGCTAGGCTTCACCTGAGTTAAGCTGAGACATTGAACTTGACCTTTTGTGTTAGAGCCTTGTTGATCCTTTTTAATTACACTATCATGACTCTTAATTGTACAAGGAAAATATCTTTTTATATAAATGGTAAGACAGCTGTAGAACTGGCAAGTACTAAGCATGCTTATGCATAATATTTTAAGGCTCACAGGGGACTGCACAATACACACTCAAAAAGCAAACGAGTTATACTGTATACGTACTGCTATAGTAATAAATATTAAAATAGCTACAGTCACTATATAGAATATGAAATAATAGCCAGGTGAAATATGTGCTACAAAAAGTATACATACACTCTGATCATCATCATCTCCCATCATGTGTTCAGCCACAAAGCACACCCCATTCACTGCCTCCTGGATATCAGCAGCCCAGTCTGAGTTGTCCCTGTGTTGGAAGTCCTGGGTGGATGTGAAACTAGTGGGAAGGAAATCAGTAGAGCGCTGGTCTCCCTTCCTATAGGAGTGACTGTATCCTGCTGGAGGAGTTATATTTTTGTGTCCTGGTGTAGAGAAGGCAGAGTCTGAAGACAGCAGCGCAGAAGCTGACATGGTGATATCTGCCTTGGATGCAACTGGATATCCCAAGCCCAAAATGGTTCTTTTAGCTCTTAAGCATCGATGCTGACGCAATCTTTGGCGTGCAGATTTGTTATGAGGGCGCCTCATGAAGAGTAAAGCAGGCAACTTCTCAAGAAATATCAGCTTGACCCAAGAAGGCATGGTATGGGTGCTAGGAGAGCGGTGGTGCACGTTGAGCACGCACACACTGGTGATGATGGAGAAGGTCACCAGGACCATGGTGAACATCAGGTACTTGCCAATCAGGGGAACATCTAATGATGTTGGAGGAACAATCTTTGAGATTAAAAGCAGGAACACGGTGAGGGCCAGAAGTACAGAAATGCACAGGGTCATCTTCTCTCCACAGTCTGAAGGCAAGTAGAAGACTAGAATGGCCAAAGAGGTGATCAAAACACATGGAATGATGAGGTTTATGGTGTAAAAAAGAGGCTTCCTCTTAATGATAAAGTCATATGTCAGATCCACATAAGTGGGATCCAGAGGGTTGACAGTCCGTCTCCCTGGCAGAGCTAAGATATCCCACTCTCCACTGGGAGTAAAATCATCCATACTAGCCATCTCAGACTTTAAGATCAGGTCAATCTCTGTATGGTCATATGTCCAAGATCTGAACTTGAGAGTGCAGTTCTGCTGGTCAAAGGGAAAATGTTTGACTTCGATTTTACAGGCGCTTTTATAGATAGCCGGAGGAAGCCATTCGATGCTGCCGTTGAAAAGGACGATGACATTAGTGAACACCGTTACCTCATAGGTTCCGTCAGCACTATGAGAACAAGAGGAAATAGAAAGAAAACAGCATTTAAATTGACCTTTAAAGCTATCATTATCAAAATTATAGAAATTTACGGTAAAGCTATTTTTAATAATGTGTAATAGTGGCATTAATTATTTTTAATAAGAAGATAATTGTTAAAGATTCAGTTAATCACTAAAGCAAATGCATAGACATTCATTAATGCAGACAGCCGGTAAATATATTGATAGAGGACAGAAACCAGGAGGGTGAAAACATGAAATATAACTTACTCTATGATATGACTGACTTTTCACTTTTTTTCATTTTATTTATTCATTTTACAATAACGCTGTTACAGTTCCATCCAAAATGTTTGATAAGGGCATCAGAGGATATTTACAAATATTTTACAAATTAATAATATCTTTTTTATTTAACACCAGCAATGTGCAGACAGAAACTCTCTTCAAAATACAAACTGAGAAGTCAGCCGAGCTTACTTGTTGTACAGGACAATATCCGGAAGCCACACATGTCTGGAGGGAATGCGCAGTTTGACAATACCTTCATACTGTGCAGGATCCCATGACAACCTGTAGTCCACCCAGTGCTGGAGAGACAGAGGGACCCAACCATTCAGTGCACTTTCCCAATAGCAGTTCATTTATAATTACATGCTACATTATCTGTAAATTATGTTTGGGGCACAATTACAGAAGCGGTTTGTTCCACATAGAGAGAGGAAGAATGGATACGGATACGATTCAAGTTCAAGATGAAGGACATTTAACACACATTCTCATTCAGTACAAGACAAAATGCTTCATCACACCTACCTGAGTGAGCCAAACATTTGTGGTCATGATCTGTTCCCTTTCATTCTGAAAATGAAATATTAGGGGGAAATTACCTATATTGGTAATACAAGTTTAAGACCCAGACACTGGCCCTAGAGAAGTAGGAACTCGTTTATGACATTTACTCTTTTTATATTTTTGTTTTATTTAATTAAAACATGAAGAGCTGAAGACCTATTGGGGTATATTAATGTTTAAACAAAAACTGGAAATTATATGCTTCTGCAATTTTATTTAAAAAATAAATTAAAAGTCCTATACTGATTTGAGTCATGGTTGGACCTTCCTGTTTACTGTCATGTTTACTCTGGCATCTGGTTAAAAGTAACCTTTAAAAAAAGAACTGCACTGAAACACTCCTTTCATCTCAGATTGCTTGTTAACATGTTTTTGATTGCACTGTCATCAAACTGCCGTGACATACACTTCCAATAAAGTGACACCAAATGGTAATTACCCCAAGGGGTACAATGCAAACTCATAAACAGAAGCTGTGAACGAGCCTTGCTGCTTTAGTCTGCAGCTGGGAGGACCCTCCACTGTAATTCAGAGAAGAGCCTCTATCACTGTGGCCAAAACAGTTTTATGGCCCCTTTTAATCCAATGTGCTGAAGTTTCAATCTGGACATGACAGAGGCAGAGATCACGGCTGACCAGATCTATCCTCAGCTTCATCCATCCATTTAGACCTATGGCTCTTCAGCAGAGCTTGCTCTTTAATTAACTACTTCCTCGAAGCTCCTTTTTTTTTTGTCTCTTGCTGTGTGCTTTCTATTAGCTGCCATCTTTCACACTTAATTTCTCTTTATATCCTGTTGTGTCACCATCACAAAGTCTCTAACAAAAAAACATAGAAATATACATAGAAATGTAAATAAGTATACATACTTCTTAACAATGGGCAAGAGTACACACTTACCACACTGATGAGCTGTGCCAGAGACACTTGCAGCTTTACTGTGACTCTCTCGGTTCTGTTGACAGCTGGGCGAATGAGGGGATTGTAGCGATCTTTTCCCAGCAGCCAGTTCATGAGCCGCTCTTCGGAGTCAGCGCTGCTGCTACCTGGTGACATCACACTTTTCTTCAACATTTATGTACACACATCCACCTCACCTCTGTCCAGACAACTTAATCCCAATAAAATGGAGAGACTATAATCTCAAACAGAGATTGGAAAACAATCTTTAACAGCTTTAGATCAATAATAAAGAGGAATGAATGAGATCACATTTTTTTAAATACATATATTTTATATAGATATATTACATTATAAATAATCTACAATATACAGTGTAATACACAAATCAGTTAAAGACAAAATACCTTATTTAAATACAACAGAAAAAATTAAGACTACATTGAACAAGGTAGTAGGAAATGGGCATTTTAGGTGAAAAGAGAGATTCATTTTTCTCTATTATTGTTGTACTTTCAGTGTACAGTATTTAGAAACAAAACTTTTTTTTTTAAAAAGTGTAAATCGAAAGATTTCTTTTAAAACTGTGTTAAAAGCTTGTATTTTTAAGTTTGTTAGGTTTCTATAAAACCTCATACATGAAAGCTACACTATTTAATGGGAAGTTGAAGATTAGGGATGTGATTGGTTTTGTGTTTTTAGTAAAAGTGCTTGAACTGATGGTGCCACAATACACAATCTACCACCCTGGCATGAACACACTTACTATATATATTGTTAGATACCTTCCAGCTTTAACACTAAATTTTGGTAAAAGAGAATACTCATCTAACCACACTCCTGTTTTGTTTTTGTTTGTTTGTTGTTGTTTTTTTTTTTTTTTTTTGGGGGGGGGGGGGGTTGGATTAACATGATTTAAGTACTTGCTTAATCTCTGAAATTCTAAGCGAGATAAATGAGGATTGCTTCAGTCACACTGCTTGTTTAGTTTTTAAGGAAGGTAGAATTACACATCTGTGGGTTTGCTTTAAGCAAACATGAAGCAAAAGCACAATTATTAACACCCAAATATGTAAACTAGGAAGGTTGTGGGTTACTGGAAATTACATAAAAATGGCACAAAGTCCCAAAAAGTCATTTCCCAAAAAGGTAATTACATTTTGTAGAAGGGCAGATATTTTCACAACATGTTAATAACTGTGCTTTTGTAACAGCTTTGCTTAAAGCAAACCACAAATCTGTATTTTAAGTAAAAATAAACTATGAATTCCAACACATGAACTCAGCCTTCTCTCCTATTCCTGATAAATAATGTCTAAGTAAAGTGTGAAGGCAAGGCTGATTAAAACAGATGGTCAGTTCTCTTCTGAAGCAGAGCGGATACGTGTAAGACTACCTCGTCTATTTTCTTTACTTGCAGCTGGTTATTGATGTCCCCACAAGGTTTGGAGTTGCTGACTTGACTTATGTGTGGCGAATGCTCTAGTAAAGCAAGACTTGTACTAATGTGCTCATTGAAGAAAACGTGTTACTTTTATCACTAACTACAAAGGCAAAATTCAAGGTTCAAATAGTAAATCTTTGCATTGATTTTTCATAAAATGTAGTCAGATATTAATAAAAGCCACAAAAATATATCTGCCTAAACTGATAGCTTTCAATGGCTGGTAATTCATCGAACACACTGACTAATCATTAACATTCAGGGCTAGAAAAAGTATTTGCACTTCTGTGCTGATTACTTCTTCTAAGGCTTATTGGGAGTTCGGTTTTTCACAGCACTTTAGAAGAGGCATTATAGGGATACACAAAGCTGGAAAGGCTACAAAAGCTGTTCTAAAGACCTGAGCATTCAGTTATTGACAGTTAGATAAATGCTCTACAAATGGTATTCTCCTTAGGAGATCCTAAGGAGCAAAGATCACACCAAATGTGAAAAAAACAGTAGCAGCAAAAAAATCAATAAAATCTCGAATGAAAGACTGCCACACTAGTCTTAAAATAATAAAAAACAGTTTTAAAACTTTACACCTCTTAACAAGATGGCAAACACTTATCTGGAAATTTAACTGACACAACGTCGCCAATGAGAGCAATGAGACAAAGTTTAAATTTTCTTTGGAGGAAAAAATGTGCACCACATCATGGTGGAACACTTCATGATTTGGGATTTCTTTGTTATCCTGTTCCAGTTCAACATTTTTAGGTGAATGTCAGGGCAGCAGTTCATGACCTGAAACTCAGTGTGGGTAATGCAACAAGACAATGAGCCTAAAACAGAATGATGGAGAAAGAAAATCCGTATTTTGGAATAATAAAATCAAAGCCCTGACCCGACCTTAATCCAACTGAGATGCTGAGGGCTGACCTAACAAGGGCTGTTAAAACATCCTAGAAATACAGCTGCACTAAACAGCACTGTAGTGACATATTGTCCAAAATTCCTCTCAAAAGTCTCATAAACAGGTACAGGAACATCTAATTAGGGTCATTTTTGTTAATTGCAAATAATAATTGCAAATAAACAGATAGACCTGTAGAAAAGATTTAGGTATATGTCTCGTAAAAAATCACTAATAAATAAGCCCACTTTTACACTTTTCTTATGCAATATTATTCTAAGAATTAAGTATAAATTAATTGACTTTTGTCCTGAAAATTCAGAAAGTCTCTTGCTGTTGTTACATGATGTGTTTAATAACGATACTGAGAGCACAAGGGTACATGGTTTATTAGTTTAGGCACTTTATGTGTAGCCAGTTCAGCAATCCTGATAATTTCAGACTTTTTCTTGCAGCTACATGTGATGATGGTGTGCGGTTTTAGAAACAGTATCCAGCTGTGTGTGTCATCATCAACTCACAGACTCCTGCAGCTTTGCGAGGTGTGGCGTAATATCAGTCTATCCCCCGCAGGTCAGTAAATAATGCCATGACTGTGCCTTTATCAGACACTCACCAAGATCCTATTCACCACAGCAGGACTTCCATACCACCACTGAGCAGATGGTATGTCGTTCAAAGTTCTTGGAAGCCAGACTCAAACAAGTTCCCTCTTCCTCAGACCTAAAGACTGCTTGAGCCAGACAAACTGTAGGCAGCTGCTGTGAATAGCATCTAAAGTGTGTATGTGCATGCAGGTTTAATATGGGAAATTAATAGTGTTGACGCTACACTGATTGAAAATGAGGTCAGGCATGTTAAACAAATTTGTAAGCTGTTTTGGAGTTGATAAAGGTCATTTGGTGCAGCACACCTTTAAAACCCATTATTTTACATTGTAATGGAGTTGGAACCTTGATCTAATCAGTTTAAAAACAACAGCAACAACAAAACGGAGATCCAAAGATAGCTGCGGTTTATATACTATTAGATATGACATAATATTCTAATTTGATATAAATGGCAAAAAAAGGGGAGAGGGCATTTTATTTCTTGGACACACTTGAAGAATTATCTCATAAATGCAATAATATGGCGCCAAATCCTGTAACATAAAGTGTGAACCAAAAATGTTCGCTAAATAATTGTTTCCTAAATTGTCTGATGTTATAAATGTTGTTTTGTTTTATTTTGTTGTTGTTGTTTTTTTAAAAACGGCCTTACTGCATAGACGGTACTGGTTGTGACCCGAAACCAGATATTTTAAAACAGATAGATAGATAGATAGATAGATAGATAGATAGATTCATATCATATTTCAGCTACATTTAAAAATCTTAGCTATCTATGTTTTCTACAGAAATATTGGTTTTTAAAAAATAATTAAAAGGTGACTTGAAAATAGCCTAAACGAGCTTATGCATTGAAAATTCTACTTTTGGACAATAAAAGCATACATTCTTTTGTAGTTTCCTCAACATGGAGATGCATTTGGCGGTGACGCACACACAGTAGCAAATGTTAGAAATATTTTTAAATTGCTACTTAAATGAAAGGGGAAAACACACTTACAATGAATCAAAGGCAGAAGATAAGCGAGGATCGAGAGTGCGCGACTCATGTTTACGGTACCATCTGGTCCGTCGTCAGTGATGAAGACTCAAAGCTGCGCTGTTCCGTAGCAAAGCTTTCGGACATGCCGGATTCTACAGGCGTGAGATTTAGTCACTTTATCATCACAGCGCGGTGTCTCCTGTCACATAGTGAAGTTCTTTCGTAACAATCCAGCTTTGAAATCCACTAAAGCCCCCATTTGGGACCACATCGGCAACCAGGACTTTGCCCTCCGCCAAAAAGGAGCAACCTGCTCTAGTGCGCTGCTGCTCTCATTTGCAACTCATCCAGATCGCCTGTCCTGTGCCGCTGCCTGTAACCGATCTGTGATCAGTTACTTCAAGTTTACACCAGCTCTGGAGCGATTTCAGATAATAGGTAATTAGAGGGCAGTTATATTGAACCAGTAATGTCAGCATAACGACCCAAATGTATTTATTTAATCTCTGTTTCACCTGCGCCCTAATTAATAGGCTCCATGATAGTCAGTATCTCCGCGAACTACAGGAAAAACATACTCAAAGAAACCTTTTTTCATCTTTTAAAGATTAAAGCTTTTCCACAGACAGCAGCATGAGGGGGAAATAGGCTGATTTCAGCATTCACACCTATGTGACTAACAGCACTAATCAAGCACCAGTCTCAGTAATATTTTCTCAAGCATCCAACTACAGATGTTGATATTTTGGACTTAATACTCTTCCAGACCCGCAACATAATTTGACAGTGTCGGTGTCTTGGGATCATTTGCTGACTTCGCGCTGCACTGGCGACTGTGCGGAAGAGCAGTAAATTATTCTCCGGTTCTGTATGTGAGATTTACCGAGGTGAGGTCCAGTCAGATCTGAAGCAATGCAATCTTAGCGTAGCAGATTTACAGTCACCAAGCTGCTTAAAGCCTCATTATAATGACCAGCAAAGGAACTGTATCAGGCATGAAGAACAGCCCCAAGGACCCTCCGAGGATTATAAATTTAAAGTCCAAAGACTTCTGGACTGGATCAGTGCAAGCAGATCAATAGGGCCTGATTAGGTTTTGACCCTCTCTTGTTTTTATCAGGCTGACGGGGAGAGGGCCATGGACTGAGCAGTTTGTTCACTTGTTTTTATTAGACCAAGTACACCAACTGTACATGCAGAAAATAAATGTTTTCTTAAATATCACACTTTTTACTCTGCACTGATACATTTCTGAAGTTTCACAATAGTGCTTTAGATTGCTATTTTTTCTGTGTTCATTTACCTCTGTATCATTACTGTTTCAATAGCCAGAGACTTGAAACAATGCACTCTTGATCTTTTGACTAAGTGTGAACTTAGAGATAGGGTGAGAAGTTCGGCCATCCGGGAGGGGCTCAGAGTAGAGCAGCTGCTGCTCCACATCGAAAGGAGCCAGCTGAGGTGGTTCGGGCATCTGACAAGGATGCCTCCTGGGCGCCTCCTGGGTGAGGTGTTCCAGGCATGTCCCACCGGGTGGAGGCCCCGGGGCAGACCCAGGACACGCTGGAGAGATTATATCTCTCGGCTGGCCTGGGAATGCCTTGGTGTTCCCCCGGATAAGCTGGAGGAGGTGGCTGGGGAGAGGGAGGTCTGGGCCTCTTTGCTTAGGCTGCTGCCCCCGCGACCCGGCCTCGGATAAAGTGGATGAAGATGGATGGATGGATGAACTTAGAGATGAATTACTAAACTAGAGAGCATGTTAAACTTATAAATGATGGTCACTGTGATATAATAGCTACCATAGAAAGTTTCAAGTGTACAAGTGCAAGTTTGTCGTCATAGTTAACGAAATTAACAAATAACAACGGCTGCGAGATAGAAATTAAATATTTTATTTTTATGTGATGAGGTTACGTTCATATTTAAATTAGCAGATATGTCTTTGTGGAAATACACTACTTATAAAAATTTTCTGATGTAAAATGTACATATGTATATATGTATGTATATAACAGTTTAAAGTATATGCATTGATTTGCAAGCATAAAATACAAGTTTGTACTTTTTACCTCAGTGAATCTTTGTCCTTTTGTTAAACATGTTGATAAGGTCAGACTCTTCAGGTGATCTTTTCACATTTTTGCTGTTTTTTCTTTGCTCTTGCTTTCACTGTGGACTATGCTGCCCTGAAATGCAGCGAGGAAAAGAACGCTGGAATAAATAAAGGAGTTGAAATGAACTGGCAACATTTTATAAGCCATACCCTTGACCAACACATTCTCTTTTCATTACTACAGCTCACACTGTGGCATCAAAGACTGAACTAAACAGTCAATAGATTTAACACCTTGACTACAACTTAAATTTGAACTCTGACTCTAGACGCAACTGTAGACTTTGATAGTGTACTTTGAATATGCAAGGGACTGCAGTACGTTCACGTCACAAAAATGAACCACGAGCCATTTCATTTTGCAAATGGCCAACAACTTCATTATATTAAAAAGTGATGACAATTTACTGGGACACATTCTGAAATGCTCAATATTGATAATATAATTCCTTATTGGAGAGTAGGAAGGCTGTTTGGACACTGGATTTAAGCCAAGCATCCCATCAATAATAGAATATCATCCATTATACTTGAATGGAAAAGAAGATAAATAAGTAATTCATTCCAAAATATTGTTTGCAGAAAGTAACACGGTTTTAGCACCATTCCAGGGTTTTCTTTACTTTTTAATTCAAGAAAAGAAAAAAAGAAAAAAAAAGAAACTATTTTGTTGAGTACACAGAGTGAGTTCAGTTCAAAATGAATGTACTGCGTAATATGCAAGTTTCATTAAGTAGCTTAGAAGTCACACGTCAGAATAAATAAAAGAAATTGTAACAACTTTTTCATTTGTTTGATGTCAATTTCAGTCCTGGTCCAGTTTCTCTGAAAGTCTACTAAACAACAACATGTTTGCACATGTCACACCTTATGTGATGCAGGCATATAGACTATGTGGAAACCAAGTGAGATGTTGGCAGCTCCTTTTTACTAACTCCAATGATGAGGCCCTGGGGGGAAATCCTCTCTGGTGGTTGTGAGCCATTAAGTGCGAGGATTTCTTTTACTTCAGAAAGCTAAAACATTTCAGTGGTTTAAATGCCACTAAGTAAAAGCCCAACCACAAAGAAAATAGCTTTGCCATTATACAATTCACTGCTTTAGCATTTGAACAAAAGTATACTTCTGAGATTTTTGTTCACATATTCTTTTTTAGGCACGCTAGTGACATGATTGTTTCAATGAAATATTTTCATAACTAACAAAATGATTGTTTTGGCACAAATATCCATATCTGGCTCTGGATGAATTTTTACAACTTGGAATGTTTTGACTTTTTAGCTTGAAGAAACATCAAAACTTTAACTTTTCCAAAATTCTAATTTATGACCAACATTCCTAGAGGTACTTCTGTGTTTTCTACTAAAATATATGGTAAACAAATGCAGCAGCATAAGGATGTTAACATTGTTGCTGTTAGCAGGGGTAAAAATATTTGGCAAGAAGAGCGTGTTACGATCTGGCCCGGAATGACCCCAAAGTGTTCCTAACAATGCTGCAGACTCCCATGCTAGTTTAACTTCTTAAAGATTTTTGCTTTTCGCAGTATTTTTGCATGTGTGTACAAAATGAAGATTTAAAAAGCAAAAGTTAATTTAAGTTACATAAATTAGAAATACATACAAATTAATACTTTTATTTTTATTGCACAAAAGAGTGCAAGATAACAACATCTCTTTGCAAACATCCCTATCGACCGCATGCCAACCCAAAGCTAACAAAGAACACAGAGTGTTACTAAAACTCTGTGAATGCAGATCACAGCACAGCTGCTAGAGCCTGATCGGCAGTAATTAGACACAGGCTTGCAGGATTATGTAGCCTCCATTTTTACCTGGACAGCGCATTCGCTTTGAAATGCATTTGTTCTTAACTTTGCTTTGGATTTATGATAAATCTCAAAGAAGTATTGCATGTATGTCTTCATTAGAATATGAATTAACGACAGTGTGTGGGACTGTAGCCTAGGGTCTACATAAGTGTTAAATGTTAAATATGTGACAATTCAGGCCATTCTGACAAATTGTTGTAATGTGGAAGTACTGTAATGTGTGACAAATTACTTTCTCTGTGGAGTAATTAAATAGATTAGAAAATTGGTATCCAAGAAAATCTGAGGGGTTTACATAAGTGTGGAGTTTAAAAGAAATTAGTAGAATAAGTAAATAGGTTTTGCAGGTAATCAGCACTTTTAACACTTCACTGGTTATTCATGGCTGGTTCAACCATTGTAGGAAAGTCATTAAACAGAGAAAGATGAAGTAGCTTTTGACTCATTTTACATGGGCTTTGGGCACAAATTCTCCATTTGCATCAAAAGAAAAAGAGCTCAAGAATCCCTAAGCTTTGAACTTGGTTTTATAACTACAGCCTCATGTTTTCCCAACGTTATACAGAAGGTAAGCATTTAAGATTTTAGATTAAAGATGCAAAATAAAAACAAGTAAATTAAAATAAAGCTTCCCTCTGACACAGTTGACTCTGCGATATTAAAATGTAATATGAGCTCTGTGAGCCCCATGACAGGTTGACAGTGAATATGTTGACACATCAGCAAACAGTAAGTGTATGTGAGTGAGAGACTTTCTGTGTGCCAGGGAAGCGTGATGGAAGAGAAATGCCTAATCAAAGAATTGCTGCTGTTGCAGTACCATGTTGCTCCACTGCAATCCCACTCCGTAAGGGATATATATCAAGCAGGCAGTTCATTACCTGGAGTGCTTGGCTCCTCTACCAGAGTCTCAGCTTCATGTGAGGATATCGATTAACCACTTTCTTTGCCCTCAAAGGGATCAGCTCATCTGCATCTGCAAGGTGTTTTGGTGTTATGCTAATCTATGAATAAAGTTGAGTTTTTGGCCTGTCTGTTTGTGGCGGTCAGCATTTGTGCATGCAGATATCTACACCGCGTTTATGTAGATACACAAGTATCTTTATAAATGTATCAGAGGATGACATCACGATATCATGCATCTTTCATTACACTTGCCATATCTTTGGTGTATATTCCACAATATTGCTGGATTAAACAAATACTTCCAGTCTAAACTGAAAGCCTAAATCCCCCTTCAAAAAGTACTTAAGCCTCTTTTCCACTAGTAGCTACTCGGCTCGAGTCAACTCGACTCTACTTAGTTTCAGTTGTTTTCCATTACAGCTGAGTACCGCGTAATGGGGTCATTATAGCAGTGTGGTCGAAAATGGTTGTATGTCCATTTAATGCGACACAAACACAACACAACAATGGAGGACATCGAGGCGATGGTATAACTGCTGCTCAGTCTATGGCTTTTTGTCAGACTTGGGAAGCATGGTGTTGGTTTGTGTGTAGCCATTTCCCTTGTTGCTTGGTTTCAAAAATGGCGGTATTGATTTTTCTGAAGGAGTCGCTCTCTGACTCATTGAGTGATGCCATCGATGGTGGCATGCAGTCTGCTGACATCGCATCTTCAGATCGACTCAGCTCACTTGGACCAAACAGGTACTAAAAAAGTGGCCTGTAACAGGTACTAATAGGGTACTAATGGAAAACCCCAAAAACCAAGTCAAGTTCAGTGAATCCAGGTAGGTACTAGTGGAGAAGGGCTATTAGTGAACAAAGCTATAAAAAGTGAAGTATATTAAGTAAAATTTTGTGGAATTAAACCTAATAATAGTAAATAATACTCACATTTGAAGTCTGGGTATTATTTTCTCCAAATATTTATTAATATGCAAAACATATGATCATGCAGATCAAAGTAGTGCAAACAAAACATTTGAAGGAGGTCACAAATCCTCTAAGGATGAGTGAGGAAAGGCGTCTAGTGAAAAAATCTGTCAACTCAAACATGCAGAGCTACCCGATGTAGGTAGGACACAACTGAAAGTAGATTTTGACTAATTTTGCATTTAATAAATAAATAGCACTTTGACAGGAACCCAACTAAAATCTTTGGTCAATCGGTTGAACTTTCGTTTTACTTAACTGTAGATTTACTTCCTATATTTGTGTAAATATTACTGCAAGTTTCCTTATGTTTTTTTTACATGCCAGTCTTTAAAATTCGAGAGTGGCCACTGGCATGCCTTTAGTGTTTAGAATTTTTTCTTGGTCTGAACCACTGAAAAACCGCAAAATAATTCTGTGTGGAAGCAAATACCTACCACTCACTGACCACGAAATTAATTACTTATTGATATATCCTGCTATCATATCATTAGTGCAGGTATTTCAAAAATTACAGTCAGTTCATCAGAGGGTGATGGTACATTAGGTAAAACATGCTATATTTAGTACTGATTCTGGTAGATGACCATATTTTGCACATGCCCTATGTCTAGTTTTCTTTTTTCCAAGAAAGCAAATAAAAAATATAGATTGAAAGAAAGAGGAAATTGATGCAAAACATGGCAAGTATGAGGGCTTATCTCAGCAGTCCATATCTATTTTGTCAGACAGAGCAGTTATTAATGAACAGCCTCTGGAGAAGACAGATTAGCCTGTTCATTAACTTATTCTGCTTCTCAGTGACAGGCTAGATGAGGCCACTGTGATGGCCACTGACTCATACAGCAGGAGAGAAGAAGATAAATGGTTTTAGGTGACACGAACAGATAGAACAGGACTTAATATGTACTCTACATTGCTGTCTTTTTTTCCCACAGAGCCCCACAAATCCTGACTGGATCGATTGGTCTGGGCCATCTCTGATCTCCACTTGCGCCCCTGATTTAGAGGTGGCCTTCCCCTGATGTCCACAGTCAAGGAGCTTGTGTGGTCGTTTTAGCCTTCACCAAAGTGGAATGAAAGTTGAAAGGCTTCCTTAACAAATTGCATGTCACAAATTATTACTGAGCCTGACAGATCTGGATGTGTGGTTGTTAAGCTGAAATAAATTACAGCCTTTTTTTTGGTGATCTTTAGACAGAAAATATAAAAACCAAAAGCAAAAACAAAGAGAAAAAAAGGCACAGAATCGTAATAGAATCACATGTTCACCCAACATACAGAGTTATATATTTATCTGACTATACAAATATGTCAACATTTGTGTGTCTCCCTGTTTGTAATTTAAATGACAAAACACCTAGATGGGTCTCCAATCTTAAGAAAACTGTAAAATTGATCTCATTTGTCAGTGTGAGATCACATAGGATGGCACTATTCACTGACATGCATCCCTACAATCACAGCTGACTGGAATCAATTCTTTCTGCCCTGGATGAGATCTTAATGCGTTTAGAAAGGTGTGTCTGAAAGCTCCCAGACAAGAGCCCAGTCGAACCAAAGTCATGCAAATCTGCAAGACTGCTGGTAAAGCTTTTCTTCTGTTTCCTCACAAACAAAAGTCACATGTTAGGAATAAAAAATGCATAGGAAACTGATCAGAAATACTGTAAACTGATAAAGATTGACTTATTGAAATACCAAGGTCATCACTGCATAACATTAGCTGACAGAGGAATCGTGATTACCACATAAACTACATGTTATCGGGCATTTAATGAGTGGTTAGAAAGTCATGGAGAGAGAAAATATATGAAACTACATAATTATAAAATAAGGTCAAATATTGGACATAATTTACATAAAACCTAGTGCTAACATTCTGTCTTTTTAAATCTTAGACCCAAATTATGCAGCAAAGAGAAGAACAGCAATATCAGCAGCTCAATCAACAATGTGTCCTTGAGTAAAACCTAGTCCTGGTTTTCTTTAAATCTCTTAGCTCATTTTGCAAATAAAATTTCTGCCTGTCATAGCATACAAAAATCCTGATGCAAAATTCAATCACCTGAACTAATTTATGTTGAACAGGAAGAACAGGAGACATTGGCCCTGACTAGATATAATTATGATGGAGTGGGGCATCTCTAGTGTTATGGACCATGGAAGCTAAAGCCATCTCCTGGGGCTCATAGTAGGGTCAGAGTTGCAGAGATTTAATCAGTGCCTATCAATGGTGGATGTGGAAATGACCCGCCTTGTGAGATGGGTAATATACCACTATGAGAGTGGTCCCTATGGGAGGATACATTTTAGGAGGACAAGATTAAGTCCAGTGTCAGATGAGGTAAAAACCAAACATAGAAACAAAAAAACTCCTTATCAGTTAGTTAAACACAATGGGAAAAATACAATTCTCAAAAGAGAGAGATGACTTTTGCGCATGTTAAAAATTACATTTTTAATCATGACTGTCAGGACACTTAACTCTCAAAATTTGGATCTATGTAAATCCATCACTATAGCCACCATAAAACACCACAGTCACTAAAACAGACAGCTCAAGTAATACAAACTACCTGGAAACGTAATTATATAACGAACAGTTGACTAATTTTACAGATGTGTATATGACTGGTGCTTTCGTGACACAGTTTTATCCTTTTAGCCGTTACTCGGTGGATATGTCGGGTTAATGACGTCTGTACATTTGGTCAGGATTATGTCTCTGTGATTCAATTAAGTGTCTGGGTTTCCATCAAATCAACTCTTCAGGGAGACGGGCTGAGAGGATGACGCCTCTCAGCTTCAGGTCATCCATGGTACCCAGGAGACCACAGAGGCCCTCATCACTGCAGAGATCTCATCCTAAGGGGCAGGATTCAGATGATGAAGTGACTGATTGCTGCATGTCTGTCTGGACTGGCTGCTAATGAGGCAGGGCAGAGATAATCAACTAACCACAGGCAGCATGGCTGGTAGTAACTCCAAAATAAGTGAAACAGATTGAATGTGAAGGTGCATTTCCCACATGGAAATCCAACCATCCATCAATTACCTGAAAGCAAATACCCTCAGGTTGGAGAGGATAATTGTTATTGGTGGACTGGCTCTCGAGTGTAGATGCTTTACTCCTGTGTGTGTCTTGTATATTACACCACTATAATTTTGTAACTTTTGGACTAAAACATCTTTTGTCGAAAATGGGATATGGAGAGATATTTGTCACTGCTAATAAGGCAAACACTGATTGTGTAATTTTTACACAATCGTATTTATAAAAATAAAAGATCAAAGACACTTTTTCGGAATATCAATAATGATATTTCATTTTTTGCATTTATAAACTTCTACTGCATTAGATAACCATTGTATGATTCAATTCAATTCAATATCTTTTTTACAGCAGAGTGCACCAAATACACCACCAAATCACAACAACAGTCGCCTCAAGGAGCTTTATATTGTAAGGTAGACCTTACTATAATACAAACAGAGAAAAACCCAACAATCATATGAGCAAACACTTTGGCGACAGTGGGAAGGAAAAACTCCCTTTTAACAGGAAGAAACCTCCAGCAGAACCAGGCTCAGGGAGGGGTGGCCATCTGCCAAGAAAAGTTGGGATGAGAGAAGGAAGACAGGATAAAAGACATACTGTGGACGTCATAAGGCTACAGACACAAGCCAGCTAGCTTAGCACAAAGATGCATTATCCTTAGTTTGATCATTTTAAGCCTATCATTGCATCTTAATATTAAAATTAAATTTAAATTATTTGTAATAATTTAAATAATTTATTTCTCTTCATGTACAATATGGTAGTTGATTTGTGGAAGCAGATTAAATGAACATTTTTGATAGGTTAACTGTCCTGTGGTTTTCCATAAACATTAGATACAGTCAGCTACAGCGGTTTCTTTATTTACTATAAAATCTTCTGTGCACCTAAACACAACCTGACAATGCTGAAAAGTTGGTCTTGTCCGTTTTGACTCCATCTAATCTCTCAGGCTATTGTCTCTGCTCTGGTGAGCACTACAGAGAGGTTACTGACTGGGCCACAGGTAGAGGTAAATTGGATGTCACAGCTCACAAGAATCCAGATGGTATGTTGCTCCCCTTGAGACCCTCTACTTCTTCAGGATTCCACTGTGATCAGAATCATTGGTGGAAAATGTTATCTGCCACATACAGCTTCTCAGCACAGCCACCATATGTCTCCACCTTTTCTCATTGTATGACATGACTCCTGCCATACTCACAGGATAGGCAAGCAGATGGAATACATAGAAACTTTTTAGATTGAACTGTTCTTTAGTTATACTACTTTAGTCTGCAAAACTAAACTCCATATCTTTATTCATACAGAGTTAAGCTGGCAGAAATATTGTACGTGCCGAGTAAGATTGAAAAAAAATATGGTTGCAACAGGGTTTATGCCATCAGTCACTGTGTGTTTGTGTTTTCCACAAATCATTAGTTATAAGTTTTGTGTCTCATTGCACTCGCTCCCAGTGGGTAAATAGTACTGGCAGCTGTGCCAGTAAACTGTTTAGTTTAGGATTCCAAATAAATGTAACTGCAGTGTTTTGCCTAAATAGCTAATTGCAGTGTTATGTGCCACTGTTTAGTTACAGCAGCCAAGCATGGAATGAACGGGTGACTGAGGCCAATCGACTCTAAGGTGAGATGTTATTTGTCTCAGTGAGATATAAATCAATTTAAATTTAGTTAGATAAATTTAATGATTCATAACCATAATCATCTCAACATTTTAACATCTGATTATAATTGGAAACCCAGGAATTCTCCATTTGGTGATGGTGAGAAGAGCAAACGTCAATTTTAGCAGTAAGAAAACTGGATCAGAAGCCAGGTCCTAGAAGATGGTCATCTGCCTCAACTGGTGGGGATGATGGAAAAGGAAAGACAAAAAATGAGAGCATAAAGAAACAACAAATAATATAAAGTGACCATAACCACATCCACACAATGTGACAAAAGGAAAAGTAATGTCATCATAAAATAAGGCACTCGAAGTGCTGCATCTAGCTGAAGAAAAGAAAATTAGTAGAAATGGTGAGGTGACAAATCAAATGTGATGCTGAAAGAGAAGTGTAAACCCATAAATACATTTCCTCATTGCTGGTAAATCTATGAGTAAAGTGGTCATGGCTGCTAGATTATCTGGTTCAGAAGGTTCTGCAATTCTGCAATTCAGAGAGGAGGATTTAGACACTGACATATTATCCAGATAAAAGTGAAAACTCCTGGTTTAGTTCCACAAAGATGAGAAAGGCTTGATGGATTAACATCACACTCTTGGTAATACAGAATAAATAAGGCATCCTGACTGACATAACCAGATATTTAACTTTTGGCTTCTTTTCAGTGGCAGTTCAGCTGAAGGATAGTTGAAACAGCAAGTGTGGCTTAACTGAACCTGAGTGACAACTCTGGCCAGAACTAAGTAAGTGCTGCTCTCTGGCTGCATGTGCCTTCCATTTTAGGCCTGTTGCCCAGGGCCAGACGAGATATGATTTACATGATATTTGTACTCTTAGCTAATTGATTTAAGCTGGGCTTCTTTCCCCCATTGTCAATCTATAGGGCCTTTCACTGGCCTTGTAAACTATATTAGCATTAGGATCGATAAATTAGCAATGGTGCACTCATTTATGAGACCCCTGTCACCTAACCCCTTTGCCTCTTGCCAAAGCAGCAGTACCCAAGAAAGTAAACAGACTTTGGCCTGAATGTGATTATGCTGCTGTTTACTTAGTTAGACCATGTGAGGAACAACAGACCCCACTGAGCAGCAATGCTCCACAGATCGCTTTTATCAAATTAGACTGGTACAACCCACTCCATTTATCCATTACATTGTAAAACTTATCAAAAAACATGACTTTACAAAATGTTAGGAAAGCCAACAGTTTTCTTTGCATTAGCTGGACTGACAACAATGTTTACCTCAAAAAAGCTCTTTAATTCTTAACCATATGGTACGTCATACACATTATGCTTTACCCAGCAATAATTTATGCAAAACAGAAAGCTTTTCTCCTGATTTCAAAATGAACACAAACTATTATAGCTGCTATGTGCCATATTATTGGAACAGTGATAATGCTGTAACCATATTTGTTCATTTCCTTGAAAGTGACCTTTTTGTAAATGTGATCATAATCAATGAATTACCACATTTGATTTTATTACATTTACCGTGTCAAACCTGTACATGTGATGTAAACTACAGGTGAAACGTTTTCACTGATGAATTGCTCAGAGGCGTTTGTTGATACCGCTGCAGTTCAAGGTGACATTTGCTCTTTATTCATTACTATTTGGGAGTAATGGCCCTCTCTAGACTCATTGGAGAGACACTTAAACTGACTAAGACCTATGGAAGTAATTATGTTTTGGAGGATACTGGTGTAAAACTTAAATCGATAGAGTTAGTATAATACATTTCACAGTTAATCTACAAAATACACAAAATTCCTCTTCTAACATATCTTTATTTCTTTATTTCCTCATCTCAATAAAATAAAAATCACATGGGAGAAATGCTCTTTAAGGTGTGATTCATCTTTCTCCCCATGGCTAAAACTGTTGAGTAGATGTTCAGTGCAACATGGAATAAAGGAGTTTAGCTTTTTCACCAAAATGATTTCTAGTGTTCTCCTTTGTGCATTACAGTATATATTATATCACATTTATTGCTGTCTCCTTGAATCAGTATTTCAATTTATTTTCCAGGAAGTCTTTGCAGTGCTCTTGCAGGGTCTTACAAAAACCTCTGCGAAAATTTATCATGATCCTCTTAGAGGACAATTTCTCAAGATACTTGCCACGATTCAGAGAAAAACTTCCTTTAAATACTGGAAATAAAGTTAGAGGGCTTTGCACAAGTTCCTGCCTTTAGTACAATCACTTCTGTTATTAAAGAGAATTAGCTGATGTTCTTATCCTCTTTTTTTTAAATTTGATGTTTTGGTTAGCAGCTGTTTGATCGAGCTATTTCCTTACAAGTGTCAGTATGTCCTGTATTCTACGTACATAAAATGCAGGGTTTGTACATTTACTGTTGGATTCTTAAGAATGTACTTTCTATACATCCTCAGTAAACTAAATCTAAATTCCTACTTTAGATTTTCCATCTAGGTCCTTGTTATAACCTAATGATTAAGTGTTCCAAATACATTTCTCTACTTAAACAAACATTGAAAAGCAATGAAGTGTAGTGTAAACAGGTATTAAGAAGATAGCAATGTCTGCTATCAGGTTGATCTCAGAAAATATAGACTGTAAAATGAAAAAGTTGTTGTTAGGAGTCCACTGTACAGGACTACCATCAACATGCTGACCTTAATTAAACTTAGACTATACAAACTTCTACAAGAAATTAAATTCTGCAAAAGGAGCAATACCTGAGACATAGAAAACAATACTCTTTAGCCAGTCACAAGCAGCACCCTTCCCTTTTTCATAAAATCTCTGAAACATCTATAAGCCAGCAAACGAGATCAGACATGTGCATTCTGAATGAATCCAGTGGTGGCTGCTGTCCAGCACTGAATGGAAAAAATAATCATTCTCTGCAATTAAATTGGAATGTCTCTAAGTTGAGGATAATGCAAGGACATACAAACACTTATGAGGACTCTGCGTCCTGGATGTGAACTTCCATCTCAGCCCCTGCTCATATACTCTCTGCTCCCCAGAGGAAAATTGTATATTGCTCCTCCTCAGTGAGAATGGTGCTGTCTCCTCTGACAAACAGCCCTGCCGTATGTGGTGAATCAGCAGCAGAAGTGGTTGAGGAATTGCATCAGTGATCCAAAGCTGAACATCCAAACGCCACCAATTTCCCACAATACACTTTTTAACAGCATGGTGGCTTAGATGCAGATGTCTGCTTTCAGCAACGATGTAGATTACAAATGACGTTAAATTATATGTCACAATATACAATTTAATATATAATTTAAATCTGTGTGAAGTTCTATTGACAAGCCAGGCATTTAAATTTGAATGAAAAAGATGTTACAAACTGACAACACAAAACAATTTGTAAGAGGACAAATGGAAACAAATGGTAACAGTCATTAATTGACATCTTGTAATGAAGTCTGAGGCCAAGCTGAAAAAGTAGGTTTTTTGACACTTCATGCTGCCCTTTTTGACACCAGTTCTTGTTTTGCTCATACAGAAATAATAAAAAATGTGAATGGTGGGAGATGATTTGTTTTTGCTGTCCGGGGTGGAATGAGGTGACAAGGCATGCTTTTAATTAACTTTCGTCTTGTGCAGATGGAGGACAGAAGAGTGGGATAAATCACAGAGGACAACAGCAATCTGCCCCTTTATTAGAGCGTACACAGACGAGCTCAGACTAACCACACATCAGCTGCTCAGTCATAAAACAAGGCTGAAAAGACAATCAGGATTAAGCTAAACATTTTTTTTTTCGTTTGTTTACCCTTGACAAGCTTAGTGTTTGGTTTGTGACTTTTTTTTGACTGCATGCTCCGCCAAAATTGTTTTTATGTGCACTCGGCCCAATTCCTAAACAACACTGTGGTCAACATTTCATGTCTTATTTGACCATCACCTTTTCCTTCAGTTGTTTGTCCTCTTTACCAGTGAAATGGATGTAATACCCTGCACCCATGAAAAACAGACAAAAACATGATGTTTTTCGATTGAAATAATTGACAGCATTGTATCTTTTACTATAAATTTTAATTTAGTATTCATAAAAATTTAACAGAAGAAAAAAAAATTACTGTAATTTATCTAAAAGCTTGGATTCAATATTTAGATCTGCCATATTTATAATTTTTCTCTGGTTTACTTTTCATGTTTCTAGTTGGAGCTTTGTGTGTATATGTCCTGTGCTTCTCTCCCTGTGTCTCCCCCATTTAACTTTTCTTTATAGTTAAATCTTGTTTAATTTTGTTAATGACTTGCTTTTTGTTTTGTTATGTGTTCAGGTTCTGTTTTTTTTATCACCTGTGCCTAATTAACCCTGTATATAAATCTATCTCTCTATATAATCTTGTCTCTCACTCTGTTTACCAGTCAGTGTGCTCCACATCATGGTCACCTGTGTCCATTCTGGCTGCTGTGTTTGGAATTATTTGTCTTAAGTGTTTTTGCTCCTATATTAATGGTAAGTTATTAGTATTCAATAAACTTTGCAACTTTGTTGGCTATATTCATATACTCCTTTTGAACAATGCGTGATGTTCAATCTCTCCAATGCTGATGTTATGAGTTTAGTTAGCATAGGTTAGATAGTTTCAAAATTAACTTAGAAATAAATTAAGTCGTTTGACTAGGTCTAAGTTTAAGACATGTGAAAATGTTGAGAAGTAACCTTTAAAACACAACACTTTCATCGCATACTTAATGGAAATAAATTACACTTTTTAAGACATATAAATGGGTATAGATATTATAAAATGTGTTTTAAAATGTATTTGCAGGTAAAACTGAGCTTACTACCCTTTTTGCTTGAAGCATTTTATATAATGTGGTTTACAACAGAACCCTACCATCAGAATCATATCATATCTCAAAAAACAAAGCAGCACAAACAGAACAAAAGGGAGGTGGCCATTTCCCCTGACTTATTCACACAATTACTCTTTAATGCCTGTGCTTTAATAACAAAACAAAACAAGAAAGAGTGGCGTCAGAATGAGAAGGGCGCACCATATTGTGTTCCTAACACCTGCCCATAAAATATGGTAGTACCTCCAGTCTAGCTGCCACAAAACCTGCAAAATAAATTATGTTTGCTAGAGTGGAACCTTGACCTTTCCAGAGGAACCATTGCATTAACATTGCCCTGACCTCACTGCACACTCGGTGAGTTCAGGTAGATTGTGAGAGTACATTACATCCACTTGCAATAATCTACAAAATGAAATTAAGAATTGCCACCCACACAAAGATGTTGACATTTAGACAAGTGAGGGTAGAACAGAAAAAAATAAAGGTACAGTCAGTCATTTTTTTTATTGTTTTTAATAGAAAAAAGAATATTGTACTCATAAATATACACTGATTATTGAGTAAATATATACTCCACCAAACTGATGCATTCTCATAAACTTAGATTTAATTCATTGAAAATACATAGGAGTGGATACCAGTTTGAATACCGTTGCTGAGATCAACATCACCTTTATGCCTAATAGCATTTTATGTCTGCAGTTAGAAACCAGCCACATACCTAATATTCCAAAGGTGTAGGAGAAAATAACTTATAAGTGTTTCCATGCAAGTTTTAATTCATGTTTGCACCTTCAGGCCCAGCAGTATTATCTGAGAAGGGGTCCCCTTCACAAGAAGCAAAAATGAGAAAGAAAGAGAAAACGTGACCAGGATCTGAAAAAAAAAAGTACCTCAAGCCTCATTGCCTGAACTGAAGTCAGGGCTCTAACACACAAAAACATGCATAAACGTGCTTATTTACTTCCAATGTTGTCATAGTTATTTATTGTTAGCAGGCCAGACATGCAACTTCTCATCTTTGGACAGTTGACAATGACTGGCCAACAGCTGGTTATAAGCTATATTATATTATTATATATTATGCCCACTAATGTCAGCTGATAAACAGTTTGATTACATTTCCATATTATATGGTAGTTTATTCATTGTGTCAGAGTCCAATAATGTTACATCCATTTCACTAATGTCAACTAACAGTAGCTAACAAAGCAACCAAAAACCTTGCCAAAAGAAAAGTTCGGTTAACAGCAGTTAAAGTTGTTTGTCCTACAGTGGGCACCACAGCCAGGTTTATCCACTTAAATTGAAAGGGAGAAAGAAAATAGAGTTCAGATAACTGAAGATTGTGTACACTGTAACTTTAAAGAACCTTCTGTAGGCCCACCACACACAGGACACATTGTAGAGGTCGGATGCAATGAGCGGCAGGTGGCAGCCAAGGGCGAAGACCCTGACCAATCCACATTTAGCGAGGCTGGCTATTGGGATATGGATCATCACCTTTCTGGTGGGGAAGGAGCCTGAGCTAATGTGTGAGGTTGAGAGGTACTGACTAGATATACTCGGGCTTACCTCAGTGTGTGGTTTTAGTTCTGGAACCAGGTACCTGGCGAGGGGCTGGACTCTGTCCCGGTGAGAGGTGTCGGGCTAGGGTGGGTATTTTGGTTACCCTTCAACTTGTTGCCTGTACATCAGAGTTTCATCCCAGTGGACAAGAGACAAGAGGGTGTTTTCCCTGCACCTTCGGATTGGGGAACTGTTGAATTACTGTTCAGAGTACCTGTGCTTCTTGGAGTCCCTCATGGGATTCTTGAGAGTGCTTCACCTGGGGACTCCGTCGTTCTAGTGAGAGACCTCAATGCTTATGTGGGCAACAAAGGTGAGACCTGGAGGGGAGTGGTTGGGAGGAATGGCCTGCCTGATCTTAACCCGAGCAGTGTTCTGTTACTGGACTCCGTGCAAACCACAGTTTTCACAGTTGTCCATAACAAACACCACGTTCGAACATAAGGGGGTCCATAAGTGCCCGTGGCACCAGGACACCCTGGGCCGTAGGCTGATGCTTGGCTTCATCTGAGGCTATCTGTCAGGCAATGGAAGGGAAGCTTCAAGGACCTCTTTAATTCCACTGATATGGAATCAGAGTCTGGGGACGGGTTGAGGTTTGTCCTGAGTTCGACTGCATCCCTCGGAGTATTCTGTGGAATGTATTCATAGGAAAATGCAGCTGTCTCCATTTTAGGGACGTGTCCAACACCCATTATCAAGACATGTTTGCATATGCACATCATGAATAAACTTCTACCCTTTAACAACAAACAGATGGAAAAGCAGCGTGCCAGGAAAATTGCTACTAGTTCTATCTTTAGCTGCTCTGAGATCAGTTACAGTCTATGCTTTGTGTGCAATCACAATTAGCATTGGTGTAAAATGAGTGTAAAATAAGTTTCCTCTTGCTGAACACCTTAGCCAACATGTGTGGCATAGAGAAGATAACATGTGAGAGAGAAAAAAAACTCTTAATAACTTCTTCAGTACATTAGCAATGACGGAGAGGTCATGGCAGATCTGACCATGTCTCGGGTAATAAAACTGCCTTATTGACCAGGTATAGGCCCAGTCAGACCTTTCAGATCTGAAAGGACTATAGCTGCTAAGAAATAACTGGTTGACTAAATGTAATACATTCAACCAGCTGCATCTGATTAATTTATTTATCTTATGCTGGATAATCCATTTAATACTGATGGGGGCAGAGTAATTATTTTTACTTTTGATATTTTCTGCACAATTTTCCAGTATTAGAGTTCTATCTGTATTAAGGATTTCATAGTCTTTACTGTAACTTTTTCTGCTTGGATTTCTGTAAATGTCCCCACATGCCACTGCTGTAAAATTCAGGATCTGGCTGCTGGACTGGGCTCAACATACACTTGGCTTTAATATCATTCTGGGTTCTTAACAAACTTTTTGTTAGCATGCTGACTGTGTAGATGTTTGCAAAGAGTTGAAGTTGTGTTAGCAGTATAATATTATTGTCTTTGTCCTGGGTGCATTTTGCACTATACCATCACGCTCATGTCCTTTTATGCAAAAAAAGTAATTTTCATATCTTCACTCCTAAAAAGGTATAGAGAGCTCTGCTCAGCTGACTCCAGCAGGAAGAATATATTAATGTAATTAGTAAATTTAGTACAGTAACGCGTTATTAAAAAAGTTAATGTCAGGATAACTTATGATACAGAAGCTTATCCTGCTGTAGGTCCATACACATCACCAGTGGCTTACACAGGTTTGGACAAGCTGTCTGCGATATGTTGTTCATATGTTGTTCTAGACTAATAAAACCTCAAAATGCAACATAACTCACAGTAATTTCTTGGCTTAAGTGTTGGGGTGACTGAGATATGCACATATGGCTACAATTAATACTAGCCACTGAGTTTCTGTCAGTAATGTTTGTGTGAGCTGTCTGTGTCCTCTACTGTCTATATCATGGAATACTAATTTTAAGAAGGCTAAACAAAATTAAGGTCATCCCTGTTGAAAGAAAGACCTTATGATAGCATAATTAAAGGTGACAGGACAGCACTATTGTTTGCCAGTCTGCTGCTTCCAAATCTCTCCTGATAAGAAACTTACAAAGAGAATAGGTTTTATAGCTTGCTTTTAAGGTTAAGCATGCTCCCCAAAACCAACTCTATCTAGTCTAATTAAATTCAAGATCTACAGGGACTGCTTCCTAAAATCGAAAAGATAAAAATATTTTTAGCCTCTACATTTTCCTTGAGAATGTGATCAAAGGCATTGCAGGTGCGTGTACAGTCTAAACACAGCACACCGACAGATTTAAACACAGCACTGCCATTAGTTAAACCGTAAATCTGTAACAGAGCAACAAACATTTAGTAGAAAGTATATCCAAAAGTGCAGGTATATTTTTAAGCTTAGCCCCTTCCAAACGTAAACCCTTGTTTTTCAAATGTTGAGTCAACACTGCACCCTAGTGGGTATCATATAGTGCTTGAAACTGTAAGTAACTGTAAGTAACAATTAAAATACATATGTGCAATCAAAGTTTCCAGTATGGCATTATCATATTGTATGTAGATTAAACAGTAACGTTTCCAAATAAATAAATGAAACAAGCCATCCATTTTCTGCCACTAACCTCATTTTATATAAACAGATAAAAATGTAGGTTAAACTTTGTTGCATTCTGATTATTTTGATGATAGACTGTATGTGTAGTCAGTGCATTTTTCCCTATTCATAGGTTATTGTTACTAAAAACAGAATGGTAAAGACATGTGTATTGTGACCAGTCATATAAAATTAATAGCCCCCTTGCCCTGTGGGTGGTCTTTATCCTTCAAGGTCAGGACCTCTGCCAGATGACTGGGAGCTTGAGGGACCTACGCAGTATCTTTGCTGTTCCTAGGGCTGCGCTCTTCTGGACAGAGATCTCAGATGTCATTCTGTCTTGGGATCTGCTGGAGCCACTCACCCAGTTTGGGGGTCACTGCCCAGGGTTCTACAATTACCACAGTAACCATTGTTGCCTTCCCACTCCACATCTTCTCAGGCCCCTCTCCTTCCTCTGCTTGTCCATCATACTATGTCCACTTGATTAGCCATCACTAGTTTGTCCGCCTGTAACAGAAAGTCCCACAGGACCTTATTTTGGTCATTCTCCACCACCCTGGGGAGCAACGTTCCCTCTAAGCTGCGCGCGTAATTGCGCACTGCTGGCACGGTCTCAGCGCACAGAAAATCTGCGTTGCGCACAAAAAACCATCTAACCTGAATTGAAATTAAAATTAATACTTTAACAATTCTGTCTTGCAGTGTTAGTCAGTAAGTGACAGGCTGCTCCCGTATGGGATTAGAACGATGTCACCTTATCCCATAGTCCAGCCAATAATGCGATTCACATTTGTATATACGCAGCTAATCAACGTCGTTGACAGGCTATGACAGCGTCCTTATGTGCCGACACCGGTGTTTTAGCTAGCAAAGCGGCGTGGCTGATGTGGAGTGAAGCCACGTTAATGACAACGTGTACAACCATTGGAGATGTGAGCAGGACAGACGGAACAATTGATGGAAAAACTGTGGACTTTATACCAGTTTTTAAATTGTGTTGATAGGCCACGTAAAACCAGAGTTATGATAAAAATATATGCAATGTTTGGTTTTCTTCCTGAATACTACCGTTGTTTATATTTACAGCAGGAAGAAACTGTAAAAATGGCGTTTTATCAGGAAAACGCTCGAAAGCACTCTCCACCTGTGAGCAAAAACAAAACCAAAAAAACCCCCAACCTTTCCTATTGGTGGAAAAATGTACCATGTCGACCAATCAAAAAATGATGTGGTAACATGGCATTTAGTTGTTTAGGAAAGGGGGAAGTTTTAGGAGTGACAGCAGTGTTTTGAGACATGAGAGATTTGCCACGTTTAGCGCAAATCTTGTGTAGTTAGTGTGTAGTGTAGTCTATAGTTTTGTTGTGTGTCAGAACAATGAGGCGACTACTGAATGTTAGAGGTGTTACAGGAGTGATACATCTCCTGTTGTCAGGCCTGCAGGTATCAGGCTTGTGATGTTCTCTTTTATCTCATAGTGGACAGAAATTATTTTTTGGAGTGGCACAAATAATTTGTATGGCATCAAATTTGATGCAGAACAGCTGATTGTTGTGTAAATAGTTTGAAATGTTTTGTTTGTGTTGTTTTTAAAAACGCCTTGGCTGCATTTTTAGGTAAACAGCTGCAAAAAACTTCATTGTTTGCAAAACTCAGTTACTTTTTTGAAGAAGTAACTATATAATTAATTGCCCAACAATGGTCATTATATACTGTATTTTGCAGACAGAGTTACATGACTCTCTCCCAGACCATAGACTCATACTCATAATACAAGTCAGAGCTTTATAAAAAAAAAAAAAGAAAGAAAGAAAGAAAGAAAAAAGAAAGAAAGTTGTGTTTTCAAAATTGGAGTTCAAGTTATTTTTACTTCCAATAGTGTTAACATACTACACAGGTCATGAACAAGATTTTTTTTTTAAATTTTAATTGTAAGTGGGCTAAAGCAGCTAATTAAAGGTAGTCTAACATAAATGTAAATGCTGTAATTTGATTATTTTAATAAACCATGTAACTTGGATGGATTCGATGCTGGTGTGACCAAAGTGCACACGTCTGCTGTTGCTCACAGTGGTCCAAGGGACCGCTCAGGGAGTTTGTGTGTTTGCTCAGACACATGAAAAATTAGAGGGAACATTGCTGGGGAGCATATCCCATTTTGACCTCGGGATTTCAAAGTGATACTTGGCACAGATGTTCCTGTAGAGTTCCTGCCAGCCACTTGATTATGTCATTCCATATATGCCCTGCCTGCTAGCATCTGCACCCTGCTGTTATGTACTGGATTGTCTCATGGGGCATCTTTGTACAGCTTGCACCTGGAGTCTTGCCTGGTGTGGTAGACCCCAGTCAGTCTCTATGAAACTTAGAATTTGTTCCCGTGCTGCCATGATTAGTGCCTCTGTGCTGTCTTTCAGTCCAGCTTAGGGTCCAATTAATCTTGTGCAGTTCTAGGCATTCAAAAATTCACGTGTTGAGTTTTTCTTTCTTCTTTTTTTGGTAATTGTCTTGTAGTGAGTGCAGGAAGTGCACAGGATGGTCAGTCTGGGCTTACAGTTCAGCTGATGTTTTGCCTGTCACGGTCTGCGGCAGGCGGGTCGTGTGTGGGAGTGTGAGGTTCCAGGTGCAGACATAGTCGAGGAGACAGTACTGAACTTGAAACGAAAAGCGAGCCTTTATTTGGGCTGATTACCGTGGCAAACAACAGAAAGCACAGAGGCAAAACTAAACTAGAAGCTGAACTGGGAAAACTAAGAACTGACACTTAACTCAGACAGCAGGGAAAGCGAAGACAGGGTGACAATGATGCACATGATGGAGACAACTACAAACAGGACTCTGTGCTGGAACAACAAAGAACTATGAAACTTATACACGTAAGCAACATGGACATGACCAGCACAGAGTCCTGAAACCCGGCGTAACATGGGGGAAGTTGAACAGACGACGCAGCGATAAACAAAGGAAGACTGAGGACTTAAATACACACATGAGGTGATCAGGGGAAGTGGAAACACACGAGAACACAGCTGACTAGAATGAAACATAATGACAATACAGGGGAGTAACTACAATGAACAAAGAACACCAGACTCTTCCAAAATAAAACAGGAAACACAAAGACATAGACATGGCATGAACTTGACAACAAGAGCCATACAGACATGAAACATGGCAGGTAGACGCATGGACCAGGGAGAGATGACAAAAGGGACTAAGAAACCAAGGACTAAACTGCAAACTAGAAAACAACTAGATGTGTTACACTACAACATGGGGATACAAAAATATGCATTAGAACTCAAACACTGGGCCACATGGCCCAGTACCGTGACATTGCCCCAGGTAGTATTTCTGTCAATTCCTTTCTGTGCCCCACTCATGTATTGAAATTAGTGCCCAGTCATCTTAGCCGCTATGATGCCTAACAGGAGTTTTTATGTTGTGCTGAGGTTTTTGGCAAGAAGATGGATGGGACTGATCCTTGGGAGGTTCCTTGGGGGGGGGATAAAAATTTGTTTTTTTAATTAAACATTGATTTATATACATAGACACACACAGATATTTTGCTTAGGCTAAATGTGGCTAATTGCTTTACTTTAAATAAAGCAGCAAGTCAATATTATCAAAACATGGTATTACACTCTAATGACCATTTTAGTTCAGATTGACATGCTTGCTACTGAAAATTCAAATAAATAATTAACTTTTGGAAGATATATTTAAAAAAAATTTCGTTAAATTGTTTGGTTGCTCATATTCAAGGCTAGCCAGAACTCATCATATAATATTAACAAATGGATTCACCTCATAAATGATAACTTACTGCTTTATCAGACATCAATTACTAGCTGTTTAAAATAAATAAATAGATAAGCCTCATTATATCTGTGCTGATATCATCCCCTGGTCAGGGGCATGTCTAAAGGGTGGCACAGGGTGGCACTGCTCCCCTATGAAATATAACAGGAACAACATGTGACCCCCTGTAAGACAACATTAATCATTATTGCACACCCACACTTGTACAACACTGTGTTTTTTGAGCAATTATGCTCAAAGCACTAGAAATAACTAAATTCTAAGTTCTGTGCATGGAAATTTTACTCTGTATAAAATATGTAAATTAGGAAATTAATTAGCTTTACTTGCAAAGAAATGAACATCAGAGTGAAAGTTTTGTCCTCAAATAAATGCCTGACTAAATGACATTATTATCATGAACTTACCTTTATTTTCTCACACCAAAAATAAATTAAAGACGCACTGAATGCTGGGATTCTGCAGGAGCGGGGAGGTTGCGGAACGCCATCTTTAAACCCCACAAGAGGCCAGCTACAGTTGTGCACCGGGATGAAAAACACTACCCCTGTAGCGGGATATTAGGTCAGATCGTACAGAGTGTATAGTTGATTTCCGATTAAGTAAATAATAAAGAACACCACGATGGGACTGTAAGGAGACGGTCTCAGAACACCGCGAGAGCCTTAAAATGTTGTTATCATAGGCAGACAACAACAATAGACGGAAAGACAACAACGGACTAGCTCGCTAACTCGTTCGCTAGCAGCTTGTCAAGCACTGCGCTGTTTTCAGGCGTTGACTAAAGCTAGGAGCTAACTAGCTGCTTCATTAGCAAATACATCCGTTTGTGGTGAAATTTGACCGGAGGGGACTTATAGCTGGCACTGCGTATCCAGCTAAATCCGCTGGGGCAGACCGCCATCTCTTTGCCACTTTTTATAGTCATTTTCTTTTACTACAGTTTACGCTGTTTCTTTAGCTAGCTGAAAGCTAAGTCCCGACTTCTCCCCCTCCCCAGCGGCCCAGCCGGAGATGCGTGGAAGATGTCGGTGTCGGGGCTGAAGGCCGAACTGAAGTTTTTGGAGTCCATTTTTGATCCAAACCACGAACGATTCAGGATAATTGACTGGAAACCTGACGAACTGAGTTGCCAGTTTAATGTAACGGGGGAAAAGCTATTAATTATCCACTGTAATATAACGGTAAGTGGACGAGAATTCAGATGCCGGGGTTTTGCCTTGTTGGTAGCTAGCGAGCTAAAGTTAGCCGGTTAAGTTGATAGTCCGGTAATAAGCTACCTTCACAACCGTACAGTCTGACGCTAAGCGGGACAGGTTTTACATAGTTGAAATAATCAGTGTCATTTCGCTATTTGTTGGGTGATATTTGTTGAGGCAGTTCACATTACGCAATGTTTTTAGGCAATCCCAGCATTTAGCTCACGATGCATCCAGAATGCTAATGTCGTCAACTCCAATTTTCGTATATAATTGTAAAATTCAATGCGTTAAAAATCCTGCAACGCATGTAAATAAGTGTTAAACGCATTGGTATCATTGTGTTGTGTTTTTTGTTGTTTCTAGGAATCTTATCCATCTACACCGCCAATTTGGTTTGTGGACTCTGATGACCCGAGCTTGGCTCAAGTTTTGGAGAGATTGGAAGATGTGAGAAAAGGCAGCACTCTGGTAGATATCCTTATATTCTTAGTGCGCTTTGTGACATGGGACACTTTAGGAATAGAGCTGCTCATCACTTTAACAACCTCAAAACCTTAACCAAATAATGATGTAAGCTGGCCTCACTTTAAAGGGCGAAACATATTTCCATATTTTTAAGCAGTTATCAACAATACAGATGGCTCCAACATGCATTTTAGATTAATCCAAGACACTATTAGCATAAGCAAACTCCAACTTTAGTGTCACTCCTTATTTTTCCCCTAGTCATTCAAACTGCACCTGCAGGCGTATAGAGGAGCATATTTTTAGGCTAGACCTACATGTCGAAAACCACTAGTTTACAACAGCTGGATTCAGATTAGTACAATAAACGAAGAACAGATGGAATGCATTTCTTTTAAAATATGAGATAAAATTTAATATCTTAAATATGAACTTGTATGTATTTTTTTTGTTCATACTTCTAGGCTAGATATTGTAGTTTCATATTATTTGTTAACCTAAATGCTTCCCGAAAAGATTCAAAATGCTACAGCAAGAAGACTAACATGGGGCTCATATTTATTCCATATTAGTGTCTTTTAATTGCCTACCTGTTAAATTCACAATTTAATTCAAAATTCTTCAAAGTGGAGACTTTCTTGTTGTTCCTAATAGAATGGGAAGTATGGCTTCCAGCTATCGGGTTCCTCTCTTGTGGAAGCAGTTCTCTGTTTAGATTTAGGAAGCAGGCATACATTTTTAGGAGTAGGCTTAAAATTCTCTATTCCTGATGAAGCTTATAGTGCGAACTGGATCAGGTGACCCTTAACCATCCCCTAGGTATGCTGCTATAAGCTCAAGCTGCTGGGGGTGTCCCATGATGCACTTGTTCATCACTTGCCTCTCTTCATTTCTTTTTTTTAATTTCATTCGTTTACCTGTAGTATCACACTGTTGTGCGCCATGGATGTTTTTCTGTTTTTCTACTGGCTCCTTTAGTTTCTGCTTTGGTGTTTGTCTCCCCCCCTTTATTTTTTTTAATTTAATTTTAATTTTTTTAACTAGTGTTGTGTTTACAAAATGCACACCTTTTTACATAGGCTTTCAAATCTAAAAATCTTTCGTGCATCAGTGTGTGCGTGTACTTAAGGAATTTGATAAGCATGTCAACGAGCAGGTTTGTTGTTTGTTCCAGTCATATTAGATCACCAGGACAACTTTAGAGGTCAAAATATCTGACAAGTAGTCAGATATTCAAGTAGGTTCTTATCCCTGGTATGAGGTGTACATTAGGAATTTTTTTTGGGGGGGTGTTAAAGCCCTTTTTTCTACATGTGTTTGTAGCACAAATATGTTGTATTTAAGTGTTAGTGTTTGGACAGGAGGGCTTTTTTTTTTTTTTGGTTGGATTTATTTTTGTTTGCTACTTAATTTGGTCTATATAAGGATTACAACATTGTGAAGCTGTGTGACACATGAGTGAGACAAACCTTTGTCTTTGTTGATAGATAAGATCTCTGTTACTTTTTTTTTTTTTTTTTTTTTTTTTTTTAAAGCGCAGATGTTTTTGGCGGTACAGTTTCTCAGCTGCACTAAATTTACAACAGCATAATACACCTGTTTAAAGATTGTCATCCATCCTTTTGCCTAAATACAATGCTAGTCTTCCCACATTTGTTTGCAGCACTGCTAATGTTCTATGTTTAATTCTTAGCTTTAAAAGTTATATGTGGGTCATTTGTCCAAAACTGATTCCTATACTCATAGTGTGTGCAACTTTTTTTTTTTTCAGAAACATGTGAAAGTCAATGTTTCTGCTATATGGCCTTGCTCTGTATTCTTATTTGCAAACTTGTATAGTTGCTCCAATTCTTTATTTTGTTTTTACTTTCAAGCTTTTACAGCAGTTGAAGAAACTAATTTGTGACCTATGTCGACTGTATAATCTTCCCCAACATCCTGATGTGGAGATGCTGGACCAGCCCTTGCCTGCAGGCCCAGTGGGACAAGACAGAAAGGCAAGTCTACCCACTTGATGTTGTCAAATCCAGCCTAATGGACAATAGCTTCTCAGATTACTTCTAATGAATATGCCTTGCTAAAATACCTTAATGTAGATTGGGATGTTTTATTTTGCACTCAGAAACCACTTTATAGTTAGTTATGAAATGACCCTCTACATTATAAACACCCTTGGTGATTCATGTGAGGCTCTTCTTCAAGTCAGTGAATTGGCACTTCCCATGTTTAGTAAAATGTGTTCTCCTGTTTTTTAAAATATTATTTTGCAAACTAATTAACTCCTTATGGTCTGTGTTGTTTTTTGTGTGTGTAGCATGGAACAGAGGAGGTCACATCTGAAGAAGAAGATGAGGAGGAAATGGGAGAAGTAAGTCATCCTCTTCAGTCTAAAAAACCTGACGCATTACTCTGGAGCCTGTACTTTGAAACAAATTCAACATACCCAGAATCTCTGTTCCTTATCTGCCTTTACATTCCTCATAGTTATCAACAGGAAAGGGTCTGCTGATTTTTTTTTTTTTTTCTTTCCCAAAGTAAGAAAAAACTATAAGATTAAAAATATATGAACAGGTTAAACGCATGGGTGCTAAAGGCAACACAACTTCTGCAGCCAAATCAGGGCTGTGCGTGAGTCTGAGTGATATATGCTGTATAAAGTGTAATATATGCTGTATGACTGTTTGAATTTTAAGCTCCTTTGGTCAGTAAGAGTAGAAAAGAGCTAACATATTAGTAAATATGAAAAAAGGAAAGTCGGCAAGAATACAGTTAGTTAGTTAACAGATTTATCAGTAGTACAGCTCTATCATTAAGTAATGAGAGAAACCAATAGATCAGATTTTTTTAAGGTCTTATTTATTTAAAAAAAATTAGCTGGAACCTCAGTGGTGTTTAATGGTCTGAAAGCAACTTTCTGGGATAAATGTGAAAACAGAATTCAAAAGTCTTCTTGCAAACATTAAGTTGCAAATATATGACCTGTTTTCAGACCGTATGTTTAAGTTTATAGAACAAGATTTTAAAATTGCTTCAAGGAGAAGGGGTGGGGTATGATACAGTTAGTTGCTTCTAATAATTCATATTTCATACTAATGTTGATCAACAAAAAGACAGAATTTAGATGTTATAAAATACTTTTAATCGTCTTGGTATCTGTGCACGGAGGTCTCTTCCAAGAATGCGGTAATGCTGTTGCTACCCAGGGTCAAATTTAAAGTAAAACCCAGTAAGCCCAAGTCATGCTTTGTGAATTGACTTTTTTTGTCTTTGTTTATATTTTTTCCCCTCGACTCCTTAATTTGTATGGATTTTATGTGGAGTACTTTTGGCCTTTGTTTATGTATTATAATTTGAAAAATGATTGATGAAAATATCCACAAGTTATGCATGTATGACTATCATCATAAAATCAAACACTAATAACTTTTCTCATCTTATCACACTGCAATTGTCTTAACCGTGGGCTTTTTGTTTTGTTGTATATGTGTATGCTGTTGTTATTTAAAATGTTTGAAATATTAAGTATGATCCAACAGGACATCGAGGATTTGGACCACTATGAAATGAAAGAGGAGGAGCCCGTAGATGGGAAGAAATCTGAGGATGATGGGATTGAGAAGGAGAATTTGGCAATCTTGGAGAAGATCCGAAAGAACCAGCGCCAGGACCATTTGAATGTAAGTTTCAGGGAAAAAGGCCGGTTAATATTTATCACACCTTGCTTCTAATTCATTAATCTATGCAGCATTTCGGTATACCCCGTTTGTCATTAGTGATTGCATTAGTGAAGAACTTTTTTGTTTTTTTTAAACTTCTGCCCTTGAAAACAACATTAAAGTTGTTTATTTTGGGGGGGTTAATATTCCCAGGAATGTAGCTGTTTTAGTTCATAGACTGTTTCATGTGCATATATATATATATATATATATATATATATATATATATATATATATATACACACACACACACACACACACACACACACACACACACACACACACACACACACACAACAAAAGATGCCCTCAATGTGGGGTACTGATATAAATATTGATGTCTGATATGATAAAGCTTTGTCTCTGATACTGGCCCAGCTTAAGTAAAAATGGCAGCTTTACCCCTAGGACTGCATTCTTTGTCTTTTATAGTTGTTTTATATTTTCCAGGGAGCTGTGTCTGGCTCAGTGCAAGCCTCTGACCGTTTGATGAAGGAACTAAGAGAGATCTACAGGTCTCAGAGTTATAAGACAGGTATAAACAGTACACAATGATTTGTTTAACCTTTGAGCAACAAAATAATCACACATAAATGTATCATGGGTCCTGTCTTTGTTTGTAATGGAGGAATATTTTTGAACGTTAGGCATTGCAATAGAGAGCCGTGGCATTTACATGGTCAGAGGAAAGTATTTGGGAAGATGTTTAGTGTGCTCAATTCCTTACTCTCACCATTGTGAGGTACCTTACTCTTTCTGTCTTGTCCTAATGAGGTCAGGACATGAACACTCATGTGGGTGTGGTGATTGTACTGTAGGCATCTACACCCTTTACTGTTTACTGATAATCTTTCTATAGCAACGCACCATAGAATAAGAATATTGGCTGACAGCATGTGACGGTGGGTCATATTAAACAAAATGCATTTTATATTTTGCCTCTGTGTCTTACGCACCACTCTCAAGAGGGAGCTGATCAAAAGGACAGGGTTTATTAGGGAGTCTGCTACTAGGCCTTGCAATTGCAGATATCTGAAGGTTCAATTTTAAACAATTTCTTTTGCAGGCATCTATTCAGTTGAACTTGTTAATGACAGCCTATACGAATGGCACGTCAAACTGAGGACGTAAGTAACTTTAGGATATTGAGTCATGAATTTAAAAAAAAACAAAAAAAAAATTATATATGTGCAAAAAGGCAAACTGTGATTTTTATGACCTACAGGGTGGATCCAGATAGCCCTTTACACAGTGACTTACAAGTGCTAAAGGAAAAGGAGGGAATGGACTACATTTTACTAAACTTCTCATATAAAGTAAGTAAACTTGATGTTTTGCTAACAAAATCAAAGTAAAATAGCAATGTAGGAGTCTTTTGAAGTAAATGTACCTTTTTTCTGGTTACTTCTGCAGGATAATTTCCCCTTTGATCCACCATTTGTCCGGGTAGTTTCTCCTGTGCTTTCTGGAGGGTAAGTTAATTTTCTTGGTACACTTCTATAATTTCTTCCCTTTTAAGTTGCCATTATCAAGCAGAGACTGCATTAGTGTAAGATTTAAAAAGTGACTCTGCCTTATTGTTTCCTTTCCCGTGCTTTAGTTATGTTCTTGGCGGAGGTGCCCTGTGCATGGAACTTCTTACTAAACAGGTATTTTTAGAATGGTTTCATAAAACGCAGACGGCAAATTTAGGTATTGCCTTGGTTTGTTTTTCAATGGGGTTTTTTTCCTTCTACTCTTTGAAAAAAATATATATATATATATACATATAATTTATTTATATTTAAACCTGCTGTTATTGACATTTGGTTTTCTGATTGCAGGGTTGGAGCAGTGCCTATTCCATTGAGTCTGTTATCATGCAGATCAATGCCACTTTAGTTAAAGGAAAAGCCAGAGTGCAGTTTGGAGCCAATAAAGTAAGTGAGGAAGCTTCATTTCAGCTCTGATATAATGGTGGATTCACATAGTGAATTATGTGAACCAAAGTGACAGGGGCTTTCACACAGTTACATGGTTCTAAGTGATGGCCAGTCATACTGTGCAACAGCCTCTTGTTTTGGTAGTGAATGTTGGATTTGTTTATTAATTCCTATCAAATTGGACTGAGTAGGGATGCACAGTACAGGCTGTCTCAGATAGGAAGAAAAACGGCTTTTCATCTTTCTCGGCATGACATTGCAATAGTTTTCAGTTATTGCAATTTATTCTTTCCTAATGACAACAGATCTGATAATGAGTGTAGTTCACCTGTGTTTTTCCCAGTACACCACTTTTAAGGCTATTTGTGTAAAACATGTTGCAGGTTTGCTTGTATAGTCTACATATAGAGTCTTAAAATGAAGCCAGTCTTCATGTTTGATGTTAGATTAGTCTATTATAAGTTGGATAGTTAAAAAAAAGATACCAAAAAGAAAGTAAAATTGAGTCAGACAGGGGACCACACCAGCCCATTTGTGAAAATATATACAATTGATGACTTAAGCCCCTTTTTCCATTAGTACCTACTCGGATCAACTCCCCACGGATTGCCACGACTCAACTCGGATCGTCGGGTTTTCCATTATAATCCAGTACTACCTAACTTGTGTGGTTGTCATCATAGCAGCTTGTCCGAGCGTCCTGTGATCTAATTAATATGTGACACAAACGCTACAAAAAAGGTGGATGTTGAGGCAAGTTGTTTTTTGTAGCCATATCCCTCGTTGCTGGGTTTCGAAAATGGCGGTTTTCATTTTTCCGTGAACGAGACGCTCTTATGACTCCTCGAATGCGCTACTGACCAGCCAGTCGGTGGCATGCAGTCTGAAGACGCCACATTTTGGTACCTGCTTGTATCACTTGAAACCCGAGCGATCTGAGCAGGTACTAAAAATGTATCTGGTACCAGGTACTGTGACCTAATTGAAAACTGTGGCAAACCATGCTGAGTCGATCAGAGTAGGTATTAATGTAAATAGGACTTCAGTGAGTCTGAGAATAAAGGGACACATCATTTTACTGTTGCTACAGGTTTTGCACTGTATAAAGGTTTTATTGTACATTTTATTCCCTGTAAATTTTCAATTTGTCCAAAAATGGACAAATTAATGGAAGTGGAACAGTTTGGATTTTGTATTTGTAGTTTAAAATATCTCTGTTATCAGAATCAGAATACTTTTTATTAATCCCCAAGGAAATTATGTGTTAACCCAGAATTCTTAACACTTTAGTACTGAAGGTAGTGTGTGGTGCACTACAGGTGCAGTCTAGCTTGAATGGTGATGGTGTTTGTGAATGCAGTCTGGTATGAAGGACAAAAAAGTGTCTTCATTATCATCTACCTTGCACACTGTTTTGGTCTTGAAGTTAGAGCTAGCTAGATAATAATCTCCTTTTCTTGTAGGAAACAGCTGTTGTTGCAATTTGCTTATTCTCCAGTGTTATCCTAAACTCAGTGCTCATGGTAAAGTTGGCTTCATTTTCATCTTTTAATGCAGAATCAGTACAATCTTGCCAGAGCACAGCAGTCCTACAAATCCCTGGTTCAGATCCATGAAAAGAACGGTGAGTGTTTTCTGTCTCCAGTTTCATACAGAATACATTGCAGACCTTGTTTACTGAAACCAAAACCCTCTCAGCCATTAAAGATGAGGGATATTGGATCATTAACTGTGGTGTATATATACCTAACATGGACTACATTTGAATGTAGTCTGCTTCTGATTCATGTCACTCTGCTACAATAAAACCTGTCTTTGATTAAATAAAATAAAGAATTTAGGAACTGAACATATTTAGTATATATATGATTAATGGCAATGAATGCAATTGAAAAGGACTGCTGGGGGAAAAAACAAACATACAAAGCCAGATCCTAATGTGCACTATATGTCCTTAGTCTAACAACTGAAAAAAAATTTGCATGGTGGTTTTGGTTCTTGCACCAGTCACCACACATATTGCTAAATTCAGATGCAAGCCAGTGAGGTAGAAAGTAATGTGGTCAATCATTTTGACATTCGCTATTATTGACTTTGTTTTTCTTTACCCTGTAGTCATCGTCTTCCTTTATCTTCCTTTCCTAGGCTGGTACACACCCCCTAAGGAGGACGGCTAATACAGACTGTTGCCTTTCCTGAACTGGGACCATATGTCTTAGATTTTTCTTTTCCTTTTCCTTGCGACCAATATTGTTTTTATCCTGCAAACTATTTTTGTTATCTACATGACACTTGGAACTCTATACCAAATTTCCCATTAATTGACAACCCAAAAACTAGCACACAAACACAGAGACATCCCACCTCTACATGAAATTTACATCCAATTTCATTAGCTATTGAAAAAAGTGTCCTCTCCTCAGATATTACTTCCCTTTATACTTCTGTTGTCTGATGCAATCAGATTATTTTTTTTCCATTCAACATTTGTCCCATACTCCATTAAATCGGTAGACTCAATATTATGTGCTTTCTCACCCTTTGGTTTTGGCATTGAGCATGCCAACGTTACTTGCTGGCTGTGGATTGAAAGGTGCGGCATGGCTTTATCCTCCAGCAGTGGCAGTCTGATGTTCCAGTTGCCAGACAAGGCCTTTCTGGTCACAAACTGGATCTGAGAATGGCTTGTGACATTCCCTAATATGATGCACTGGTAGCTGGGAAGGACATTTAAATGCTAGTGTTTGGAAGGACCCCCACCTTTTCTCTCCTTGGATGGCCTCTGTAATATTGTGCTCATATATTATCTTTCATGCCAAGACCCCTCCTCTGGAATAACATGATTCTGGGGATAGTTTGCTTTCAAACCTCTGTCTTTTAAAGCTTGAAACCTTGAGTTGAGGAAGAAGATGATGAGACTTTTCCAGTCTGAGTGGCACAGCCCATAATGACGAACAGCATCCTCCTGGGCTTGGAGATCACTGTTATCATCCCAAGCAGCCACTGGACCACCTCCTGCAGGAGAGATGTGGTGCCTGAGTGGCAACATAGAAAATCTCATCAGGCAAAGCAGGGGCATGTTCGGATTGGATTACACTGTAATGTAGTTGATTTTAACTCCACATGTAAACATGTACATTTGTATTTCTGCAAAAGGATTTAATTGTTTATAATGTAACCTTGTCGGGGTCTTTGGCTGGGCAGAGACTGTATTACAATATACTCTTGACTATTAACTGCAGGGGCACTGCAACTTCTCAAGACCCATTTAGAGTAAGAAAGTTGCTTCATTGACACTCTTGCAGAAGGAAACAAAAGTTCACCATGTTCTTATGTAAGCTTATGACTACTGCGGTTTTTGTTGTTTTTATAAATATATATATATATCCTTATTTTATTGACAGCAGTGACAGTAATCATTCCCCTTATTTGATGGCACCTCTAACTACAATGACCCTAACAATATTGGCATAGATGCAGCTGTTCCTGGCATGCCAAAGGTTTGGCTATTCATATCTAATCACTTAAACCAGACGAACCTCAGTAAGGCTATGCAGTGAAGACAGTCTTGTGGAGTTTTGTTGAGCTGAAAATTAGTCTTAAGACCTTAACAGTATAGTTACCTGCTTAGTTATTGTAACTGGTCTACATCCTGACCACTTTTCCAATTTTGCAGTCTAGGAAAAAAGTGACCTTTTACCTGCTGACTTTTCCTTGACCTCATGGCTGTTTTAAAGTTCAGTCAGAGCTACAAATTCACAGCAATAGTCTTGACCATATACCTTTCCATTTACCTTTCCTTACCATTCTAGCTTCACACTTGGCAAGATCAACTCGAGGCTGTTCCATTTCCAGAATATTTGGTCAGGTTTGATAAATATTTGTTCAGATTTGCCACAGGAAAGACCTATCTCTTCCCATTACCACCTCTCTGGTTACTATTCATGACCACTCTCAGCGCTGCTGTACCCCTCAGCATGCTGAGGCTTTGATGTAATGTGAATAATATGCAGAAACTGTGGAGCATTCCAATTAATGCAGTTACACGTTTGTTGTGGGTGTTCTGTTGTGTGGTTACTTGCATTGTTTTCAGTATGTTGTCCTGATGACCAGCGTAGAAAGCTTAGTTATGCTATTTCATACAGGCGTTCCTCATATTTGAGTTTATTTAGAATTTCCTCAGTGATACTGACCTCGGTCTCAACAGTGTGAGATGGGTACAAAGCGTAGAGCTTGTTCGTGTTCAGCACGTCTGGCATGCAGGATATGGCGAGAATCACCCTCTTGTGGTGTTCTCACCACAACAATCTCAACATGACTATGGATTATTGGCATGGTTGTTAACTGTTATGATGTGCATTGGTATTCACTTCACTCCGGTAATATTTTTGAGCCCACCCCTGCATTATCTGGAGAAGCAAACTCAGGAATACATACTGCACACTCGATTTTCCAAGCTCTTGCTTCAGAATATCGTCATGAAAAAGGAAAAAAAAAATTGAATTTGGCAATCTTTTTTTTGGGCTGTTTTAAAACTACGCCTCCTTTTTACCTGTAGGTTTTATTGTCAAATTGCAGATAGGATTCTGAGGTTAATATTTACTTGGCAAGTGTTTGGAATGATTTAACAAAATGGAGAAGAGATGTTTTTTGATTATAAAGCACTTGATCAGGAGTTAAGGAAACATCTACCCTGTGTCTTTGATATTGCTGTATTTTGCATGTCCATTTATCAGTGGATCGTTTCCCCTAAGCAACCAAAGACAAGTGGTTGGCTGTTTGTTTTTTGTTTTGTTTTTTTTGTTTTTTTAATAGATGTTTTTCAACACACGTGTACTTGTGCTTTCCTACTACATCAGTGCACAGAATTGTTTCTCCCTGTGTGCTGTTTAATGAACCAGGTCAGCTACAGTATGAGACTCATGGACTTACAAGACATCCTACCTGGTTGGATTACTTTTTCAAAGATGCCAGGGTTCCCAACAAAAGCCGCAGTTCAGATTCGTGTGCCATCAGATCAATTATAATCCTGCATCTTTAACTTGACCTTTTGGGGTAATGGTGTACTCAAGTCTGTTGTGCTCCAAATAAGAGCTTTTATTACACCAACATATGTCTGACTAACAAAACCTTGGCTTGACGAGTAACGTATCGGAGGACTGAACTAGCCTGAAACTGGGTTCTTCACCTTGCTTCATTAACTGCGGTGGCCGGGTTATAAAGTTATGCACTGTCGGCATGCTTTGTTTTCGTTTAATTTCTTTTCTTTTTCTTTTTTCTTTTCCATTGCAAGGGTGATTTTGACCATGTAAAGTAATTTGTAAACTTGCATCAAGTTTATGAATAAAGAATTTTATGAATTTTTTTATTTCTTTATTTATACAAGTTGATTAGAAGTATGGACGTAAGATGATCTCTACTTATTCATCTTGGGGTTGAATTGGAGATGTAGGCTATTTCAGCTGCCAGGGCAAAAGGTAGAATATACACTGGAAAACCTGGTGTTGGAGTACAATATGTTACTCTAGCCTAAACGGTAATTAACAGATTTTGAAACTAAAGTGTAAAACTTTTTTTGGTTACACACATGCATAATTACTGTACTGTACTTTTGCAGGTGCTGATGTCCATGCAGTTTAATTTTATTAGCGTTTGAGTGCATGTCTTACATTTTCCAGTAGATGGTGGTGTTTGCCTAATTATTCAGGTGTCAGCTTTTGCTTAGCCTTCCTCACCTAGTATCTTGACAAGACCAAAAGAAATGTGGCAGTGACTTCAGTAACTGTCCATCTGCTTCTCTTTAAACATGATTTTAAGGTTTTGGTTTTTTTAACTTGTATCTAAGAATCTATGCCATTTTTAGTATAATAAATAATAGGACCTGCTCAGATGGGTATCTGAACTAGCGCGGTGCACCAACAATTATGATGAAATGTTCAGATTACATTGCTGTATGTCTGAAGTCATTTAAACTTGACCAATGTAGTCAGATGACAGTATGGTTGCATCAGTGTCACATACCCATAGATGCATCTAGTGTGAAGGCAACAGTAACAACTTAAGGGAAGTGGATGCATGGGATCAAATTGGAGACTTTCTCTGCTTCGATAATCTTGCAGGGAGCAGAGGAAGCTCCAATTTTTGGTTTAGTTTCTTTGGATGGCAATAATTTATTGCAACTTCCCAAAGGGAAACTACTTGAACAGGTGGTGTGCTGGGTAAATGAGATAAACAGATTTGATCCTCTTTAGTGTTTCAACTAATGGTTTAATAGTAGAATTAGTTAAATGGTTAGTTGGCCTTCCAGGTTCTGTTTGTGCTAGAAAACACCACTAGGTGGTAATGGAGCACCCTTATAACTTGAGGCTATTTTTTTTTTTTTTTTTTTTTTTTTTTTTTTTTTTAAGTCAGTTGTGATATTCAACATTGGCTTGTAACATTGGTCCGCAGTTGGTGCTCCATTATAAAACTCATTCCTGTTCTTACCGTCTCTGTAGCTCATTTCCTCCAAGGTTGAATGAATGAATAATGAGGTCATTTCTTTCAATGAAAGGTTTGCTATTGATGGAATTCAGTCTCATATGGACATGGACAGTTCATAATCTACCATCAGTTTTTTTTCTCTCCCCCATCTAATGGATGTCACATTTGTGATAAATAGCGGAATTAATCCCAAACAGGTCTCATAACGAGCAGGAGACCCATCACTGATAACAGACGACCTATTGATTGTTATCCTGTTGCAACCTGGATAGTTATGGGTTTTATAAACCACTTAAGCCAAGAACCACAAAAATTAGGAACTGGTACCACATTGCTAATTTAAACTTGGATGCCAGCATAATGAGAAGTGGAAACAAGCAGTTTGTCAACAAAAGGCTAATGGCCGGTTGTTACAGCAGTTTTTATTTTTGTTTACTGGTAGGTCTGGATGGCTGCCCTGTGAGCTGGAGAAGAGAAGGGCTCATTATCCATGTCCAACCTGCTGCTTACCTTGGATCCAGCTCTGCAAGAGATCAGCAAGGGTGGAACACAAAGGAAATACCCTGTGCATCTGTGTGATTAAGTGTCCAAACTGAGGGCGTGAAATAGCTGACTTTTCCTCCTCCACCCTGGGCCAGAGCACTGCGTGGTGGGACGCATTCAAAACCAGCTGGGGCTGATTGATAGCCTCCAGCTTGATAGCCACGTCCATCAGAGCCTGACTGTATTACCTTTTACTGGCAACATGTTCAAGTGTAAACCCAGATTCAGATTGTGTGCATCAACTGGGAGCTCTGAGCCTTTTAGTCCTGTACCTGACCAATCCTCCTCCTCTCACCAACTGGGCAGATATCACATTACGGTTAATGCAGATAGCAAAGATTTAATTTATGTTTACTGTAAATACTAGCTGTCCACAGACAGCTAGTATTTAGCTTAGCCTTGAAACATTTTTTAAAATAGCCTTGCTGTTTTGCCTGTGAAGGGAACAGAATCGTTCTCATTATCAAGTGACATGATTGTGTAGCATACATCTTTAATCACTTAAGATAAAGAATTTAGTGGAAAGGTCTGAATTCATTTTGAGTTTTCGCTAATCCACACAGGGTCAAAAGTATACAGGCTCCAATCTGTACTCAAATCTTTAAATAAGATGTACTAAGGGTTCTTTTTCTTAAAGCAGTCTTGCCTGGCAGCTTTTGCAATCGGAATTATGATCTGAATGCAATGTTGTGCCAAATATATTTAGATTTTTTTTTCAAGATGAGCTCTATAAATTCTCCTCTTGTTTGTGTGTTTCTTTCATCTGTTTATCAATTTCTGTTATTTCAGTTATTGCAACATATGTGTAGTATGAGAATGTCTAAGCTGACAGACAGGAAAGAAAATTTAGGAAGGCGGGAGAAAATATAATAGGGCCAAGGTCTTCTGTTTGGTGATCGTGATCAACTACAACTGGTAGTTTCTCTTTGCCAGCATGAAAAGGACTTGTTTGAAAGAACTCATTGTATTAACCAATACTGAAAACAATGGGAAAGTCTAAGGAACCCAGTGAAGAGTTAAGAAGGAGAATTTTAGACACCAGTTGTAAAGGTCTCACGGAGCTACTGCAGATTTGGAAATCATCAAACAACTGTACATAAGAATTTTTCGCAGTTAGGTTTCAATCGCTTTTTCCCCCTTAAATGAAATAACCATTTAAAAACTACATTTTTTTTTATTATTTTTGTCTAATATTAAAATATATTTGATGATGTGAAATGTATAAGTAAATATGCAGGAAAACAAAATAAATGAGGAAGAAGACAAATACTTAAAAGTAAAGGTGAGGCTTTCTAACCTAAGAACATTATATGTACTCCCAAGCATGGCGGTGGCAGCATCGTGATCTGTGAATGTTGTGTTGCCAGCAGTACAAAGCTACCATTCATGCCCATGATTAGTGTATGTACAATTCCAAGAAAGACAACACACTTACAGGGAGTGCAGAATTATTAGGCAAATGAGTATTTTGTCCACATCATCCTCTTCATGCATGTTGTCTTACTCCAAGCTGTATAGGCTCGAAAGCCTACTACCAATTAAGCATATTAGGTGATGTGCATCTCTGTAATGAGAAGGGGTGTGGTCTAATGACATCAACACCCTATATCAGGTGTGCATAATTATTAGGCAACGTCCTTTCCTTTGGCAAAATGGGTCAAAAGAAGGACTTGACAGGCTCAGAAAAGTCAAAAATAGTGGGATATCTTGCAGAGGGATGCAGCAGTCTCAAAATTGCAAAGCTTCTGAAGCGTGATCATCGAACAATCAAGCGTTTCATTCAAAATAGTCAACAGGGTCGCAAGAAGCGTGTGGAAAAACCAAGGCGCAAAATAACTGCCCATGAACTGAGAAAAGTCAAGCGTGCAGCTGCCAAGATGCCACTTGCCACCAGTTTGGCCATATTTCAGAGCTGCAACATCACTGGAGTGCCCAAAAGCACAAGGTGTGCAATACTCAGAGACATGGCCAAGGTAAGAAAGGCTGAAAGACGACCACCACTGAACAAGACACACAAGCTGAAACGTCAAGACTGGGCCAAGAAATATCTCAAGACTGATTTTTCTAAGGTTTTATGGACTGATGAAATGAGAGTGAGTCTTGATGGGCCAGATGGATGGGCCCGTGGCTGGATTGGTAAAGGGCAGAGAGCTCCAGTCCGACTCAGACGCCAGCAAGGTGGAGGTGGAGTACTGGTTTGGGCTGGTATCATCAAAGATGAGCTTGTGGGGCCTTTTCGGGTTGAGGATGGAGTCAAGCTCAACTCCCAGTCCTACTGCCAGTTTCTGGAAGACACCTTCTTCAAGCAGTGGTACAGGAAGAAGTCTGCGTCCTTCAAGAAAAACATGATTTTCATGCAGGACAATGCTCCATCACACGCGTCCAAGTACTCCACAGCGTGGCTGGCAAGAAAGGGTATAAAAGAAGAAAAACTAATGACATGGCCACCTTGTTCACCTGATCTGAACCCCATTGAGAACCTGTGGTCCATCATCAAATGTGAGATTTACAAGGAGGGAAAACAGTACACCTCTCTGAACAGTGTCTGGGAGGCTGTGGTTGCTGCTGCACGCAATGTTGATGGTGAACAGATCAAAACACTGACAGAATCCATGGATGGCAGGCTTTTGAGTGTCCTTGCAAAGAAAGGTGGCTATATTGGTCGCTGATTTGTTTTTGTTTTGTTTTTGAATGTCAGAAATGTATATTTGTGAATGTGGAGATGTTATATTGGTTTCACTGGTAAAAATAAATAATTGAAATGGGTATATATTTGTTTTTTGTTAAGTTGCCTAATAATTATGCACAGTAATAGTCACCTGCACACACAGATATCCCCCTAAAATAGCTAAAACTAAAAACAAACTAAAAACTACTTCCAAAAACATTCAGCTTTGATATTAATGAGGTTTTTGGGTTCATTGAGAACATGGTTGTTGTTCAATAATAAAATTATTCCTCAAAAATACAACTTGCCTAATAATTCTGCACTCCCTGTAGAATAAGTTTAAAGGTTTAAATTTCCTGTTTGATACTGAACATTTTAATAAACATCATAAAAAAATGGAAATATTAACACCCCCCAATTAAAAAAAAAACAAAAAACAAAACGTATATATTTTATAGCTCGTTATTCTCTTTAGCTTACAGTAGCTATTTAAACAAAATATGCAGAGTGCCTTCATCATGCAGTTTTCTTACCTCCATAGGCATATTTAAAGGGCAGCACTGTTTCTCATTTAGGATGTGACAGCCTGTAGTTGTCTTTTATTCCTTGATGCATTTAATTAAAGTAATCTGTTCCTGCCAACTCCTGCGGTCAGTATCCCAAAGATGCTTTAAAAAGTGCAACAGGAACAAAACCAGATGTTTTAACAGACAGCAGGTGCTTCCTGGTATTAATAGACAAGCAGCACTTTTATAGTGCTCCGTGTGAGCCTTGTTAAGCTAAATTGGGAGCACAGGCACAGGGCTAGAGTAATCGTGTCTCTCTCTGAAAAAAGAGCAAATCTCAGTGTGACCTGATGTTACAGCAGATCATCTCGATCGCTATGTCAGGTGTCATCCCCACAGACAGATAGTGAAAAGCTATAAAACACTCTACTGCTCACACTGTGCTGCTGTTTAGATCAAAATAATTAGTCATTTATTTGAAATTGAGGCCTCGAGCTTTAGGCGATGAAGATGGAGAAGACAACATAACCGAGTAATTAGGATAGATAAGTATATTATCACATATTAGAAATCTCCTTGTGATGAATGTACAGACTGTTATAGTTGTCACAGGGAGAACATTATGAATGGCTACTGAATAATACATTATTGTATGTGTGGAACTCTGTGAATCCATCCATCCATCTTCTTCTGCTTATCTAATTCAGGGCTGTGGTAGGTGGGTCTGGACCCCATCTCACTTGTCACAGGGCGAGAGGTGGGGTACACCCTTGTGTTAGCCCTTCGCTAGTCTGCCGCAGGGCTAACACAGAGAGACAGACAACTATAGATTGAACGCTCGATACTGATGTCTCAAAGCTGTATCGAGCTAACCGTGAGCATGTTTCGAAACAATTCTCCAAAGCGTGGTTCAAAACTCCCACATCATGTGACCTCAGCTAAATGAGATCTTGGTGTGTTTCACCCTAGTTTCGACAGGTGGTTTCCCTGTTGCTATACGGTTTGATTGACAGAGTGTAGAACAAACCTCATGATACCACAAACAGCTTAACAGTCATCATCATCTGAGGCAGGAGTGGCTGCAACCGCAGCGAAAGACAGTTTGTTGGATCTTTTTGACAGCCTGGTTAGCGTAACCCACAGTACCCACAGTGCAATTGCTGATGCCACTGTGAAGGTCAGAAGATACCTCATTTGTTCCAAAGACATATGATCCACTAGTTTATTGGCAGCAACAATGCGCTGCATAGTCATACCTTAAGTGTGATGTGGGAACATTTTTTTTCTCAAAAAGCTGCTTTTTTAATGAAAATCTTTACATATGACAAATGTATGCATTGTTTGAACTTGCATGTTCTCCCCCTCTGTGGGTTTTCTCTGGGTAATCCAGCTTTCTCCCAAAGACTAAACTGACCATAGACGTCAATGTGAGCATGTATGGTTGTCTAACTCCAAATGTTAGGCCTCTGAGAGATTAGTGACCCCACCTCTCACCCCATGATAGGCTCCAACTCTGAACTGGATAAGAGAATTAAAATCAGCAGATTTATTTTTTGTGCTTTATGCTGGATTACTTAAGCAACTGAAACAAGACCTGGGTTGCAGGTCTTGCTGCGTGAATCTACAGCAAGTGGAATTTGCACAATGAGCTGTTTCGTTTTTTTAACAAAAGATTTCTTAAAGCCTGTTCATATCATCACGGAAGATTATTCTGCACACAAGGCAGAATCAACAACAAATAAATGACAAAGAAAAGTAGTTTAGACCTAAATATAACTTTCCTGCATTTCTTTATGCCTTTCTGTTTCATATCTCTTATTGCTACCAGGTCTGTCCTTGGCAGGGGATATCTAAATTCACATCACCAGTCGACTGACAACAGATTTACCTTCAAGGCCTTCAAAATAAATTGGTGGCTGACAAAGTGCACAGAATAGAAAATGAATCATGAAATCTTTTGAACCAACCCACAGACGCACAGAACCAAATTATAAAAGTTAGTGTAGAAAGGCACCACAAAGACATGAAAAAGGTGATGGAGCCTATTACTCTTTCAGTATTGATATGATACTTTAAAGTGACACTAACACAATCTGTGGAAGAGAAACAGGAACATGAAGCAGACCTTGTGGGAATATTTTATATTTTCATTTTTCAGTCCCAGCCCTTACACACATGTGACGCTGAAGAAAAGCTTTCCCTTATAATCCTCCGCTGAGCATCTTGAGTGGCCACAATGCAGATCAAGCACAATTACAGGACGGATTATTTAAATAATTTGAAAATTCTCATGTGTTGAAACAAGCAAGTGAGTGAGTGACGTATATAGGCTATCTGAAGGTTGGGAAAATTTCCTTAAGGGTTCCAGGTGATGCAAACAAGTTTCCACCCAAACCACAATGAGGTCTTTCCCCAAAGAACCAAAGTAAAAGCACAAGTGTTCACTGTAGTTATTCACCTCAAACAATACAAAAATGGAGAATTGGGGCCACATTTTTTTTTTAAATGTAAGTGTTCATTAAAGAAAACATCAACGTTACACAAACATGCTTCCATAAAAGTTTGTTGAATATAATTCTTGTCTGCTAATATTCAACAAAGCAATTAGAGATTGATTGCTTATATCCACCAGCAGCAAGGCTTTATATAAATGGTTGCCTGCTACTGACAAAACATTAGGCTTCATAATTCCAGTGATAAAAGAGAAGAATATACATTTTAGTCTTAAATTACAGCACTTACACTTTAAAAAGGAAACCTTTCTTGTTCAATTTTTTAGTGACACAAACAGGTTAAAGGAGCTCAGTTGCTCTCAGCGCTACTGAGTAGCTGACCTTCACAGGCCTCCTTTCATGTCTCCATTAAAAGATTCACTTCAAATGTATTCATAGTTTGCCTCATGGGCTGCAGCAACGTTACAATCAAGAGGCAGAATGCATAAAAGGCCCGCCTCAGAATCCAATTCTCCCTCTGCTTGAAGTATATGTAAATATTAATGATCCACGAATCTGCATTTTGCTCCATATTCTGCAGCCTTCCTGGTTCTTTTCATTTAAATCCGATAATTCTTTGAGAGAGGACACTCACTGAGTGTCGTCCATCATAAAGACTCTGGACTGGACTGCATAGCAGCATGATCCCTGGATTGTTCAAAAGTTTTATATTGTATTTAAAAAAAAATAGATTGACCTTAAAATTAGTTTCATAAAAAAAAATTGTCATTAACTGCAAACACGTCTATTGTCACACAACAGTCATATCTTTGCTGTTGATTGTCTAGGCTGGTCTTTTCACCTTGACTGTTGCCTACTTGTCCTCCCTTGTGAACGATAGCCAGAGGTTCAGTTCAGCGTGACGCTATGCTTCCCTGCGCAGACTTATACTTCAGACCAGGCTAAATGGATTTCCATTAGAGGGGCTATGACTCATTCCAGATGCTTACTCAATACTGTGTGGGCACTGTAGCAGAAAGTTTCCTTCAGACAGAACAAAAAGGACAACAAAACCAAACACTCTTGGATGAGATAGTGTCCAGCGAGCGCTGTGCTTTGTTCCTTCTGTAAAATGCATGCTCCAGTTATTACAGCAGAGAAGACATGCCACTGTTAAATCATTCTTATATTAGAAACTTTGAAAAAAAAAAAGCCACACAGAGCAGGAGGAAACATGACAAACTGCTAACTAGCTTTCATGTTACTGCAAAGTAAATAACAAAGAACAGCTAGACAGTCTTAATGGGAATTAGTTGCCGACAGTGTGTGTTTGATCAATCAGCTTGCTCAGATGAGGCTACCAATCATCATCTCTTAGTGTGTGTGTGTGTGTGTGGTAGACCTCCAGGCAGAGATTGCATGTTTTTTTTCCTCCAATGAGATGTATATGTTTCTTCAGCACTATATCTGGACTCGGGCTAGACCTGCATCAGATGATCAATAGGAAAAGCAATGATTTCAGTGAAATGGACCGTTCATCTTACAGTGATTCGCTCACGCAGCCCCCTGCCTGCAGTGAAGAAATGTAACTGAATTATCATCTTAGCATTGATTTAAAACCACAAAAAGAGTAGAAAGAGTAGCACTCTGTTCTCTCTTTAGAATTTTTCTTGGATTATATTAAACAGATATTGTGCCGAGGAGGGGTAGTTGTCTTTTGTCATGTGCTTTGTATTCGAGCTGATATACTTATTTTAAAGCCTGCAATGTTCTCTTAAGATTTTTAAAAAGCTGCTCTGGCTCTAGTTAACTGTCTGAAGTCAACAACAGCCAAACACTGTGCTATATTACACACATGATGATCTAATATAGCTTAGAAAGAAAGACAATAATGCCTTCCAAAATTGTCTTTCAAATAAAGAAAACAAAAATAATACCTTCAACACAAGAAAGAAGAGATCAAATAAATCTCATCTGAGACAAAAGAAAATTAGTCTAGGCCTGTTAGAGACAACATCACATTTCCATGAGTTGTGCAGGGTTGTGCAGGCTGATTAATGCAAAGCCTAGTTGACTCATTACTGTTTCATTATATTAAGTTAAGCAGGATAATCTTTTGTGTTATTTTCTTTGTTGCTGTAGCTACTTACATACCAGCTTTCATTAGGCACAGCTTTGCAGCTACAATATGAACAGTGTGAATACATCTATAGAGCCGAAAAACACCCCTCAATTCTTAAGACAAAGTGAGAAAGTTTATATATATAAATAGCATTTGGTAAATGCTGCTTGAATAATGAACAAAGCTTCTTGCTCTTAATGACTGATTACACGATTAAACTGGCCCCCATAATTGTCCTATTTGGGCTTTGAAATGATATTTTTCACTCTAATTATTGTTGTTATTTATTATTACCAATTAATAAATACATTCCAAATAAATCTTTTTGAAGTTGTAGTACAATCCACCGTCTACCCTCAAGAACAGGAAGGCCAGATTACGCTGAGAAGATTCTGCGCAGTTCTGAAAAGAAAAAGAAAGACATCTTTGGAGAGATGAAACCAAGATTAACGTGTACTAACATGATGGGAAGAGAAAAGTACATGCAAGGAAGCAAACAGCTCCCGATCTGAAGCATAAAACTTTATCTGTTAAACATGGGGGAGCCAATGGTATGGCATGGGCATGTCTGGCTGCTAGTGGAACTGGGTCACTATTGTGTACTGATGGTGTGACTGCTGACAGAAGTCACAGACTGAATGCTGAAGTGTACAGGCCTATACTCTCTACACATATTCAGCCAGATGTTAAACAACTGATTAGATGGTGCTTCATATTGCAAAATGATAATGACCCACGGTCTACTGCAAAAGCAAACCAAGAATTTTTCAAAGCATGTTTTTTTTTTTAGTTTTGGAAGATAAAACTGAAATCAGTGAGTCCCACAAACAAACAGCAACAGAAGGTGGCTATAATAAAGGCCTAGCAGAGCACATCAAGGTAGATGACACAGCATTTGGTGATGTCAGTGACTTCTAGACTTTAGATTATCAAGTATTTAAAAAAGTAATCATTATATTTAAAACTATATTAGCTTTTCCAATGAATTTTAAACCTTTGAATTTATAAAATGGCTCTAATTCTTAAACAATTAATTGACTGATTTCAACTCCACACAGGTGGTACACAAGGTAAAGCTATAAAAAATTGTCATTGACCTTACTTATGGACCTATCTGTACTTTACATTTTGATCGTGGCTCAAGAGTTGTAAGTTCGCCTTGTAATCGTTTGCCGGTTCGAGCCCCGGCTTGGACGGTCTCGGTCGTTGTGTCCTTGGGCAAGACACTTCACCCGTTGCCTACTGATGGTGGTCAGAGGGCCCGGTGGCGCCAGTGTCCGGCAGCCTCGCCTCTGTCAGTGCGCCCCAGGGTGGCTGTGGCTACAATGTAGCTTGTCATCACCAGTGTGTGAATGTGTGTGTGAATGGGTGGATGACTGGACCTTTGGGGTCCTTAGGGACTAGTAAAGCGCTATACAAATACAGGCCATTTACCATCATGGTAGCCTTCGAAGGCCACCAACAGAGTGGTAGCCTTCACTCTGTACCTCTGAAGTGATTACTAAGTTCACTTCAGAACTAAGTGTAATGAATATTACACTGGCCCTCATAATTGTCCTATTGAGACTTTCAAAATATATTTTTCACTCTAAAAATGGTTATAATCTTAGCAATTAATAAAAACATTGCAAGTAAATCTCTTTGTAGTTGTTGCTTTTTCCTGTTCTTTACATGTAACTTTACATGGTTTAATAAATTTCTTTGACAAGCACTTGTAAGAATCACCCATTAAACTTTACACAAATTCAAATTGAGAGGCATTTGTTTGTCTACAGTCTGTGTTAGTTTATAATCATTCAATAATAACAATCAACATTAGTATTTAACAGTTGATCATTTAGTTCGTTCATCAGTGGAGTAATTTAACACTCAGGCCATCTGTTTCACCATTCAACAACAACAACAACAACAAATATTAACTAGCATTAACACTTCAATAAAATACTGTTGGAAAAACGCTCATTCAACAGATTCCACAGAATTAATCCCATGGCAGTGCCGGCAGTATGTTTCATTATTTCTAATGATGACAGAAGATTCATCCAATGTGAAGCTTTATGTTCATGGCTGTTGGTGGTTACACAAATACAGTGCTGTGCCCACTTTGTATTTCTTCTATTTTTGTGTTTGAATCATAAAAAATTATGTAATCTCAAGTGGGCCTGTGTGAAAAAGTTTTCACCTTCTCAGTTGCTGAAGCCAAAAAGCTCTCAGAACTGCAAAGGATCTCAGCTAGATTCAACACATGCAAGCCTATTTACTATTTAAACAATCATTTAATAAATATTCCACTTTAATGAGCATGAAGTTGCCCGAAAGGTCTCACCAGTAGCACATGAAATGATATTCATGGGAGAGACAAGGTATAAACAACCGCTAACCTAATAAAACATTAACACAGTTTTATGACCCCTGCAGCTTTGGAGAGAATGTTCTGTGGACTCGTGAAAGTTGAACTTGTTTCAAAGACAGGGGCTTGTGAAATGTCTGGAGTAAACCAAAAAGCTCTGAATTGTTCAAATGCAATTACATCTAAGTTTTGCCATGGCCAAGTCAAGATTCGGGGCTGAAACTTATTCAGAAGCTGTGGCGGTATCTGAAAAGAGCATTTCACGCACACAAAGTTTGCTGTGTGGCGGCACTAAAGCAGTCGAGGAAAAATCAGTGGGGTGAAATGATCAGGTATCAGAGTTATCAGAGGTGAGTGGGTGCAGTTGTTGCTGCTAAAGAATAGAATAGAATTCAGAATAGAATAGAATTTAACTGTATTGTCATTGCACATGTCACAAGTACAGGCAACGAAATGCAGTTTGCATCCATCCAGAAGTGCTTTTGCCATGATATAGATATATTACAAAATATATATTAGCAATAATATAGATATATAAATATATTACAGAAATGGGTCTGTTATAGGTATGAGGGTACAAAATATGGGTCTATTATGGGTATATAACAAAAGATGGCGCTGGTGAGGTCGGCTGCCGTCACGACTGCTCCGACCACTTTTTCTTTGTTTTTTAAGTTAGTTTTCAGCGTTTCTAAATCGGCAAAATCATCACCATTGGGTACATTAGGTATGACAGTGACACTCTTGTTTCTATTGGTATACAATGTACTCACAATTCGAAGTTTTTAACTCCGGATCCGAGCTGGCCGAGTGAGATCTTGAGGGAGAACAAAGGGAAGCGGCGGCGGCCTAGAGGGAAGCGAGCCGGCGTCAGGAACAGGCTGAGAGCTCGTGCACACCTCTGCCTAGCATCCTGCTCGCCAACGTCCAGTCACTGGAGAACAAGCTTGACGACCTCAGGGCCAGGATAAAGTTCCAGAGAGACATTCGGGACTGCAATCTCCTCTGCTTCACCGAGACATGGCTGAACCCAGCGGTGCCGGACCACGCCATCCAGCCGGCCGAGTTCTTCTCGGTTCACCGCATGGACAGGACACGGGACTCGGGGAAGTCAAGGGGAGGCGGCGTGTGTTTAATGGTGAACAACAACTGGTGCAACAGTGCGAACGTTGTTCCTCTCACACGCTCCTGCACACCAAATCTGGAACTACTGTCCATCATGTGTCGTCCTTTTTATCTACCTCGGGAATTTACATCGGTCATTGTAAGTGCCGTTTATATTCCACCACAAGCGGACACGGTCACCGCCTTATGCGAGCTGCATGAGGCACTCACACAGCACCAGGCACAACACCGGGACGCTGCGCTTATTGTGACGGGGGACTTTAATAGCGCCAACCTCAAACGCGCAGCGCCGAACTTTTATCAACACATCACCTGCCCCACCAGGGGTGAAAGGACACTGGACCACTGCTACACTACGGTCAAGGACGGCTACAAGGCACAATCCCGCCCCCCGTTTGGCAAATCTGATCACGCCGCCATCATCCTCATGCCAAAATACAAACAAAGGCTGAAACAGGAAGTTCCGGTTCAGAGGAAGGTCGCGCGCTGGACGGATCAATCGGTGGCCGCGTTACAGGACGCACTCGATGACGCAGACTGGGGCATGTTCAGAAACAGCTCCGACGATGACGTCAACGTGTTTACGGAAGCGGTTGTGGGATTCATCGGGAAACTAGCGGATGATACCGTGGAGACAAAGACTATCACAACGTTTCCCAACCAGAAGCCGTGGGTGGATAAAACCATCCGCGACGCTCTGAGATCCCGCACCGCTGCCTACAACACGGGACTCATGACGGGGGACATGGACCCGTACAAAGCCGCGTCATATAACGTGCGGAGGGCGGTGAAAGAGGCGAAGCAGCGCTACGGGAGGAAACTAGAGTCACAACTCCAACAGAGTGACTCTAGGAGCCTGTGGCGGGGACTAAGGACAATAACGGACTATAAAGCACCAACAACCGGTATGACGAACGCGGCCGTGACTCTGGCAGACGAGCTGAACACTTTCTATGCTCGCTTCGAGGCTGCAGCTAAGGTCTCCAACAATGCTAGTGTTAGCGGCGCTAACGGCTGCAGACAGGAAGATACTGCCAGCACCGGAAACGTGCTCGTCATCTCCGAGCATGAAGTAAGGAGAGCCTTCAAGAGAGTGAACACCAGGAAAGCAGCAGGACCAGACGGCATCCCAGGTCGTATCCTAAGAGACTGCGCATACCAGCTAGCTCCTGTGTTCACTGAGATATTCAACATCTCTTTATCTCAGTCGGTGATCCCCACATGCTTCAAAGAGTCCATCATTGTTCCTGTCCCGAAGAAACCCCACCCTGCTTCTCTCAATGACTATCGCCCTGTAGCCCTCACCTCAGTAGTGATGAAGTGCTTTGAACGCCTGGTCAGAGACTTCATCATTTCTTCACTACCAGACACACTGGACCCACTACAGTTCGCTTACCGTCCAAATCGTTCCACAGACGATACCATCTCTCATCTCCTCCACACATCACTCACTCACTTGGACACTAGAAGGGGGAATTATGTTAAAATGCTCTTCATAGACTACAGCTCTGCATTTAACACCATAATTCCCTCCACACTCACCACCAAGCTGGAGCATCTGGGACTCAGCTCATCTATGTGTCAGTGGATCTCCAACTTCCTAACTGGCAGACCACAGGCAGTAAGGATGGGCGGACATGTCTCAGCCTCCACCACTCTCAGCACTGGAGCCCCCCAGGGGTGTGTTCTGAGCCCCCTGCTGTACTCTTTGTACACATATGACTGTGTGGCCACTACCAGCTCCACCACCATCATCAAGTTTGCTGACGACACCGTCGTGGTGGGCCTGATCTCTGATAACAACGAGACGGCCTACCTGAAGGAGATTAGGAATCTGGAGAACTGGTGCCAGAGGAACAACCTCCTTCTAAACGTCAGTAAGACAAAGGAGCTGATAGTGGACTTCAGCACTAAGCAGGAGAGGAACTACCAGACCCCCGTCATCAACGAGTGCCCAGTGGAGAGAGTGGACAGCTTCAAATACCTCGGAGTTCACATCACGCAGGACCTGTCATGGTCCTGTCACATCAACACTGTGGTGAAAAAGGCCCGACAGCGTCTCTACCACCTCAGGCGCTTGAGAGACTTCCAACTGCCCTCCAAGGTGCTCAGGAACTTTTACTCGTGCACCATAGAGAGCATCCTGGCGGGAAACATCTTAACCTGGTTCGGGAACAGCACCATGCAGGACAGACGAGCTCTACAGAGGGTTGTGCGGTCAGCTGAGCGCACCATCCGCTCCGAGCTCCCTGACCTGCACTCAATCTACAGCAGGCGGTGCTGGACCAAGGCCAGGAAGATCGTGAAGGACCTCAGCCATCCCAACAACAGACTGTTCTCTCTGTTGAGGTCAGGAAAGCGATTCCGCTCCCTGAAGACCAACACAGAGAGACTGAGGAGGAGCTTCTTCCCGCAGGCGATACGGTCTCTCAATCACACCACCACACAGTACTGACCCACACATACAGTTCTTACACACACTGGACTTTCTGGACTTTGTTTTTGCACAACACTGGTCACTATATTCTTCATTTCCGGTTAATACTTGTACAGCTGCTGTTATTGTGTATATATTTATTTATATTTAGATTTCTTCATACATTCTTATATAGTTCTATATTGTGTATTGTGTATTTTGTTGTACAGTTATTTTATTTTCAACTTTAATTTATATATTCATCTTATTCTTCCCAGTTAAATTTACCCTTCATTCTAATTTGTGTTGTACAGTTATTTCATTTTTAACCTTAATTTATATTTTATTCCTTCCTAGTTAAATTTACCCTTTTTAATTTTTCATATTTATTTCCTATCTTATTCATAGCCTTTTCCTTTTTGTTTTCTTTAGGTCACGAGCAGTTGTCCAAGCATTTCACTACATATCGTACTGTGTATGACTGTGTACGTGACAAATAAAATTTGAATTTGAATTTGAATTTTGAATTTGGTATGTTATAATGTACACAGTATGAAGGTATGTTATGAATATGCTATAACTATAAGTATGTACAGGCTGTAGTGATGTACAAGCTATGTACAGCCTATGAACAGGATACAAATATGAAAGCTATACAGAAATATGAACTATGCAAGTTATAAACTGTTGTAGAATTAAAATTATCGTATTGTACAGAATGTTTGTTTATACAGAATTATACAGTAGTGCAGTTAAGAAAGGTGGAACGATGAGTTATGCAATTCTGGGAAGGAGCAATCATATTTTTCCTATTTTTCACATTGGTGAATTAAACTCAGATTTGGTACAGTTTACTATGACTTTACATGCTAATAAGTCATATTCATTGTCTGTACTGCTTCATTTTTTTTATTCTCACATTCATTTAGAACAGCAAAGATACTTGTATCATAAGTCTCCGGTTAATGAACACCCGCCTACTAATTAGAATGGCAATGCCCTGAAGACAACCTTTTAAGATCTTAACAAGGATGACAGCTTCTTGGTTTGATCTGATATATATCACATTACTCACAGTTACATTGTAGAAAGGGTGAGGCAATAACTGCATTGTAACTGGATTATTATATGAACAAATAATGGGGGTTTACATCAGGAAGAGCATCTGGCGTAAAACTCTGCCAAATCAAACATGTCAATCTACCCGCTGTGGTGACCCTTTGTGAGTAACAGAGCAGCTGAAAGTAGCTTTATTTTCACCATGCGAGCAGACTCCTATTGTGCACTTGTTTTTGATAAACTACTTAATGAGATGCTAAGTGTGGAATGACTGACAAACGTTTGACCTCAGAGTGTTGTTTTTGTCACCTTGGGCCATTACAACAGACATTTGTCATCTGTTGCTAGGTAAAAATCAGAGCTATAATTAGATACATTTATTGCACCCCCGTCATTGTGCATGTAGTCTCCCAACACAACTTAATTTATCATTTGCTTTTCTGATAACAATCACTATTATCTTGTAGGCCTTGTGATAGACTGGTAACTTTCCAGGGAGTACCTTGTCTCTCAACCTGTGACACATGGATTAGGATCTAACAAACCACGGATACACAGATGAATCTCTAAATTTTAATAGACAATGAAAAACTGATTGCACCACAGTTTGTCTCTAATAAATGACAAAAAATAAAGAAGATAGAAAGAGAGACACGTATAGAGTGTTAAATCTGTTTATTTGTATTTTTATGTCAATTATAATTACTTATAATAACTTGTACAATTAAAACCTACTGTTCACAGGGAGACACAATAGTGCAATCTTAATCAATGTTGTTTCACAGCAAGCAGTGCTTAGGTTCAAATCTGCTGTTCATCTGAGGAGGTTGCAATGGTGTAATCTTTTAGTTGTATGTAAAGTCATATAATCTCCTATTTCTTATTGTTTTGTTTTTATCTTATGTTCATAATGATCCACAAGTAAACTGTGTAAGATTTTTGGTTGTTCCAAAACTTTTGATTGTCTCTTTCTGCTTTCAGTCAATATTTATCTTCTGTGCCCGACTATGTGTCTGTTGCTGGACCAGTGTGTCATTTTGTGACTGATGATGCCCTCCCCCATACCGCATAGCACATACTCGACAGTGATTTCCCATGATGGCTCCATCAGTTGAAGATGGTAGGGAAAATTGGGAGGAGAAGGAAAGAAAGAGAATGAGGAGGGGAAGGAAAGTGGACAGGGTGGCTATTGAAAGGATGGATGTTGGAAGGAAAAGGTGGAGACTAGGGTGATTGGAAGGTTGGATGGAGGGAATTAATGACCTCCTGGGACCAGGCTAAAATGCTCCCATCTTCCTAATCTCCTGCTCTATTTTGAGAAGCAGCAGGAGGGATGTCACAGACATAAGGAAGCCACTGACGGATGATCAGACATGAGGGCACTCACAGACCTGATGAATGGACCTCTACATTGGCCAAATGGCTTCACGACCATGGGAGAGACAGGGCTCACAGAAAAGACAAAGGACTTTCCATTACTGGGGGACAACTGCATCTTGGGAATGGCTTTTTGCCATCAAGCAATATTTTAAATTGCTTTTCACAAAAATTTAGCGCTAATGCTGTTGATAACCATGAACACAGGCACATAAGCAGCTTTGCGTTCTAATTTTACAATGAAAAGACTTTTATACCAATTTTCTTCTGTAGATATTAGAGATATAGATGTAAAACACATATCCTGTATAGATGTTAATGTATTTTTCTGTGCACACAATTCAAATACTTTCAAGGTTTTATAAGACTGACAGTGAAATCAAGCAAACAAATAGTTTCCTCCACACAGAGCTGAAAGTCCTATTGAGAATGGATCATTGTCTGGCTGTGTCAGAGCCAAAAGGTAAGAGCCTCTATAAGAGCGATAAGGCGGTAGAGCCTCAGTGGAGATAAGTATCTTATCAGACTGTCGTCTGCCTCCTGAACTCTCAGAGGATATCTGTTGTATTACAGAATGTTAGACAGCTACTGCTACTAGATAAAGTACTCTTCTGTTTTTGTACTTTTCACATTTTGGGGGAAAAAAATCGTCCTTTGACATTGGTTGACTTTATTAGTTTAATCAAAAATTTCTCTCTCAGGCAGAAATGAGAAAAGTGTACACAGTGTCATTTATTGTTGTACTGATAGCTATCTATTATCCATTTTTTTTTAATATATGCTATATTTTTGGAACTCATATTATAACACAGACAGTGAAATATATTACGCTGCGTTTCCTCTCGCCAGTTGCATGGAGGCTGTTCAAGCTGCTTCACTGGAGGCTGACATGTATTGGCATTGCACAGCTTTTGCAGTCCAGTACAAACATTTCATTTTTACATAGATATGAATTATACCCTCCTAAATAGATTGTTGAAGGGTTCGGGCTGGATAGGAGACAATGCTGGGCTGATTTGACACAGCAAAGCCTCATCAATCTCCCGGTTCATCCAGTTCACAAACGGGGTCCTCTTTCACTGGTAAGAGCAGTCGATAGACCACTGCTACCCAGATGAGAGCAATTCCATTAAGAGGGCCCTCCTCCTTGGGTCTCAGAAAGAGGGCTTATCAGAGGCCAGCAGTGAAGGACGCATTGAAGCCATCCATCGTCAACTGAGAGAGGGAATGAATGCTGCTGACAATCTTTCCACATTCTCTCCTTCCTCCTATCTTGTCTTCAACAAAGAGAAACGTCATTGCCATCAGCAGCAGCTGGAAAGTAATTTCCCTCTCAAACACAGCTGTCAGGGTGAAGCAGTAAGGTTTCAGAGACTGAAGTTAAATATACAACTATTGTCAAAAGTTTGCATGCATTCATTATGGGCGTGAATGTCATGGTAATTTTGGGCTTTTGTTGATTTTTTTGAACTGTTCTTTTTCCAGGGTGGAATGATTATACAGCATATCTCTTGAATGACTTTACATAAAATTCTGTGCAAAAGACTGAAATTGTGTTAGATTTTCTCCAATCCACACAAGACCAAACGTGCAGGCTCAAAACGGTGCCTATACACCTCCACTAATATTTGGTTAAATGTCTCTTAGCAAGCTGCATCTCAATCAGATACTTTTGGTAACCATCAAAACGCTTCTGGAATAATTCTGACTGGATATTTGACCATTTTTCTTGGTAGAATTTGTGGAGTTCATTCAAACTGGCTGGTTTCCTGGAACAGACCCAGCTTTTAAGTATATTCCACAAATTGTCAATAGTGGTAAAAACAAGGCTTAGGGAAAGTCATTTCAGAAGCTTAATGAGTCAAGATCATCTGTTCAAACAATTGTACATGAGTACAAGTTATTTAGATGTGTCACCACTTTGCCGAAGTCTGAAAGCAGACCCAAATGGTCACCCACAGATGAGACGAGATTTGTTAGGAATTTCAGGAGCAACCAAAGAACCATCAAGGCTACATCCTGCCATGAATTGGAAACTGCTGGAAGGCCAACATCACTGTCCACAGTGAAGCAAGTTTTACATTGCCATGGACTGAGAGAGTGCTGACCAAGAAAGAAGGCCATTTTGCAAAATCAGTCTCTTGGAAATTGTGGGGCCACTTTGTTGCTAACCTTATCTGTCTGCTTTTTCATTCTGGGCAGGTAGTATGCAGTGAATTTGTAGTGATTTTCCCCCTGCTGAAAACAGCAGGAGGGGAGCTGCAGATTTGAGTGATAATTCCAGGCGGATCATTACTACAAAGCAATTGCTTTCACTTTGTCAGTGTTTTTTTAAACATTGCTATTTGACATGTTGTTCTTTTTATAGAAATAGTCATTTATGGGAAATGGCAGATGACCTAGAAAAATATTGCCTTGAATTTTGTCTCACATGGTGCAAAGTAATCATGTGATAAATTTGATATTTGTAAACAGCATCATTGTCCTGCTTTTCTATACATATTCAGTCACGGCGTGCAGTATGTATGAAACATACTGCTAAATAGATTCCAGCACTGTATAGTGTTACTGGCACAACAAATCTTATAATAAATGTATTTTAATTATGTACAATTAAACACAGACAGGCTACATTAAAACCATACAAACGCAATGCAACAAAAGTGAGTGCACATGTAATTTCCAATTAGGGATAATTGCTTGAACATGGCTAGACCTGTAAACACTATACAGCTTCATTTTTTTCTTTTTTCTTTTTAGCCTGGGCTGTATCTAATGCCTAATGAGTCGACATTTTAAAGAATTACCTGGAGTATTTCTGTGACTGCTCAAATACTGCAAAGGAAATCAGATGAAACTGAAAAGAAGCCTGATATATACAGATAGATCCAAGTCCAAAATATATTTTAATGTGTTTATTTATTGATTTCATGGGTCATTAACATGACTCACCCAAAGCGTTTGCATAATGTAGTCTGCAATGTGCAAGTTAGATTATTTACATAAGTATGTGCAGAAAGTATAGGTATGTGATTTTCATACATGGCTTTTTCAGTCTCAAGAAATTTGTATTTCTTTGCAACAAATGCAAAAGTCTTTTAGAAGAAGATAAATTTAACACAATGACCCGATTGACTCTGTCCTTGACTAGAAGCCAGTCATTTGGAGTATTTTTAAAGTGGAACGTTGAAGGCAACAAAACCCCTCCAGCACAGAGCAGCTAAAAAGAATCAGCTTTAAAGAATGGCAGAACATCACTCTGCAGGTTCTTGTGGGACTGGTTTCATCCACGAGTAGGGATTCAATTTAAATATAAATAAATAAAGGCTAACCTCTTTTTATTTATATTTTTAATATATTAAGCAAAATTTCACTAAAATTGTGTGCATTCACCTTTCCTGCAGTTGATTTAGAATTTTTTTTAACTTTGCTAAGAAATTAGCTGGATTACACTTGATCTTTATCAAAGAAGGATATATTTACATTAAACGTATAGGAATCATAATGATCTAACATTTTAGCAATATCAACCAGGTCTTCATTCAGTTTTGCTGCATACTGTTTATGTATGTGCTAGCTAACATTGTCACATCATGTCTCAGAGTAAGTATGGAAGTATGGAAACTGACTATTTTTATCTTCAAATATCTTTGTCTTCACTGACATTTCACTCTTAGACTGGCATGCATGACCGGTGGTCTCGAGCAAACCTTTAGAAAGCAGCAGTCATGCACATGAGTAATAGCATGTGGGCTCTGTCATGTCCTTGAATCAATTTTCAGGTCTCAACATGACACTTTTCAAATCAGAAGGCTGTACCACTAACACGCCTCTCTTTCTGTGGCCACCCATTTTTACACATCAGTTCTAGTTTTGACTCAAATATATGAACGCTAACTGCAGAGCAGCACATTTCACACAGAGTCCCATTCTTTTTTTATTTTGTGAATAATGTGATAGCAATCTAAATGCTGCTGGGAAAACACAGACACTGCATTTTGTTCTTCAGCTAATATCCCAAAGAACACCTGCAGGCTTTTTTTGGTTGTGGAAATCTTAGGGAAGGGTGTTATTTTGTAACTGCCATCCAAAATTGTAAAATGGTGTGATATAATTGCTGTGGGATCTCCAGCTGTTTAAACATCACCTGACCCTGCAGGTGGTGCCCTCAAGAAAGTTTTTGTGCATCATAATTGTCGTGTCTCAGCAATTCTTTTTGGCATGTACAGCATTCCTTAATTTGCAGTGTCATCCAAACCTGAGCTACATGAGTTGTTAATAATTTCATTGTTGTTTGGTTTCTTTTTCTGTTTTTAATATTACATGAAACAGCAAGAAAATTAGAGTTGTGTGTTACCAAGACCAAGTATTAAAACGGCAGATAAAGAGCATTAACATCCTTAATAAGCCACAGTTTCCATAACAACTGCAAGAGCTAAAGCCAGTGAAAAGCTATTGACAGCAGCAAACAACAGATTGGAAAGGTTATGAGGAAAACAGGTGCAAGCATATTTAAAAATCCCTGTCACTCTGCCAACATTAATTACACAATGGGCAATGTTTCTAATTCTACAATAAAACTCTGGAAATCGGTCCAGTTTTCCACAGCAGCCCTACTGCTACCCCACCAAATCTTGTGCAACCAAAGTAAAGGAAGAATGTTTGATAGCTGGAATTGAAAACCTTATAATATTTAATGTATTCTGTGTTTAATGACCTGTTTTAAGAGATTTGTATAATTAAGTAAGCATTGGAAGACAACCCAGAGGGAGTTAGGGAGTCATCTGTCAGGTCACAATCAGCTGATTCACACAAAAGTACAAGAGCCAATGAGTGGACACTAAAATGTTAATACAGCTGCACAGCTCTAGCACAATTAGTCTGTCATAACATTTTTACATGCAGGGTTTAGGATTAGGATAAATGTTTGGCCTAAAAAGCAAAACACGGGGGGAACTTGGCTTATGAGCCTGAAAAGTCTTTTAACACCCACTGAGGTGAGACAAGTTGCGTATTCCTCAGGATATCATAAAATCATCTGGCTGTAATAAGCAGGATGACTTCCAGCATCTAAAGCTGCAAATTCTATGACTGAGCAGGCGCTCGTGTCCACTAGAAATTACACTGTACAACTAACTGCTAGAGCCATTTAAAAATTTCTCTCTGATTGCTGTATTTCCTGTGCACATCTGCAGATTTTAAGGGTTCTCCCAACTTTGTCAAAAGTTTAGTGTCTTTTTGATGAACCGTAGTCTTGTGACAACAGTATCCTCCCTCTGTCACCATCGTCTCTCTATTAGTCACAGAAAAGGAAGGGAAAGAAGGCGAGCCACTCTAATTATCCTCCAGTCTCCAGCAAGTTATGTTAATAGTCGCTTCCGGCTTAAGTAGGCTATCTATATGCAAAGTCTCTTCTGATGAATTTCTTCATTATTTATTGTTAATGTATCACTGTATCACCATGATGAGGAGAGAAGGATGTTGGTTCTGCACAATATTACCCTGTGAGAGTGTGAAGGTGGCTTGACCATTTGAGCAAGGCAAAAGTGAACTGTAACTCTTAGGTTTTGCATTAGGAGCTATGTCACTTTTTCAAGAATATACATGGAATTATTTACTTTTTAATATAAAAAAACCCATAAAATGTAGCTTCTATTTGTCTGGATGTAGCGTTTTCAGTAGGAGAAACATTTTGTCACTTATCCAAGTGGCTTTTTCAGTCTCAGCTAAATGCAGCTTTCCCCAACCTTATAAACATGATGATGTTACATCTCTCTTCACTTGTGTTCCAGTCAATGACGGAGTGGAGGTAGGTCTTAAGAGATTACAGGGTGACCCGAACCTCTTAGCACCCACTAATTGTGTTTGCTCTCGGAACCAAGTCTTCATTTCACATATTTCACATACAAGGGTCAGTACTACAGGCAGAAACATGCATGCACCTTGGGTTTCCCCAGTTTCACCCATTGTGTCCAACTTGTACACAGAAGAAATAGAAAAGAGGGCTCCAAGTCATTGGCTCAAACATACCAGAATTCACTATTGATTCATTGATCACTGTGAGATTTCCATCAATAATAGGGGACATTTAAAAGTTGATGTGCACTGTAAACCAATGCATACGGATCAGTATTTATTAGGTTTGACTCTCATCATCCACTGGAGCACAAACTGGGTGTCATTAGGATGTGACAACACAGAGCGAACTCCATCCCCACAGATACAGCGGCCCTGAGTAATATGCCGGACAGGGAGGAACGCTGGTTTGAGCGGGGAGTCAAAGAGGTCATTTATGCAAAAAGGGAAAGACCATCTCTGAATTGAGGAGGAGGTCTAAGGGTACATCGTTCACCATCATACATCTTGCTATGATTGCAGCCATTCCCCAACTCTCTGCAAATGATACTCATGGGCATTGATCAAATTATCATTGATCAGTGGTCATGACAATGTGCATATTAACGATCAAGAAACTGACCTCATAGCCCATTGTTTGTCAGTGGTGCTAGTTTCAGTCATTGTGTCTTTATAAAGTTGGGGGAACCTGCATCAAGCTGAGACTGAAGAAGTCACTGAGATGAGTGACGGAACGTTTTTTTAAAGCAAGTTTAAGTGTGATTAGACATTGCCTAAATGTTTCGAAAGCTTATAGCAGATTTGCAGTGGTTTAATCAAGGGAAGAGTCAGTGTCATGTGAAATAATCATCTGCATAAAAATGCATGTTACAACATTTACAGTTAAACATGAGATTAAGCCTGACTCATTTGGCAGTTTCCATTAAAAATGAAGAATTGGCAGGGTTCATTCTCAAAATCAACAAAGTATCTGGATGTAAAAACAAACAAACAAACACAGAAAACAAGAATAAAAAAGAATAAAAATACCTTTTGGTACTTTTAAATTTTTATTTTCACTTAAATATTACTGTGAAACTGCAGATAGATGATGGGTTCAACAGACTTGTCATGAAGGATGTCTTTGTTAAAAAATTAAAAAGCATTCAAATGAAACCTTCCCTGTAGAAAATGTAAAGAAACAACTATTTTGAACTACTTCAATACAAATGCTGCTTCTCGGGCTAACTTTACCTTCAATGTCTGTCAGCATCTCTCAGAAACCTGAGTTCTCTGACTCAAAAGAAAAAAGATCCAGGATAAAGTGTCTCTGAATACTCCCTAACACTTATCATGTGTTTCACCTTGAGGTTGCCCTCAGAGGTCTGCCCAATTCCCCTGAAACAGAAGCTGGATTGTGGTGAGCCGAGCACTAGTATAACTCTGCGTTCAAGAAGACTGACCTCAATCTAAGGGAGAACTTGATCCACTGGCCACGCACTCTGTTGCCCACCAGGAGCTCTTAAGGCCATCGGTGGATGGACATGTGCGGATCTCTGAGTAACCATCAGTGAATGTGTTCTCCTCAAACAGTGAAACACTTCTTTTTTGTAGTTTAAGCTTTCCTGCTGTGCAAAAGTGAAATTTTATTATGGCTTTATATGGGCTTCATGTGCCTCAAGGTCGTGGAATACACTGAACACATAAATCTCCTTGTCATCCAACCATTCAAATGAAATCACGAGGACCGCTGACACTGTAGTTACGGTAAAAGGTTTTTCTACCGCTGAGACGATATGCAGTAAGGTGGTGATTGGTGACACACTTATCTCGTTCCAGGTTCGATTACAGTCGTAATGTTTCCTCTCTCCATTAAGTGTATTTGATTTCCCGCTGTGGGGGTAGTTGGCAGGGCAGAGATATGACAGCAGCGTCAGGGCCAAGAGGGCAGCTCTTGCAAGCATTACTTCCACTGATGTGCCTGGAAGCGGGCGAAAAGTGGCAATGCTTATACAATTAGAGTGGAGACTTTGTCAGACCTCATTTTTGAAAGAGGTTTGAGCCGTAGCCCTCAGAGGGTATTATTAATTCACTGCCCTTGCCGTTTTGTGGAGATAGAGGGATTAGACAATGGTGGATGACAAAATGACATGCGAAGAGGAGCTCGGAAGTACCTTCACTTTGATTACAAGAATAAAATTTCCCATTGGCCACAAGGGAATTATCTTGAAAGCTTGAGTCAAAAGGTATAAACCTATATGTGAGCGATAGTTTAAATGTTTATAAGAATTGTTCACTGGTAGTGATACAAATTCTCATGTTAGTTAAAGATCAAAGGCTACAGCTCATGAAACACATTTTAAATGTAAATCATACATCTAGGTATTAAAAAAAAAGAATCTCTGAATTATCTGAATCTTTTGTCATCGTCTTTTTTAATAGAACACTGATAGTTTATTTGTGTGCATATTACTAAATAACACATATTAGAATCCTCAAATGTAAATCTCAGTTGAACTCATTTTAAACTGACATTTCCAATCATTCATTTTCTTGCTTACAGTCTTGTCACCATTTGGGTAGAAGCAGGGCAATCACAGTAATCACTTCAGCCAGCTGCTCTAATACTGAGGAGCAGCCTTGCTGTTGCTCTTGTTGATTGTTGAAGTCCTCTGTCTGTTGTGGAGAGTCACGCCAGCCATCCTGCAAGGATTTGTCTTTCTATATCATTTTCGTTTTTGTTTTGCCATTTTCAAAACTCACACCCAAATAAATACTGAAACTCTAATGGACACTGGATAAAAGTTAGTTTTAGTCAGTTAGTTTTTATCTGTTCTTTCTTTCTCTATATGGTATTTGAGAAATGCCCATGCAACAAATACATCAGCCACATACATTTGGTAAATACTCAAAAACGATTTCACAAATTCCAAAGAAAATGTGGGATAAATTATGGAGCACTGAGAACAGAATAAGTGGGTCAACAAAACATCAGGCTTTACCATGGAAACTTGCTTTTTCTCACCAACAGTCAATGCTAGTTTCCTTTGAAGTGACCATGATTATTCCCTTCCCTTAGCTAAGGGGTTATTGAACAATAACAAACATCCCCAAACTTTGACAAAATAATAATTTGAGTCTAAAATACAATGTTTAAACACAATCCAGCCTTTATTAATGCAAACAATGATGTCTCAACAATTGTCATTTGATTTTATTGTCTTTTGATGTTCTTTTGGGAATCACCAAAAAATCTTAAATTATACCTTTACTGGTTTTTGCCTCCCTTTGACTCCTTTAATAGTTAGCACTGATATTTTTTTTAATCCTAATTCATAATATTATCACACAGACAATGTCAGACAGTTTACATGAGCTTGGTTTCTATCATGGTTGTTATTATCATATCAAAAACATCCTCACATAAATGTTGAGTAGATTTCAGTAATTCTTATTTAGAAGAATGTGGAAAAATCCATCCATGGGAGCTGAATGTGCAACACAAAGTACATTCTGTTAATGTTTTGTATTATTTCACAGATCTACATGAGGTTGCAGTGGCCTGTTTTTACTATATACTGAAATACTGACATTTTTCAAAGCCACTGGCATCTCACAAGTAGATGTGTGCAATCACGGTAATGTGACAGCAAACGAAAGGACAGAAAATATGAATGTAAACAATGCAGGTTTTAAATATAATAGAGTATTTTTAGAATTTGTACTTGGCAGAGAGTCAGTACAACAAAACCCACAGCTATGAAATTGTACACTTGGCCATCAGTCAGAGATGTCAAGATCAATTTGCCCTGAGTCTTAAAAATATTGCAGGAAATTTATTGTTATACCTCTTTGAAATACAAAGCTAATGACTCTTTTACAGTTGATCGTTACAAACCTCAAGCAACAAGTTTGTTTTTGAGTTGATAAATGATGCACAGAAAGAAGGAGAGCGAATAAATTGATTTTTTGTCAGGCTGAATGAAATAGCACCAAACCCTTCGATTAGCCATATTTAACATGTCAGTTTGCAACGCTGAGGCTTTAGCAACGCTGAGGCTTTAGCACCGTGTGACGACGATGAGGGAATTAAGAGACAAAGAGAAAAACAGAAGGCAGGAGAATAAAGGGGAAGTTGGAGAGACAGAAGTGAGCTGAAAGAGATGTGAGATAACTACAGGGAGAGGAAGACAGGAAGCAAAGGAACACATGATAAACAGGGACATACAAAGACTAGCAGAGATTGAGAGAGATGAGAGAGTGACAGTGGGAACTGATGGGAAGATGTATAAATGAAGAAGTCATTGATTGCAACTTTTTTCTGATCTCCCAGTGAAAACTCTGTAGTTGCTTGTCAGTATGACATGATAGATGGCTTCTTACTTACTGGAAAATGATAAAGAAACTACATTTGTTTAATTTTTTAAGTCCTCAATAAGGATGGGTTTAGATTATGTAAAAGCTGGCCACTACAATTTTTCCTTTCATTCTCTTGATAGTGAATTTATTGCTTTGTCTCAACACCAGACCTTTATGTAACCATGCCTCCTTTCATCCCAAAATAAGTCAAATATTGACTGCAGAAAGCACTGCTTAAATTCGTTTCTGTCAAATTCAGTACAACTAGTGCCTCACGAGCTGTGTAGGAGCAAGGAACAACCAAAGTCTATCAGATCATTTCTCAAGCACATACAATTTGATCACTTTCAGCAAGTGGAATATATACAGAAAATATCTAAAATCAAGCAGCTAAGCAAAAGTTTGTACATACGCCATGTGTTCATTTGATATGATTCGGGAATTAGATGACAGAAAGAGACGCTTTGAACAGGTGTGCGTGGGCTTGAGCGGTGCCCAGAGCATGGAGGCTGCTGAATGAAAGAAGTGTCCAGCTTTCTCTCTGGGTGCTTTGAAGAGGCGGATTTGGCTAGACCAGTCAATTTCAACAGGTGTGCTTTGGCTTACTGGGATGGATTTGCATGTTTTACAACAGCTCTGAAAAGGTTGAGTAGCAGTAGTCTTAAAAACTGAGACAGGCACGCACAAAAAATCTCGTGCACAAGTAAATAAGCTAATTTAATTTAGATAAAGGTAATGAATCAAAGTTATTTATTCTGCTCTAAGCCTTAGCAACAGAAGACATGGGGAGATGGTGGCAGATTAAAGCAACACTATTAGGAATAAATTGTCTTTGTCAGTAACAAATTAGTGATTCAATCATAAAGGTACCCTGTTGTATTTTTGTACAGATTTTAAATAAAATACTATGTCCTGGGATACTTACATGAAAATCTGACACAGAATTTATATAAAACTGAAGGTGAAGGGAAGGGGGACAAGACAAAAGACATGCTGTGGAATAGAGCCAGAGATTAACAATGACTCATAATTAAATGGGTTTATGTTATTAATCGTTAGTTTCAAATCTTATCTAGTACAACATAAAGTTCATCTTGTAAATTATTTACCATACTAGAGACGAAAGAACAACAAAGTAGAATAAGCTTAAGGACGCGCCAACTTTTCACCTGAAAGTAGTTTTTTTTTTTGAGCGTCTCAGTCAGATCCACCTCCTGTCATCTCTTCAATGCAGGATTTCACTTGTCAATAGGTGATGTCACTGTGACTACATCCATGTTTTATATAAAGTCTGTGTTGGAGGCATAAATATAAAAAGTAGTAAAAAAAAATTTCATTTGTTTGTGGAATCCCTTTCAAAGTCTCAAGTATACCTTTATTATTTTAAATAACTACTGCTTCTTTTCAGCAACAGCTCTGTGGACACTGGATTATGTTTGGTGTGAAGAGTCAGATGTTTGCTCAGCCACTACAAGTGGTTATCAGAAGAACATTAAATAACCACTGCACAAAGGCTACATCCATACTTTACACACGGTTTTTCTCACTGACAGCTGATGGGAATCACATAGCAACAAAAACCCTCGCCATCTGGAAAAGGAAAAGGAAAAGAATAACACTAAATTTAGTTTTTTGTTCATTTGCAGGAAACTCCACAGGGAAATGATAGGTTTGATATAAAACCCCATGAGGTATGTGGGTCTAGTTTGTGGACCTGGTCTTTTATAACACCCAATTTATGCAGTTTAATGTAGTGTACTAAAGGTAATGCCAACACGAGAGATTGTTAGTAGACCCAATATATGTCCCTTGCTGTTAATATATGATTTCAAGGCTAGAAGTGTGATCTGTATGTGTCTTTTTTCCGTGTCAGCCTACTTTAGTCAATAACTGATTCCAGTGATCAACATGCATGGACAGCCAAGAGGACACGTAGACAGATTGGTGGCTAATTTGACTTTCTGGTTGGACTGTAGCTCATGTTAGGCCCACTGAAGGTTTCACAAGACTGTTGAATCCCATAAATCTCTACTGCAATACCTAAACTAATATCCAGTAGACAATGTAAGACTAGCATTTTAAGTCCCAAGGTTTTAAGTGCGATGATTTCACAGCACAAAGGCAATATTTGTCCTCATCTCTGTCTGTGAGGTACAGCTCACCATGATTCCCAGCAAATTCTGCTCTCATTAATCTATGTAAAACATGTGAGAAGTAATTACACAGTCCTTAAAAGGGGACAGGAAGCAGTGTCCTCTACAGTTTCTTATCGCGCCAGCTGATTCATGAGTTTTAATGGGCTTTTAAGCCAGATTAAAAACCTGATGCCCCTACTGTTCAAGGAGCCAAGAGTTTCAGAGAATCGCGTTTATGAGATTGGCAATAAAACCAAGAGACCTCGATAGAATATAAATGACTTTGATGAATCTACATCAAATGAGCATACCCTTTTTAAAGTACATAACTTTAATGGAAAGGGTGGATCTGAAAATCATCAGTGTATAGGACATTATTTGGCCCTCAATGTTCATGAATATAACTGTAGTTTTGTAACATTTTCTTAGAAAGTTTCTTCTCTGTGTAAAATTATCATTTATAAATACATATAATTTATTCAATCATTGTTTAAGCCCACTATTGCTGTTGTTTATCCAGTGTAACCAAGGACAAAGTTTTTTTTTCTTATTTCACTTTCAAATCCAGCATTACACAACTGCAATTCAAATTTCATACCACCGTTATTATTGATTTTCACAACAGGACAGCATTACTGCAGTATTACTACATTACTACAGTAGTACAGGACAGCATTACTGCAGTATTACTACATTACTACAGTAGTACAGGACAGCATTACTGCAGTATTACTACATTACTACAGTAGTACAGGACAGCATTACTGCAGTATTACTACATTACTACAGTAGTACAGGACAGCATTACTGCAGTATTACTGCATTACTACAGTAGTAAAGGACAGCATTACTGCAGTATTACTACATTACTACAGTAGTACAGGACAGCATTACTGCAGTATTACTACATTACTACAGTAGTACAGGACAGCATTACTGCAGTATTACTACACATTACTACAGTAGTACAGGACAGCATTACTGCAGTATTACTGCATTACTACAGTAGTAAAGGACAGCATTACTGCAGTATTACTACATTACTACAGTAGTACAGGACAGCATTACTGCAGTATTACTACATTACTACAGTAGTAAAGGACAGCATTACTGCAGTATTACTACATTACTACAGTAGTACAGGACAGCATTACTGCAGTATAAATGAGAGTTAACTTTGCAATGTGTCCTGAGGCAAAAAGGGATGTGAGGTCAAAATGGAGATCTGCATGTGTACGTACAGTACTGAGCACATCCCACTCAAAACGAGGACTGGGAAAGTGTCACTCCCTGCCCCAGCTCTAGCTCAGCTCATATCTTTCACAACACCCATCTCTCCACTGGTCAGACTGGTGAAATTGATTGCACTGCTTGCATTATATGAGCAACAGTCACTTTGGGATTTGCTTTGCTGTACGGAACATCAACCCACTCCACCCTCGAGTCCAAATTGATTATAAAACTGCATTTTGCTGACACTGACACATCTGTGTGTGTGTGTGTGTGTGTGTGTGTGTGTGTGTGTGTGTGTGTGTGTGTGTGTGTGTGTGTGTGTGTGTGTGTGTGTGTTTCGAAAAGGTGCAAGTAGATTATTATTTGGAAACTATATTTGAAATTGCATCAGCAGGAGCATCATGCCCTGCCTCGCTCACTTTTATTTTCTTAATATTATAAAGTGTTAATATATACTTCCACATACATCCTTCACTTGAACTGGAATTACAATGGAAGCACTTCTCTTTAATACGTTTCCATTTCCACTAATACTGTTGCTTAATCACAAATACTGTAAAGTTTCAGTTCAAGTTGAATGTCTCTTAGCAACAGTTAAGTGGAGGTGCCTTTTCAGATCATCAGAGATCAACTAAAGCACAGTGCAGCCAAACTTGCATGGTTTGAATAAAAAGCACAAGTTAAACATGATTCATGGGCTTCCATTAACTAAAGAAATTACTTTGTTAAAAGGTTGTTAATGTGTAACTTCACCTCCAGCAGTGAAACTCGTGAAAATCCATTACATAATAAAAAATTTAAAAAAAACTTAAAAAATGTCTGCAAGATACTGAGAGGGGTCTGGTAATTGTGTGATGTAAGAGTTGCTCAGTAACATCCCCAGGCCAGGTTAAAATTGAGAATGAGAGGAACTATGTTCTTTTCAGATGGAGGACCATTCTCCTGCAGAATCCCCTGAAGCTGACATTGGTGCAGTGAAGGACCTTAATAATCGCTGAGAGCTCTTGGCTTCTACTTCCCCTATGCTCAAAGCTACTGACCCACTGCATAAGCTAGGGGCTTATAGGTTGGGTCAGTGGAAGGTTCGTCTTTTTCAAATTAAGTTTGTGACATAGATAAGAAGCAAATACCAGCAAATACCAGAGTCTAACTCAGTATTGACCCTGTAAGATTCAGGACTATTTAAAACAGCACATGGTGTGCACAGCCATTTTCAGTCCTCAGATTTTCCTATTGTCTTTCTTCCCAGTTCCTCACTGAGTGAAGGATAATTGGAAGCAAGTGAAAACAATCAAAGCAGAACAGTAATTACACAAATGGGAAAAACACAAGGGCAAGAAGTAAAAGGAACAATGACACATATTTAGAAATATGTTTGTCAAAGCCAAACAGAAAATATACAAATGAACCCCATCGAGCATAAAAATATGGACCATAAAAGTATTTCTGCTAATCTGATGGTATGTGCTAACCATACCTTTTTAAAGTTCATTGAAATTACATTAGCTACTTAAATGAGCTAAATATATCTATATACTACATCTTGTCTAATATTGCAAAAAAGCACTTTATTTTTATTTTATTTATTTTTAGGCTAACATGCTAAAAAATGTCAAAATAAACTCAATAACTGAAACAAATCATCGACTGACCAATTCTTACAAAATATTTATTACCAAAGGAATGTCAAAGATTGTCCACATTACAGAGAAGTAGCAAGGAATTAAGAGACAAGAGCTTATCTGACAGCGTTGTTGGCACACGTTTTATTCGAGATTATGCATTGTACATTTAATGGTAGAGAAATCAGAGAACCCAAGGGGGGGAAACTTTTAAAATGTTGCAATGCTGGCATGAACTTAAAAGAAAGAAAGAAAGAAAGAAAGAAAGAAGAAAAAGATAAAAAGCTCTGGAAATTCTCATGAGAGAGTTTTACAGTTAAGTTTGTAGTTTGTAGTCTTTTTAAGAAAACATTTTTCTTTTGGTTCAGAGCATATTTTTTCATCCAGTCATTGGGTTTTCTTAGCAATCTGGTTTGTTAAGAAACAAAAAAACAGGGATTTTAATGTTTTAGTGAGTGTAATACCAGCTTTGAGAAACGTAAAAAGTTCCTTTTTGTGTGATGCAGTAAACAGTAAACACTGTTCTTTTTCTTCCAAATATAATCATGAAAAAATGTAACTAAAAACTTCTTCCTGTTATTAGCTAAAAAAGAGGAGGTTTTCCCTATTTTCAGTTGGACACTAGGGATGAATGGTGTGGAGCTGCTTTTTGTGTGGGTGTGTGCGTTTACTGTCAGCAGGTCTGAGTACAGTCAACATGCTGTTTTCAGACTAAAGTCACACCAAGATTTTTTTCTGATGAAGAGACTTTATTGCGAGTCAGTATATCATGTTTCCTGCCTGCTGTCACCAAATATAAGAAAACATTATAACAGCAGCAGGTGGATGCAAAAACAAAGAATATTATGTCTTTATTTAGGCATTATTTGATCTGAGGACAGACTGTCAGAACAGTCATTTATATCACAGACTAAACATATATATATATATATACTTACAGTGTTATAGCATCTTTTGCCCGCCATCTGCACATCTAAGATAAACACAGCTGATATTTAACTGCATATTTCTAATCTTTGTCTTTATAGTCAGTTAAATAGAATAGTGTCTTTTGTTGTTCCAAAGCACACCAGCAGCTCTTTCCCTGGTGCATTTTTCAGGCTGAATTTTGTTGTTCCCTGTTTTCTGTGCTTCCCTGTTTGAACCACCTGCCAGCTCTATCACCTTGCCCAAGGGTGAATCTTGGTCTGTGACCCACCTGATAATGACTTTGGGTAGCTTTATTCTAGCTTGCATTGTTTAATAATTCCATTTTCAAAAGGCATTAAAGGAAAAAAAAAATCCCAAGAAATAAACTGTTTCATAATTTATATAGTGTTATTTTCATCTAATAGGTTTTTCACCCAGTATGTCTTTTCGTAAATCATATACATTGCTTTTTAGTGTCGTCTGTTGTGCGTATTAAGTTATTTTATGTGAAAGCTATTCTTAATCTTGTAAAGGCAGGTGTTGCTCAGATAGATCTCATATGAACAAATACTCAAAGAGAAAGGAGAGAGAGGGAATGCTGGGGTATAGAGATAAAGACAGGAAGAGGAGGAGGCAAGGGGAGAGGTGTCTGTGTAGAAGGTCGTGTTATAAATTGCATTTAGACCTCATTCTGGCAGTTTAACCACAAATGCTGTTGAAGGGCAGTTTACTGACAGGAAGCCATACATCCACGCCTCCTTGAGGGTGCAGTACCAAAAAAAAGTATGAGCAGGTCTTCTCCTATGAGTATACACGTTTCAGCTAAATGGTAAAGTAACGGCATAGCACTTTTGTTAATTTCTTTCCCTGTTTACACATACAGAGACATTTATTTTGCATGATATTACATTATGTTATGGATAGACACTAGGTGATTCATAGGCAAGGTGCTTATTATTAGGTATGAAAGTAAAGCAGTACTATATGTGAAACATAATATGCTAATCTATGCATCACAGCTTACTGTTACTTACTGCACTTTTTATAGATTCACTTCATGAACCAGTCAGACCTGCCCCAGCCATGCAGCATGCCTTGTACTGTTTATCCTGCAATATTTGATCCTATTCAGAGGAGAGCTTTTTTATTGATGCTTGTGAAAGAGCTGTCTCTCTGCCTTCCAAATTTCAAACCTGTAGCTCATTTGATAAAATTGTGTACCAAGCACGCTTTCTTCACACGCACTAGAAATATATCACAGACAGTACAGGTGGAGATACGGAATGCCTAAAGTTATGGCTATATATGCTATACCTTTTGAGGTACCTTTGGAGCAGTGAATGGGTTGGAAGGAGATTTTGTGCTGCAGCCACAACAACATGCTGCAGCCAAGAAAGCCATCAGCAAGAGATCAGTCAAAGATGAATTTGGCTAGCTTTCTATCGCTGTACACATGGCACTGACATTCAATAATCTGTAAAGAATGTGTAGGGTATACACTTTGCAACCAGGATTGGAGCATGTGATACCTTATCTTGGAAATGCTTCAGTGAAAGAATGAGCAGCCAAATTTGGAGGAGAGTGGGAGAACTGGGCAACTTCCAGTCGCTGTAATGCCCAAAAACTGTCTCAGAGAACAGAGTCTTTACTGGGTCAGAAGGCAAGCTTACAGTAAGGAGTCATTCAGATCGCCAAAAAAATCCATAGTGTAAAATAGGAAAATAAAAATCGATCAGTAGAAGGAAGGCCAGTGCATTAAAATAGGATAGTTTTGGGTGGGATTTTGGTTTTGCTGAGAAACATGGAAGTAGATGGAGGTAGAGTACGAGCACTAAAAAAAAGATGAAAAATTCTTTATTAATTAATGTATGTTGAAGGTGTAAATTTGAAACTTTAACCAGAGATAACAAGTAAAGAGGTAAAGAAATAAAACCTCTGAGCGACAGGCATAGACACAATGGGAATTTGAAGAGCAGGCATATATGCCCAGTCAAAGGCTTACTTTTCATTTAACATATATATACTCTCTCTGATCCTGCTGAATTCAAAAAGTAGGATTAGACGGTACAGGTGAAGGAAGTGACTTAACTCTTCCCCTTTAGGCCAAGGTGGCATATATTGCACATTTAATAGCTGTAAATCTTATCCTTCTAATCTTATACAGAAGGAGGGGAGGAGGCTGTAGCTGAGAAAAAAAGGAATCAAGAGGGATCTGTCGAGTTCACTTAACTCTCAGGTAATTACACCTTAAATTGGGAACGCTGAGAACACCTACGCTCACACACTCTGCAGTTTCTCTACAGGCCGTTCACATAGACACACATAGACACACAAATGCACTTATACCCTCTGTCAGACACATGTCCATTCACAAACACACCCACACACGTAATAACTGACCTTTTGTTTTTTGTTTTTTCTTTCCTTTTGCTGTCCATTCCTCCTCCTTCCCACTTTCCCTATTTTTCTCAATCTAGCTTTGTATCTATTAGGTGTGACATTCCATTCTGCTTTTAATCACCTCTTCCTGCTTTGTCCTTTTGGAGCCAAATAACTTTACAGATGACGGTCATAAAAGCTATACATTTCCTGTCAAAGACTGGACGTGAGTGCAAATCCAAATTCATGATATTGCCATTCACATGTGCCCTGCTGCTTTTCCTCCACATTTCTCCATCTCAGTGCAAATATTTTAAAAGGGTCCTCATTTCTCACATAAAATCAGTATTAACTGATTTAAGTAGAGAAATTATTTAGTTCTTTAGCAAGTTGAATGTTGAAACACTGAGTGATTTTTTTGAATAATTTAATTATATTGACAGGCAGGCAGAAGATACTTATTTTTAAGGATTAATGTCTTTAGCACAATGTGGGCCACAAACAAAATATATGGATGTAGCGTGGGCATCGTGCGATCAATCGTGTGAAAGCGCAAACGTTGATGTGTTATAGGGTAAAAGGAAAAATGGAGATGACTCATATATATAACGTAAGTCATATGGTATCTACCTTTCATTCATCATTCATGCTGCGGGCCTTGGTTTCTTAACCTGGGTCACACATAGTATATCTGTAACATGACAAGTGCTTCACGCCTTGAAATGCAGCATGGTTGGTGGTTGATTTTCCAGTGCGACACATGACTGGCGACGCGACAGCAAGTCAAACATATGTATTCAAAGTCTCAATCTCAATGTGGCTCAAGCGGTACCGACCCCAGGCGGCCGTGAAAGCACTGCCATATTGGGTTGGCTGAAATCACTCTTATCTCGCCCTGGAGAATGTCTTTGGCTGTCCTTGGAGGGGAGTAGTCAGGGATGGAGGGAGGCAGGCAGAGGGTGGTGGGGATGTGGGAGTGGGGATACAGCCATGGGAGCAGGAGGGGGTGGGGGCTGAGCTTTAGGGACTGCAGACATTTGTATTCCTCTCTCATCTGTGACGGCGCTGGAAAGGTGGGGAGGAGGCACAGGAGCAAAGCGCAGCAGGGGCTTTGGCAGGACTGTGGCAGAGGTTCAGGAATCAAAGATGGAATGTTACAAGATCTTTACATCACTTGTCGCTGCTTGGCCTCTACGGACTGGCACGGAGATATTGAAAATAAAGAATGCGATGTCAGATTCAAAGTGAAGGACCACTGAAAAAAAGAGGAAAAGGAGGAGGAGTAAACACACTCTGGGGAGCTTAATGCACTTTGGATTTCTTTGCAAAATCTGGGGGGTTTTCTTTGTTTGTTTGTTTTCGATTGATACTGCAGAAAACACTGAAATTTTATTTCTGTGTCAGTCTGGAAAATTTTTGTCACACTAAATTCTGGTGTTTTCAACAGTGTATGTGCTTGTTGTTGTTGGGGTTTTTTGGGGTTTTTTGTTTTTTAAGAAGTGTGCTCAGTGTAAATAATCAATTTACCCTTCAAGCTCTAACAGAACAATGAGTATTCACCTTTCAGTCTCTCTCGTGGTCAATAAATTCCCTGCAGTTTCAAGTCTATGTTCAGTTCTATGTGTCACCCCACTTAGTAGATGATCTCAAGCAGGATGACTGAAAAATCAATACCGCAATAGACACCCACTATACCTAATCAGGATCATCAAAATGGTTGTTTGACCCAAAACAACTGATCTATTCGGGAGTCTGCTACAGAAACACATATCTATCAGCGAGTGATGATCAAGATGTAACCCTAAAAATGAGATGTGGACAGTGTAAATAATCCCAGAGCTACACTATTGATCCGCTGACAGAGCTAAGTGGCTCAAAAAGCCTCTCTGACATCACTTTACCATTACTGAACATAATGGCTTTTTCTGAGTGTGTGCTATTCATCATACAAACATATATGTTCATGCACACACACACATATAGGCAGAGTACACAGGGACACATCTGATCATGTATCACTGTAAAAGTTATTAGCCGAAAAAGAAGTGAAGTTGGTGAGATAATGTGTGTAACTGTATAGGACATAAGATATATTGGTTAGGAAATCAACTAGCCAGTCACAAGGAAAATCCATTGATATTAATTTTTGCTTGATAAATCTTCTAGTTTGTTTATTTTGTGAGATTATTTATTGCCCATCCTGCTTGTTTGTTAGTGAGAACACTTGTTTATGTTTCTGCTTATTTTTTTTTTTGGAATTTAAATGAGATAAAAACACATTCATTAATATAAAGCCATAATTCCATCATCTAAATATGTCACATTTAGCCATACAGGCAAAAATCCATCTTTTGAAAATGATGTCGTATTCCTTAGTTCTGTCTCGAGTACTCTGTGTTGTTCAAGGAAAGAAAATAGTGACTTTTTACATTCCTCTCTAAAAACTGTTAAACTCCTTTTACTCACTAGTTCCTTTTATGAACTCTTTGAGCAAAGGAGAATGAGAGCGTATCAAATTTAATACAGAAGTCAGACATCTGTTTTCCAAACGTAAGAAACTGTTTGATTGCAGTGATGGTGGGTGTAATGTCATTCTGCCTGTTTGCGTTCAGACAGTAAGAAATGTAATAAAATCACACGCTATGCAAGATTTTACCATCTTTTTGATCTTAGCTAAATTCACACTGGTCTGTATTATTTGTCGTGAATATTCCATGTTGCAACAATGGCTTTTTTGTGCAGTGCATCAAAGGGATAGCAACTGGAGCCCACGATGTTATTTACATGGTTGTTCAGCTTTAGTATTTATCATTGTCAGAATAAAACAAAGACCGATGCCAAAGAGATCCCAGCATCAGAGCTTTGTAATTAAATCAACACAATACATGAGCCAACCAGTTCCTCTAACACTCAGTAATTAGCAAGTAAAACAGTACTGAGGCTAATGCACTAATGAGACTAATGGGCAAACTGTGCAATGCACTCCCTGGAACAATGCTGCATTCGTAAGTAGTAAGTAATGTAATCTAATTAACTAAGGTCGTCCATCTACCTGAACAGTCTACAGGAACAACCTTGATATAACCACTAAATTAAGTTAATCAGTTTATTTAAAAAAAAATCATATTCATTTTAAGCTGTTTTGTTCTCTTTTTGAATTGATCTGAAACAGGCCGTATTGACAATCTTGAACATGTTTTATTAAAAACAAAGAATCATAGTGATCTAAAGCTAAGGAAAGATTCTGCAACATGTGTTCTCACACTGCTTTGTTTTGTTGCTTTAATTGTTCACAAACTCTTATTTGCCTAGAATTAAAATGCAGTGTCTGGCAGCGTGTTTTGCCTGGAGAAGAAAAACAGTATGTTAGAAGAAGAAGAAGGAAATCATCTGTAAAGCTTGTTTTTATTGAGAATCGTTTTGGTGGAAGTAACCATGCACAAAGACAAGGATTTCAGTGTAGAGATGTGCATGTGTGTTCATTTGTGTTCTGAATGTGAGCTGGTATATATGCCAATCAAGTATCTTCTCATGGTTGTGACTCTGCACAACTGGGTGAATGCAGAGAAAACTGTCCGCTTGAATTTTCATGCGATGCAGTGCATTTGTGCAATGCAAATGAAGTCAGTAGATCAGAAGCCCAGCAACCTGTCTGCAGAGGCCCTGACCTCTGTGAGGCATTGTCAGAGGTCTGATCAGACGAGCACACAAAGGTGAGGGTAGACATCAAAGTGGTTTATTAGCATGACCAACACACACGCCGGCATATGCATGCATATCCACACACTTAAAACACCCATTATTTTTTTGGAGAAGAGGGAACAGGATGGGGTGACTAAGCCCCACTGTCCAAGTTCTTGCCTGGTTTTCATTGCCTGGAACCATTTTGTTTAATGAATGCTCCACAGTTAATGACTTCGCCTGTATAATAGTTTATGCTCGAACTATTGGGTCATGGCCCTGTAATATAACTCACAATTTATCCTTTTATATCATTTGCTTCAATTAAATATATTGTGTGTGGACAGCTCCTTTGGGGTTTTGTTTTATCACCGGATGCTAATTATATTCACTCAGATGGGACATGACTTGTATTCTTCTGAGAGAATGATAAAACAGTGCCCTTTGTAGAAGGAAATGTATGCGGTGGTCACTGGATCACGCCTGTCCTGCATTTTTCCTGGTCACGTGTCCACCTGTGGTGTAATTGCATGGCAGCACTTTTTTCTTTTTTTGCTCTTTCAATTTTCAACAGAAAGTGCAAAAGAAGAAATATATACTTGAAAATATGTCCAGCATTAAGAACTAATGTGTACTTTTCTCTATGATATGAAAATTCTGCTGTAGTGCTGAAAGAAACACGAGGGTCATGAGATGTAGCCATGGACTGCCATGGTGCACAAGAATATTTTTAGTACACTGAACCCAGTATCCTCTATATCTCTCTCTTATACTCTCTGCATGTCTCTCTGTTCTTCCCAGAGCTTCCTCACTATGAAGACACAGACTGTTCTCTCAGGGGAGGAGCTGTCACAGGAAACAGAGAAGGTGTGCATCGCTCCATTTAGAACTCAATTTCTGTCATGCTGAAGGCAGTCAGGGTACATGCAAAATAACTCCAAGTATTTTAGGCACACTGCACAGCTGGGTTAAATAATTTCCCAATACATCTTGGAGAGCTGTTTGTATAATGCAGCATCTTACAGATCATGTTATGCCAAGGCAACTGCCAAATGGCAGATATGTCTGGACACCTTTCATTTTTGTCCCAAAGGAGCCAGTTGGATTTTCAGCTGTCAACTGGGAGACTTACTTTGACCTTCTATTCTGGTAAGCATTACTTATTCAAATTCCCCAGCAGTCTTGTCCACCCATCTAGTTATTAGAACTTATATGCAAAAAAAACCCACCCATTCAGAGACTTGTGTGCACCCTCACTATATACCCCTATATTTTTCATTCAAAAAAGTGACTCGTTTTTTTCAGTTTTTCTCAGTTAAATAAGGAAAAATAAAACACAATTTAAAAAAAAATAAGCAATTTTAAAAGACTCTGTGCTGGATGTATAACCAGAATCTGTAGTGCTTAACATTTCCAGTCCATTATATAAAGTTACACTATTTGTAATTCTGGTCACAGTTCCCAGGTTTCCATAGACAGCAGATATGTCATCCTGATCCTCAAGATATGATCTGGGAGAAAAAACAGTCTGAAAGAAATCCATTAAATGGATCAAAAAATCGTCTTTAATTAAGAACTGTAACAAATTTGATGTGTTTGTGCCAGTGCTGAGGAAGATAAACAAATAATGAGGGAAATTAATTAGACAACTTCTTAATTTAAGGGACTAAAAGACCATGGCGATTTACTGGAAACGTAGACATCAGAGCTATGAGCCCTGTTCCTAATGTGCAAGGGTATCATCAAAATTCTGCAAGTGATCATCACACACGTCTGAAATATACGGGAACAGTTATGTGCAATGCTCCCTTTGACATTGCACATACTTATGTGGAGAAAGTGTGGATTTCAAATGGCTGCTATCAGCCTAACAGGCTGAGAATTACAGCTGCACCGAGACAACAGTCAGAGAGGAAAGGAAGGGTAAGACAACCGCCCGGAGCTCTCCCGGCTTTCACAGCACATAAAGATACATCTAATAAACTACTGCTAGTTATTGCCAAGGTGGCTTCCCAGAGCAAACAAGTCTGGGTCTCTCAGTGGGAAATATATGTTTGCCTGGTGTGTGCTTTAACATAAGCTTAACACACAGACTGATTCAATTAGTGGAGAAGTTGTTACTGGAATGGTGTGCTATGTACACAACAGCTGTCATACATTTTCTTTTTTAAGAGATAAAATTATCTCAGAGTTTACATTTTAGAATAAACCCCACAAGGGAGAAATGAACCCAAAGCTAGTTGCAATACAATGCTCTACTCACTACCTCAACAGTGTTAAGCAATGGTGAAGTTCACTCTACTAGATGACAGAGGTCTAAAACACCCTCACCAAGCTGCTAGGTAAAGCCTATAGACGTGTTTGTTTGATCCTATTACAAAAATGCTATTGGTGTTATACAGGATTTAGTTTTTTATGTTAATTAAAACAACATGACAACATCTTCAAAAGTGAATTTTTCACATTGTCAGACTGTTTTTTTTCCCTTTCAGCAGGCTTAGAACTCAGGCTGGCTTTTTCATCCTGTCACTGAACCGTACTATCAGATGAAATGTGCCCTGAATTGTTTGGGTCAACAGTTTGAAACAGGTCAGTGCGTCTCTATAACAGGCTTTGATGCTGCCATCCATTCCAAAAACCATATGCTAATAGAACCTTTGTAAGCTCACACCAGGGATGAGCTAAAGGAAAATTTCCTCCAGAGCGAAATGAGCCTTACATTTGCATATGTTGTATATCATTAAGTCATTTTGACATTTCACAAGTGAGAAATTAATCAGTTTTGCCACTTTGCCTCAGAGGGTGGGAACAGAAAGAGATTTTTTCATTATATAATGCTCCCATTTATTCTTTAAAAGTCTTTAACAGACTCCCACCTGAAACGGGGGTGTGAATAGCTCTGCTTAATTGAGCAAGACTACTGAGATCACCTGTCTAATCTTCATGCCACAGGATAAAGAGCTTATCTCAGGCTATGTGTGTAATGAGGCTGCGGTTATGGCTGCCAGTGGCGAGTCATCAGCCACTGAGCATCTTGGACATCCTCCTGTCTCCCAGATTATCTAGCGCACATCCATCATTTTCAGGATGCAATCATCGCTTCTAAAACACTACACCTACAGAGTCTGAGGCATCCGCTGCTGTGCGATGACAAACTGACGATGAAATTGCTTATTATTCACAGCTCTTTGATTGTCGAATTTACAGACAGTCTCTGTATTTCTTTTTAGGGGAATTCTCAAAAGTGTTTTTTCCCCCCTCACTCGTTCTTTCCGTTTTCCCCCTCAGAACATAAAAAGAAGATGAGAAGCCCATTGTCTTGTGATAATTTCCCATGGGTGAAGCCCATTGAGTGTTACTGAGCTGTGTCTAATTTGTCCAAGAAGGTGTTAGAGAGGTACTCAAGAATGCTGGATGCTCGTGTTTAGTGGAATGTGAAAGCTCACAGCAGATACCTTCACCATCTGCAGTTCACCACAACAAGGGCATTTCTGCATGTAAACAGAAAACTGTGTCTCTCGGTGCTTGACAAACAGTTATTATGCCCACAGAGGGCACAAAAATATGTTTTGTACACCCCACGAAAGAAAATGAAAAGGGCTGCGGAGATCTGTCTGAAAATTCACCCAAAAAATTCAACCATCACGTTTGTTGAATCAATATGCAATTAGAAGGCAAACAGGTTATTGATAAACTAAAGATTAGGGCAGCAAACCAAGCGCAACATTAAAACACAAGGCAGGGATCAATAATACAATCACAGTTTTATATATTTTATAGCTCATGAAGTACAAATATAAAGAATCATGTTATCTCAACTTTCCAGATTTCCTTAATAGTAAATGTGTTACCCTTCATCCATCAGTCTAAGTATCACTTTGGCAATTAACTCTCAAGAAACTCATCAGCAGTCTTTATCCTTACTTGATCTATTGCAGTGGATATTGATGTACAGTTAGAAAAAAGGGAGGAACCTTTTCTGCTGCCTTCTGCGTTGAATACTCTGCTTAGACCGATGCATTTGAACTACATTATTGTTTATATAAAAACATGTCAGTTAGGGCAACATTTAGGGAGCAGCCATCATCAGTTCTGCCTTTGACACGGCATGAAAAACCCAATAAAGCAGTTATTAGTTTTGATACATGCACAGCCAGTCAATGCTGAAGCATTTACATGACAATAGCAGTAATGCCTGAAGCCGCTGGGTAACATTTTTCTTGTTTTACATCCTCTCAAAATTGCTGTACAGAGTATTTCAGTGAGAAACACCCCAGAGAGTTTCTACGATTCTCTACAGCTCTCTGCAGCTCCACTATTAAGCAAAATCCATCTTCTATGTAAGCCCTTGATCCTTGGAGGCTGTTTCACCATATACCACAAGACTGGCACTAATAGGCTACTATGAGGCCTGCTGTTAAGATTGCCAAATTCACCTTATTGCACACCAGCCACCGTTTACCTGCTCAGTTGGAGACTTTCTTTGTTGAAGAAATACATTCAGATTTATAATGAAAAAGAAAATGAGGGTAGTTGCAATGGGGGGCTATCGAATCACTCGAACCTCCAGCAAGGCAATCAATATGAGTTTAACTGTTGGGACTTATACTTTCATAATTGTGCTTTGGAATAATTAAATCACATTCAAGCTGAAGTATCACCAACACACAGTAATAATCATTTTGCTGATACTGTAACTAGGGGGAGAATTAGGAAAAATATGTAGAGGGTTGTTATTATCGGGAGGTGGAATGCTTGCATTTTTGAAATAATATCAAACAGCACTAATCTTGGTGCAACAAGAGCTTTAAAATTATACAACCAATTTAAGGTTAAGTCAATTTGATTCAGGGAGTCGTGGTAACCTAATCTTATTTTGATTAGGTCACTACTCAGTGACCCTTATCAAAATGTGAATTCACAATAAAAATAGTGTCCTCATCACCTCACAGCAGCGTTACTGTATTCGCTGACAATGCTCGGTTTTCTGTTCTCTGTTTTTGAAGTTTCGGCCTCTCTTGTCATGTCCAAACATGGCACTGCAGACTGGCAGTGCATAATAAAGGGACAGTGAAGAGAGAAGAGCAGTACATTTTCATTCGTCAGAGGCCATTGACTGTGTCACACTGACTGAAGAGGCAGACTTGTGAACCATGCTGCTCTGATTCATCACAGTCACACACAATACACTCCCTTGAGTAACAGTGATACTAAACGACCGTCTTTCTCATACCCGGAAAAAACATGCAACCCTCAAGAGTGCAATCTGAATAAACATAAAAGAATGAGATGAAGAACAGATTTTTCTTTCCAATCTTACCTGCAGAATATTTTTTAAATATGCCGTGCAAATGGGAAATCCTTACTTCCAAACATACACATCGTGGTTGATCCATGTCTGTTACTGTTGGCAACGACATCAATCACTCAGAATATTCTTTCTCGTTAGCAAAGCTCAGCAAGGCTTTGCACCATCTTCTTAACCAACCCGTGCACACACTTGGATCCCAGTTAATAGGCAGTAAATCCTTATTTTGCATGGTATGACAGCGTGTATTTTATCAAACTGGGTGACACACTTAGCTGGGTTCAAAAGGTAACATGTCAGCTGGAGTGCTTCTCTTGCTGACAAATTGAGGGCTTCAGTGGGAGAGTGATAGGAGAATCGCTAAACCAACACAAGTAGAAAATTTTCCAAGGGGATTCAGTGTTGCAGCTCCTTAATAATTGACAATGCTACAACTTTCATTGTTAAATGTTATTAAATCTACAAAGACGATACACGGGGAAGTGTCCAGCGAGACATGACTGGATCAGAGGACCCCTCAAAGTTGGGAGTGCCAAAAGGGAACAGGGCTACTGCTGAGGAAGGGTCACACTCTGCCAACATCAAACATTTGAGATTAGATCTATTCCTTATCTGAGCCAGTCTGGATATACTCTGTTTACCCTGCAATAACAGCAATACGTGATTTGTGCGAGTGTGAGGAATGAGTTTTTAGGGATACCAGAGAAATGCCTTGAATAATTCCATATAAAAAAAATAGAAGTAGGCATCTCCGCCTGGTTCTAGGTCTTCAAGAAGCAAGTAAACCAGTGGTTTTAGTTTGCAGCTTGAGTCATACTACCTATGCAAACCAGCCTTTGACAAAATCTCACACAGTTGTTGATTTTATGTACAAGGAACATTATCAGACTCTACACACGAAAGCTCTGACAAGCTCAAGAATATGACAAATCACCACAACCTTAGGGGACTTGAATATAGTGTTTGGGAGTTAGAAAGAATAATGCTTTTCAGAAAAAGAGGTACAATGTAAAATTTGAACACTGAGCAGAAATTGTTTATGTTTCAAAATACTAATGGATTTAGTGTTTCCGTGTGCAAGAAAGGTGGACTTTTTCTTTTTAATGGTTTACTTTATCAAAATGTTAGACTTATGGCTGAAACAAATGTAAATAGGTGGACAGGAAGGACAATGATATCACAGACATATAGTGAAGCACAATGGTATGAATGTTCAACTCTAGAAAGGGAAATTAATTAAATGAGCCCAAATGGACCTCAAAGCTTTGTGAGATCTACTTCACAACCAAAGAAGAACAAGAAGTAGTGATTGCCATAGCCATTCCTCTGCAGTCATTTACCTACAACCTTAACCCATTTAACATAAATGGAAGAACATAGAAAGGGTGACCGAGAAAGCCATGGAAGTTTTTTCAGATTTTATCTCAGCTTATAAGGGTTGAAATGTTGTGGGTGAACTAAATACTTGGATGTATTCAAATCCTGTCTGAGGAGCTGTTAATTGTAGAGGAGAGTGCTGCAGTGGTTATCACTTGTCCTAGGTTTGAATTCTCTAGGAAGCAGCTTTATATGGGATGATGATGAGTTGGGATGTTCTCCCTGTACCTGTCTGTGTTCTCTTTGAGTTCTGCTCCACTTTCCTTAAAACTCTAAAGACTGTGGGAGGAATGAGCAGTTGGTTTTTGGCCATAGGTGTGAATGGTTGTCTGTCTCTCTGTAGAGCGGTGAAACTCTGATAGACTGGGTCTACATCGTCAGCCATGACAGCTGGAATAGGCTCCAGCTCCTGTGACCCTGAAGCAGATGAGCTGGTAAGAAAAGATTTGTGACAAACGTATCTTCACCAGGAGGCTCAGAGTTTTGGAAACAGTGAATTTTAAACTACCCCACATTTTATAAGGCAATTCAAATGAACCAGCTAAAACCTGGAGATGTGGCCAGTAATTTAATGCATCAGTAGCTGTATTCAAATTATGTAATGGTACTGAATAAAAACTTCTGTTAATTTATTTTACTTTTAAAAATGCTATACATTCTTATTCTAGTAAAGTTTATATTATGCTATTTGTGACTCTAATAAATGACCTATATAGTACTTCTATCCTCCTTCTCTCAGACCACAAATTGTTTTGCTTTAATTACTCAAGAAGAAAGACACACACATAGCTAACAAGGTCAGGCTTCACTTCACTGCAACACACTGCACCTGCACCTTCACCATCAAAGCATGTTATATAAACTAAGTCAACACGTCAATGTCTCCATACACCATATTCAATTCAATTCAGTTCAATTCAATTTTATTTATATAGCGCCAAATCACAACAACAGTTGCCTCAAGGCACTTTATATTGTACAGTAGATTGTACAATAATAGATACAGAGAAAAACCCAACAATCATATGACCCCCTATGAGCAAGCACTTTGGCAACAGTGGGAAGGAAAAACTCCCTTTTAACAGGAAGAAACCTCCGGCAGAACCAGGCTCAGGGAGGGGCGGGGCCATCTGCTGCAACCGGCTGGGGTGAGAGAAGGAAGAAAGGATGAAAGACATGCTGTGGAAGAGAGACAGAGGTTAATAGCAGATATGATTCAATGCAGAGAGGTCTATTAACACATACGGAGTGAGAAAGGTGACTGGAAAGGAAAAACTCAATGCATCATGGGAATCCTCCGGCAGCCTACGTCTATTGCAGCATAACTAAGGGGGGATTCAGGGTCACCTGGTCCAGCCCTAACTATATGCTTTAGCAAAAAGGAAAGTTTTAAGCCTAATCTTAAAAGTAGAGATAGTGTCTGTCTCCCGAATCCAAACTGGAAGCTGGTTCCACAGAAGAGGGGCCTGAAAACTGAAGGCTCTCCCTCCCATTCTACTTTTAAATACTCTAGGAACAACAAGTAGGCCTGCAGTGCGAGAGCAAAGTGCTCTAATAGGGTGATATGGTACTACAAGGTCATTAAGATAAGATGGGGCCTGATTATTCAAGACCTTATGTGAGGAGCAGGATTTTGAATTCAGTTCTGGATTTAACAGGGAGCCAATGAAGGGAAGCCAAAACAGGAGAAATCTGCTCTCTCTTTCTAGTCCCTGTCCCTTGCTGCAGCATTTTGGATTAGCTGAAGGCTTTTCAGCGAGTTTTTAGGACATCCTGATAATAATGAATTGCAGTAGTCCAGCCTGGAAGTAATAAATGCATGAACTAGTTTTTCAGCGTCACTCTGAGATAGGATATTTCTAATTTTAGAGATGCTGCGCAAATGGAAGAAACCAGTCTTACATATCTGTTTAATATGTGCATTGAAGGACATGTCCTGGTCAAAAATGACTCCAAGGTGTTATCTGGCTTCATGGACAGATAGAGCTGGGTGTCATCTGCATAGCAGTGAAAATTTATGCTATGTCTTCTAATGATACTGCCTAAGGGGAGCATGTATAATGTAAACAGAATTGGTCCTAGCACTGAACCCTGTAGAACACCATAATTGACCTTAGTGTGTGAAGAGGACTCTCCATTTACATGCACACATTGGAGTCTATTGATGATGATGATACAAACCACTGCAGCGCGGTACCTGAAATACCTACAGCGTGCTCTAATCGCTCTAATAGGATATTATGGTCAACAGTATCGAACGCTGCACTAAGGTCTAGCAGGACAAGCACAGAGATGAGTCCACTGTCAGAGGCAATAAGAAGATCATTTGTAACCTTCACTAAAGCTGTTTCTGTGCTGTGATGAGCTCTGAAACCTGACTGAAACTCTTCAAATAAGCCATTCCTCTGCAGATGATCTGTTAGCTGTTTGACAACTACTCTTTCAAGGATTTTTGATATGAAAGGAAGGTTGGAGATTGGCCTATAATTAGCTAAGACTGCTGGGTCTAGAGATGCTTTTTAAGTAAAGGTTTAACTACAGCCAGCTTGAAGGCCTGTGGTACATAGCTGATTATTAGAGATAGGTTGATCATATTTAAGATTGAAGCATTAATTAATGGCAGGACTTCTATGAGCAGTTTTGTAGGAATGGGGTCTAAAAGACACGTTGATAGTTTGGAGGAAGTAATTACTGAAGTTATCAATGGTACTAAAAGTAGCTGTAGATAATATTACATCTGTGGGATGATTATTGGTAATTTTTTCTTTAATAATTAAAATTTTATTTGTGAAGAAGTTCATGAAGTCATTACTAGTTAACGTTAAAGGGATGGTTGGCTCAACAGATCTCTGACTTTTTGTCAGCCTGGCTACAGTGCTGAAGAGAAACCTGGGGTTGTTCTTATTTTCTTCAATCAGTGATGAATAGTAAGATGTTCTGGCTTTGCGGAGGGCTTTCTTATAAAGCAACAAACTATTTCTAAATGATGATCTTCTAAATTTGTGACATGCCATTTCCTCTCCAGCTTACGAGTCATCTGCTTTAGGCTACGTGTTTGAGAATTATACCAACAGAGTCAGGTACTTCTGATTTGAGGCCTTAGTTTTCACAGGAGCTACAGTATCCAGAGTCGTACGCAGTGAGGAGGTAAAATTATTAACAAGATAATCGACCTCTGTTGGAGTAGCGTTCAGGTAGCTGCTCTGCTCTATGTTGGTACAGGGCATTGAAGATGATAACAGTGGGTGGATTATATTCTTAAACTTAGTTACAGCGGTTTCAGAAGGACATCTACTGTGATGAAGTCTACTCTCCACTGCTGTGTAATCAATTATTGTAAATGTAAATGTTATCAGGAAATGATCAGACACGAGAGGGTTTTCAGGAAACACTGTTAAATGTTCAGTTTCTATACCATATGTTAAAACAAGATCTAGAGTGTGATTAAAGTGGTGGGTGGGTTCTTTTACACTTTGAGAGAAGCCAATTGAGTCTAATAACAGATTAAATGCCATGTTGAGCTTGTAATTTTTAGCATCTACATGAATGTGGACGATAGATGATAACAAGTAAGACTGGTTTCTGAGATTCACAGCTGGGGTGGACAAGGTTAAGCATCAGGCTTTCAAATGAATTAAAAGTCTGTCTTGGTCTTTCGTGTGAAAAATTGCTGCCACACTGACCCCTCGCCCTGTGCTTCGAGATTTCTGGTAGTTAGAATGACTCGGGGGTGTTGATTCATTTAAACGAACATAATCATCCTGCTGTAACCAGGTTTCTGTAAGGCAGAGTAAATCGATTTGTTGATCAATTATTAAGTCATGTACTAACAGAGACTTGGAGGAGAGAGACCTAATATTTAATAATCCACATTTCACTGTTTTACTCTTTGGTTCAGATGTGGATACTGTATTGTTCTTTCTTTGTGATTTTTTAGGTTTAAGTTATTTATTGCTGGTTTTTCGTTTGTTTTTGTCTGTTTGGGAGCTGACACAGTCTCAATGGAAATGGGTTTTTTGGGGGGTAACAGGAGGAGAGAAGCTGCAGAGCGGTGTGTAAGACTGCAACTCTGCTTCCTGGTCCCAACTCTGGATAGTCATATTTTGGGGGGGTTTAATAAATTTGTCCATATTTCTGGAAATGAGAGCTGCTCCATCCAAAGTGGGATGGATGCCGTCTCTCCTAACAAGACCAGTTTTCCTCCAGAAGGTTTGCCAATTATCTATGAAGCCCACATCGTTTTTTGGACACCACTCAGACAGCCAGCAATTTAAGGAGAACATGCGGCTAAACATGTCACTCCTGGTCTGGTCTGATTGGGGAGGGGACCAGAGAAAACTACAGAGTCCGACATTGTTTATATAATGTACATCCCCACCTACATCTGAACAGATGGAAAGATCCACATTTAAGTCAAATTAGTAATTATAGTAATTATAATTATAATGCATTCAGAGCACCAGTCTGCAGCAGCCATCGTTTCTTTAACATTCAAAGATGACATACATGCTGTTGCTAAAGGAGGTAGCTTTTAAGCTCCCAGTGTTTGTTCTGATTGACAGCCATGGGAAAGCAAGCACAGTCAGACTAAAAAAAAAAAGGAAAACACTGACGCACACAGAGACACAAGGGATGAAACCCCACAGAATAGCATGCATGTATTGGTGCTCTAACCTCTTCTGTATATATTTCATCACTTTTGTTCCGAACTCCATTTTTGGTTTGGGCACTGAACTTGTAGAGGTTGTATCTTAAATTTCATTTTGACATTTTGTAATGTAGAGTCTCTAGACATGTTATATACTGGATTAAAGCCTATATTTGACTGGTGTCATGTGTCTAATACCACTAAATCTGTACCAGTGCATAGCTTTGTAAAGATAATTGATTAGCTACTGTATGTTTCTCTACTGATTCCCTACTGATTATGGTTGAAAGCAATGGTTTAACTTCAGTGTTTAACTGGTCCTCAGTAGGGCAACAAGTTATGTTAAGCATGCTTTCTGTTTATCAGCAGCTGCTTCACTTCATTTCAAACTGTTCCTGCAGTACATTCACAATGGGAGCTTCACAGTCCGACCACTGTCTTCCGCTGTCTACATGAGCAATAAGATATTGATTTTTTTGCTTGAGGATCTTGTTGTTGATGGACAGTAGACTTTAGTGTTTATTTAGCAAAAGAGACCTGGTGGACTCAGATTTTTTAAAAACAAACAAAAAAAGCAGTGGTGGTAAGAACACGGTGTATATGTGCCAGTGTGGGTGCATGAAAAAGCAGTGAGAACCATTTAGAAAATGCAAAGCAGAGAAAAATAAATATTACATTGATTTTGTGTGTGTGTGTGTGTGTGTGTGTGTGTGTGTGTGTGTGTGTGTGTGTGTGTGTGTGTGTGTGTGTGTGTGTTTGCTACATTTATTTTAGGTGTCAGGAAGCCAACAATGGTCTTGTGTGCTACAGCACAATTTAGCATGACAACAGTGTGTTTTGCATGCAAATATGATTAGGATTCTTTTAAGCTGTTTTCATGTCATCTTGGATTTTGCTCATTACCACTGAGAAATGTATTAGTCAAACTGAACATAAACATACATATTTATATAGAGTGCTTCAGTTATTTCCTCAGCAATTTTTCACATACTGTAATTTCTTTTCAGCTGGTTTATTTCACAGATTCACAGCATAAGTGAGAAGGATTACCAGCTTCTTTTCATATGCAAAGCTTAAATGCTACCAAAAACATTTTTAAAGGATTTGCGAGTAGTTATTGCTGAGCTGTTGTGATAATAAAATATGCAATTACAATAATGAAAACAGTGAGCTTAGAAGATGCTGAACTGTCTATAAAAACTGTTGTATCTTAACACAAAACATTAAGTTAAATGAAACTCTAAAAATATAAAAATGGAGAATACGTAGCCTAGTTTCATATTTAGTTGATATGACTTTTTAAAGTTTTTCTTATTTTTTTTCAGCCGTCACTGGGGCATTTTCTCTTCCCACATTTTCAGAGCCAGCAGATGTAAAGAGGAAAATAAACTTGTCATATGTCTTGCACTGCATATCAAACATTTGAGTTGCCAGCAGTAACTCCTGAATGCATTAATATTCACCTGGAGCAAACCTAAGCTGTCATCTTGTCTGAACTCTGTAGATGAAAATCCTGCCATGCTAACACCCCTATTACTGTCACCTCGATGAAAGGAAAGTTTGCACCAGATCCTCTAAGTAACTTGTTTTTAATTAGTAGCACTTTGTTGATGATACTCGCAGTTCATTTAGACAGCAAATAACTTGTGCAGTATCAAATGATCACTAGAATAACAGATTCCCTTTTAGATTAAATGCAAATGTGGGAATGTAAGCATCTACAGTTTAGCATATTAATCAAACACTGCCGAAATTCTGACTCAGTCCATTTCTTTGAAAGAAGGGGTTGTCACTTCTGTAAGTATGAAAGGTTTTTCTGTCTGTTCTTGTGAGAAGTACTGATATTTTTGCCAATAAACTACCAACATTTCTGACACGGTTTTAATACTATGGTTTAAGCAGGATCCTATATATCCATCCATACGTACATCAGCTTTCTTCAGCTTATTCACCAGGGCTGTGGGGAGGCTGGAGCCTCAATACTATATCTTCAGAAATTAATTTTTATCAAACCCTGCTTTTGAAGGCTCCATAAGACTCTATTTGAATCCTATGAGGTGCTGGATTACAGGGTTTGCATTTTAAATAGTGTTGTTGAAGGCAGCCGGAGAAAACTGGTGAATGCATTTGCAGCAGTGGGACAAAGGATCTGTAATATCAAGCCTGGCAACCTAAATGACACACCTGCTCTTGCCTAACACTGATCCTCTTAGACCTATAGGAGGAGACAGGTTATTAGCTAGCATCACTCTCTGTACTTATTACATTGTGAGTCCGGATAAATGCAGCAGAGCAGTTAAACATGCAGTGTGTACTGTAAAGGCAAACTTGAAATATACCTGAGGCCTAAATTATTGTCTTCTTCTGTTTGAAAGGCTATTTTTCCCAGAAATAAAAGAACAGTGCTGCAATAACTAAGCCTATCCCAACCCATTCCTTGTCTTTTAAAGATTTTTTAAATGCATAATACACTAGCTGATCAGATCAATGCCCTGGCGGCAAGGTATAATTGTCCTCGTAAAGTGCACGGGAATTACAATGGTCAGATTTTTTTTTTTTTTTTTTTTTGCAAGTCGATTGTGCAGAAATGGCAGAATTTCAGGACAGAAATAATAGATTTAGTTTTGATCTCTAGAGCATGGAGTTGTCTCTCCCAGGGGCCTGCCAGGGTTAAACTCTGATCTGCACACCATGACTTGCTCAAGGCTATGTGTGTGGTGTTATTAAAAAGAAATATTGCTTCATAAAAACCTGCTGCGCTGCAGCCAGGACTCCCATTAATGCAGACTGTTGCTGTCTCTGGGAGGTGGAATGGGACTTTTTTTTTTTCATCTGTCCTCCTATTGCAAAGGCAATTAGTGTTGTGGCCCCAAAACCCTATCAGTCAATAGATTGAAAGACACATTGGAGAGAGATGTTTACTTGTATTGTTGCTTTAAACAAATCACATCCTCTACCCGTGGATTTGTATAATGGACTTAGCAGGAAGGTACGCAATTTTAATTCAGACTCTGGCTGGTCATTTGCAATGCAGTTTGCAATTAAAACACACTGCAATGGCCATCTGGACAAAAGAGCAACAAGAATAAGCAAATGACAGTTTACCCTTGAGCTCCACTGGTGAAAAAAGGTCTCTTTTTAATACTGCTTTATATGTCTGGACAACTGCACAAGAATGGGACAGGTCCTATTTATTTTAATGACTCAATTTCACTGGTAAGCTACCTCAAAGTCAACATAAACCGTTCCAACTATATGGCAGCAAGCGATTCATCAAGTATTGTCAAGGACCAGCAGTAAGTTTAAGAAACCTCCCTGTGTTATTCAACGGCTGCCTCACACCCAGAAGCTCAGACATGCTCTGCATTTACCAGAACATGTCCTCATGGATGCCAATAGAGAGACAAGCTAGAGATTAGACTCTTCTTGGTTAGTACACAGAGGTGCGATTGTGCTTTCGACGGTTACGATAAGCTTCCCGAAGTCCGGTAGGTGGCAGTGCAGTGTTCTCAGGTAGGGAGGGCAGGTTGTGGAGGAGTGGGGGGGCGTGTGTTCCTCTTGCACAAGCGCTCGTATGTTGCTTAAACCTGACGTGGGTCGCAGCCGAGCGCTTAGAGCGACAGCGGCGTGTGTGCGCGCGAGAGTGTGTGCGTGTGTGTGACGGGGACAGAGTTGCGGCAGGGCAGATCAGAAAGTGCCTGTAGCTATTCTTTGGCCGGCTCGCGCAGTCCTCTTTGGACCGCCAGAGTCGCACGAGACTGGCGACACGCTCCGAAGCCAGTCGGCTGGCCGCGTGTGACCCGAGAATCCCTCACTGATGACCAGACTCGGGCTGCTCTGGCACGAAAGGTGGAACTAAACTACATGAATTGATTTGAGAGCGATGAACTGGCAGCATGGCCAAGTGGTTCAAGGAGCACCTAGGATTCAAAACTACCAAAACACCACCACCGGCTCCTCCGAAACCGGACTACAGACACTGTCACACCGGTGTGCCCGGTGCGCCTGGCTTCCAACAAACAAGCTCCGGGACCACCTTTCCGAGTCCCGCTCAGCCGGACATCCTCGCTGCCTACAAACTACAAAAGGACCTGGATTTCGAGGATCCGTACACTCCAGGTGGAAATATCTCATTCCCCCCGAGCTTGAACACTGTGGGGTCACCGGATATCAAGTATGTGTCACCAAAGCACCGACTTATCAAGGTGGAAACAATCGAAAAGAGCAGCCCAGCTCCCGGCGGGGGTGTCACGGTCACCCAGGCTGTCCCCGTAGGGAGCGTTAAATCTCCTACTTCACCTCCCTCGGACCTCGACAACAAGGAGAAGGTGGGTAAAGTTTGGTCCTTTCAGCCTGCCCCCGAGTCGTATACAGAGCAACAACTTTCTGCCTCCCACTAATATTTGTATGTGAACAAATCGTTTCCCTCAAAACCAAATTAGAGCTATTTCGTTTAAAACTTTACTCAAGGGAAAACGTGTGTCGTGAACATGGCACTTTACTGCTGTGAGGAATTAATCGTCACAACCGGCAGAACTTGTTATCACAATCGCACAACGGCTTTCCACCAGAATTGCGACATCAGCCCCTGTAAAAAGCTACACCACAGAGACTGTATGCCGTATGATAAATAGCTCAGTTTGTCAGCTGATATGCCCGGTTTTCATTTTGATGCAAAAATGATCTTTCGCTCACCTTTTGAGCCTTCACGTGCAGACGCACTGCTGTCAGCCCATCTGCAGCTTCTTCTCGAGCAACTGTGATCTCGACAGTGGCTTTAATTTAACTTTAATCTAATCTTGTTTAGCTAGACAGACCAATTTAGCGAATGTTCATTGCAGTAAAGCCTGCTGTCTTAGAGGGAAATTACTTGTGATGAGTTTATGGATATATTATGCTCTAATTTGATCCTCTCCTGGCTCTGCCAGCACATACTTCGCACCTTTTGCTTTTTTAACTTTCTCAGAGTGAATGTGGAGACTGACAGCCAGACAACACGCTGTGCCTTGGGGCATGCTGTCATGCCAGGCTTCTCAGGAATCCATGCACTGGGCTTATTTGGAGAAAGCTGAGATGTTTGGTATTAGTGGGCGTAAAGACATGTGGTTTTATGAGATTGATCCAGCTTAAGAATATTTTCAGTCTCTGCATACCTTGTTAACTGAAACCTGTGCTCTTAACTCAGAGCACGCCTCAGTCACCTCTCTTATAACATTTTTGCGTGCCTCTTGACTTCATCTGCATGTTACTTCCTCCAGCACCTTTCACACTTGTCTTGTGACATTTGGAGTGTTCAACACTTTCATTTATACTCCAGTGTGTCTGCAGCCTGCCACAAGAGTGTTGCGCGAAGGAAGTCCAGGTTTAATGACGCGCAAGAAGATTGTTACCATCCCCTGAAATTCCCATATACCCTCAACACAAAAAACAGGAACCAAGTGAAACTCATAAAATGATATTCTGTTTCAGTGTTTGTTTTCCCACACTGTCAGCTCGTTTTCTTTTTTTCCTATTTTTTTTATCAGACCTCATTAACTTGGTATGCCGGTTTGAGAATCAGGCAGCTATGTGTTATCAGAAGAAAAAGCAGGAAATGAAAATACACAGTTTTAACCAGGCACTGCAGCTGTTCTAGCTGATTAAAGAAATTACAGTTGTCTCTTGTTAATTGAAGCTTATTTAGATCTCACTAATTTAGAATTACACTTGCATCTGCGCTTCACCTCTCTCCCCATATGTGCACACATGGCTTTAATGTACAGACAATTGATGGCATAGTATGGGCTAAATACCTCACGCCGAGAAGCATGTTTGGTGTTATAGATGAGCTAAATCAATACTGACAGCTGGGGAGCTTAAGCAGTATGTCAAGAGAAGGTTTTTAAGGCTTTCTTGTCAGGTGATGAAGTTTCAATAAAAACGTGCAGTAACGGAGAGAGGAGTGAGATGAAGTAGCAAAAATAGCTGCCAAAAAATATTACACTGTTTCACAAATCTTTCCCCCACAAAAAAAACACGGGCACGGGTATGTCCCATATATTTACTTCTCTAAATGATGGATGAGAAATTTGGAGAAAAGCCCTTGAAATGCCGTAAGCTACGCTCCTTAACTTCCTGAAAGAGCATTGTGAGGCTTTTGTGAGGATTACATTTTGTGTGGAAGCTGAGGATTTCTTTTCCGGCTGTTGCCGGCCACGGTAATTGTTTGTAAATCCTTGTTAAAGGGATTCTCCTGGTGTGGATTTTTAAAAATGCTGTTAATGAAGTTGTGTGTTCCATCAATCTCTGCAGTAAGCCTAATGTTAAGAGGTTAAAGGTAGGTGGTCGTCTTTGTGAGTTCTTCGTGTTTAACAGTTTCATAGCTATTTTTCTTTAGGCATTGTGTTACCACAAACGTAGGGGTATCTGCATAATGATAAAAAGAAGTGTGTTTCCACCTTGTAGCACATATCTAAGCGTAGATTCCCAGTCATAGTGATAGTTATTTGTCTTGCTGCAGACTAAATGCTGACTGCTAGGAGACTCTGTAAAAAGCACACAAGTGCCTTAACAGCACTGCTCAGTTACATTGATGTTTTAATTACTTGACTCATGAATTCTAATTATATCACTGCTTGCCTAATGCCTGAAATGCCAATAGCAGAGTGGAGTGAATTTTCTGAAGTGAGAACACTGTATCTATTCTTACAATTTCAAAGTGTTCCATTTCATCTCATAAAATTTCAAATAATCTTTTTGCGCTCACTTTGATTTGCACTTTTAACATGGAGTTTTATGCAGACTATGGCGTTTAACTCATAGATTTATATTTTCAAAGTATTGTGATGCATTTTGTTTTTAATGATGCCAAGCCCTTCATGGTACAGTGAGCTGAGAGAGATGATCAATTATCATCCTGCCTTGGAGATAATTAAAGGCCTCATCTCCCAGCTCATCGCTCTACTCAGCTTCAACTTCTCTCAAGGACACCCAAAAGTGGTGATGAGCTCCATTTGAAAACGTGTAAACAAAAGCAATAACGGAGAGCTGACAGGGTGCTCCATCTGGGCGGAGTGGTGCCTGTCATCATCGGTATCTGTCAATGCACCTGGGAAACGGCTGTTCCATCTAACTTTGGCTCTTTTTACTGCCCGTAGTACCTTTGATTCAGTGATCCCACAAGCCAGCTTGTATTTCTGTCTATAGAAATGAGTAGTTGTATCAGGCTTGCAGACAGTTGTTGTGCAGCCTGCAGAGGCATCTGGATAGACCGATATCCTCTATGCTTATTTTCCTTCTGTGCACCTTTTTACAAGACCTCACTCTGAATTTCAATAGATTTTGCTGGAGGAGAAAAAACTGTGTTATACCCTCCCAAGATCGGTAGTGTTTTTCGCATTCTTGGAGGATATAAGAACGTACTATGTGCTGCTAGTGTCTTCCATTACCAACAGATAGTACAGCCCCCCCCCCCCAAAAAAAAAAAAAAAAAAAAATCACTTGTCACTGCTTTTACTCAAGTTCCCATTAATACGTTCCCTTGTATCTGAACTTGATTGGTGAACAATTGTCGATAAACGCAATGAGAGACTGATACACAGAGATTCCTACATTTGCTAGGGTTAAAATCCAATCTTATCAGCCATATGCATTAAAAGTGATCAGCTTGGGAAAAGTTAATGTGCTATTTCTTTTTTTTTTTTTTTTTTTAACTTTACCATAGCATTCACGTATAGCTGTTGTCTTGGGGTAAAGTTTGGGGATTGTATTACTATAAAAAGGTCGGGAATGCAAAAACATCAAACTTGGTACAAGTTCATATACTTCTACCGACACATTTCCTTGTCTTCTGCATTGGTCAGACTGTCTGGACTGCATGCACATTACACTGCCGGTAGTGCATGTTTAATCTCCGCTCAGCTTCATTTCCCCACACCCTGAATATTTCCGCTTGGCCTTTCACCCTGGCACTCCAGACATCAGTGGAGTTGTATAAATGCATCCCACTGGCCTTTCACGGTCTCATCTCTGCCAGTGATAGGAAAAATGTCAAGCACAAACATCAATATCACCTGGGTCTGCGAGAGTGCTTTTCTTCAGGGAGCCAGAAAATGGATGAAAACATGAGAGCCCATCATGTTTTGTTATAGCTCACCTTTTACTTGCAGTTCTCTGGCTTTTTGTATCAGACGGAGGCTGGCGAGGTTGATAGCAGGCCTGACTGGTTGTCGGAGCAGTGCGGTTTGGCAGCTGTTTCTCTAGTCTTTCACAAACCTATTTGTGTTCGCTCAGTTGGAACAATATATCTTAAAGTCATGTCTTTCGTATGTTGAATTGTTGAATAAATATAGTATAATGGAATTATTGTATAGCAGTACTAAAAAGGGATGTGTGGTGTTTTTTTTGTTGTTTTTTTTCCACTGCTGTGACAGTTTTATGCCCAAGTTGAAATAATCAACAGATTGGTGTGAAAGCTGTGTCGTGCTGTCTTGTGTTTTGCAGCTGCTGTTTCTCATAATCATGCTCGGTAGTTGCGGGCACATTGTGACTCACTATTTTGATAAATTGTGTTAAACTGTGTCACATAATTAAGTTTGCGTGTTGTTATGGCTTTTCTGAATCATAGCAGTGAGGACTAGACAGTGATGTTACTGGTGAGATATGCCAAGCTTGATTGTAAGAGTGTTTTCTTCATTTCCACTTTGACCCATGTATCCACTAAAGGGCTCAGGAATGCCTTGAATTTCCTGAGTTATGCTAAGCATCTACAGCATTTTTTTTTTTTAATCATACTGTCCAATAATAAGTTTTATTTGCCCTCTGCCACAGATGTAGTCTTTCATTCCAAACATTTTTTATACTCACCGTTTCTATGCTCTATTGTTGTTGATAACAGAGCTTTACAATGCATTCCTGACCTGAACAAGAATCTTAGAAGGGCTCTTTGAACGGAAGGAAGGATCATTGAGTTTAACAACTCAAATGTTTAAGCTCCACCTCGTCTAAAACAGTATGAGGTCATCTTGTTGTGGAAGATGTGAGCCATCATGTAACAGTTACTCTTTTAAAGCATGGAAAGGTTTTGCCTTTTGTCAAGATATCATTTTGGTGGAAACACAAATCCCATTTCATTTACATCATGGCATTGTAATCTAACAATGAGTGTAATAACTAACCATGGCTAAAGTGGGTTTTTTGTTTGTTTTTTTTCCCCCAGCCATCCCACCACGTGTGCGTAAAAGTTGAAGGCCTCGGGAATAATGGCCCTTAGCCATTGTTTGCTCATTTTCTTTTCTCTCCAACAGGGAACCTTCCTCCCACTTTAAAGAGTCCCGATGGAGTCTGTTGTGTTTGTTGCTCGATTTGCTTTTTCCAGCTTTGCGCCGAAACATCAGTCGTATAGTTCCACCAGGTCACAATTAGCCTGCAGACTAGTGCTGCAGCTCTGGCGGCTGGGGAGTTGTAGACACATGGCTCTGTTTTGTTTAATGACAGTGTGTGTAGCTGAGTGTACAAGCAGGCAGCCCTGGTCTGCAGGCAGATCGTCACACACAGATTAAAAGAGAAACAAATGAGTTTGCATGCCATCTGAGACACAAAGAGAGAATTTGCATAAAGCAGTGGCTTTTTGCCGTATTTTTGCAAGCTCACTCTAACTCTGATTTAAAAGCCATGCAAACTTCATCTGTAACCAAATAGTTATTTTTTTTGCCTTGCTGTAGAGGCCCTAGAGATAGACTGATTTGCTTTTTTTCTTTTCTTTTCTAATTTGGTGCATGCAAGTGGCTGCTGTTGTTTTTGTGTCACACTGCAGGAGGCAGCCAGACTTCCGTCTTGCAAACAGAGCTGCCCTGTGATCTAAGTGCCCACCAGGAAGCCGAACACTTCCATTTCTTCTGAGCGGGATTCCAGACTTTTCATTTCATGCATTCTTTGAATGAGAGAAGATTTGAGTAAAAGAAATAGAACTGCTGTAATGCTACTGCATCATTTATGCAGACAAGATAGTGTTTTACTCCTTTTGTTTCTTAAAATTAGTCTGTTTGTTTTTGTTTTTTTTAATCAGTTGTTTTGGTGATAAGATTAAAGGAATAGAATTAAACCACTGTCTGAAGTTGTATGGTAGAAAATGCAGAGTGGCTTGGTTGCTCCAGGATTAAGGAAGTGCTCCCTTCCTGACAGGAAGTGTTTACAACTTGGTGACATTCCCTTTTTAACTTGTCAAGTTTGTGCTTGCCCCTCTTTTCTGGCTGCCTATTCTGCTTTTCCCTCTTTTAATAAAATGCTCCTGGTGGCTGTTTTTACTTGAGAATTCTGAAAGTTTCAAGTGGCAAAAGGCACATAACTTTGTGGAAACAGAGTAGTGACTGTTCCTCAACCATCTGAACGTAGCCTTTCTTGCCGTTCGCTATGCTCCTTAGAGAGGTGGGAAGCCGCGTAGCAATAGCAGCGGTATGGAACTCCACCCTGCGCTAGCTCTATTGTCATAGTGGGCAGTGTATAGCAACCTTAGTACATCCTCACCAAACAGAGGCAATCTGAGGCCACAGAGCTCCCAGTCTCAGTCAGCTCATCCTCACATAGCGTGAAAACATTTCTAGCTTTGTTTAACGCCACACACCAGCAGTGCGTTTTGTTTTCCTCCCTGCTCAGTGAATCACACTTTCATAATCAAAGCTTCTTTCCCTGTGGATCCCATCGTGTTATTACATGAAGCCCTATTCTCCTGTTTGTCACTTTCTGTCTTATAGAAGCTATCACTAAAATATGGCGTTTTTTGTACATCAAATGGGAGCATATTGCATTTTCACTGCAAATGCCAGCATACTTAAACATTCAGTGGGCAGACAACTTTTTCTTTCCATCTTAAATTATTCTTATATCTTAAAACCGAGACATTATATCTTAATGCCTGTAGTGTTGAGGACAAATTGTTTGTTCACACTAGCACAGGATTATCATATTTAATGAAAATTCCTACATTCCATCACAGTACCTGAATTATTCTTGACTCTTGTGCGGCACCACTTAGTGTATGTAGCAGAAACACTGCCAATAAATCTATCACACAAGGATGGGGACAGAGAAAGGAAATTGGATTTTGTCAAGCGTGTCGTCAAGTACTTAATCTTGAATATCTGTCACATATTAAAAGCAGCGTCCCCTCTACAGGGTGCAACCCGCTGGCTTCTCTCTCGCCCCCTCCCTTCCCCTCGCTGGAGTTTTTAAGTGGCTGTGTGGAGTGCGTTTCAATGAAGGGGATCCTTGGGGACAGGTTGAGGTGTTTTCTGCTAACAAACTATGCATATGCATTTATCAGGAGATCAGGAAAGAGTAAGTAATTGCAGAAAAGTGGGGGTGCAGATTTAGCTCTTTATATATGTGAAATAATCCACACTGGATACTATTCGTGGAGTAGAGCCGCAGGAAATGTTGTTTGCCAGGTGCAGCCTGTTTGAGCAATTAATATAAGAGACCATGTCATAAAACATGCTTATATCTACTTACTTTTTGACCTCTAAAATTGATTGTTTAGTGGCTTAAATGTCACATTGTAGCTTGTTTGGATGATTTCTGAATCTTAATTTAAACCCTTACTTCTTGCCTTTTTCCAATGCCACCAAATTATTTTCTTACCCTGTCTTTCTTCTGACTTTTTGAGCTTCCCCCCAACAAGTCGATACAAAAAGCCATACATTTTTTTTCAATAGCTAACGATGACTGGCTTAATAATTATTATAATCACTGAGAACAAGCTTTTGTTTCAAGTTAATTTTGTGAGCACTCTACATAAAATTAGGAAAAGGCACAAGACAGCTTTAATTGGAGCGATTGTTTAAATTGCCCTATTATTGTGGTCGAGGTTGCAGTGTTCTGTGTTAAGTACAACCAAAATGCAGTTTAGAGTGTAGAGGTTCTATAGCCTACTCTCATTTGCTTTTAAAGATGCTTTTGGGGAAGGTAATAATGTCTAAAAAGAACTCTGCACTACAAAGGCAGTGCTTCAAAAATTACACTATGGGATTCTGTCAATCTCCCTTATTGAATTAGGATCTGTGAGAATCCTAATCAATTTGTAAATGGGATAAGGAAGGCAAATGATTTGATACTCATGATTGGCAGTTGTCTTAGTACAGAAGTCCACTCACAGGTGGTGATGTTAAAGTGTGAAATGTGTGCTTTTCTGGGTCACTAGCAGCTGATTAGACTTGCTGAACATAGTTAAACCTTTAGTATAAAGGCACATGCTATACAGATATACATATTTAAAACCTACAAACACTGCACAAGTGTGTCTGCACAAGTTGCACAAATGCACACATTGAGATGGGTTTCAGCAAGGCCTTGATCACTCCCAAAAGTGTTCGTTATCAGTCCACATTACTCATGAGTATCAACTATCCAAGTTGATTCTCATGAGCTCACAAAGAACTTCCAGAACGTCTACTCTGAGCTGAAAAAAGATCACGAAAAGGTAAAAATAACATAGTCTTCTGTCATTTTTACTTGCTGTCGTTGTGGTTGACAGTTGTATTTCTTCCTCTGTCTTTATTTCACTGCACAGTTAATGGTGCTCTCACAGTGCCGGTGTGGGGATGATCCAGGTGTACTTGATATCTTTTACATTCCCTTCCTTTCTGACTCAACTGTTTTCTACATTGCCGGATTGTCTCTCCACTGAATTGTGACGCATGGTATCAGTTTTGCTGTTGCTGCATCTGGAAGCATTCCCATGCAAACCATGATTAACAACAGCCTAAATCACTTGTGCCAAAAGAACCAGTTTCACCCTAGCTGGCGTGCGAAAGCTGCTCCACATGGGCAAGAGTGCAGAGATCAGAACAACATTTTAATGTGGTCTAAATCTTAACAGGGGTGGGGTGTAATAAATAAGTCAGCACCCACAATGCAGATGTCTGAGGACGACACGTGCACAACTGATGGCTGTGCATGGGCTGCAGTATTTTTGAGTATGCTAATAGTAGCTGCTGCTACACTAAATGGTGCTATGAAAAGAAAATGAAAGGGGCTTCTGTTTATTTTACAGCACGACTCCTGATCAGGCTATAAATGCTCTGAAGAAGTGTGGGGGGTGCTTTTATCTTGTTCCCTTCGAAGTCTCCATTTTTTTTTTTTCTTGCCTTGCTGATGCATGTTTACTGACACTGAATTGCTGCTCTCGACTGATTCTCCAATTAGATTAAAAGCAAATCAAATGAACACACCTTGAAATAAACAGAGTTTTTGTTTATTTCCACTGAAGTGCTCTTCATTGCTGCGTGGACTGCAGTAGCTTGTGACTGATTGCAAGGCAGCGCCTTTAGAGCAAATATATTAATTTGATTAGGTACCCCTGCAGACTCCTAAGCAGGCCTTTAAAGGATGCACATCGCTCTTCAAAGCTTCCAAAGAGGCAAAATGCTCTAACAGCAACCATGTTTCTTAGGAAACATTTCAATAAAGTTTCATTAATGTCAGGCCTGTATGGTAGGAACTGCACTCCTGCACCGTCTCTCCTTTAGAGGCAAAGCCAGTTTTCCATCTACCTAATCTATTTGGGAGATGCAGAACCCAGCAAAGCTCAGCCTGCACAAGGGGCTTTCAATGAAATGTAACCAGATTTGTGCTTGCTTCTTAGAAACATAAAAGTATCTTATTGATGGTAACTGTGTTATGTCAACAGAGAGCCTGTGATCGCTTTTGCTTAAATAAATTGCCTTGAGGGAGTGTTTCTCACTGGTATGTTCTTTGGGGGGGGGGAAAATGTAGCCACGTTATCTTAGGATGACTTCACACACAGCATTCATCCTGTGTTTATAGACAACGATAAGGTGGGAGAGCTATCAGCAGAGGCATTTCAATGAGGTACAGCTTGCTGAGTTTGGATTTACATGAACATTTTTTTCCACCCCACAGGAGAAAGCATTCTTTATACAAGTCAGTCTCCAATAGTGTCTCCTCAGCTTTTGTCTTTTCTCCCCTCCCCTCCTATATTCTTTAACTTGACTGTTCTTTAAATAGTGGCATGTTTTCTTTTTTTTGTTACACCGAAGAACAAAAGAGCAACAAGAACAAAGAAGCCTTTTGAAATGCCTTAATGCAATTGACCCACTAAGCACAGACTTGTATTAGGTTATCGGTGGCTGAAATCCCTTGTGGCGCGAGACATAAATCACACACGTCAGTCCTCTTTCGTTTTTTTTTTTCTTTCTCCCTTCTCCCTCTTTCTGCAGCCTGCTGACTTTTGTGGTAGTCACAGGGCTTGAACCCTGACTAGCCTCTGATGCATTCTATTCTTCATGTGTATATGACATTAATATCATCACTCTGCTTGCGTTTATTTAACAGGAGTGGTGTTAATCCCAATTTTCCTCTTTTTTTTTTTTTTATGGTTAGTCTTTTTTTCTGTTTCCTGAAAAAACCATCCATTTGCTGATGGATTAGGGTTGTAAAATGCCAACAATGGACATGTAGCTTGCTCAGTATTCAGCGATCTATTGTGTCGCCCTTAAACCATTTGTGCTCAAATTTCATCTAATGCAGTTTGTGGATTTTAATTTTTTTCGTTTGGATTCTTTTGTTCTTGATTATCTGATGAGCCGACTAAACACATTATGCATTAAGACTGCTGGAGGATCGCAGCCTGCGTTTTCTCACTTCTAATGGAAGACCAGGGTAAACTCAAAGTGTAATCCTAGAAGCTCTAGCGTCACGGACATTGAGCCAAAGTGGCAGGTGCCTATTATAGCCTCCCTCCATTGCTAATTTTCTCCCTCTGTTCCCACTGATTTGAAGTCGGCTTCATCGCCTGAGAGCCGCAGTGCAGTTCAAGAAGTCTGTTGCTATCTCCTTGGCCACGTCTTATACCTGCCAGAGCTCTGGCAGGTATAAGACATGGCCAGCCGAAATCTGAACTGTGGAATGAAAGTAATTGAGTGAGTTCTCTCTCTATGCTGCAGACCAGTAAAGGACCTAGATACCACAGGGACATGGCCTAAGCCCGTCAGGTGGCTTTGTGAGATTTATATAGACTTACATCACAGCTTAGCAAAGACCTGATATATGGAGGCACTGCAGTCTTGTGCTGAGGGGGGAATTTTACTTTCATGACAAGTGTGGCTTGGCTGCAGTCCTGACACACCCTGGCATGCCATAAGGCAGATGGTGTGTCCCCAGGCGACGCCACTGCTCTCTAGCACCCCTCTCCTCAAAGCCCCTTGTTCCTCCTACTGACAAGTAGTCATTAGTGCAGTGGGACAAGAAGAACACATTGGAACAATTTGGATATATTAACCACCTCCTCTGTCCTATCTTGAATTGGACTGCAGGGCTTGTATGATGGCACCAAATAGACTTTATCTGACTGTGAGTAGTTTAGAGATCTCCAAGTGCAAAACAATGACCTGCGTGGGATGAAATTCATAATGTTCTTACCAGCTTATGGATGACAATAAAATACCATACGTGTACACATTACTGGTCTAAAGACCAAAATAATAATAATGATCATATAGTCTACAATTTTCCGAGAGGTATTTATCAAACAGCTCAGTGTCACTCTTTTTAATGAGATTTTGTCTCATAACTCAAAATGAAACTTAACTGATGACCTCGATATATCAGTACTACTTCGTTTTATTTGATATTGGTGGGGAGACTGAAAACTAGTTGGTCTGATACTTAAGTTTGGTTTTGAATTAAAAAAAGATGAGTTCACATTTGGTTCTAACTGAAATACAAACACAAGCAACATACCGAAAAACCTTTTACTTCCCAGCTATGAGCCTCATATATATACATGCACTTTACCATGCAAATCATTATGACAAGCACTTATGAGCAGGAATGAGAGATCATGATTAATAGTACTGTTAATCACAATTGTGGATGCATTCCTTTAATCCATCCAACAGATTTCTTGATTGTAGCTCCAAAACAGAATGTTTTAAATTATTTAAAGGGTTTTTGAAATACTGAAAGCTCCTGCAGATAAGCAGAGAAGAAGAATTCAAGACTCACTTATCACTGATTGCACATAGCTGTTTTATGTTTGTAGTTTAGGAAGGTAAACTGATGCTTACGTTTGAGTGAAGTGTTTTGCTTTCTCTGCCCACCGGTGCTATGCTACTATCTTTGTTAAACAGCTAACATTTTGAAGCCTTGAACATTAAGCACTGGTAGACTGCAACACTGATTAATATTAAATTCAAGCTTCTGGCAAAACAAAGGATGGCGTTTGAATCTCAAATGATGGCTTTGGTTTCTATCCACGATTGCATCCATCCCCTCTCTTTCAGAAGTTTTGTGCCCAGCCTTTATTTGTCCTACATTATGTCAACAGGAAAGGCAAAGTATGATGTCATGCATTTGGTGTGGTTCCACGCATTACTCGAGTGATTGCCATTATTTCCTGAAATTTGCTCAAACATCCTTTGGCCCATGATGAAGGTGCATTAAGTGGTAAGGTGATTGAGTTCAAGCAGGGAGCTCTGCTAACACACTGCTAGGAGTAAACATACAGTATAGTATAGTTTTTGCTATGTGAACATGGGAGCTCTAGCTTGTACTCGTACATTGCTGTGCAGTTGTATTGTGTTAAAGTGAATTCATCTGGAGGAAAGCAGTTATGTAAATGAATGATACACCTTTTTAAAGTCACTTTAAGAGTCACTCTGCTACAATAAGTAAACCACAGTAAGATATCTACTGGACTTGTTTGCCATTAAGGAGAATCCAGTTTTTATTAATGAGGGTTACTTATTCTTAGATTTTGGCTGTGTTTGCAGTTTCTGTGTCTGAAGTGGATTTGCCACACAATATGATTACCGATGGCTGTTTTCAAGCAAGAAGGTGCAAGATGGTAATGATACTGGATCTGATGCATAATTTTAGGGTCTCTTGGGCTGCAAAGATGTCACTTATCAGACTGCCTGAATTTTAATCTCGCTTTTCTGTAAATATGTATATCTTTTGCAGCGCAAAAACAAACCAGGACGATGTTTGTATTGGATTTTTCCCGCTGTTTGAATTCACAGCAGCAAAACATTCAAGGAACCCATAATTATGTTGTGGCAGAAGAAAAGTCCTAGTTATTTTCCCCAAACAGATGGAGAGTGAATACTGAAGAAAGCAGATTTAACTCAGAGTAGCTGCTATGAACACATCCGCGGTGCTTTACTTTCTATGCTATTATAGCCTAATCCACATATAGTGAGGATGATCTGAGCAGGAATATACCTGCCAGCGTTTCCCTGTCACTAAGCAGCTTACAAATTATCCCTAGACAGTGAACTTACTTGCATTTAATACTTGGAAACTTTTCAAGATGTCTTTTTCTTCTTCTTTTTTTTTAATGTGTGACTGCATTAAATGATACTTAACCTTGATCGATGATGTTAAAATTCCTGCGTTTCTGGCACGAATTTTGAGGGTGTATCTGTGCATTTTCTTCCCTGAGGGTTGGCAGGTGTGTGTGTGTGTGTGTGTGTGTGTGTGTGTGTGTCTGTCTGTGTGTCTGTGTGTCTGTGTGTGTTTGTGGCACTCTCATGGGTGGCCTGGATATGGAGTTGGCTTTCGGGGAGTATGCTTTCTCTGCGGCAAAGATGGACAGAGGTTTCTCTCAAAAGAACGCTGGCTCGGTGGAGGCACAGCATGGCGAGCATGAGCCTCAGTCCACCTCCACTCTGCCCCTCCCGCTCCCATCCACCAGATGAGTGATGAGCTTGTTTATAATGAGACCAAATCCCTTCCTGTTACACATGACTCATTGGGTGTAGTGCCAGTCGTACATATTCACACAGTCATTTAGGTGTTTTCTTGTTTGTGCACTGACCTTTTTTAAAAAAAAAAAAAAAAAAAAAAAAAAAAAAAAAAAAGAAAATAAAAAAAGGCCCTTTTACTAACATGTTTTCAGATTACAAAACACGCACTGCCCTTCTCTTCTCTTGTAACCACTGATTGGTAGGAGCAGACAGAGGCTCCAGAGAAAAAGTGCATTTTCTAGCCACTGGTCCAAATGACCTCAGTCACACACCCTTATTAGAGCCAGTGTTCAAGAGGACAGATGGTTCAAATGGGAGTTTATATCCTTTCAAATTCAAGGTCCATAGTTTTGAAGTGGTGTGCTCATAAATGAAGCAAACATTTCAAGGAAAGCAATATCCCCCAAGGCACTGTACAAGTGGGCTAGCTTTGCTCCCTAAAGGTTTGAGCTGTATTTCTGGGTCTCAGGACATCCACCTAATTGCCATCCACTGCACAAAATGCTCAGCAAAAAAGCAAGACTGCAATTAGCCGTGGCTCACTGCCAGCTCGGGATAAATCTGCCAAATTGTTTCTCTTAAGAAAGTTGAGCAGTTGTGGTCTTCTTTCCTCTACTTTTGAAATGTAGGCCTGTCACAAGGCTATCATATAATTAGGCAAACCAGCAGTAGCAGAGTGTGCTGTAAGGCTAAAAGCTGAGGCATTGTGGCGGTGTGCTGGGGCATGCAGAGGTGGGGCATTATTTATGTATTTCACCCTTTATTCTCTGGCTTGCCTCAGTGGATATTGCTTGGTACTGTCCGGGGCCAAAGTGGTGTCTGTCACAAAGCACCATACTCATGTTGAGTGTTCAGCAGTGTTCCCCGGTTGCTCTTTCAAACTTTTTCTCTCCTTCAACCTGACCTTATTTCTTTTCTTTTTTTTAAAATCTCCTACAGCTCATTATTCTTGAAGACTACGCGGACCCTTTTGATGCCGAGCAGGCTGGCGGCACTCAGACCACCACAGAAAAAGTGACAACTGAGAACGATGGTTACATGGAGCCATACGAAGCCCAGAAGATGATGGCAGGTAGGTCAACGTGTTAAATCTTCTCTCTAGTCACCCTTTTGTGTGTCCGCGTGTGTCACATGACTGTTTCTAACCCTCTCCACACCTGCAGTAATCACAAGTTAAGGACTTATTGTAGTGGAGTGGTCATTAATATGCAGTGTGATGAGGTTATATGAATTAATGAAGAGGCTCAGATGCCCTGATGCCATTTTACAAGACAGGTGCAGCAGAGCATAAATGACTAGTGTGTCACAAAAGATGTCAAACCATTTTCAAAAGCTGTGACTTTGCCCATAAAAAAAAAAATCATGCAAGGATTTAAATGATGCAATGCATCTAGGAGAAGGAGATTTTATATGTATATATTTTTCATTGAACTGTGCAGACACGGAGACAACCCCTTGCTGTGATTTCCAGGAAGGCTTTTTTTTTTTTTAAATTCTCGACAACAATAGCTGTGTGCTAACACAAGAATTTAGTCTAACCACATTCCCCATATGGCTTCGTCACTGCACGTTCATCCTGTGGCTGAGCAAAGCGGTGACAAAGAGCAAGGAATATGCACAAGGAAAAAGAGAACTGAGGAAATATCTTTAAGCAAACAAAACAAGTGGCAGCTGTTTTCCTCTCTTTTACTGACTTTAGTGTCCAAGATGAGGATGATGGAAAATATGAATAGCAGATTTGGAACTGTGAATTGACTAAAAGGTATTGTATATGATAGTCCCGATCCACAGACATAACAGTTTCCTCTAACCAGCCCTTACATTGCTCCATTTGCTACCACGGAGGCAGGACGTGAATGTCTCTGTCCCTCTACAACAATTTTCTTTTAATGGGCCTCCAGACAATCTCTTGTTTTTATCTGTCTTACTGGTTTGACCTCTGGCCGAGTCTTTGCCTCTGCAGAGTACAAAAACTCAGGATAAATCGCCTCTCTCGGAATGAGAAAGCCGTAAAAGGAAAAATAAAATTTCAACAAGACTTGTGGTATCGCTAGAATCTTGAGCTTATTCCAAGTTCTTGGCTGCTTTATAAATTTAACTTGACACAGCTCTGCATTTGGCTATATTGACAAACAGTTCTATTCTGGCAGTAGCTGTCTGTTTGATTCGATTAAGTTTTCACTTTATTTTTCTGGTCGTTGCTATCTTTGTAACCTGAGGTGGTGTTATTTTCAGGCTTCCTGCTTTCATTTTTTATATGTATTGATTGCCATTTTTTGGTGGGGTGTTGTATAAAGAGAGCTTTGAAGAGATCTATATATACTTACTGTCTATATTTTAATATTCAAAGAAGTCCTTGGATTGCTATTTCCTCAATGGATGCCATCAGGGACATGAAAGAAGTTCTTACATTTAACATACTGGCCACATACAGCGCTGTGCGAAAGTCTTGAACATCCCTTTCGATCGTTTATATTTTGATGCCCAGAAGCGAGATGTTCTTGTGATGCAGTAAAAGCATACCTGGATAGATTAAAAAAAAAAAACTTGGATTGGCCTCCCCAGAGTCAGAACCTCAGCAGTATAGGATCATCTTGACACAGAATGGAACAAAAGCCAAGCAACATCCAAAGAGAAAATACATTTTGACTGTCTTTTAAGAGATGTATTCATGAAGTCCACTTAAAGAAACCACAAGAAAGCTTCAGGTTCATGCTGTGTTGAACAGCAGAGGCGATCGTAGCAAATATCAGAAATGTACAAACTCTGTTTTTGCCTTATACCCTGTATTTCCATGTATGTTTGCGGATGTTGCAGTAAATCGCTGCACCTATTCCCCTGGCAAAATATATAAAGAAATTATGGGTGGCTCAAGACCTTTGCACAGAACCAAGTATAGAAGAAACACTGGGGATGAATAATCTTTTTAGTAAATGCTTTCCTCCATATTCACACAGCTACCAAATTCCAGATTCAAACTTGGAAGCTGCACACTACAGCCCCACTGGTACAGTTGGGGGTTAAATGCCTCACCCAAGGGCGTCTCAGAGATATAATGAGGGTCAGGCTCTTTCACTTTCTCCCACTGTGCAAGGCCGGATGCACGCGCCAATGCATCAACATACTGGCTATGCTATAGAGTAATTGCTGCATCTTTCGTTCTGACAGCATCTTAGTCAGGCAGAGGTGCACACTCAGAATTTCATCAGCTAACAGGAGAAGGAGGAACTATTGCACAGACTGCTGCACTCTAGCAAAAGAGGTCCTTTTGACCCTAATTCTGTCTAATTATGTCACTATTGCCGTTTCTCTGACTTTTAACAACAGCACTGTTAGGAATAGAAATTCTCTTTAGCTTTCAGACTGTTGTTTCTGTAGCTTTAAGAGCCTTGCTTCTCAGCTCTTGGTTCCACAGATTGGTGCAGATGGACACCAAACCCTAAACATGCCAACTCAACACAAACTTTTCTATTTATGGCTGTCAAAGCAAGTTTTAATTATTTAATTACTGCTGGCCAAATTTATACCGTCTATAAAATGGTCTGTCTACCTTCTCATAAAATGGACCGTAACCGTCTCAACTTGCAAACTCAAAGTTGTGTGTAAAATAGTCTCTTATAAAAACATCTTTCCAATTAATTTTAATTCCGTTGTTTTCATTCTAATTCTGTTTGTTTTAAACTTCCATTGGTTTTATTCAAACTCTGTTTTTATTCAAACTCTGTTTTCATTCAAACTCCGTTGTTTTCATTCAAATTCCGTCGTTTTCATTTTAAGAAGTAGACTGAAAATGACTCATCCGCTGACCTTTTAACTGTTTCTTTATAGAAACTGTTTCATCTTAACTGTTTCATCATCTTCTTCTAGCTTTTTATGTTTCTACATGTCTGCGCTCACCTCATTCAGCAGACACACACGTTGGTTCAGTCGAAGTGTGAGCGTTTAATACATTTTCTGATCAGTGACAGTAATTATACTCTAGTGTCTTCAGATAACCTCATTTCAACTGCATAGTTCCTTGTTTTGTGACACAAAAGCCATGTCATAAACACCGGGAACCACAGACTCAGGTATACAATTCCAAGAGTTTGATGACATCTTTAGAGTTTAATCGTTACTTGTGGTTTTGCACAGCTTTGAGTAGAAATTTGGTTGTGATCAGCCAAAAGGCAGCTGTATGAACAACAGCATGACTAAGCGGAAGTTACTTCAAAGACTGGGAAATGCCAGCAATTTGAAATATAAGGAAAAGAAGAAGAACATTTGAGCATTGCTGTTATTTTTAGATTGCTCCCTAGAGGTGTATTCTGGTCACCTACATGTGTATGTCTGTGATCACTGTGAGCTCAAATTTGAACACAATTTCTGTGTTAAACTGACCCAGATTTCACTGGTGACAAGTGCTTGGTTTCCAGTTAGGATTTAAAAATGAAAGGGCAGAATTCAGTGGAAAAGTCTGTAGCATCCAAACTCAGAAGAAGCACACTGATCTTCAGTGTCAACAAGACTTTGTGCACCATGAGTTCATTTCGAGGGTCAAGTTTAGAATCAGTTCAACTTTAACATCCTAAGGCAACTGAGGATGAACATGACATGAACTGTGGTGCGTGTCTTGTTGTTGTGCGCCTACACACAGTGTACTGAAAAGCCTCCACTGTGTCAAAATGGCAACTCTCAAACTTGAGTTGGAGGAAATCCAGCGTACATTACAGATGCACATGTGCAGGTGGTCACAAGTGGCAGTGGTAATGGAAGAAGTGCCTGCCTCGAAGATGAGTCCAGTCTGTTTTACATCTGCACCCTGATGATCATACCTTGTAATAATGAAAGAAAGTCTCCCCTTATACTATATACTATATAAGGATGCTTATCTTTTACAACTTTGTATCAAAGGCATATTCCACTGACGTGCACATGCATTGATTGTAGTAAGTGTTTTCTTGATCCCTTGCCATTGCTATAAATGAAATTTGAAAGCTTGCACACCTGAAAAAGATTGCTGTATAGATTCTATTATTAAAAAAAGAATTATGTTTTTAACTGGTTTCAAGTGAACTGTTTTGAGACCGGAAGGTGTTATTTTGAAGATACAATTATAATTCCTTAACAACATTCACACCTTAAACACACAAAGACACACATTCAACCTCATAGTGGGAGGTGTGTCATGTAAGGCCTGAGGCGAAGTGCCACAGCCGTTTACATAACAAAGTGTGCATTCCTGCTATTTGTGTGTGTTGGCACGCGCACTGTCGGGTACTGTTGTACGCGTGTGTATGTGTTTGAGACCGAGACCTGTGTGCCTGTGTATGTGCTGTGTGCTCCGTGTCTCTTTTCCCAAGAGCCATCCTTAGTGAGGTTGAGCTGGCTGATTTATGGGCCTACTGGAGGGGCATGTCACAACTTCCTTAACCTGAAAAGCCAGCCCCACCCCCCCATAAGCTTCTCCGCACTGGCTGCTGGCAGGGAATCATTGCACCTCCTGTAGTTATGTGAAGATGTGCACAGACACACTGTCTTTGTTTCCTGCGTGTGTTTCTAGAATGCCTTGAATGTTTGTCATGTCTACACGCGTCAGCCTTTGCATGTGCTATTTCTGTTCGAGAGTAGGAGTCTGTGGTACATGTGTGTGTATAACCCCAATAGAAGACTATCCCCCCTTATTACTTGTGATATTAATGCTTATTGTGGCATGCAACTAATTTGAATGTTTATGACAAAAACAAGTTTTTCTTTCTAGTATTTCACACCTTCCCCTACAAGCATACACACACATCTCCTCAGCTATCAGCGTGGCCAGGCTACAGGAAATAGCCTATGACCTAATCATAGGAGGAGTTATTTGGGAAAAGAAAAGCCTGAATAAACCCTTGCAATTTTTTTTTTTTAATATCTCCTCCACTTGACTCCATCATGCATTATTGTAGCTGTTGAGACTTGTTCCACTGACAAGTACAAGGGGCTGGACTAGTACTGCAGGGCAGCCTGCGTCAAGCTATTTCTCAATGAACACGCACACGCGCACACACACACACACACACACACACACTCATCCTCATGCTTCCCAGTCAGCTAGCCAGGCAGACGACCATGTGAGAGATTTCCCACAGTACAGAAGAGGCCTGTTGTGCAAACATCTTGCACGATTGAGCTCTCCTGAGCAAACAAACTCCAGCGCGGCCCACTTGCCAGTCCTCAAACCGTAGCTACACCACACCAAAAATGTGTTTGTATTTGGAGGTATCGTACAAAAATAACCCAGTGTGAAATATTTTATGCTAGTGGTGAATTTATTACACACAGTGTCAAAGTTGTAACCTCAATTTGTCCTCATCCCATCTTTTAGGTCATGCTCTGTCATTTCACGGCATGGGAGTTGTGCAAGAGGGCCAAAATGCCCACAGGGAAAAAAGAAAAAAACCTTGATGTTTTTCCATAATGGTTGACTCAGAGTAGATGGGTGTTCATTCCTTCTCTTACTCTCTCTCTTTTGTGACTGAAACACATGCCGGGAAAAAGCTCCTAGATTTGGCACCTCATGCACCGCACTCAAAATGCTGTGGAGACCATCCATTGCCAAGGATGATTCATTAGCCATGGAGTTAGTTATTTCAGTTACTCATGATAGTGTGGTGTTAAGCCTCCGTTGCCTCTACAATATAGGTGCCAGGAATATTACCAGTTTAGAACTAGTTTGAGTGGATGAGAGAACATGTTTAGATGTGTCATTGTTGGAGATGGAGAAAGTGAAAGGAAAGAGTTGAAATAAAAGCAAAAGGCAGGAGAAACTAAATCAAAAGAGAGCAACTGTCCATGACAGAAAGTAAAGGGAGTGACAAGAGAAGGAGACCTAGAGGCAAAGACGGTGGGAACAAATTCGTGTTACAGCACCTGTGGGTTACTTTGTGGAGTCTTTTTTTAAGGGAAAAGAATGGAAGCATAGTGTGCCAAAAGGTTTCCACCTCCCCCACACTCGGTCATGGCAGTCTAAACTCACCTCAGGCAATGGCAGGTACATGTGGCTGCACATTTCTTGGCCTGTAACACGGCTTTTATTGCCTCAAGCTGTAACTCGAGGGATATCCGGAGCCTGTACTGACAGTGGCACTTTTGTAAAGTGATATGTTTTTTAACATTTCTGGAAGTCCGTGCAATCATTATATGAATTTAGATTCCCAGGAGTGTTTTGTTAGTTTAGCATAAAATGATTCAGCAATTATCCTCTCCAGTTTGGTTTTCTGTTCCTTCACATCAGTCTCGGAGTATTTGAAGAATTACTTAAGAATTACCTCAGCAAAACATTTATGCATTACCCCAGCTGATTATAGGCAGCTATAAATAAGTGCTGACTGCAAGGCCAGTAGCTGTGAACTGGATAGGAAAGTGAATAATTAACACCCTCCTCCTTCTCTTGCACCTTACAAACTACTATTTAAGGGCATTTGGGCCATGTAATTAACTCAAAGCTGCTCTTTTTTTCCCTCTCTCTATTTTTGTACCAGTTTTAAAAAAAAAAAAAAAAAAAAAAAAAAAAAAAAGTTAAAACATGAAGATTTCCTAACAAATGAGAGAAATATCTACAACCAGTTTTTGTACTGTGTACTGACTGGAACATTATGATGTGCTGCTAATTTGGGGTAAGAAGTGTAGGTGGATTTCACAACAATGACTAGCAGAAGAACATTCATAGTGAAAAGAAAAATCAAAAGTGAAAGTGCATTACTTTACATTCTCAGGGGAAAACTGTTATAATGAAGCTGTGGAGCCAACAGCACGAGATGTGGGGAAACGTTTCCATGCCAGCCTCTGCTTTAAGCAGGAGACGTTATGTGAGGTCACCAGAGTTCACTGCTTGCACCTCACTAACAAACTTTATCCAGGAGTCTGTATTAATAAAAATAACATCAGTGGCATCACTCTTTTTAAGTGGTAGTGCAGAAAGATACAGCATGTGTATATGTTTATACTAATATAATCTAATATAATATAATGAGTTTCTATTAAGTTACTTGACCTTCCCCTTCTTCAGTCTGGGACTTGGACACTTTTTAGACATGATTTATTGCAGTGTGTCAAATTAATGTTAGATCGGCAGGACAGGTAATGTTTCCTATTTAGCTCCCACGTTAGCCAATAGCCACTACCATACTGATAACTTAACAGATGGCTTACATTAGTTGTGTGCGCTGCCCGTGTTAGCATTGAAAATGATACAGTTCTTAGACGTTGCTGAAACAGCAGCTTGGCTGACCTCTCGACTGACCTCTCATAACATGTTGTTCGGTGTTGTGCGTATCAACTACTTTTCATGTGTTCGACTGTTAGTGAGGGGAGGGGCTGCGTGCCTGCCTGTTTCCAACCAGGTTCCATAGTTACAGTAACCTTATTTTCAAGGTTTTCTACTCACCACAGAGTCTCTACTTATCCCACTGAGGCTGACTATAATGTATGAGTGTTTATTTAATAGATAACAGCGAAACGGTCCTCTTTTACACTCTGCTCTCTGACTGGTCATTAAGTCTGCACCCCATTCACTGCTGCTTGCCAGATGTTGTCAGAAGCGAGCTACCCATTTATGTCACGTCTTCATGATCCCATGAGAAGTGACTGACAGTTATTACACATTGATCTGACAGGGTGGTACCAAGTGATGCAAAACCAGTCCTTCACAGTCCCAGAGCTGGTGTCAGGTGGTCCTTTTTTGGCTTGGTGCTATTGTTGGGCCCATATTATTTTAACTTTTAAAAATGGTCTTGTCAACAAAATGCGCTGTGTAATAAGAGCAGAGCTGGGTCTTATTTCTAGAAATACTGAACTGTAAAGTGATCCTGCTGAAGAAAGAAACAACATTTAGAGAAGAACTGCAGTTTTATCTAGCTGTTATGTTCAGTGTGGAATGGATCGGTTTGATGGGTTTCAATATGGTATGCTGGTGTTTTGGGACATAAATTTCCTTTTTCATTATTTCATGAGAACATGAACTACAAATTAATAAAATGTGGAGATTTTCTTTGGTTACTTCTAAGATTTCATTGGTTCTTTGATTCATTTATGAAGCCTTATCCTCACATAAGGAAGATAAATGTCAAGTTCTGCTCAATAATTAGCTTAAACAAAGACACCCGCTTTATAAATAGTCTGACTTCCTCCTCTTCCTTGATTCCCTGTGGCTATAATCTCTGGTTTGTTAGAGGAAGTAAAGGCTAAGTTATTTCAAAGAAACACGTGGAAATTGTGCTGTTATTTGAACTGTTGTTCAAATAAAAGGGACGTAACTTTTATCTGATGCTCAGCGGCCAGAATGTGAAAAATGAGCCTCTATTGAACTGTGCGCGGTGCTGAACAACAACACATGCTCAGCAAAATATTTCCTCCCTATACTGGTGTTTTTAAAACAGTTTTTGTGTGCTTCCTTGACTTTGACAGTGACATACAGTCCAGCAGGTTATGGCTATGTGGTTTTGTGTATGTGTAAGTGTGTCTCTGGCCTGCTGGATAATGGCCAGCAGCCTCCGTGGTGTGGACGGTCATTTGGCAGAGCTGAGGAACGGAAGGTGTAGGAGGTGGGAGGAGAAGGGAAGAACAGGAAGACTGACGACTTATTGATGAAATGAGAAATCTCTAGCTCAGCCTGATAACCTCCCTCCCTCTCACTTAGTGATGAATGGCATCCAGCACTGGAGCTCAAGCAGCTCACACATGGCTTTGTGCACGTCGGTGCTGCATTTGTCGATATATATATTCTGCATTTCCATTAGATATTCACACACGCGGTGATGAGAGAACAGCATTTCAATTAGCCGTTGGTGTTTCGCTCGGTAAATACAAAAGCAAAAATATCTGACGACATGAACTTTCTTTCTTATTCTTTTAAATTTGATAGATTAAATGATTCAGCGGTTCACTGAAAAAGCAGCAGTAGGTTAGTCAATATTGAAAATAACTGAGTTACTCCAACGTCACTCATCCATAAATCACATGATGTTGTTTGGCTTTTGATGAAAACATGATGAAATCGCTACTTATGTAAGAGCCGATTCCTAGAGCCAAGCAGGTTTTTGAAATGGAAAGTGAGGAGGTAACGTGACTTTCACATTACAGTTCTGGTATGAAAACCACTATATAGACGCCCTTATCATGCTTTCTGTGATGATGTCACTTGAGCGTAATTTGGTCCGTCGAGGAAATATTTATATATAACTGCAGTTATTGTTATTATTGTGTTTTATGGTCACACACTACAACTGGTATGGCAATGAATGATTTTTAACAAGCTTGCAGATGGACATAGACAGACACAAAGGCACCAAAATTAGCAGCACGTCTGCAAGGAAGCAATGGGTACTGGCAAGAGAGTTCTCTCAGGCCTCTGATATCCCACTGAGTCGGTCTGTGCCAAGCCAAGGATGGCAGACCCACTATCCAGACCCACTATCCATCCGTCACAGCTGAGTGGATTGGGAGGGGGGTAAGGAGTAGAGATGAGGGACTGGGCAACTGCTATGGCGCAGGTTGGAGGTGCTGAAGTCATTCATTTTAAAGGTAAGATTAATGACACCATTAATCCATGTCTGGGCCACTGCAGAGGAGGACAGGGCAGAATTCATACCCGCTGCTGGCTACCTGGGGCCTGCGGCACACATGCATGAGCTCTGCTAATGCACACGTGCATGCACAGAGGCTGCTCTCGTGCGCTCCTTAACACTTTTCACTGAGTCATTTTATATGTCAAGTAGCCATTTGCCCTGAAGTGGTGAAGGAACTTCAGGCTGTAGTTTGTGTCCTTGTTGGAGGCAGTTACTTTATGGGAGTTATTGGTCTGATTTTTATTGGCTGGCTGTTGAGAGAACAAGCGAGAGCATGACAGACTCACTGAATTACTAATAGACAAACTGATAGCACCAATCTCACCTCAGACGTGTGTGTGTGCGTGCGTGTGTGCGTGCGTGTGTGGTGTTTTTTTTTTTTTTGTTTTTTTGTTTTCTCTGCGGAATCGACGGTTGAGCTAGAGTGGAAATCGGGCCTGTTGACACTCTGGTGTGACAGAGAGCATTTAGGTGTGAGTATGTGCGAGTGGGCGGCTAGCACTCTGCAGCTGTTGAAGGACACGAAAAGAACAGATGGGGAACCAACAAAAAAAAAAACTGGAAAGACTGGAACACTCGGCACTCACAGGGATGCAAACGTACAATATACTTAAGCCAGTACAAAACATTTAAAGGCATAGAAGGCTCTGCTTCTTTTTTCTTTTTTGTATGACAGAAAGATTCAAAATGTGCCTCATTAGTTTATTAGTTTCAGTGGCATGAATTTTGAGGCGATAGTGTGTGAATGTTCATAAATCTCATAAAGTAGAAAGCCAGTGTCAGAGGCAGTGTTACAGTTTGTGTTTGTCACTTTTGTAACTGTACAGTTCAAGCCGTGCTCACGTGCAGTTTAAGCTCACGTCCACATTCACCTGACTTTAGGTGAATGTGTTTTAAGGGCAGCGAAAGAATGAAACAGAGGAAGGAGATGCTCTGCAGTGCATACAAAAGAACAGCTTTATAGTGTCTGAAATTTCATTCAAGCTCCAGTTCTGATGTCTCACATCAGATATTTCACCAAACCACCCAGAATGTCTCAGGCTCATTTCATTAGAGACTTAGAAAAATGAGAAATATTGCGATTACATTTTTCTGGCACTTTAAATTTCTTATATACAGTGTTACGACTCACTGTTGTTTCTGGGTGCTTCTGGGTGAAACGGGTTATTTTTATATCTGATTGCTCGCGCTTGTCTGTGTGAGCAGTGCATTCCGAAGACACTTGGCCGGTAACTGCTGTTTCATTGTGATTAATGCAGGTGGAGAGGCCCGTTGATAAAAAGGTTTGGATTCAGAGGGTTTGAAGTGCCAGCATACTTCTTCTCTCCTTTTCTTTCCGCCTTCTTTGTCTTGTTTTTTGCTCTAGTATTCACCTCGTGGTTTTTCAGGTTCTTGCTATCATCTAGCCAGGAGGCAGAAGTCTGGGACATTCCTGTTGTCCCTGTGATAGACAATGGATTAAGCTCCTTTATAATAAGCCTTGTTGTCTTGTAAAATAACCCAGCTTTTTTTTTCCTTCCCTGGAAGCCAATTTACTGGTGACATTTATTCAGGAATGACCTTCTCCGGATTTGTCTTCCACAGACACACGCCGTTATCTCCCCTAGCAGAGTAATCCAGCTATTATTGTAGCTTGATTTAAACATTTACCCTTTCCTTTTTTTTAGTTTTTGTCTTCACGTCTTTGTGCTGAACAATGAATACGTGTGTACTATTTCTATTAATGCTGTATCACCTAACAGTCATTTTGGCTCCAGCGCATCTGTTCTGCTTTGCTCCGTTCGGCTCACGAGCACGTGATGTCAGAGTCCCTCTTCTTTATAGAAGATGCCATCCTAAACTTGAGGTGACTAATTAAAATAGGGAACCAGCACTATAAAGACACAAGGGAGATTATAACCTTATCAGAGCATGTCAAGTGTGTGTTCTAAGATTCGAGATCCAATTAGCCAGATGGATGGTTACAGCATAACACGCTCTCCTGTGCATACATTCCCATCTGCATGTTTTAAGCCTGGTGCTGGGGAAAAAAATCATTTTAGGTCTTTAAAACTGCAAGTTTTTGTAGCAAACATTTAAATCAGAATGAGAATACTTTAATAAACCCTAAGGAAATTATGTGGGTTACTGTTGCTCCAAGACAGTAACAGTAACAGACTAAACTAATTAAAAAATACAATATATTACAAAGTTTACGAATTTAAGAAATGGCACTAATATATACAAATCACTCAATTCTAAATATCAAGAATATTTCAGTAGTGAAATATATAACATTGACATTTAACTCTAACCTGTGAACTTTGCACACGCTCTACAGTAAAATAATAAATGACAGAGTGTAACTATTGCAGTGTTTACAGTGTGTTAGATGGAGGAGTTGTACAGGGAGATGGCCACGAGCAGGAACGATTTCCTGTGTCGTTCAGTGGTGCTTTTTGGTAATCTCAGTCTGTCACTGAACATGCTCCTTTGACTAGCCAGCACGTCATGGAGTGGGTGGGAGCTATTTTCCAGCATTGTCCTTATCTTGGACAACATCCGCCTCTCAGACACCACCCTAAGGGAGTCCAGCTCCATCCCCACAACATTACTGGCCTTGCGGATCAGTTTATTGAGTCTGTTGGCATCTGCGACCCTCAACCTGCTGCCCCAGCATGCAACAGCATAGAGGATGGCACTGGCCACAACAGACTCGTAAAAAATCCTCAGTATTGTCTGACAGATGCTGAAAGACCTCAGAAAATAGAGACGACTCTGGCCCTTCCTGTAGAGTCCAGTGGTGTTTTTAACCCAGTCAAGTTTAGTGTCTATGTACACTCAAAGATATTTATAGTCCTCCACATTGACCCCCTGGATTGAAACAGGGGTCAAGGTTTTCCAGAAAAAGAAAAGATACACATTTGCAGCTATAAGACCAACACTAGCATTTAAACGTGGCCTTGGGAGACTATGGCAGCTGTTGTTGTGTCTTAAATCTTTTTTTTTTTTTTTTTTAAAGGTGAAATATTTCACACAGGCAATCTGTGACCTTTTCCCCTCATTACTGATTCCATCAGGAGGATAATTACTCTTTGGAAAGCCTAATATTTGTCATTACGGGACAAAATTCAGAGTTTGGTGTTCTTTCTCTCTAGGTCTGTAGCACACCCTACTCTCTTTGTTCACATCCCATCTTATCAATCACACAGTGCGATCGTGGGTGCAATGAGGTAAGGCGCTGGGTCTGCCCGGGGCCCGGCTGGTGGGTATGGGTTGTAATAGTTTGGTGCAGCCTGTTAATTTGATACGGTGTGTGGCTGAGGAGCCTCATTAAGGGCAGCAGCTCACCGAAGGAAATGCGGCTCTCCATCACCAGCAGGACACCACTGGCAAGAGCAAAATGGGATGGAGGTAAATAGATGGAGGAAAGGAAGAGACATCATTTGGAAAGAGGATGAAAGTGACGGAGAAAAGACTCTAGGTCTGACAGTATTAAAACAGCAAACATAAGTGGAGAAGCAATGGGGACACTGAAGGGGCACTGATATACTCTCATCCATAGACCATAAATACTCCATTCAGAAAGGAGTTGGTTTTTTTGGGTTTTTTTTTAATAAACCTTACACACAGTTTTCCCCAGAATAGTTTACCTGTCATTTAGACTAAAATAAATCTTTGAGATGAAAGTCAGAAAGTATACTCGAGGCTGTCATCCGCTTTTTATTCTCAACGGCATTGTTGGTTTAGAGAGTGAGTGTGGGAGGCTGAGTGTTTGTGACAGTAGAGAAGCAGAAGAAATGGCACAGGATTGCTATCACCAGCCAACCAGAATGGGTATGAAGATGGAGGCTGAGAGAGGGGGAAAAAAATATTGGAGAAACAAATAAGAGGAGAGAAGAGGCAAGGAAGCAGAGAATGAGGTAGTACAGCGAGAGAGGTTCATTTCCATTCAAGCATTGCATTTTGTCGCCTGCTCTGTGCACCAGTGTGGTCTCACTTTTTTTTGTAGCACAGAGGAGATGAGATGCAGCCACGGACAGAGTGAATTATTAATGTAAAAATCTCCTTCTCCACCGAATCCAATAAGTTGCCTATGATTTGGCTGTCAGAAAGATTGGTGGTCTGGATAAGGGAAACTCGTGGATGTCGAGCCTTGAGTTCTCCTCCCCAGGTAATTGACTCGTGCGCTGTATTGACTTTCTGGTGGTGGTGATTAAGGGAGCTAGGGCCAGACTTGAGCACAGACTCGGGAGGGTGGGACCTCACAGCAAGCCTATCCCTTGTGGCCCTTGCCCAGAGCAACAGGGTCATGGTTAACCCACATCTCGGTGATCTGAAAATACTGATGGCTGTATTGATGCGGATGAGTGGATACTTGGAACTGAAGTAGTGTCTTTGCTTTTGCTTCTTCTGCTGTGTTCTTCTCTCACACATCCTTACTTCTTATGTTAGGTTATTCAATCTTCAAAACTAAATAGGAAAGAGGACACATTCCTTCAGTCTGGGTAGTTTCATATTTAGCTTCCTACAAACTATTTTGCAGTGAAATTGATTTCCTTCTAACAACTGCTTCTTTTCACAGTTTTATTCCCATTTTATTAGGTGTATTTATTTGACTGTGGAGGGATAATTTGATTTCTTTTCTATTTTTATGTTTCTAAAACACAGGTTTGCTATTCTTCAAAGCACACAATTTTCCTGTCTTTGTAGCACAGTTTGAATTTATGAGTTGTACTTAGCTTGTGCAACATTTTGATTCAAAACATGTCTTCTCCATTGCATATGTCTTTCTCCTTTTTTTTTCCATAGCTGTCTATCTTTTGTCAGGGAGTATATCAGAAAAAGAAAGCGAGTCAGAGTGGGTTGTGGGTTGTGAAGTTACCTCAGAGATATCCAGCAGGAGCTAGAAGCTGACCGCTGTTCATGTGGGATCACTACAGGGGATAAAGCACTGGCTGGTTGACCTGGAGTCGTCCCTGGTGGACAGTTAGGCTACCTGATTGTACTGGTTCATGCCTTCAGAATACAGAACGACAATTGATTTTTTTTTGGGACTGAAAAACAGGAACTGAAGCTACACATTGTAAGTTCTTTTTTTTCTTTCATTTTGTTAAATGGAGGAAAAACTAAAGGTATAGTTGTCCATATTCATCCCTTTCTTTTCTGAGTTACGGCAGCCTGTGGTGCTTTTTACAGAAGAGCATTTGCATTTCAAATGACCATTGTCCAAATCTCTAAACAATCAAAGTTCAGTATAATCATGACATCATTAATACCAAGCTGACAGTTATCCTCTCAGATTACGGCATCTTTTAACCTGTGTTTATTTTCTCTCTGTATGATTAGTGCCACTTCATATTTCAGAGTCAGTGCCCTGTTGGGGATAACACAACCTCACAGTCTCTGGTTTGGTCTTAAAACAACATCAGTCTAACTTCCAGCATATATGTGTCCTTGTTTAACCAGCCAGATGTGTCATCTGTGATCTGACTCATCCTCTGAAGAAGCCTGGCCCGTCTTCACTTTACTGTTGGCTAGCCAGTGAGCAAGCATGGCTGAACGCACACACACACGGACCTTCCTTTTAACCTTCATGGCGTCACTTGCTCTTGAGTTACTGCCACTCGCTGTTAGTAAATTGGATCTGCACTGGCAAACATGGCACATGCCTTAGTCTATTATAAATCACTGCTTTTGTTTACATCCTAAGAATCAGAACATGTTATAGTCCGTCATGTTGGAAGACTACTCAGAGGTGTGGCAGTTGTGATGTTTTACATTGACCTGATAGGATGTGAATTTAAGTCTTGTCTAAATACTACTGCATTGTATTGTCAGGAGACAGATTTTGATGATGTACCTTTGAGCACTGGTATATCTTCAGTCTACATAACCTTCCCTGTATTGTAACCTAAAATGGACATTATTAAAAATTATATATAGTTGATATAATAGAGGTAGTTGACGCCCCCATATTCTTTACCTATGAATAAAACAGGAGCATATTGGAACTTTTTACAACAGAGCCACAGACACACCAAATATTATACACAGAATCCTACATCATGTCTTGAAATAATGTCAAAGCATATTTGTATTAAGCAGTATCAGCCTGCGTTATATTTGGGCTTGTGCGTGGCTCGGACACTGTTCATGATGACAAGCACCTAAAGCGTTGGGCTTGAAGGAGTAAAAGTGAAGAGAGTGGCAATAAATATCCCAAAAAACACAACTAGTGACATTTCCGATTTTCAGGCCTCGCTGACAGCAGGAAATCCTCCATCCTGTTAAGAGTGGCTTTATGGTGCGCCTTTCACTGCTCGAGCAGTCGCCAATCACCCAGAGCCAAAGAGACACATCCAGTGCAGCAACGTGTGTGTTAAAATGGTCCTCAGGTGCACAAGAATCAATTTGCACTGTGCCCACGTCAGTTGGTTTTTTGATGTGGTGTTTTTATTTGGGGTATTTATTTTTCCAGTAATACTTACAGACATGATGCTTGATAATGCAACCATTTCACCCTTTTCATATGTGCAAGCACATCAGTGTTGTGTGCTGAGTGCTCCTGAATGTGAGTGAAGAAAACCTCTTCACAGTGCTGTTTTCTGCAGGCAGTAATTTCATTATCAGACCTCAGAGCTCATTAAACCCAAGCAGATGTGGCAGACAGAGATGTGTTGCTTACTCAAGGCAGCAGGTGAATTACAGAGACCAGTCTAAGTAGCATGTGCTGTATGTCTGTGTCTCAATACAGTCTAGATAAGATTAAATGTTAATTATAATATGTTTAATAGTTTAAATACATTTTTAAAAGTTTAATAAGTCAAGCCTATGTTAGGAAAAATGATAGTAAACATTGAATTATTCTTTCTTTATTTAATTAATTGTAACAGCTTTACATTTATTATTTACAATGTCTTATTTTTATGAAAACACCATCATTAATCATATTTAAATCACAAGTCTTGCAAAAAAATGTTTATTAACACATCACATTTGCATCTTATGATATCACATAAGCAGCGTGAAATTTCTTTCTGATGAAAAATGGATTCTGCCATGAAGTTCATTTGAAAGTGAGATTAAAGAGTAATTACAACTTGACATCCAGTGATTATTGCCTCGTGAATATAATCAATATATTTGTTTACTCAGGACAATTCCAGTGCCTGTTTTGCTTCTTGCTCTGATTGAGTGGGGTGATTGGGACCATGTTATTATTCATGATGATGCCAGAGTATCTCAGTAGGCTGAGCATATGTGCTTTCTTTTGCACTTTTTCATTAAGATAAATGACTGAGATTAGTTAGAAAGGTGTTAGGCTTTCCTTTAGAGTTTCCAAAGGTGGGAAGTTTGAAATTTTTTTGCACTCCACCAGAGTGGATCCATTGCCAGTAAAGTGAAACATTTAAGACCTGCCACTCTCAGAAATTCAGAAGTAAATGATTAACCGATTCCACTCAGTTGTTCCATTATTTCCTCGTCTGTTCATATGCGCTCGTCGTTGCACTCACTGAAAAACAAAGCAAAGGTACTTGAAAGTTGTACTTTCAACCCCTCCATCTCAGGGTTAACCCTCCACTGCCCTGCATTAGTCCACAGATGTCTGGCTACAGTGCCTCACCGTGCTCCTCTCTGCTCCCGCTCAGTGCTCCGTCAGCAGGCCCACGTGTCACTGTCAGTGGGTCACTAGCAGGGCATCCAGGCTTGGACTCCAAGCCCATCAACACCTCCCTGGGGTCCCCGAGGCCACCCGCAAACTATCCGTGCCAGGTCAAGCCAGGCCAGTCGTGGGGTCGAATGGAGGTGGACTATGTCCTGAGGAGAAAGCCGAAGAAGGAGCAGAAGCTCTGCCCTGCTTAGAGCATATGGTCTTCCCAGCTATCCTGGAGCCTGTTGGTCACCTCTGAATGGAACCCCTCACAAAAGCAGGCTTTGTCAGTGTGTGCGCCGTAGTGAGGCTGTGCCTGTCCTTCTTTTTGGCAGAGACCTGCTGCTCGGTGGGCACTGGGACACGAGAATGAGCAAAGAACAGCTGGCCCATTCAGAGCAGACTGCTGCCCCACAGGAAACCCTCTCCATATCCTCTCTGCCTAGCTCATCAGCACCCACAAACACACAGAGGAGACTTGGCTCTATTTCTTTCCCTTCTCACTCCATTCTTTTTGCTGCCTTTGTGTCCCCTGGCTGGCTTCTCAGTTTGGATTTAGCAAATAGAATAAACAGGACAGATAAAGCAGACTGAAGTGAACAACTTCAGTCAAAACGATTCTCCACACCAAAGGCTGGTGGTGCATAGTAATTTTAAGTTAACTGCAAGTATCAAAGAACATTATGCGTGCGATTTCTGCCTATGGACATGGTGTTGGTGCTGGTCAGAGAACGGTGAGACGCGCTCGACAAGAGAATGAAGTTGTGTACAATGGTTTTTGTATGTGATGTCGTTAATTAGACAGTGTGTTAGCTTAGATTCTTTTTCCAAAGTGCGAAGGAATGAAGCAGTCTAATATGATTACATTGATTTAACTAGAAAAGAGAGTGACAATGAACTCATTCTCATGTTGTTCCTGGAAACACATTTAGCTAAGTCAGTCTGACTTCGAGCCAACACATCCCCTGTGGTTGTTTTGTGAACATGCTCATGAAATGAAAGATATTCATATGTGCATATGGTCATTGCTCTTATTTAATTTTTTTTCCATCTTTGACCCACTACGAGGGTATGCAAATACCCTGAGCACCCTGAAAGCTTTCCCCGCTTTGCTGGTACATTGATGTACTTTACATTACCAATGAATTCTGTGGAAAGGACAGCTCCTCAGGGATCAGATGGAGAGACCCTTACCCTCTTCAGTCTCTGCTCAGTAACCAGTACTCCCTCTGTGTTAAGAGGTAGGATTCAGTACAACAAAACACTTAAGCAATAAAGCCTCTATACTTGGATTGCACCAGGTGGGTAATTTCCTGACCATACAAAAGCAGTGTTGAGTCTCCAGGACCATCACAATAATAACAGGCTTTTCTTATCCTGTATAACATTTTTACCCAGTAACCCCAGATGATTGTAACACCAAAGCCACTTAAGGGAACATTACCTAACATTTTTTTTCTTTTCTTGTAAAAGCCAGTTAAGATTTGATTTTTGAGATACTCGCTATTTTTAAGAAAACGACTTAAATGAAATATTTTTAGTTTAATGTGTGTGACAGTAGTAAAAAAACTGAAATGATGGCATTGCAAAAGTATTTTTTAGTAACCTGTGGCCTTCAGCATGCTGGTGAACAATTTGAAGCCTCACATGCAGCAGACAGGATTATCAGTGCTAGGTAGTCCTGGGCCATGGTTGGCAAATAGAAAATTGGACTTTTAGGAAGCAGGAACAAATTTCTACCTTGAAGAAGAAATTGAGAGATTTTTGTCTCTTGATTAGAAATCTTCCCGGGTGAGATTGACACTTAAGTAGTAACAGGAAGTCGTGTGAAAATGGAATTGGAGGTGGAAGTTATCAGTTTTCCAGTGGCTGAAATTCTCATTTGTAGTCATGATTTGTGTGAAGTGACCAAAAGAGTGAGAGAGCCACTTTTTTAGTTGTACAAGTGGCGTCATCCTCAGCATAGGGCAAGGAACCCAAGCTCCTATTATATGTGAACTTAAGACAGTGTTTAGCAAATCTGTTCGCCAAACATTTCTCAGTGGGATAATGTTTGTAACAGTGTGTATGCATAAACAGCTTTAGGCATAAGTTGATTTGATTGAGAAATGGATTTTAAAAAAATTGATTACTTTACAGTACTCCAAGGGCCAGATTTACTAATGGTCTGCATTAGCAAAAAAACAAACAAACAACCTCTTTAAACCCTTTTTAAAAAGCTACTCCCGGTGTTTACTAAAGGGGCACAGGGTCACTTTGGTGACTGAAAATGTTGGATACAGGTATTTTGCAAAGAGCCTTGCCATATGTGCTTGTAGAAGTTTTTCTTAGGGACAGACTTTGGGAGGGGACTATTCAACTGAATCATGCAAGCATGATTTGCTAAGGTTTGCAGCAGGCAATTTACTGCAACTTTTTTTTTTAAATTTTATACAATATAATAAAAAGCATGCCTTATTTTATGCCTGGTGTTTTTGTGGCAGTTGACACTAGGAGGGTTATGTGGACTGGGGGGGGAGTGAATTTATCGGAAGAAGTGGGTAGATGTCAAAGGTGGATTGCTCAATGCTGTGAGCCTAGTCCTTAAGCTTTTGCCGTGTCCTTTTACTCTACATTGAGTCCTCACTCTGCATGTTTAAACCTGATTCCAACATATTTCATCATCAGGAGTAGTGGGATTTTGATGAAATGGAGCATAACTTAACTGAACCGAAGTGAGAATCCGAGGGAGCTGGAGAATCCCAGTACGAGACTCATACATGGGTGCATGTTGTTGTACAGGTAGTGTTCCTAGTATCTGTTAGAAACCAAATTGATGTTTGCCAGTAATAAATAATAAACATAAATGCTTCATGTTCTTCTTCTGCATAGCCTACAGGTCAAGTTAGTTTCTATAATTGAATATTTTGTAATAAACAGTCAACCTATTGGTACACATTTCTCCAGAAAACCACAGTCTCAACCAGCAAGATAATAAGCACTCCTCAGCAATTTCTAACCGAAGCATTTGTCTCAATATCAAAACGATATGGATTCTTCTTCAGCTGCTTCTCATTGATTTGAATTGGCATACTGTTTCTGAAGAGAAATGGATTCGTATACCTGTGTTTACGCTGTATTATTTTGGTTAGATTGCTCAGTCCCTCGTCCTCTTTGCTAATTTTGATGCACTAATTTGTGGCGCTCTTTGGAGAATATTGGTCATTAATGAAATGAACTTGCTGTGTCTATGCAGTTCTGACCTCACATTCTGGCCCTGAGTGTTTTACGTTAATGTTTTGTATGTTGAAATGCAATAGAGCATGTATTTGGTTTCTCATTTACTTGCCCCATGCGCATAAATATACCCAGGTTAAAATATCGAAGGCTTTATCCCCATTACTTGCAGATGCATTGAATTTTCTGAGGCCTCTTCCTTGGATGCTCTTCTCATATATAACTGGAAGTCCTGAGGGATTGTTTGCTATGAATACTGGATTTATGTATGCAGGTAGTGATTATTCAAACTACTGCAAGCAAACAGTGAAGTGAGTCTGTGTATGAGTTTCCATATATGTGTAAACATAGGGATTAGAGTGCCAGATGGCTTTATGAAGAGTGACATATTTATGTCTGTAAAAGACTTGTCATTTCTACTTACATTAGGTAAAAGCTATGTCATCGCAGCTGGATTATAGATAAACCGTCACTAAACTCATTTGGATTTTGTACATCTATGAAGCCCATTCTTCATAGTGGACGTTTTTCTCTGTAGGACTTGTTCGCATGCTGTGGTTTCATCTTGAGTAATTAGACTCTTTGGGCTTTCTTAGAGCTGTGAAGTGCCATGCAGAAAATCCCAGCATGAGCAGCCCAGTCTTTCTTAGACAAGTGTGACCTAGTATTTCCTGCAGCGGCTGTGCACACTGAGGATGCAGAGAGGGGCTGCTAGGGTTTTGGAAGGAGAGGAGGGGGTTTATGTACAGCAACCGCAGCATTTTTTGCAAAACCTTGTGGCTTTTCCATTTCTCATTCCAGCTTGCCTCCTGCTCCCTGGGGAGTTTTGTTATCACCCGCTACATATATCAAAGTTCCTTTGCAGTTCCAGCCGGGCCCCCTTTATTTTCCAAGTCTTCCAGCTTGGTAGCCCGTTCAATGGAAACTTCAGAATTTCTAATGGAACAGTTGGGGACCTGGTGAGAGACAGGGGCCCCTGATTTCAGGTGGGCAGACACAGTGTTTACCTGCTGCCTGGTCCGATTATGACAGCTGCGCGGAGGCGTGTGGCAACACAGTCGCTTCATCTGCGAAGAAAGTGTGCGAATGAAGACGGAAGCACCCTGCCGCCCACCCACCCACGCTCTCCATATCCTGACAAAGGAAAGCCATTCACCGGGTCAGACGGTGCCAGACACTTGCAAGGATCACTCGTCCCGCGCTCTTTTCGTACCTCTTTGTCTCTTTTCACTCTGTGTTTCTTTCTCTCCCCCTCTGCCACTTAACCTCAGTGTTTGGAGGAAGATTGCATAAGCGCTGGACTGCTTTAACTCCGGGCAAAGCGAAGGAGTTTAATTGAAAAGGAGATCCGGAATGAAAACTCCCATTCCTTTTCAGGCCTCTGTTCTGTGAAAGCACGGAAATGTACCAGGGGAAAGAAGACGAAATGTACAGGAGAGACAATGAAAGAAATAGGTCATGTTCTTAAAACAAAATGAAAGGGAGGCAGTCTGACATCCCGCCGTCTCTGCACTACCTATAATGATCTTGGGTTCCTTATTTTTTTTTATTTTATTTTTTTAACTTAGCCGAGTCTAACAAACTGTATCACATGCAACATACTTTTCTGTCCTAAGAAAAGGTATGCAGTTCCTGCAATAAAGCAAAACAAAACAGTCTCTAGTGTGCAGCATAATACAAAAGAGCTACTGAACCATCATTTTCTGTAATATAATAATATTACAGTAAACCTTTTGGGATGTAGGCTAAGAATTCTTTGTTTGCGTATTGTGTTTATGTACCCCTTTTTTTTTTAAAGTGATGGATGGGTATGTGCTGGTGAATATGAGTTTTATATGCAAGCCTGTCTGTCTTTGCACAAGACGGATGGAACATAATGTGGTGCTGTTGTGTAATGTTTGAATTTGCTGTAAAGCTTTCTTTTCTTTTAGCTTTGGCTTTTTCCCTTTTTACTCATTTTGATTGACTTTAATCCCTGAATAAGGTTGCAGCTTTTGTTCAGTGACCATGTTTGTCCTGCAGTTCAACGCTGTCAGTACAAGGCAAGGCGTACTCTATGTATATTTAAATGTGTAACAAGGTCATGCTGACAGAGAGCATGTTTGCTTTTTTCCCAAAATAAATAAAGCATCTGGTTCCCCGCCATCTCTCATCTGAGAATGCCACTCCTGTTTGTCGGAGGATTCTTGTGCTCACACTCCCGATTGTTGAGCCTCACTGCTTTGACACCTTTTCTTCATACTGATGATGTTTACTAATGGGACTAGGTGTCCACTGACAAAGTTAGGACTGAGTCAGCTGATGTTTATCAGTGTTTCCTACAAAGAGAAGTATTGCCAAGGCTGCAGATATACCAAGTCTTGTAGAAATACCCAAGAGGCCTGAGTAAGTCTAAAAAGATAAGTGTGCACTCCTGCCCACACAGGCTTTTCAATCTTGAAACGACACTATGCAAACACAAGATCCCGTTGGCTGATAATTTATTCAACAGAACTGAAGGCCTTACAAGGTTAAGAGCCACAGAGTCAAAAAGGCTCTTCTGCCTATTAATTGGCTTTGATCATTAGATGATGCATTATTAAAATGTCCTAAATAGCTGAGGCGGATCCAGGAAAGTGTTGAATCAGAGAGATGAGGTTGCAAAGAGCAGGATCTGAATGCTTGCCATGCTGAAATTTTGCCACTGCCTTAGGTTAATGGTGAGAATGTCTAAGATATAAAACGATGAGATATCTGGATATGTCTCTTATTCCGTATGTCTAAAATGATTGTTTTCCTAAGATCGGTGCTTCCCAGTTAATGCACAGCCATGCCCTGCTGTCGTAAAGCCACAATATATGAGTTAAGATAATGCAGACCTTAGTGCCGGTGCTGCCATTATGTATTCACTTCACTACATTTGTGGGCCTCGAGGTTGATTTGTCCTCACTTCATAAGTGGCCTCAGGCATGTTCTGAAGTTCAAGCTGGCCCTTCAGATGCAGGGCAGAAAATCCGTTCGGCAATGTCACTTTTCAAGTAGAGTTGTGTAAACTCTACTTCTGCTGCGATAAGTCGGATAAAATGAGTTTTTATCGGGACGGGAGTCGAGGAGTTCTTTTGCTGTTTCCTTGATGCTCCCATTTGGCCTCTACTGCCACAGAGCTGGTGATTTATAAAATCTTAAACTATAGTACCTTAATTTTTCTTTTGTGAGGATTCATGGATTGTATTACTTCAAATGTGTGACGTTTGTTTTGGCACTGCTATTTGTTTTCTTTGCCAGTCTGTAATACTGTAAATAGCATGTTTATGCATTAAGCTAATTTAACACCCTTATGTTTGCACATAGCATGGAACTTTTACTCTAAAAATAGCTTTCTTAGTCTCGACGGTTGGTGTGTTGAGACTTCACCTGTGCCTGAGTCAGCACTGTAAATACTGAGACTGAAGGTTATTGGATAGCTGAAAATAACCCATCAGATGCCCTCATATGGAAAAGGTATGTCATCTTGCTCCAGTTAAGTATGACTGTTGATTCATTGTACCTTCTCCTTATAACAGGCAAGCAATTGTGTGGCTTGTAAAGGGCTATTATTACTGCTCTTATGGTAGGTCTACTGTTGGAATTCTAATTCTATGTGAATTACAGTGGCAATCTGAGAGCTGCCCAAAGAAAAAGCTTGAATTGAGACAATGGAGAGTAACAGCTAAAGGTTTTCTAAATAAAGCCAACATCAGCTCGGTGATGCAGACGTATATGCTTTGTAGCCTCATACTGTAAATAGTCAGCAGTTGTAAGTTTGTCGACACAGCTGCAGTGATGCAACTGCAGCAGCACTCCAGCTATTTTTGAACCACTCAGTCTGTTTTTCATTGAGGCATTCCTACCACAAAATGAATGGATACACACAGAAATGTGTCCATTCAGCTACTTAAGGACTCTGTCATGTCAACATTACTTATCTCACCCTTCTGAGATACAGGTCTTTTATGTTACCTTTTGTATGAAAGCAAAACAAATGCAATCAATGAGGAGCAAAAAAAAAAAGCTTATCTCACTACTTTACATTAAAAGCTATAGATTTTTCTCAGTTATTAGTGCTTAGTATCTTTTTTACTGTCTCCAAAATCAGCCTGTAATCCATTTATTTCGGCTAAAATAAAATAACATGTTCAGTGCCATCTAACAGCAAATGTAATTTTTACCTGAGTTAATGTATAAACTGACATTACCTAGGCTGAGGCAAAATGCCTGTGATTTACAACCCTGTGAAAGCATGCTTTTGGTGTCACAGGAAGGTTTTGATCTTCCTATCTGGATTAATAAATGTCACTCACAAATTAGTTTACATAGCTGCTGCTGCTGTTGTTGCTGAGTAATACTGTAAACATAGGGACACAGACAGGAAAATGATAAACATATGGCTTATAACAGTAAGCCTGATTCAGTTTCAGAGAGCACAGTGATGTTCAAGTCAAAAGCTGTCAGTTGTTCCTGTGTTTATTCCTGTTAGCGTTTGATGAATTTAATGCGGAGGTTCGTAGCAATGCAGGGGGAAATGCTGTTAAGCTGATATTTGACTTTTCTGACACATTTGGATGGTGCGTCCAACTCTGTTCTGTGTGCAGCAGCCAAATATCTGCTTCTGGATTGGCAGCTCTCCTTCATAGCTGATTTATATTCATAGAGTTTGTCCTGGGCGCCCCTGACCTGACCCTACATTTTCATACTTGAAAGACCTTATTGTTCGTGTTGTAGGGAAATAGCCTGCGGATCCCAGTATCTGCTAAACATGATGACCAGTCGCTGCCGTTATTGTTATGATGATGATAATAAGAAATAAGCACTGTAGATATTATAAAATAAAGCGCACAGCTGTGTTGTTGTGGGGTTTTTTTGTTTTTAATTTCCTTGTACCCACCTATAAATAACGACAGAACAAATTAATTTTCATAAGACATAGCAAGCTTTAACAAAGTTAAATAGACACTTGTCAGTTTCCAGTTTTATTCCTAATTTCGATAAAACAGTGGAACACAAATATTTCAGTGGATTGTGATAACATTGCCTCTCATGAAACTGAAGGTTGAATCTCTGACTTGCAGCTCTTAGAAGAAGAGTCTTTCACGTTCTTCTGGGGAAGTGTCGAAAAAAGAACATCTCACTTCTTATCATGGAATTTCATTCTTAGGAAAATTAGGAATGAAGCCGTGCCACGCTAGCTTTCAAGTGTTTGTAAAATACACAGATTTAACACTTTCAGTACTGCCTCACTAAGTAATATGATATGAATGCAGTGGTTTAATTAAATGGGGCGATTATTAGACAGGAGAACCACTCTGATTTTTAAGGATGTACACGAGCCAACTAGCCAGCATTTATGGCACATAAACACACATTTTAGTGGCTTCCTTTGATTTCTGAATGTGTGCGTTTAGTCTTGGAAAAGTAGTTTTAAAAAAAAAAAAAAAAAACCAAAACACTGCCACCCAGTATCACTCTAACTACATCCCAACAAATATAGTTTAGCATCTGGAGAAAACGGAGCCTGACAGGCCTTGACAGGCCTAGTTGTGGTTGCTAAATTATGTCTTGAGGATTGCTGTTGAGGGGAAAAGTTAAGTGAAAGGTCAGTGGTCCAGTCATGCACCGTATCTCTCCTAACTACACTCATTACATGCATTTATTCAGACCCAACAGCAGTGCAGAGTTCCAGATGCAGTGTGAGGTTTAGTTTAGACCAAAGGGTTACACGTCCTCCTGTTGTTGCCATGAATCCATCCAGCCACATTTCAGCTCCCTCCAGTGCTCCTTAGTCCACCTTGTCCCATCACGGTTTCCGTTGCAGTAGCACTGCAGTTAGCCAGCTAACAGAGTCTGACGTCTGACTGCCACTCTGTATTCTAACAGCACACACCTTTTCATTCAAGACATATTTAATTAAAATGTCCTCAATTTTCGGACCATGCAAAGATATTTTAATCTGCTCCCATTACGGACAGTAGAGCGCTAAATAAATGGAAGAAGTGGAAATTAGATTGAACTTGAGTTTATATGTGATGATAGGATGGTTGGCTGTGACTTCTAATGGCATTAGAAAGAATTAAAGGTATTAACATCACCAGGGTGAGAGCAGGTATAATTGAGACACGGCACACAGCCAGCAAAGTGACAGAAGGCTCTGTTTTAAGTGACAAGAAAATGAGAAATCGGGAATGCTCCGCAGCTACTGCTGATTGTGATAAGCTGATAACTGTGCAGATGTGAGATAAATGTGATGTGGATAAAGCCCATCTGTGTTCCTTCCATTAAAAGGTCGATTAAGAAAATAGGCAATTGTTAAATTTTGCATTCACCACAGGTGTTCCTGTTTAAGAAACCAGGTAACTTTTAAGAGTCATTCTTAAAGTAAAATTATTACAGGTTTTTTTGTACAGCAATACAATATTTTACTTTTTTTTTTTTTGTTAAACTTCTCATTCCTGAGTAAACCAGGATTGCCAGTTTGCCTCTGTAACGTGAAGCTCATTGAGCAGTTCTGTTCGTTAGCAGCACAATGTTAGAATAAGATGCAGGGCTGAGTGCTGCTGTTTGGCCGGCCATCTAGCCTCCATCATTGTCACAGGAATGACAGAAAAACTGAGACCAGCTGCCCCAACCCATTACTGCTGGGAATGTGCAGAGTGGTGCCCACACACACACACACACACACGCACTCTCCACTCTCCGACACATTTAGCTGTCTGGCTTTTGTTCTAATGGAAGAACTGGCTTGGCTTTTAAAAGCGGTCAATTAAGCCCAATTGAGAGAAGGAGGGAAATCAGCATGTTACTTAATGAATGTCAGGAGACAAGTAATTATGACATGTCTGGAGAATGTGACTCTGGCATGAAAATGAGCTGATCCGGACATTTGTGAGGCTGGCGATTGATGCGTTGGATGTATTCGTCTTTATCGTGTAATCATCCGTGGAGTGTGTCATGACTGAAAATTAACTCATTTATGCAGCCTTTGTTACAGTACCATCATGAGCTACCTTTTGACAAATTACAACTCCTTAAACAACTGCTTTTCAGACAAAGTATTGTACGCACATACATACACATACACACTTGTTTTCATATCTTGGTGAGGACATCTCATTGATATAATGCTTTGCCTAGCCGCTTACCCTAACCATCAAAAATGAATGCCTAGTCCTAACCCTCAGCCTAAACCTAACCTTAACCTAATTGTAACCCTGACACTAAAACCACATTTTGAGCCTCAAAAATTCCTTCAAACTCATGGGGACGGGCATTTTGCCCTTGTGGGGACCAACGGTCACTTATAAGTATAGTAGCATGGGTATTTTCTGTCCCCACAAAGATGTCTAAATATGTACACACCCACTTTTCAAAACAATTCATTTCAATGTTATTAATATTGCGCCAAATCACAACAGTTGGCTTAAGGCACTCTATATTGTAAGGTAAAGACTCCACAATAATAATCATACACACACACACACACAGCCAAGCATTCTGTGTTTGTTTGACTGCTACACTGTTGAAAATACTCCCCACCCCACCACCACTCACAGCCTAAAACACTGATGCCTTATCTGAATTAACTTATTACAAATTTGTGTTAATGAGCAGTTGGACAGGTGTATCTAACAAAGTGGCCAGTGAGTGTGTATAAAAAGTGGATTTTTTTTTTTTTTTTTTTCTTTTTCTTGGAGCATCAACTCTAGATTCAGTTTTATCAGATGTCAGAGAGCGCCTTAAGTCTCCAGCATGGCATCATGCTGCACCAGCAGCAGCAAATACAAAGGCATTTGTTTGACACAGTGGTGTCTCTCTCCCATTTTTCGATTCTTTTATTAACTCAATTTCTCATCCGTTTCTGTAAGGGGGGGGCGCGGAAAAATGCTGAAATTGACCCTGGCTCCTTTTCTCCTTCCTGAGTACTCCCTGAAGTCAGCACAGTGTTGCTTTGTTGTGTTTTTTAGCTTTACGTTGTGTCTTGTCATTTTAAAGTCCTCAGCATAAAAAAAGTATTATTTTTAAGTGAGAACAAAGGAAATAAGGTAGAAAGCCGTTTCTACCTTATATATCTGATTTATCTGTTGTTTTTAGTTTGGGTATGTTTCTTATTACTGTGTTTGACTGTCCTGTCAGTCTGCATCATCTGCTTCTTCTGTGTTGTGTTTAGTTTACTACAGTACAAGCATTCTCTTATAAAGGGGCTGTCTTAATTTGTCTCATAATGAGGTTGGTAGATTAGATAGCTGTAAGGTTAAAATTAATTTCCTGCTGTTATAAATATGCCTTAAAATCAGATGACCTTGCAATAAAGACGACACTGACAATACTTAAGATTAATTTTCAACTATGAGCTTTCTTATCTATCCATTCTTTTCTGGTGTCACCACCCCACTGCTTTGAAGTGGTTATATTTGTAGATCAGTGGACATGACTTTTGTTCAACTTACTGTAGCAAGAAGTCATCTGTGTCCTACTGCCAGCCATCAGTGTTGTAAACACAGCAATACTCTTTGCCAAAGTACTTCCACAGATGGCTCAATGAAGCACTCTGCCTTGTTGTTCCTGTTTATTCAGCACTGCTCATCCCCATAATGAAATAGCTTCATTACAGCAATTTGCACTCATTCAGCAGTCTGGGAGAGCATGCAGATGCTCAAGTTGCACCGGTAAGCATTGAGAAAATGAACCCGTCCCGCTCTTCAAAAAACAACAGTAATTCTGATAACATTGAGAACTCCATGTAATGCGTTTGTCAAATTACAGATTTGGGCAACCAGAACACATCCATTCACTTGTCTACATATGGCCTAGCTGGAACGAGCAATAGGAGATGCAAATTATGGCACAAGAGAGTTCAGACGGGATTTCTCCCAGACCTTGTAACTTATTGGATTTTTGTTGCAGTTTGGCAGGTGGTCTGCAGTTGAGATTTTTCACTGCTCCAAAAACGTTGGACCCCATCTGAAGCAGACCTGTGGAATCTGATCTGCATACATTAGGATTCCAGTAAAAAAGGGATAGCTGAACCCAACAAACAGAGCCTACCTGAAAAGATTGAAGGATAGCTGAGCCCAGTCCATAACGAGGTCAACTCAAACAGGCTGTAATGGAGAGAAAACAGAAACGTCATCGGCAGCACAAGGAATAACACGAGCAGCGAGTAAGAACTAAAAGGAACTGAAATAGTTTGCTTATGTGCTTCATAATTTTATATAAAAATTAATCCAGACATTTTACATATTGACCCACAAATCCTGTAAAGGATCTTCCCTGACCCAATTCGACTAAGTGGCGTTTGTACCTTTTCCAACTCAACTGAGTTCGAAAAACAGGTCTGATCGGACCTATGAAGACTTCTAATTTCCACTACATCTCCTCAGAGGCATAGCTGTTTTCAATATTTTTAAATAAATGGTTTTAATGATAAAGCCATAATGCTCTGCTTCAGTGTTAAACCAAAATGCAGACTTCTTAAGTATCTCTCATAGGCAGTTTCTGTATGGATGAGCACAGTCTGTGCCCATCCATATAGACACTGCCTATATGGATGAGCACAGTCTTTGGGGATCCAGCTGCTCTCAGCACATGCTAGCCTTACAGAAACTTTAATTCCCTGCACTAGTACCCATAACTGGAAGAAGTTGTTCATTGCATGCGGTTAAGATGGCAGCAAAACGTGTGTGCGATACAAACAGTAACCTGCTGACTCAGTTCATTTTGTGGCAATGGTTTCCTGCTAATAATAGAATAGAATGTTAACCTGCTTTGATTGTGGAAAATCAAAAATTCTGACAGGAAATATGCAGTGTTTGTGTGACTTAAAGCTAGTGATAGAAAATCATATATTAGCAATTATTAATAGATACACGGTGATGTTTCCTTAAGGGCACAATGTTTATGTAAGACCAGCAGATGTTGTTGACTTGAGGGGAAATCCAGGCTTTGATCACCAGGATAATCATTTACTTCATTTGACTATAAATCAAAGTCATCTTCTTAGTGGGGAACCTGCTAACTATGCAGCCATGCAGCCAAGCTAAGGACCAAAAACCAGAACACTCTTCACCAAAGTTATTCTCCTCACAGCCTCCTCGCAGTAATCATCTCCAGACCTGGTCACACCACTGCCCGGTGACTCAGTTCATCCTTTTACGAAAGTACTGTTTGTGTCATTTTCACGGCACTTCAAAGCACTGTGAGTAGCTGCCGCAACACTCTGTTGTCAAAAGAAATACAGCAGAGAAATAGTGTGGCGAGCAATCTTAGGCATATGACCAAGAGTGTTGTTGTTTGAATTTCTTTCTGCCAAGTCTCACTCTGTGTTTCATTCCACTCTTGTCGGCTTACCTGTTCATTTTTTTTCTTCATTGTTTTGAGGTGCAGTAAGCTAACCTGTATTGCGCTGAAGCTGGTTTAAGAACTTAATTTCCAAAGGATGATGTTCACCGCACCAAAATATTGTCATGTTTATTCACTTGATAATGATAGACTTGCATAGTGCTGTTTTCAGTATTCAGTTCTTACAACTGTGTTCTCCTTTCACTCCAGAATCTGGAAAGTAATTTTCTATTTTTCAAAGGTCATTTGAGGGCCCAGTCATGTAAATGATGAAGCCTCACATGTTTCTCAATTTCCTATCCTTATAAACAACCAGGAAATTGAAAGCAATAATTCTTGATAGAATGGTAAACCTTCCTGAAATGGGTTTTCCATGACATTTCAGTACGCTTTGCTATCCTCCTTTTGGTGGTACAAATATAGTTTCCCTTGTGCCAGTGTGGGTGCTGCAGACCTGCAATCTCTATTTAAATATTATGAATTCATTCTAGAGCTTTCTCTAATTCACATCAGAGAATGTTAAGTGCTGGGCTGTGTTGCAACTTCAGAAGACCAGGATGGTCTTTGATCCAAGAGAGTGCGGTTAAGAGGTTGTCTGTCTCTTAATTGTTCGCTGCTGGAGAAACTGCAGCACCAACAGCTGATTGAACCTACAGTAATAATGAAGGATAGTCACTGCGCATCACTGAGCGTGTGTGTTTTTATCTATGTTTACAGATTCTGCTTTAGTAAAGTTGCAGTTTGGAGTTCCCGTAATAGCATGTTTTACATCCTGCAAGTGCACATTTACAAATGTGCTGTGCTGTTGCATTTGTTGGTTTATATTGTGTTTTTCTGACTAATTCGATGTTGTTCATGAATATTAGAATGGTACCAGGTTATTTGGAGACAAACGAGAAAATGTGTTAACTGAGGCCTGATTTAGACTCCTGCTGTGAATCATTGTGGAGTCTAATACATAACCTACATAAGTGGCTGACATCGTTGCTCGCATTTATGCTTGTGCTGGTAGATTATGTGTCAGTTAACTTGTGCTCATGTCCCAGAGTTTTATATGCAGTGCAAACAAGTAAAGTGCTGGGACTTTTTTTACTTCCTGCGTCGTCTTTGTTTTCAGGGGGCAAACATGTTTTTCTCCTTTTGTCCTTTTACGTTCCCTCACTTCCATTCTAATATTTTGCAATCTCTCTCCAGGAATTTGCTAACATTTGTGAGTCTTTATATTAATTGTATGATTTGTATTCCATATACTGTGACATGGTTGTTATTCTGTTACTGAAAAACTCAAAAATTGCAACAAAAAGTAGCCCGAAATGCAGATGGCAGGTTACGTCATAGGTTATATTGTAGAAGTTTGCAGTTACTGTGTAGCAATGACATAGAATTCTTGCCAAATAAGGCTGAAGTTTGCATTGATACTGATCAAAGATCATTTTTGACCGTGGTTGGGATTTGGGACTTTATAAGGAAACAGACTTGAACTGAATAAAAATAAATTAGCTTTATCCATTGCTAGCAAACAAAACAGCTAGCACCAAATTGGAGTTGACCTGTGATGTTCGATAGAGATGAAAGCAATAACTGAGCTGAGCTGCAGTCCATGTCTTATTGCCCTGTGCAAAATATTCACACTTATAAACACTTAAAAGAAGTAAAGGAAATCTGCTGCTTTCGATTATCCCAAATTCTAAAAATAAACCTGGAAAATAAAGGTTAATTATCTAAAATGCTACTAAATGGACTCAAATGTTGCATCATAAATCATGCTTGATTTGTCCAGAAAGAATGCTTTTTCGATTTTTGTTTTGGAGCTCCCCGATTATGTCTTGTTTTGAAATTGTGGTGCCCTGAGAAAAAATTGGACTTCATTTTTGCTTGCCCCCATATGTTTAGCATTTGAGTCCAACACTGAGCCTTAAGGTTGGGCCTGAGGCCTTTCGCAGTGTGGCAGATGGTGGATTATCCAAACAAGTGGACAAATTACCTCGGATTCCCCTCTGCGTCTGGGTGCTGTTGAGAGTAGCAAGAGCCCAGCAGTCAGACCTGCCAACAGTGGGTCAGCTGGCACAGAGGGCTGCTCACACACTACCCTGCCTTACTTCCTGGCATCTTCATTTCCCCTCTTCTGTTTTTTTTTTTTTTTTTTTTCATCCCATTTTTCAACTCTTGCTCATTCTCCTTCCACTTGGCAAGGTTTCATTCACCGCAAATGGACCTTTGAGTGGTTTTGTTTCAATACAACTCCCCTTTTTGGTTTCGGTGGATATTGTTCATGGCCTTGATTTGTGGATGATTTAAAGAGACATCTGCAGATGGGCTTCTTGTGATTGATTGTTTCTTCCTCTGCTGCTCTCTCCTGGAAACTGTGTAATTATGATGAGAAGGACAACAAATGACTTGTGTTCAGTCATGATCTATTGTAGGTAAAAACAATAAAAAACAAGTGAGACTGTATCATTAGTTCTTCGGGGCTCCATTTTTTTTAAAGAGAGGAGGAGACTAGGCTAATCTCATTTACCCCTAACAGTTCTAAGAAGCTATGTGTCACCTTCCAGAAAATGCTCAGGACGTCTAATCTAGCACTGTCATACAATAGACCTTGATGGTGATAAATTATGCTTTTAAGATGTGAGTCTTAAGTCTTAATGGTGATCAAATGCCTCTTTCCTAATTGAATTGTCCTGCAGGCATTACATGGTCCATGTAAGTGTATCAGGACGGGAGCCAGGGGAGGCTGAAGATTCTTGATGCTCTGTTCAAATAGACCCTGAATGGCTAATGAATGTTATTAATGAAGCCTGCTAATGCAAGCAGACAGCCATTCAAAATTAACCATTTCAAGGGAGCAAAAGCGTAAGGATGGGATAATCCTCCTCATCTGCAACAACCGTGTCATCTTTTTCATCCATTCACGCGTGTATTCATGAGTTCTTGGAGCCGTAAATATTTTTCAGCCTCATCTGCCGCTCCGCCCCTTGTGTCCTATCAAGACTCACTTGTGAGCTGGGCTCCCTGTTTTGCAGACTGCCAGTGGAAAGGTCAGGTATCATTTAGCCAGCGGAGAATGCTTTCGCTGGTGCCACATCCTCCACACTGTGTCCACAAGAATTTACACAACAGCAGTGGAAAATGTCAGTACACACAGAGCATGATGATAAGACGCTTCCGACAATATTCTCGTCTTTCCCACTGTTATTTAGACTGTAAGGGTTCAATCGTTCTGTTTCTCTTGTGACATGATCACATATAGAGTGTACACACAAGAAAGGTGATAATGTCATTCAGCAATCTTGGGGTTTTTTTGGGTTTTTTTGTCTTTCTCTGTAGTGTGTGAAGCAGAGGCTGACAAGTTATAGAAAATTTGAGCCAGAAGAAATTGGCCCCTCCTGTTCCTGACAGGATTTTGGTAGCTTCCTATGTCTCAGCAGGAAGTGCAAAAAGTCAGACTTCTCAGTCTTTCATCTCCACGCCCACAGAACTAGAACACAGAACCCCTGTCTCCTCCGTATGTTTTGTAGGGCAGGGCCTGCCTACATGTTTGTTTCTTTCCCTGTCACACATTTCACGCACACACACGTATATAGACAAGTAGACCTACAATCAAGTCTTACTCCTCGCATAAGATAGCAGAGATTGCTTCCTTCCTCCCCGCTAACATTTCTTCATTTGCCTAATGTCCTGTCAGTCCCGTAGAGGCTCCTTTTCAGCAAAACTATGTTTTATTCATTGAAGAAAACAGAGCGCTCAAGTTAGAAATACACTTGTCAGAAGTTAACAGCACAACTGTGCATAGCAGAAAGATTATGACCGTTCAACAGTCAGCCGCAACACATGTGTGGAATCCGGCGTGTGTGCTCCCTAAAGAGAGCGCATGAGGAGCAGTCGGGAGTGAGGCAGCAGGTGCAAGAATGTGTTAGCAGCTCTGAGCGGGATGGGTCTTGTCAGCCCACCCCTGTTACTCTGTAGGGAGGTGGGGTAGGGAGTATTTTTCGTGGCAGTATGGCACATCCATGCGTGTGATTGTCAGCCACTGGTATGCATCTTGTGTGCTCTCCACACATTTGTGCCAATCGTCTGTGGCGTCAAATGTGTTCATGTAGCTACTTGTCTCATATTTGTGCGTACCAGGTGACCTTTCATTAACATGGCCTTTTTTTGAATACAGTCGCCCACACAGCTGCAGAAGGAGACAAATCCAGAAGCCTCCCACTCGCTAGTGCTATAACCAGCTAAATACCAGACTAACAGCAGGTATGCAGCCTTGTGAAGCCATGATATTGTAGTTTAGACCACAGTAATAGATGGTTTTGACCTAAAAGGTGGAGTTTTCTGTATGTGTGTTCTCGTGCATGCTTGAGTATGTGAATAACTATTGTTAAAAAAAGGCCAGCATGTCATTCCTTCCAACTAGCGTGATATACAGAGGGAGCTGGCTTAAATCAACAGTAGCATTCCTACAAAACATACTCGGCAGCTGCTTATAACACTTTGATATCACGCTCCCTGCCCTAGTGACAGAATGAGCTTCATCCTGCTCGACGGCCTGGCTCTTTGTGTTTTGCTTGCATCCACATTTTGTGAAAGGGATTTTGGCAATGGAGAAGGCATTCCTGCTGGGGTTGAAGGAGGCGGCCAAACCACATGGAGGATGATTACACTCCTGAGGGAAACAGTGGAAGAAGTGGGAGAGTAAAACCTAGTTTGGCTCATCTTTACTACATGTTGACTGCCTGCAATGGCTTCCGTATATACTATAAATCTAAAAGTGCATTTTTTTTAATTTTTTTTTTTTTTTATTTTTTTTTGCCACAAAGAGTTAGTTGCAGTGCAAACAAGCCGTTCTTTTGACTTGTACTGTCACACCAACTTCTGCTGCTTCATCAGTGGGATGAGCCTTATAGCTTGGCAGTTCTTTCAGCCTTCTGCTGGGTTTTTTTTTTTTTTTTTTTTTTTTATATGTTTTCTCTGCAATGGCATGGACCATTATTGGATCCGGGAAAGGGATGAGGCAAAAATTACTCACTCAGCATCATCCAGTTTTTATTGGCATGAGTGTTTTTACAGGATTCCCACTGACTTTTAAAGGCGGGGTATGAATATATTTTAAGGGACATTGTAACGCAAGTCCTGAGCCTGATTCCGGTCAAATGTTAATAACTGTTCTGCAATAGTGACACACTCTTTCCCAAAATACAGCGCTGGCAAACTGTAGTTTCATTGGTGGTGTTTTTTTGGAACTTGAACTATAAAAATCAGGAGAGCGCTGACGGATGTTTGGCAGAGGAACGACCAGCGCTGCTGCTGTTGCTGCTGGCAAATTTGTGGAGAAGCCCACGTGGCATACTGCAGGCACATGTCTGGGGTCCAGCCAACAGAGAGGTGTCATAAAAGTGTAAAAAAGGTGTGGGACCTGGCATAGCAGACACTGACATCGTATTATTACATTGCGAGCCGTGTTTTACTGCGAATCAAGGCAGCTATGTTTGTCTTTCCTCGATCATATCTGATTAAATCATGTTCGTAGCTATTATACAGTTTTGCACATTTTTTAATTATATTTGATTGAAATTTTTTTTAAAGACTAGATTGGGATGCACTTATGATTCCAGATTGTCTGCAAGGCCAATTTATACTTTGTTAAATTAAAGTCAGCAGCTCATAAATAAAATTTAAACTAAGAGTAAGAAGAATAACGTTACAAGTGTAAATACATGAGCAAAATGTAGTTGTGCTAAAAAAACAATTAAAAAAAAAAAAGGTTAAGAGTGAAGTTAAACTTCTGCTGAATTTCTTTATTTTTTTTTTTTTTAATATTTCCACAAGAAAATGCAAAGCAGAGATCCTGTCTTCAAAATTGTATACTAATTCTAGGGTCTGTCATTACGAGCCTTTATTGACGAGCCCTTTTGTTATGGTAGTACTTTAACCTGACACATAGAAAAAAAGTCGAAAATCTTTAGCACTAATTCCCACACACCATCAATCAGCTGTCCATAAATTACTCCTGCTCCAGTAGTTTATGAAGTGCCACATGTCATACCCCACTTAAGGACGCGAGCGCTGTGGAAGTCGTTTAGGTGTTTAAGAAATGTATTCATGAGGAGCGATAGAACTAGTTTATTCCAGGTTTACTTTGCAACTTTTTTTTTTTTCCACTGGTAATCAGTTTTGTTTACAAGAGCTCATTTTCTACAGTGCACTCTTGGGGTCGATTAGCATTCATTGTTCAGTCATCTGGAGTTTTTGTTTTGTGTTTGACTCATTAAGGAAAATGAGCTCGCTTTTATGGGATAGCTCCTTGTAGAGTGTGAATAAAGCAAATTTGAAGAAGAGTAAAATTAAGAGCTTCATTTGGAGTGAGACTGAACTGACGTTTGAGTTTCATTACATACCGTCACCATGAGCACACATTGGCTCGTGTGCCTTTAATCTTCACCATAACTACACGTCAACTTTTATAACGATTTTTTTTTTTTAAATAAAATCGACTTTGGTTGGAAACAAGATTTGAATTGACAACCGTGTTGAAATGTATTCTTGTCCTTTCTTTTGAAATGACATTTCTTTTCTTCTTTTTTTGCCAGCTATTGCATTGTCTTGTTTACTCCTCAAGGGCAGGTGCTCAGCAGTATTGATGTGTAAGCTCGTGCCATGAATTTTAAAACGCTTTGATTAACAGTGAGCCATGTGAAAGCTAATGAAATTTTAATATGTATTGTTTGTATGGAAACAAAAAATATGCATCATCCCATTCGCTGTTGTCAAATATTGACCTAAATACCGACAAGGGATAAAGAATTTTAATTTTGATGCAGTGTGACAAATCAATCAAAAGGCTTTTGAGTGTCATGAAAGATAATGTAATAAAACAAGTGAGAAAAGGTTTAATAAAAAAGAAATCAATACATCATGTGAGTTAATAAAAGGCACGGGTACAAATTCATGAGATAAAAATATGCTATAAATTTCTTGTTTGGATCTGAATATCACAGCAACACAGCAACTGTACTGTGACACAAATGCATTCCAGCTTGTGGATGCATTCATTAGCATGACCAACATTCATGTTTACTTTCGCTCTCTGTACATCTTATAAGAATGGTGAAATATTGCGTAAAAACCCCTGCTGTTATACTCCATTTCTGCCTTTTCCTCAGTGCCACAATGGCGCATGAGAAAATGATGCAAATGACCATCTGCTACGACGGTGTTTGTTCTTCCAGTCTGCGCTGTAGTCAGGCAGGTCTTGGTCTCAGCTACACCTGCTGGGAGCTTGGTTAGCATATTTGTGCCAACTGGTAGGCATGCGGGTAAAACGTCCATGAAAATGAAGAGAGGTTTCGTGGGAGCATATAAGGACTTTACTGCACTTCCTTTTCTAAAACCCAGATTTAATGCGGTTTGGTTGCACAGAGAAAGAACGATGCACATTTGGATGTTTTATTGCAAATTGCTCGGCCCTTTTTACCTTTAGTTTTATAAGAAATGCCGTGGCCCTTACTGCTAGCTCATATTTCATGTGCCTTCCCAGCTCTGGTCTATCTGCCCTGTCAGACTGAATCAGGTTGGACAGAGCTGAGAGGTCTGACTGGACTTTATCAGAGGTTTCTCTCCAGGCTGTCTAATGTCTGATCTAATGGAAGCTGAAGAGGACAGACAACAAACACACTAACATACACACACACACACACAGGGTAGACTTTCACTCTTGTGCAGCTCACTGGATATATTGCAGATCCAAAGACCAAAGTACATAAAGGCGCTAGAGGAGTGAAGTGTATGACGTTAATCATTTTGCTTATATAAAGCTTTTACGATATGTTATTGGTTTTCTTTTTCTTTTTTCTTTTGTTTGCTTTTTGAAACCAGTGCATATGTGTAAAGTTTAGCTGGAGTAACCGACAGCACAGTCTCTAGCTGTAGTCAGACACTTTTACAGTAGGTTTTAATTAGGCTTTGGCTATTTGCAATGATTCATGTCTGATCGTTGGACTGGATGCTTTCAATATTAGAGCGTGGGCTTTATAAAAAATGCATTCCAGCAGAAACATAAAACATGAAAAACATTATCCACTCTCCCATTATATCATTAGAGCCACTTCTCTGCCTTAGTTGTCTTTTCTTTTTATAGAGGATGAAGTTGAATGGCTAAAATAAAACCAGCACAGCACAAATGCCTGAGTGATCAAGTTATCAATTACGTCTGACCTCAAGGGAGTTTGTTTTCTGAATGTTGTTGGCAAAATACACTTCAGTAAAAATTCAATCATTTCCTGAACAAAGGTCCAATTATGAAAGTTTATTTTGTGTATTTGCCAAAAGACTTGTATTGCTGATTCTGCATTTTAGCTCAATATGTTGCAGTTTGCTGTGGAAATCTGATAATAAGTTGACTGCAACTATCCTTTTGTAAAATATTTCGAACCCACTTTCTCTAAGACTGTTGGTGTTCCCCATTGTTTAATCTGCTGGCAGTCATGTTGTTTCATTTGCTCAGAAGCAGGGTGACAGGGATCAGATCACAGGCAGTCATGTAAACACTGTTAGCAGCTTACAGTGGTAATCCGCCCTTACTGTATTTACTTCTCTTCATGTGTAATCAAGTGGGGAACACCTACCAAGAGGCAGCACTCATCTGAAGGTCAAAACAGCACAAGTGTCAAGAGAGACCACGGTCAATGCTGTGTAACTATTTGCATTGCCCGAGCCTCGCTAATGCACGTTTTCCCCAAGGACACGTACGTCCTCTGGAATAGCAGGATTGGTACACAGGTCACAATGCTGCACCAGCAGAAGTAGCTATCTCGGATAAAGAGAACAAATCAATACCAAGCACTCTGGCGTCTCCCTATGTACCCCCCCTTTAGCCTGAAAATCTAACTTTTTTTGGACATAATAAATATTTATGCCTTTCTGTTGAGCTAATTACACTATTTCTCCTACTTCGTTGCAATAGCGTCCTCATTTATGCGCAATATGACTCATAAATGAGCCATGACTTTGAAGTGATGGAATAGTAAGAGTGGCATTATGCTTTATTATTTAAATGCACATTGGGTGTATTTGTAGTTTAGACTTTACTGTGAATTACGAGTAGCAAAACTGAGGTCACGCACAGTTCAGGTTGTATAATTTTGCCACAAGAAACGATTTGCTTCTGTCCTCTGTTTGCAACCCAGTTTGAGAGTAAAATATGTCAGCGTTTGAGCATGAATCTATCTCCACTAATGAGAGACAGCCTAAGGAGAGCGCGGTGTCTGTCAGCACTGTTAAGTGCGGAGGTGATAGAACTTAATTTTCCTCATATTTCTAGGCTGCGGCTTCTGTCTGCATTGTTGTGCTGCAGGGGGAGATTATCGGATTATCACACAATGAGGGAAAATGTAGAAATAAAAAAATAGACTTAAAAGCATGAGATTCTCGCGCCTTCACCGCTTAAGTGTTTAGTGCGTGTGTTGTTTTTTTCTGTTTTTATTTGTTGAAGCTAGACTCTTGGGGAAGTATAACTGGAAATCCAACGTGATTATCTTTGTATATTATACAAACTTATCTTTAAAAAGTTGTGAACCAAAAACACAAGAAGATGATTTGCAGATCGTATAAACTATATATTTAATTGGGAATTGTATGATTTTTGAATGGTGATATTTGGGAAATTTGTAATCTTTGGGGTTTTTTGGATGTTTTTTTTTTTTTTATCAATCTTTTTTTTATGTAAAATTTTACAATTTAAATCTTTCTTTGTTTGTTTATATTGGCAAATAATTTTGGGAGGATAAGACAGCCCTTGTAGGCCCTATATAGCACTTTCCTTTCCAATGTCCAGTCCATTTTCCAATGCATTTTCTTTCTAAAAGAGAAGTAGAATGAGCTGTCTTGACATTCCCGGGAGGAATGTGAGCTAGTTGAAGGTTGTGGCAGCAAGGTGGTGGGGGCGCGAGTGGGTCTTTGCTGACTGTTGCTGGAGGCCTTTCAACATTAATGGGCTATTGACCCCCAATGGGGTAGAGGCATGAAGTGGCAATACATCATAGCCACATCCACGTGTCATCTGACTCCCCTGTCCCCCTCTTCTGTGACCACCCGGGAATCATGACAAAAGGTGCTTACCAATTCAACTATCCTTTCCTGTCCTTTTCTTTCTCCTGTCCTCTCTTTATCCACTCTCTTCTTCCCATTTCCATTCCCAAAACCAATCCCATTCCCATGCTGTCTTCTCCTTTCACCAGCTATACACAACCTGAACTCTGGATGCACTCCCCTCTAATCCACCGTATGTCTTATCTCAGCTCGGAACAATAGCTACAGAGTGTAGCATGGCTCAGAGCTACAATCGTCAGAAAAAATGTTCTGCTCCCATAAGGCTGTGGGACACTGCATCCAGCAGCATCAGCCAAGCAGCCTGTCTCTGCTTCACATGAAGTCTTCCTCACTGTTTGTCGAGAAATTATTTCGGCTTCTGTGTGTTTGACTGTCGGTTGAAATGGAATTTCTATTACTGCAGTGCAATTGACAGCCAGAGCAAATGACTTCTCGTATCTGTGCTTGCTGTCATTGTGTCAGTATGCTGATCTGTCGCTTGTCTTTTGTTTGTTCACCATGAAGCGGTATAAATTAGCTGTTCGGGCTATGCTGTGATTCTTGTTGGTAGGTAGGCACCTGTCCAAGCCACTGTTCCCATTAATCTTCTATTAATGAGCTTTTACCTCAATCCTAATGAGCTGTGATTGCAGCTACGCAAAGAATCAATGCCACCTTATATGCGGTGGTCCTACAGTGGGCAGGCGTTTATGTAGGTGAGGCAGTGCCAATCAGACAGTGATGCGAGAATCGAATCACAGGGAGTCGATTTTACAGTGTTAAATGATCCCATGGTAATCAGAAAATCCAGTTAATTACTCATTACTGCCAGACTGTGTCAGCTATTAAGCTGATCCTTTAAATAAAACGGGAAGCTCTTAGGCTTAACTCAAGACTTATTCAAGTGTTAAGTTTGTGTGTGTTGAGTGCTTGACCTCATCAAGTAGTTTGTTGACAGTGATGACGATGTCAGTGAGTTGGGAGTAGTCCAACACTTTGGCCAAAATTTAAATATGACCTGAATCCTGCTGACTGATAATCTCTGAATGTGTCTTAGCACCACAGTCAGATTGATAGTTGTAAAATATTTGCATTACAATTTGCCAACTGTATTATGAATTCTGGATGACTTTGTTGATCTCTTAGGTTTTTACCTGCTGTAGACAACATTCATGGTTCTCAGACAATGTTTGAAACCAGTGTTGTGAAAATTCCCATCATGCATCCTGATCTGTCACAGTCCAGATACTGGATCTCCGAGGGTACGCTGTGGAGTCTAGCAAGGGGCACAACCTACAGAACTTGCAAAGTAGTGCATCTAGAAATCACATTCATTCTGGACATCCAAAAGAAGTGTGATCAGATTGGAATTTGAGGAGTTTAGAGGCTGGGTCATTTTCGGACTGATTTTATTTTCTATTTATTTTGGCGCAAGCATTCCAGCAAAACTACATCTCTAGGCTGATGATGCGATTATATGCATGTATGCTACCTCTGTATACAGGCAGAACAAGAGCTCCAGACTGCATTTCACTCTTGAAAAACTGCATTTAGAACTGGTTGTAAATGTTCAAAAGACAAAATTTATGGTATAGTCAAAAGCTCACCCACCCATGTTTGATGGTTTTAGCATTGTTACTTCTGACACTAAATCTGTTCCACCACACCTACAAGTATTTGGGTTCATGGTGTTTCTCTTGAATGTAAACATTGCTAAAGAGGTAGAGCTGAGCGTCTACCAGTTAGAGGTTCAGTGGTTCAATTCCCGCTTCCTCTAGTCTGCATGCCATAGTAATTAAGTCATAAATCTTGCAACTGATGACTTGCAGAAGGCAGCACTGATATATATATTTTTTCTCTATAAAGCAATACTAGGTACACTTGTTTTCTTTGTAGCCTTTCCTGATACGAATAGTTAAGTGTGCTCCTCTAAATGGTTGTTTTTGATTTGCTAAGACCTCGGATACATCTGGGGAAAAAACGGTTTTCATATTACGCACTTTAGACGTGGATCACTCTACAGAAAGAACTCATCTTAAACATGCCTAATGAGTTTAAAAGCATCATAAGGAATGCAATAAAGGAAATCTGAAGATGTTTTTTCTTTAGAGGCTGGTAAAATTTAGAGTATTGTGTATTAGTTATAGTTGGTAATGGTGTGACTGATTAGTAAGGATTTCCCGTCCTATGAGAATTAAAGCAAGAAGACTATGTTGAAGAGGATTTGTACGTCTCCTTCATATTTAAAACCAATTCACAGCAAAAGCCTCCTCTTGGCTCCTGACCCTTCAGAAGAAGTGGTCTCTTAATATTGAGCTTCAAATATCAAGTAATATGTGTTCATTAGAGCTGTCCGCTGTTATGTATTTTTATTATGTATATTTATTCTTGCCACACTCTCCCACCATCTGTGCTTCCTGCTTTCATTCTCCTCAACTTCCTGATGTTCTCTCTTTATATTTCTCTCTGTGGCAAACTTGCATCACCTGACTGTCTCTAATTTTCTTTTTTTCCTCCCCTTCTTTATTCACTCGCTGTCACTGTTGTCTTTTTTTTTTTTTTTTTTTTTTTAAATACATCCCTACTGTCTCCTTCCGATGCTTTCCTCTCTTCCCCTCGTCGCTCTCTGTCTCCGCTACTTTGTCTGGCTTACTTCCGTCACCGCCCGCCTCTGTCTTGTTTTCTGCTTTGTGTATGTTGTCTCTTTAGGCTTACTCTCTTTTCCAGTAAGGGAATGAATCCATATACATGTCAGTGTGCTGTGGAAGACACTGTTCATCTTCTACTCCCTCAGGCCACCTAGAGAAACAAACAATTTACGCATAAAGTGCACACACTAACACAGGCATGCCTTCGCTGGGATATGATATGTGACTGGCTGGTTCCAATGCCTTCTTTTATGTTTTGCTATTTTGATAGAAGGTTCTTTTTGTACCATCGCTGAACAAATTAGTACATATTTATGTCTTGTATTAAATAATTTTAATAGATTTTCTTTCACCAGTTCACAAAGGTGACCCAATTATGTGGGTTTGCTGACAAGCGCCTGTCACTGTGTGTCATTTGTTTCTCAGTAAGTACAGCCTTCAACAGAAACAGAAATTATAGGAAGGAACGAACCAAAAATAGTGTGGCAAGACCCAAAATATTCTCCTCTCTGGACCAAGCATGAATAGACTAGATCTGAGACTTAGTTTCCAGGCTTCCCATAAATATATATATATATATATATATAGGTATGTGTGTGTGTGTGTGTGTGTGTGACGGAGGGAGAGGGAGACTGTCACAGGCCTCAATGTGTATCCACCTCAAGTACAGTGTTAAGCCAGGAGAAAGGAGGAGCGAGAGAACAAACGACATGGCTGTTTTTGTTCCATCTGCAGGAGGCTGATGGAGACACAGCAGCACACAGATGCACGTCCTCCACACACGTGGACAAACGTGTCACAGCATGAGCATGGATAGGACAAACATTTACCCTGAGTGGTTCACAAAAACTCTTTATAACATATAATATTATGAAATAATTTTTTTTTTTTTTTAAAGTTGATATTTTCAGACTGTTAAAAAGGCATACATAAATGTATTCATGTTTGTCTTTTCTCCTTTTTGTTCTATAAAACACAGAGATGAAATCATAATTTAGCCAAGATACAGACACAAAGATGACAGGACTGTGGTGTCTTTGTTTACTGAAACTTTTCTCCCAGAGATTTGTGGGGAACCGTCAGCAGCAAGAGCCTCCTCTTGGCTCTAGTCACTAAGCAGATTTATACTCAACACAGAGGCGCCATGGGTCAATGAACAAACACCTTTACTTGTCAGCGAGCTTTCTGACTGACACACAGTACCTGTGGGTGGCCCCCGATATTGCTCAAATCTCTGGCTTTGAACACCAGATCAACCCCGTTTTCTCCTCACAGACTAGGCCAATCAAACGGAACGAAATCAAAGCTTTGTTCATCAGCTCCTTTTCTACTTCTGTTAAATATGTGTCTTTGGGAGGACCACGCCTTTTATTATTTTAGCGAATCAGAAAGCAAATGCAATTAAATGTATCTGTTTAATACATGAACAAAAAAGCCTCATTTTCTACATCCAGTTTCACTTGTGATATTTTGTAATTCACTTTAAGGAGTTGCTGTCAGCAGAAATTCACCTTGTTAAAAAGCAAGCCAACTCAAATGATAAAGGATTTCTTTTAAGAGTGATTTAGCTGGTAGAGCAGGCAGAGCAAATCCTTAAGCCTGGATATTTTCTGCACATTGTTTTCTAGGGGTGTAAAGTCAGTCACATTTAATCCTTCACTAGTGCTCAAGAGATGCCCTCAATCAAATCCAGATATTCCCTGTGCCCCTGAAAGCGCCTCACAGCAGCAAATTCTCTCTGGCTCAGTGTGAGTGGGTGGGTGGTAGTCAACCAGAGAGGCAGATAAATGTGTTTTTCTTTTACATATTACACTCTTTAGCCTCGCAATAAAAGCACGGTTATGTAGTTGTTTGCTACTTTCTTGCAAATGCAGTGAATTTACTGACCGTCAATAATGGAAATGGAGGAAAATAACACAGAATCGGTCTGGATGATGGTGATGGCAGGATGGCTTGATCAGTTCTTTATGTGCAGCAGGATGCGGCTGCCAGGTTTGTTGCAGTTAATGTTTTTTGATTTAATCCAGAGCTTTCTGACTGCCCTTGCGCTGCCATGATAATATGCCCAGAGGGCTACTCATGCAGTAAGTAGAACAGGAGCCTCCCTTAGTTTGGAACCACAGGAAGAAAAATGAAAACAAAGATTGGATCTGCCTCTTATTTTGGAGATTACATTTTCTTTTTCTTATTTTATTTTCTTATTTTTTTGCCTTCAGTTGTGGACACCTATTATTTTAGCATGAAGTATTTGTCATTTTTCATTAGAGAAAATTGCTTCTCGGTGCAAAGGCAGATGTTCGGTTCTCAGCAGTGTGCTGCCATCGCAAACATCTTTTTTAGTAGCACTAAACAGATGGTTGTGGGTGTTAGATTGCTGCCACTACATGACTTTTGAAAACCCTGTTGAGGGTGGTGGACTGTATTAGGGCTTTTCCAACATACAAAAACAATGTTGCTGCCCCCTAGAGAGGTTTATAAATCACATTTTGCAAGCTTTTTTTGGGGGGTGGCTGTAAAAAGCAAAAAGTGGAAGTGCAGCATCTGGACAGGAACTCTGACATCCGGGGAGGGGAAGGTATGAAGTAGATCAAGAGAGGGTGTGGTGCTTGACTTCTGACCCTTATCAGAGGGTAGGGGTCAAATGCAAAATATAGGCTGCAGCAGTGTTGCGACATGCAACCCCACGGTCAGGCCCGTCTCTGCAATTTGTCTTGACAGATGTGTCCCCTCCCTGTTTACTAAACGTGTATCAACTGGAACTGACGGGATGAATAAGACGAGCAGTATGAAAGAAGGAAGAACGAAAGGTTGGGAGGAAGAATTTTTTATTTTTATTTATTTTATTTTTTTTTAATGCAAATAAAGGTAAGGAGGCCAACAAGGCTCCTGTCTCCATACACAAGCCTGGTTTAGCAGGGAGTCTCAGTCCACCACAACAGTTTATTGAAGGCAGCATGCCTTCAATAAAAGGGTTCTTTCCACATGGTGTACTCACCCCACCAATGTAACACCTCCCCCATTAATTTTCCCCCTTCTTTGCAACTTGCTTTCTTTCCCTTCTTCCAGAGCTATTTGTTCTTCTGCAACAAAGGTAGGGCCTAATCGTGGTAGGATCTCATAACACCAAGGCTTTTAACTGCCAAGATCAAAGAGTGCAAGTTTGTCTAATGCGGGATTACGTTCAGATACGGGACCTGGCAGCCTCACCCCTACACCACCACCGGTGGCGGGTAGCTCCATTAGGCTCAACGCATTGCTCATTTTTCCGCAAGAGCTCCCTTGGGCTAAGAGGCAATTATGCAGTAGTGTGGCATAATATTTCATTCTCTTCACATCGCATTGCTCTATGGTGGTTCTGGCCGCTAACAGCTTCATGTGGCCCAGGAGGAAAGGTGCAGGCTGCTAACAACTTCATGTGAGAAGAGGAAGGTTGGAGAAGGGAGGAGGCGGTGGAAGAGGGAGAGGAGAGTTCTCAAGGGCATGATGCTTCATTAGCATCGTCAGGTCTTTTTCACCTTCTTACATGGAGAGTGAAAGGGTTGGCATGCGTTTTAGTTGTGGTTAGGTGATGTTAACTAGATTTGCGACGTGACTCATGAATATAAAAATGTACACTGGATTGACAGTTTTGCTCCTTGCATGCAACAGTTACAGGGGGAAAGTCATATTTGGTTAACACGCTCAAGTTGTTTTACTTTGTATTTCCACCGCCTTTGAACAACAAAGCAACGTTCAATGCCTTCTGTTTCACTGATGATTATACATGTAAACAGAAGAAAACGTAGACGTTTTATAACTGATGTCTATAGACAAACTGGCAATGTTCCAGAAACCGGTTAATGGTGTATGTTCCAGGAGGGTACCAAAGTTTAAAAACGGAGCCCTTTCTTGAACTCTACAAAGATTGCACAAAGTATAATGTCATTATGCCCACATTTGTTTTTGTCCAACCACCATGATAGATAAAATCACCTCCTCCTCCTTCTATTTTATTTATTTATTTATTTTTTTTGATCCTGCTATTTCTTTTCTGGCACTGTAAATCCTCTCCTGCATTTCATCTTTTCATGAGTGGTGGCACATAAACTTAATACAATAAGTATTTGCTGTTAAATGATGTCACATTCATAAGGAAAATCCCTTTCTGGGTTGAACAGCAGGGTTGAGGATGTGGGTTGTGCCCACATCTTTTCTGCCAGTTGCAAACATCGCGTTTCTTGAAGAGAGGTCATTCTGGAAAAAAAATATTTTTTTTTCTAATGCATTAGGTCACCAGGTGGTCATCATTTCTGTTTGTGCGTCTAGCCAAGAGTTTAAGTCTGATGGAGAAATGCTGACAAGTAGTACAAAGGTTGCTATGAAATCATACATTAGGTAGGTTGTGGGGAAAATATCTAGTATGTCATATTGCTTCTTCAAGTGATACTTGATGAATACACTGTAGCACTGTTTCTGTGTTTTTATATTATTAAAACGAGCATGTCGTGTGTCAGTACTTAACCACTTTGTGTGGTGACGCCATAATGCAGTGAATCACTACATAATAGGTGTTTGTCTGCTTTTTCAAGCTATTTTTTATTACTCAGTTATACAGATATTATGGAAAATTGTTCTACAGTGTATTGGGAATTGCTTTTTTTGTAACACTGTTATTATTGTGGCTAACCTGTCATTCCTGTATTGTATCAATAGTTATTCTGGGATCCACCTCCAAAACCAATGATTAAAGTATTTCTACACTAGAGGGAATAGGCTCAAAGGATTTAAGGCTTTATGTGGCTTGAGAACTAAATTGAGACTACAAAACATTTTATTTAAAAGAAACCACAGCTTGCTTTGCTTTTGTGACATCAAGATCAGGGGCATTATTTGGCCCTTTGACATTTTCACATAATTTACGACAAAATTATTCTAACGCTTGTGACGGTTTCTGTTGGTTTCAAAGAGTCGTTAAATGTTACAGAGAGAAAGAAAATTGGTACTTTATATTCAACTCAGTTCTGACAGTGATGGGCATGTTCATCGAGGACCGCTGTGTGATTTCTACGCTTTATGCAGAGAGCTGCTTTTGCATGAACTCAACCTTTTTTTTTCTTTTCTTTTTTTTTTTTATTTCAGTGCAGACTCGCTTCCCACTTTCTGCAAATAGCAACAGCAAACTGTCACTGCCATTCACTGAATAATAGTTGTAGGAGGCCCTGCCTTTCAATTTATTCATGCCCAATTTTGCTTTCTGACTATTGTTGATGGCAGATTTCAGTGAGAATAGCCTGCTTTTGACAGTGCTCTGTACCTGATATCGCAGGACTTGTGCTATCTGCACCCATCTTATGCCGGTATTAACTATTGCATTGCCTTGCTATTTTACATATGGCCTCTGACTGAGATGCTTCTAGCTGTTGTACAAGAAATGCATTTGGCATTTTAGACCAAGCGCATTCTTTTAATATTGTACAACAGTGTTTTGATAACTTGGCTCACCACAAGTTACTACATTGTTAGTCTGTTTTTTTGCTGTTGTTTATTTTCTAAATTTATTATTATATTTTATTTATTATTTCTATATTACTGTAAATTTGCCAAACCCACTAAGTGAGGGACTTGCTCAGCCTATGGATACTTTCTCATTTGAACACATAGAAAACAAGATTCTAGTCTTCAGCTTGATAGGTGATGCTAGTTGTGCCCTTTGGCCATCAAACTGATGTCACTGGTCACAGTTTTATTCCTGTATTAACACAGATGCTAAAAGTGTAAATGTGAGGCTACTTCTTCCATATTTCTTCCATATTCCGTGCTTTACAAGAAATATCCACTTCAGGCCTGATAAAATATGTTGCCTTTGTGTTTGCCAGTGAACCTACAGTCATAACTTTATAGCTTTCATCTATAAAGTTTTATGTCAGAGACCTAGCATTAACAATGAGTCTTTCTCATGTTTTTTAGAGATCAGGTCTGGCGGGAGAGGTCCTAAGGACGGACCCGTGAGGCAGCTGCCCTTGTACGACACACCATACGAGCCAGCTGAGAACGGTGGCGACTCAGACCCTGACCGATTGCGCTGCCCCAGAGAAAGCAGACTACCCCAGGATGATGAGCGACCCCCTGAGGAGTACGACCAGCCCTGGGAGTGGAAGAAGGAGAGGATTTCCAAAGCCTTTGCAGGTAGGACTGACTGACCGAATTGTTATGACCACTGAAGGAGAATATAAACCTCACTGTAACTTACGGCACAGAGAGAAGTACGTGAAATAAATCTTGAAAGTACTGCAAAGAAGACTTGAACAAGAGATGCATAATGCACTTTTACTCTGAAAACATTATTTCTACCTTTTTAGTAAGTATCTTTAAAAAGGGGGAAAAAAACAAACAGAATTTCATTTCGATCTGTTTCGCAGTCTTTGTTCTAATGTCAAATGCTCAGAGACTGAATCTAACTAACGGCTCAACTGTCAAGCTTTTAACACAACGTAATCTGAACCTGTTTCTCTTTACTAACCCAGACGTCTGTTTTTCCAGCACTAACAAATTTGATTAAGGCTTCTGTCAGGTTATGAGGCTCCCGCTGCTGCTGCTGCTGCTGCTGCTGCCTTTACCTTTCTGTTTAAGCTTTTTCGTTTTTTTCCCCCCTCTCCTCTGCACCTGCTACTTTCATTTTGCAGGTGTCCAGAACACTGTTTACTGTTTTCATCCAGCTCCTGCCTGTTTAAACTAAGTTGATACCTACGCTGCTCAGGGAGGCATGATTGGTTGCGCAGGTGCATGTAGGTCCAGGTAGTCACTGTGGTTTTAAGAGCTTCAGCATGGCTAAAACAGCCATAACATCAAACAGGGCTGTTCCTGGAAAGATATGCCGCCAGAATATAAATATGCACCCCAAATTTAAAAAAAAAAAAAAAAAAAGTATTTTAACCTTTTTCAAGAAAATCAGCAGTCCTTGACTATTTTCAATCGCCCCATTTTTCTCTTCATATATATATATTTTTGTTCTTTTTCATCCTTGAACAGCTCTGCTTTGTTATGACTGCATTAGCTACGAGGGCTCTGTAAATGGCACTGGATCAGATCCCTACGGCAGAAAGGACTCCAAATCCCTCACAGGTACCAATGGAGGCGGGACTGGGGATTGTCTCCTTTTTTTTTTTTTTTTTTTTCTTTTTTTTTTCTTCTTTTTTTATCTTTTTGTATGATGTTTTTAGAGCTTTTTGAAACTGATGCCTGAACCTCTGGGTTGCCCTCTACTTTCTGGAAATGCTGTTTAAAATTACAAGCTTGTTTTACAGTTTATTAGCGTTGTCACGATTTGATTAACATTTGAATCCTAAGTGCTGTTTTCTCCAAATGAACCCAGCGGTCACCTACTGAAAAACGCCTTGGAAAATGTTGCTAATTAGAATGACATTATCAGTATGCTACTTGCACAATCCCCCAGAGCTTGAAGTGGACTAAAAAAAAAGGCTAAGGCATGGTAGAAGTACTTCAGATTAGTCTTTCAGCAGGCGCACAATTTTAGCAAGTGCAGTAGCACTGCTTAAAAGAAGAGGCAATGGGGTGAAGGGTGCAGGAGTGGAAGTGAAGCAAACTGTGTTTACTCGTCCACCCTTTGCAGTGTTAATTATTCTTTTTCCATGACATGAATAGTGCGGTTTGGCTTTCTGTGGAAATGATCATTATACAAACAGAAAATATGGCAAAGTGGTCTCTGATGCACAGCAAAATAAAAACAACACGCATGCATTATTAAAACCACGCATGGCCACAAGGCTCATTTTAGTGTATAGTTGAGGGGGGGAACAAGTGGCAAAGCTTGTAATTTGGTTTTTCGACATGCAAAAGTAATTGCGCGGTATAGCACCGTAAATCAAAACTCACTGTGATGCAAAGTACAAAAATAATTCACATTTTTTGTAATTAAATTTCTTTATAGTTTAATTATTTCTACAAATGTCTCTATTTTGTGTGTCCTTTATTTTTCCCTTTGTGCTCTGAAATCACTGATGAAGTGCACTGCAATAAAGTAAAACGGTTACAATACAGAAGATGAAAGAGGCATTAATCCCTTGTGGTGTTGTGCTGTTAATGGGTTGTTTCAACGGACTTCACACAGTCACGCAGTTGAAGGGAACTATTCCATAAATATCATTTACATGCACAGCTACGTTTTAATATCCAACAATAAAGCATGTAATTAATGCCACATCTCCAACCCACTTTCATCACAATTGTTGAATCTAATTTGGATGTAATGCCTCGAAGAGCCAGTCAGAGCTAGTGACTATTTCAAAACGGATCCATCCCAAATCGCTGGAATAGCGCACTTTTCTATTTGTGTAGATTATTTGTAATGTTATTAATGATGGAGACGGTCTGCTCCCTCATTTTTAAGTACGTGTAAAGTCTTATGTGGCATTGCAAGGGAAACAAACTCATGAATCTCATTTGCTGGAGAAGAGTCTCATAAGAGTATTTGGTGCATACCTGCAGGTAATGAGAGTACTGGTATGTACCAATCAATGGTGCTTACAGATAGCATAAGTTCTTGAAATAAATGAGAAAATTATCTTTGTCCACTGAGAGGTTTTGGGCTAGTTTTGAAGATTTCCACAGATAGATAGCATTCAGCTAGATGTATCTGACTGTGGCAGGAGTTGTGATTTAAGGGATTCATTGGCTCATGTTAGGCAGAGTGTAGTGAGACTCTGTAGGCAAATGTATAAAATAAATTTGTCAGTGTGTTCATTCGTCATCCTTCCATGTTTCCACTTAATTTCTGTTTCCTGTTTACTTCTGTGTACCCTCGGCCCCGAGGTTTTCATAGGAGTCGCGTTCTTTTGCCTGTGCTAGTGATTAGTTAAATAAGGGATGCTGCATTCTTAATCACTTTCCTTCTCTCCCTCATTATTTTTCTGTCAAGCAGCACTCAGGAGAGTTTGTTTAAGACACTATTTACCAACACATCCCTCTTTCAACTCCCCCCTCTTACAGAGAGTGTCCCTCTTTTGATGATGATTAATTCAATTTCCAGTGCATGTCAAAGTATATTGGTTTGGAATTGAAGAGATAAGTCTTTAAGTTGTCTTTCAAGGAAAGCTGCAGTGTAAAAAGTACTTTGATTTATTACTGGATTGTGTTCTGTTTTATGCTTAATTCAAGCCGAAATAATTCCCCACCATTTGAACGACAGAAAAGGGAAGAAAGGGGAAAAAAAGAAGAAAGACATCTCTAGGACAAGCCTTGTCAGCATGGGCTTGTTGCTTTCGCAGGTGTCAGTGCAGACCAGCCTTGGATCCTGACATCAAGGGGCTTAGAGAAAGTTTCATACCTTTCAAGCTTGAAGTTTGTGTGCTTGCACCCATGTCTCTGATCTTTGCAACAAGCTTACCTGCGACTTCAGGACATTATACATTGCTTCAATGTTTAAGTCATGTAAGCCAAATGCTTAGCAGTTATCCCCATTTAATCCCTTCTGGCACTGTTTTAAGAGTTAGGTTAGGGCCCAGCTACTCTTGTCTTTTCCCAGAGATGCTTTATTGCACCGCTGTCGATTATATTTTGGATCCATTCGTTTTCTCATTGCCAGGAAATCTGTGGCATAAATGAGTCACAGATCCAATACGGAATTGTCCTACACCCTTAGTCGAGACAGGGTTACTCGGGCGGTCCTGTAATTTTAGATCATGAACTGTCTGTGCGTTAGAGCTTGAGAAGCCTAAACGCCTTTTTTTTTGTAATTTACCAAACCTAGTTGTAGTTGAAGTGATTGTTCGATTTTCAGAACCACTAACCATTTTGCAGCAAAGTCGATGTTTTGACAGAAAAAAACAAAGGTCCAAATTAAAAACTAAACATACATGAACATGTAAAACAAAAACCTTGGCTTAATTTTTATCATAAGCTTTAAAAATATTACCCAAACCACCAATTTAAAGAAGTAACTATATTTTCCAAGCTTTCCATTGTAAATTTCTATCAGATTTTGTAAGACTAAATCTGATTTAAGTTTGTTTTATTCAGAATATGACAACATTTTTATTTGTTTTATATATAGATTTGTAATTGTTTGACTGTTCATGTTCAGATCTCCCTGATTTCCATTGTGGTGATGCTGCCATGCCTCCAGATGTCAGCAGTTAAGTAAATACGTTATCAGGCTGCGGTAAGTTGTGATTCCAGCCTTTCTGTGCTCAGATAGCCTGTTTTTTTTTTTTTTTTGTTTTTTTTTTAAATAGGACTAATTATAGCTCAGTGGGCTTTTTAGGTTTCCAGAGGGCACTTCTCCTCAGCAACATTTCTATAGTTGCTGAAGCACTTTACGCCTGTGTAATATAAATGATTAATGATATTGTTCACCATTTAGATTTAGAAGCGGTTTGCTAAACCCATCAAAACCTTCACAGTTCATATTCCCACAATTATGTGGGAAATGAAAATGTCGCCAAACAAAGTGTTAGCACATAATGAAAAAAGATGAACAACCTTGCTAAATTGTGCAGTAGGTGTTTCAAAAATAAAGGAAAAAAAACAATTAAATAAGTACCAAGTGCCGCCTACGCCCTCCCACAGTGGTATAACACGGTAATGCAATCTGTATAAAAGACTATTTGTCTTCATTAATGCTGGGGAGGCAAAGTAGAGTAATGCTCCTTGCTGCAGCCCCCTTTTCCTCAGCTGTCCCTATCACAGCCTGCCTGCACGCCTGTTCACAACACTTGGTCTGGTGTTATTATTCACTGTTGAACTATCTCCTGACAGGTATGCAATGGAATGTAAATCCTCTGCCTTGTTAGGGGGTTGGGAGGCTGTGTACTTGCGGTTTAGTTAATCACTCATCCTCACTGTCCCTCTCCACCCCAGCGCCACACCATACTCGGCTGCCGAACACAGGTACTCGACACAACCTCTATCCTTACTCCCTGGATGCTGAGTAAGTGATGGATGATTCTGGAGGTGAAGTGTGACCAAGATGCATTAGAATTTGACCATATATGAAGCGTTAGTATATGAGGCCCGTGTAGGGTCTGTCCATATGTCTATCACCCTGTACATTTTGGCTCTGCATATAGTATCCTCCCTCTCACAGCCAGACGTGGACACGTCGCCATTGGAAATCCGAGCGCTGTCTCAGCAGGAGTGGGACTAAGAGCCACTGTTACCTAATCTCCTTGCCCTGTTACCTTCTACTAACTCCTTTCACTTGACTCCTGGCCTGCAGGGTACCGTGCATTTAACACTGGAGATCAGAGGCAGTGTAGTCGCTTAGCCCCTCAGGTCCTGGGAAACTTTATGGGTTTTTTTAACGAATCTTCATGGGCTTAACGACCTAGAAATCTGAGATCTGATTCTAATGTTCTAAAATAAATAATTGATTCAGTTACAGTCCTACCGTGGTGTCTTGCAACAGGGTTAAAGCCAGCTGTTTTGTGGGTGTCGGGGTTCAGTTTCTCTGTGCTTGGCTGATCCGATATCCCCCACCGCTGCCTGTCACTCTGCAGCGCTGTCTCGTCCTACTGGCCTCTGCTGCAACACCCTGCTGATAACCTTCCTGTCAGCCCTCTTTCATGAGCCTCAAATGTGTCCCACCGTTCTCTACGGAGCGCTGCTGCCATGGGTCTTATCTTCACTCACACACATTGGCCACACACAACAGCACTGTAAACCTCCCGCTATAAGTGTAGAAGCAGCGTTTTGCCAGAAAGCCCCCATGGAAGCTCCTGCTGGCCAGCTGTCAGTAACCCATCTTTCCCTTCTCTCTATATGGAAGAGCATGGAAAAAGGCCTTGCTGTCATCTTTTAACCATCACCCATTTTCTGTGTCACTTTCATTTTTAATACAAACGCAGGTCCTTTCAGAAGAAAGCCGGACTATGTAATGTGATGGATACAGTATACCGGAAAAATTATGAAGTGGCATTTCAGTTCCCCTGGAGCATTACACAGTTGTTATCTGTAATGATTTGAGTGCAGATGGAACAAACACGTCTTCGGAAGAGGCTGTTTTTGTATTTCGAGCTCTTCCGCTCATAATGTGCGGCATAAACATCACAATACTCCAGCTTGTTTTGAATATGCATGCAATTAGCCAGCCAAATTAAGCAGAACTAAATTAAACGGCATTGGTGGAAAACAAGCATAGCTGGTGATTTATGGTGCTGCACTGTTTACAGTGATGAAGTGCCATGGGCTAATGAAAAGCCCGGGTAAACAAATACCTGGCTTTGAGAGGAAAAAAAAAAAAAAGAACGGCTCCTGGAAGAACAAAGGAAAGGAAAGCGCATACCCCTATCCATTATTTTTTATTCTTTTTATTTACTACACTGTCAACACAAAACAAAGTACATATCCAAAGGGAGGAGTACAATGGGAGGGACATGAGTGATGGGTTTTCTTTTCAAATTTTTAACATGGCCACTTTTGAGCGACAGCTGCTTCGCAAGTTCCAGGCAGGCAATAACCTGCTCTTTGTGTCAACAGGAGGAGGTGTGTACTAATATTGAATGAGGATTATCCAGGTGAGGAAGGTTAGACGACAAAAAAGATCGGATGTATTCACATGAACGTTCAGAATTATTAATTGGGCTCTGCATTATTTCTCTTTTCATTTAGAAAGGTGCTGTGCAAATATGACTCAGATTATTAACACATATAACTAACCTAACCTACAAAATGCACAGTATTTATGTCATACTGAGCATGATTTACATTTTCTACTTGATATGCGTGTGCGGTCTCTGATGCAGTTAACCTGTACACATAGTACAATTTACCACCCACAGACCCGATAATGGGTCTAAATCTACATTAGCTGTAAACAGGTATGTATTGATAGAGGGCAGTGTGATAGAGCCAGTGTGGGCAGTGTGATCTGTGAAAATGTGGACTGCAGTGTGGTAAGCCTTCAGGTCCATGTGTAAATCACCTGAACTGCTGTTGTCACCTCTGTGCTGAATATGAATTTGTCCCTGCAGTGTAAAGATGCACTCATCTGTGCAGCAGCGTGGCATCTAAAGTCAGTGACAACCTTAGGAGTAACAATACCTTAAAATGCTTCACAAGGTGAGGCACCCAGGTTTAAAAAATGCACACAAACACACCCAAAACCCTGACTATTGAATCAGTTTTCCTTAATTTTCACAGTGCTAAATGCTATTATTCAGCTGTGCAACCAAGCGATTCTGAACCACGCTCGCTGAAATCACCTCCTCGTCCCCACACTGAGGCTGCAGAGTGGAGGCAGCCTTCTGCTCCCCCAAACAATTACACGCTAATCTGCAATGTGAAATGAGTATTAGGCTTTTAATCTCATAGGAAGAGAGTCCCCTACTTCACCCCAAAGTAGAGGAAGTTATATTATCTAGCAGAGTTTTTGACCTTCTGTATCCACTCCTCTAGCCTACACCTCTCCCATCAGGACAGACAGCAAGCAGCTCCTCCTTCCAGCCACCTTTCTCTAGATTAGCCCCCTGACACCCCAGGCCCGGCTATTTAATTGCTTGTCGGATTGAATATTCTCCAGTCTCCCCTTCATCTAGCTTGCTGATATTGCTTCTCATTAACATGTCCTGTACCACCACCATGGTTCAATTCCTTTCAGGGAGGAAGACAGGTTCATAACATTATGTTCATCCTCCTACTAAAAACTAGTCTGTGCACCAGCGTTAATAGTATATCTGATTTACATCAACCCATCTATTTGTCTGTTGTTTGTCCATGTTTGAACAATTCTGTCACTCCCTTTATTGGACAGATGACCAAATATTTGCTGTATATCAGTCACAATGAGGGTTTCGGATGTTTGGGGTTTGTTCTGATTGGAGAATAGAACCCGTCTGAGAGCCTTTCTTGCCATTGTTGTTCCGTACTTTAAACTTAACGTACTCATCGAATGCATTTGGTTTTGATAAAGGAGATAAGAGAATGAAGGATGACATGTATTTAATAGGATGACGTGTTTTGTTTTTTGTTTTAACTTATAAGACCTTAAAAGAAACCGTTAATAGTTATGTGCCAAAAGTAGCTGCACATTAAAATTCCTTTCTTTTACAGTACTTTCATAACTGGAATAAAATCTCCAGCACCATGGACAGTGACCTTAGAATTTGCTCAATCGCTGTGGCTTTGATGGCACAAAGATGTCTTTTGAGACCTCTGCAAAATCTAAGCACAAATAACACAACCACCCGAGGAACATGCAGTCGTTCACCAAAGCTATTACCCATGGATTGCATTTATTTATTAGCCTTGGCTCGATCACTGGCTTTCTCTTGTATGAAGAAAAACATTCCCCTTTCTGTCTCATTCATTAATTATCCTTGGCTGGTTAAAAAGTGGCCCTGTGCTGGAAACAGATGTGCTGCTGCATGAGTGCTCAATTATCCTGGTAAAGCCCCAGCTGCATGAGGCATACATTATTTAAGGGGCAAAGCCAGGGTAGCGTCCATTGCCTTCATGGATTACTCTTAGGTACTTTCTACACTCTGACTTGGCTTAATATAGAGGCCTGGGGTCTTTGTCATCAAACACAGCACCAACAGTTACAGTAGAGTGTATGCAGCTGTGCTGTTTTCACTGATCATCTAGTTTGACTTAAGGCAGGTTTATATTTTATAGTTTGCTCATTAGAAGTACAGTATTATTACTTGGGCCTTGGATATTATGCACTGTATCATGCATTAGAGCTTGAACAATTCGGCCTTAAGAACTTCTTGTTGCATCCATCTAGTGTATCTCTCCCAAGGTGAGACTGTAGTTATTGGCTGAATCTGAGTGCATTATTGAATTTGATAATTGAAAACTTTCACATTCCTTTTGTTACCTTCAGGGCCTCTCAGCAATCTGAGTATCCAGCTCTGCATCAGAGTGGAAGCGGATATAAAATCCAGCCCTTCTTTTAGAACTAACGTTCCTTCCTTTCCAGTCCTCTTGTATTCCTTCCTTTTCTAGCCCACAGCTGCTGCTGAATTCTGGATCACAGTATAAACCAACTCTCCTGCTCTTATCCACAGTATTTTTCACTTACCCCTTTTACCTTTTGTCTTTTTCTCTGTTTTCTGTCATTACTTCCCTTTCCTAACTCACTTCCTTTCTTTATTATTCTTGTTGCTATCGTTTCCTTGCCTCAATCTCTCCTCTGGTGACACTTGCAGTAGAGATTAAAGTGATCAAGGACCTACCATGGCCCCCTCCTGTCGGCCAGCTCAACACCAGCCCTCCCCCAGTGGAGGAGCTTGAGTCTCCTTCCCAGACAGCTCAGCCCTCGCCAGGACAGACGAGCTGTGACCAGCACCACCATGGTGGGTGTTGGTGTTCATTGTCCAGCATCCTTTCCATCAGTTACCCTGGCACTCCAATCCATCTTCCTATTCCCTGTTGGCATGTTTGTCCGTCCATTTTTTCGTCCATTTTCGTCCATCCATCCATCTATCCGTCCGTCCGTCCATCCATCCATCCATCCATCCGTCTTTAATTAATGAAGGCATGGTGTTTTACATAGCATACAGCTCAGTATTTTAGTTCTACTGAACATTTAAAAAACATTACTAGCCAAGCATATGCAGCTACCAAAACATAGGTAGGGTTAGTCTGCTACTGCAATGTATGATTATGTTTGTCCCAAATTTTCTGGTCACTGAAGGCGTACTGAAAGAGTTACCATATGTGAGAAGTACTGAAAAATCTGACTATAGGTATTAGCTCTGTAATGACTGCTCTTTTCCATCTGGAATACATGTGGCAGAAAATCACCAACTCTTTTGCAGGTTTTAGGCTGAAGCCTCATTAGTTTTAATTGTGCCGAACTGCCTTCTGCATGCGTAATTGCCATTCGCTGTGACCCCCATTTCCTCTTGTCAACATACTCGTAACCATCCCAGATGTCCCTCTGGTCTGCTGTTCTCTACAAGTGGCTCACACGAATTAGGAAATCAAACTCATTGGAGACGAATTCAGTTCTTGACTTATTGCCATATTTACCTTTTTCATTGCATGCAGTGGATAAGTAATTGACCTATTTTTAACTGAGAGAGCCATTAGTTTATTTTTGTAGCTCTCTCACACACTTGCCCTCTGTCTGCTGTCATTATCCAGAGAAAAGAAGGACATGTAGCAGAACTAATTTCAGGAATGGGATTTCCCCTGACAGAGTGGAAAGACTTAGTGAGGCCATGTAAGAGGACACCAATGTGTGTTGTAGGCGAGGACAGGGCGAGGAGTTGATTTATGCCCGTAAATCCATGAGAAAGGTTCTGGTTCCTTCGGTGAAGTGAGTGGGTTTAAGATCGGCATCCAGCTGTAAAGTGATCCCCTCTCTGTCTCAGCCGGTATGGCCCTAGTCTACATCTTTAGGGGTCAAAGGTCCAAGTGGTAGACTTGGGGAGGGGGCTTGATGGCCTCCATAACCCTTGTGAATACAGTTGCAATGTACTCTCTTGACCTCAGCATATAGGCAGACATTCAGTCACACATCAAGACATTAGTCATCTGTTACATGAGTCAGCCAGACTAGAAAGCTGGATAGGGTAATTTGTTTAGTCCTTAGATATATAACATCATTACCAAAATTCAAATGCAAATTGGCAGAACAAATAATACATCTACACATTACGCCCAGACACTTTTTTCTGGATGTGATACAGAGATTCCTATCTTTTTAATTTTTGTAACATGAATTAATTATATGTACTTTGAAGCATTTATCTTACCTCATTTTTCTTTTAATCTAAGAAACCAAAGTAATTAAAAGGTATCCAGTTTTAATTTTAAATGAATTCCCCAGCTGACACTTGGTAGTGTCACTCCTTTGTCTTGGAAAACCTAATTTGGAATTTCCTTTTGAAATTTATTTAAAAGAAGAGAGCATATTCCTAGATGGTTGACTCATCACAGATAAAGCTTATAGCTTCAAACGGCCACAGTGGGGCTCTAAAATATAGTATTATAAAAGCCATCCAGCAATTATTTTAGTTCCTGGTGCATATAATTAATATCGGCATAAAAGTTTAACCCTATTTTTAGCGTGCACTGCATTCTAATAAGCTGGAAACCTGTTAATCATTTCACAAGTCCTAGCTGGAAAACTTAATTTTCACCTCACAATACAGCAGCCGATGAAACACTTTGCCCCTCAGACTAGTCATCCTTTGTAATAGGAGTATCATTAGTAAATGAGAATTAATTAGCCGGCTTAATTAGAGAAATCTGTGCACAGGGGGAAGAGGAGACAGTAGTAGTAGTTAAATTGTGCTGAGTCTTCAGTGACAGATGTCACTACACTTTTGTGGTTTTTATTTTTTGATTCCCTTCATTTTTATTTTGATTACTGTGACTTCTACTTTGGAGTGTTTTTTATGTTGTTAGACAGTGACATTATTATGTACTGTGCTGACCTGTGCCTTGCTCTGCAGCACTATATTACATAGCAGTGCTTTATCTCGTGGTTTGTAATCATTGAATGTCCTTTTGACATTTCTTTTTAATCTGTGCCTTAGCCAATCAGCTCACTCTGTCATGCACTCTTTCCCCATCCTCTTATATGTGTGTGTGTGGGGGTGGGTGCGTGCGTGTTATTTACTTTTCTTTTTTTTTTATATAGTTGTCTCTAAAGGAAGCTGTGTGTCTGAAGGGGACAGGTCTTTCAGCCATCTGTCACCATCTGACTGACAGTTCAATCTGATACACAAATTCCATTTGCAGTGCTTTACAAGCAACAATTCTGATAACATACAGAGCTGCCCATGTGCCTTTGTGTTTATTTCAAGAGACGTGTGTTACCGTGCGTGCGTGCGTGCGTGTGGCGGTTTTCACCCTCTCGTCCCTCTTAAGCTTCCTCTTACGGCTTTTGTTCCCCCGTGGGCCAATCCTCTCGTCAATCTCCTGTCGTCCATGTTTCGAACTGTGTGCTCTGGAGAATGAGAGAGGGGAATTGGTTTGCCTCACTCCCACTGATTTTCTGCCTTAAAACATAACTCTACATCAGTTTCGGAATGGTGATGGTGAGGCGCCCAGCTAACAAAGCAGACATGAGTCCATTCACTCTTGAGCAAATAAAAATGATGGCTTTTGTTTAGTTTGGGGGGCTCTTTCTTCAGGGTAATACTCTCCTTGTAGAGCACTGCACTCTGCCTGCAGTGAAGCCTCCACTTTGACAAGAAAGGTTGACGGGGTGAGCTACACTAAGAATAGCCACTCAACCCACCCTTTCTTGGTAGCGGAGAGGGGAAAAAACAGTTTAATCACGATCAAATAAATCACTGATTGTTGTGTCTGGGTAAGAGGAGGGAAATGTGAAGAGCTGAGGTCAGGCACATGGGTGAGTGGATTGTAGATACAATATGGACTATGTAGGGAAAAGCCAAGATTGCATCCTGTATCCTTAACCCCCGATGTCTGATGCCTTTTCCAGCCCCTTATGGTTGCGTCACTAATCAGTGAAGAGATGATAATATTATGTTCACAGTCAATTCTCAATATGGAAGTGCAAGTAGACTGGTTAAGGGTTTTGTTGTAGCAGTAGGTGTAATTGGCGACAGTCTGCCCTGCAGTGGGACCATCAGAGATAACAGATCAAAACACCCCTTTTTTCCTGTGGAGACATTCCTCCACAGTCCATTTTCCCCTATCTGTTTCTACCACTGAGAGGCAAGAGAGCTCGGGGGGAAAAGTCAGAGTTAGAATGATGAGGCAAGAGTGATAGAAGAGAAGGCAAAGGGCAGAAGAAGGTTGGACACATGCAAACAGAGAGAAATCGAAAGCAAAGGACAGGGAGCAATTGGCTCCATCTTCATGTTGTGATCTGTCAGCATTGACAGGGGCTGAATGGAACAAACATGCATCTTCCATGTCCCCTTGGTCAGTTTCCATGGAAACGCCATTTCTCACCTTTACACATATACAATATATTCATCTGACTTGGATCAAATTCCCAGTATTCAGCATGTAATTTAAATGGACTCTATGATATAAAATAATGCAGACACAACACGGGATCATAATGTGAATTACTATATTAGGAGCGACAGACCTCAAGGACATGGATCAGCAACTTGTATTCTTCCAAGGGTTAGACCTAGAATTTACCCAGCTGTCATGCAACAGTACAATTTTGCTGTCATTTTACCAGCCCGCTGTCGGCCTTTAATGAACAAATGTGCAGAGGCAAAGATAACAGCCGGAATTATTTGAAATAATCATTTCCATGAGTTTATGTTTGGGGAATCGCATCATTGAGCCAAAGGCCAACGAGTTCAACCGCAAGTAGAGTGTGGAGGTTAAGGGGAGCCCCTAGTGGTCAGACCTGAAACAGCTGTAATCTGTCAAAAAAAAAAAAGCACTGCTTGCGATGACATCATGGTATGTCATAGAAAGTATTCGAAAAAGAAAAGATATTCCTAAAGGACTACAACTGCACTACTGTAAAAATACTTCATTACAAGCTTTTCTTCCGATATCCCGAGTTAATAAGCAGTAGTTCACTGTTAATGGAAGTGGCACTTCTTTTAATTACTATAATTAAAATACTTGTTTTAATCGCTGGTAATTAAACATTGAATAACTTTACACATGACAGCAACCACTAACCAGATTTTTTTGAATGATAACACTCTTTATCATTTAATTGCATTCTATAAGCTGATCATGTGGTTTGTTTGTTTTTTTTTTAAAGGAAATATCTTGAAAAAGAGCAGGCTCTATAGAAACACATGTATCAGTTGTAGCTGAAATGTCATAGAGGTGAGCAATAAAGTGGCACAACATCTAAATACTCAAGTAAACTACTTGTAGTAAGTAGTGTTGAATTGATTTAAACTGTCAGCCCTTCCACTCAGCGTGATACAGAGGCACTTGGCAAGCTCACAATCTGTAAAGTGTAATGCTATCCTCTGACTGGAATGCAGAGTCTAGACAGATGTAGACGTGTTGTTAAGATCACACTGCCTGTCTCTGTGTATAGTGTCTGCCATGTTCTGCCTGGTAATTAAACACTAGATGCAAGGATGGCCATTAGTGACAGAGAGCAGCAAAGATTGATGTTGCCTAGTAGATGCGAGTTTCATACGACGTTAACCACTTCCATCAAAAAAACAAAAACAGCTATCTGTTGGTCTTGAGCCATATAGAAGCAGGCGACAATAACCAGGAAAAGCTTGTCATACGGTCGATGTAGGAAGCCGCCCCTCTGTTATTGCTTGAGAAGTGTGTCAGTAGCTTTAAATATATTTTTTTTGGGGGGGGGGTTTCAGAGGCTTTAGATGTTATGGCATGAAGCACAGTGATGGATTACTGAGGAAAAATGTCTCAGCTGCCTGTGACGCATGATAATTACTCTTACATCCACTGTCCAGCCTTTTATTCCTTTAGCTTGTGCAACTCTTTCCCACAAGTGTAAATTCACATTTAATTTGTCCTTGAGAGCATTATCTTCTGTTTGCTGATTGGCTGTGAAGTTGCCCCGTGACCCCTGGCATTTCATGTGTGCGCATAGGTCACTTTAAGCCCCCAAACACCATCAAACACTTCCCTGTGAGGCTGCCAAGAGAGCTTGTCATGTCCACAGTTGACCGTGAGAGTTTGAAAAGCTAGTTCAATGTTTAACTTGCAGAACCTGGGTGTTGGAGTTGGGCGTGCACTTAAGTGTGTGCACATTTGCGTGTACTTAAAGAGTGAAAATGCTCAGCCATACAGTAGTATATATGGGATTATTTACAGGCGCATGAGCTTGTTTTGGAGGAAGGTTGCGTGTGTGTGTATTTTGCCTAACTGGAATGTGTACACGGGCAAGCTAGATTGATTTATGTCTCTTTCATCATGTGTACATGTCCTTCAGTAGGATGAGTTAAACAGAGCGGCTCTGTGTGTGCGCGTGTGTGAAAGTTGGTAAAAGCACAGCGTGGATTTTGGTTCTCACACTTCGCAGTAGTCTAGTTTAATTGATACATGTGACACCGTGGATGTTGTAACTTGTAAGCACAATTTGTTTTTCCAAGTGACCTTAATCTGAAGTGTAGCTCAATGATGTTTACAGGTGTTTGTCTTTATTAAGAGCCATTTTGAACCATCAAATCTGTCCAGAATGAAATCTTTTCAGCTGTATTTTCTCTTATTACAGTCCAGTTTGATGGTGTGGAGAAGTCTCGAATGTCGCCCACCAAGGAGGGGAAAACTCGGCCGCTGCAGCGACATTCCAGTGGCTGTCTGGTCAACACCAAAATGACTTCCCTGGACCACTGCAGCTCCTCTCTCGGGGAACGTATCGATCCCACAATGCCGCTGGAAAGCCAGTTGTGAGTCAAATCTTGGTTTTTCTTTAGCAGCTTTGACTCTTTCTTACTTAACATTCCTTTGTTCCTCCTCCTTTCTCATCCTCGTTTCCTGTCGTTTGCTGTAGCTGGTACCATGGAGCCATCAGCCGAACAGATGCAGAGTCTCTGCTTAGGCTCTGTAAGGAGGCCAGCTATCTTGTGAGAAACAGCGAGACCAGCAAGAACGACTACTCCCTCTCTCTCAAGTAAGAACTCTGCTCTCGTCTCCTAAATGACCATCCACAAACAGTATAATCAGATGCACAGTTTCGGTTGGCAGCCTTGGTGAAAATGTGATTCCAAACACTCGGGGCCGTTTTGCCTGTTGTGACAACTTGTGTCAGTGATTTGTACACGGAACACACACTCACAAAACAGTGTGACCTATCATAGTAGCTACACTTACTTAGTGGCAGAGTACACACAGTGGACTAGTGTAACATCATTCCCTGTCGAGGTGCGGACATACCTGCTGACTCTTCCGTTTCTGTATGGTAATCACTTTCACCCTTCAGACCTCTATCCCCCACCTGCTGTACACCTTGCCCGTGGCTCGTCCTCCACCTCCGCTCAGTAACCCCTCTGACAGAATCTGCTCCTCGAATTGCTGATGTACCCACAACTTGGCTAATGGTGCACTTTCATCGTTGACCTCCTGATCCCCGCCGCGTCCAGCAGAGGGTTCGAAAAAAAAGCTACTCTGAAATGTTACGTGTAGCCTGACAGTTGGAAGAGGTTACTTTAGCCTGAAGTCCTACAGTGCAGTCCCATCGCTTTGATAGGAATGTGGAGTTTTGCTGGATTTGTTTTGACGATCGTTGCTACCAGGTGTCACGGCTACGGCGTCGGAAACATAATCAGAAATATGAAACGGCCAAAAAGTCTTCCAAAACCAACAGTGTTTAACCAGCTTCGATATCTGTTAACAAATAGTCTTGTAAAACTGACTTTATATATGCTCCATTAACCATTGCAGGCAAGGTTCAGTCCCATGACATTTAGAAAAATCTCTGCAACTATGTGGGAGCCATCAGATGAAATAAAACTGTAGTATGTAGAGACACATTGATTAGCCTTTGTTCTTTGAGTGGAGTCAGCCTGCTGGAGGCTTATATAACTTGGAAGACAAAGATAATAATTCTGCTTGCTGCTGCTCCAATTCTCTTGACAGTGCCGTAGTCGACTGCCTGTGTAACTCCCTGTCTCATTGGCTGATCATCTGTATGGCTGCTTCTTGTTCTGCCTTGCTGACTGAAAAGAAGACGCACTGTTAGGATGCTGACTTAGTACACTGGCTTTTGGATGACTGCAAACAGCAGGAGAAAAATATTTGTCTGAATATGTAACAGTTGTCCCAAATGTTGTCATTTTGAATTAAATGCATTGTGTCGTAAATGCATGCTTAAAGCTAAGCACTATAAAAAGACAAACAGACATGTTAACAGTTAATGCACAGATGTTTTATTGCATAGTCATTGTAGAAGACTGGCACACAAAACAGTCTAATATGAAGTTACTGGGAAAGTAAAACCAAAAGAATTTTCCTTGGAGTTAGGAACATGTAATAATGTCAGTTTAAGCAACAAAAATAACTTGTTTAGTACTCAAAAGACACATATTGATGTGTGTAAAGTGCAAACCTGAATATGTGATCTAGAAAAGTAAAAAGTCTGCTTTTTTTTTTTTTTAACAAAATGGTAAAGATAACAAGTGAATATTTTTGCTGCGGGATGATGATATGCAGAGTAATGATGAAGACAGCGAGTTTGACGAAAGCCTCTCTAATAAGCAAAAGCCCCATTTTGAAATATGAAAATGTAGTGTATAATTTGTGCCAGGCTTGAGAGTATTAATCCATCCATCTCTCTCGTATGTTTAAAAAGAGACTGGCCGTCTAATGCCATTGGGGTTACCTCCAGTAATGAAATAGCTGATTGTTAGATTATCTGAGTGAGGGAGAAGGGAGGCGGGGGAGTAAGGAAGGCCTGGAGCCATGAAACTTATTTAGCTTTTTTTTTTTTCTATACTGAACACAGCCAGGCCACGATAAGAGCAATGGTCAGTAAAGTTGTATTTAATGATGAGAGGTTAAAACATGTTTTAACCTTCTAGTTCAGTAATGGTCTCATTCCACTAATCCACATTTAAAGGATGTTCAGATGGACCTTTATAATAATGGCCTGTACTATCAGAGAACAGTTTGGAAAGTGTTTTCGTGAGGTCTGATCCTTCTGCTCCCCTGACACTGCGCTTTTCTGATGGTTACTCTTTTAAGAGATAAAACGTTGACTGGCTTCTGTGACACATTTAATAGCTGTTTGTCAGTCGGAAAACAAGGAGAGGAGAAAGGCCATGCCGATGAGGTCATTAGTGTTGATGCAGAATTATTTACTCGTCTCGACTTAGTGAGAACTATAGAATAAAGTGTCTCGAGCACTTTAGGAATACCTTTTCACTGTCTGTTAGAGCGTTTCGCTCCAGGGCCTACTTTCAAGGTTTTTTGGAATCTTAAGTAGAATGAGGTTTAATGTTGCCTGGGAATAGCTGTGGTCTGCCAATAGCACTGGAAATCAGTGGTTTCCCCCTGTTATTCCACACCCTGTTGCGGGAGCTCACTTTAACCATATGAGATCTTAAAGTTGTAAGCAACCAAACATCTTAGGAGTTTAACCTTCTTATTTTTGTATTGATAGACTTAAATAACAGCACATTGTTCATAATTTCTGTGTAACTGTGTGTCAGCACATTTGGGTTATAGAATCTTGTGCCCTTGATGTAAACCAGCTGAAACCTAGAAAACGATCGTCATGCTCATTTGTGGAAATGGCAGGTCCCTACAAATACGAGTTCAGCCTCCTCACTCAAGCCCGTCTCCCCTGCTGCCACAGAAAATGAGTGGAAACCCAAGGTGAAGATCCGACATGTCTGAGGTTACTGAAAAATGTATGAGGCCGCGAGGTGCCACATATGTGTATTGCATTATTGATAAAGACAGACGTCACTGAGACCTCCTGCCTCAAGAGTCCTCTGGCCTTACGGAAAGCATTTTTGTCTGCTTTTCCCTCCTAAACCCCTTTTTATGTTCACCTGTCCCCACCTGCTCCTCTTCTTTACTCTCAGTGGAGAGAACCTTTTTTTTGGTATTTGAGTTGTATTAAAGCCTTCGCAGGGCTTTCAAAGCACAGTGTCATTTCATTTTTCACGTCACAAGAGAGCTCTGCAGAGCCTGTTTCCACTGGTTGAGGAGGGGAAATGTATCCCAAAGACTGTTTGATGCCAGTGGGGTAAATGGGGTAAGTTAGCAACTTACTGGTGTGTTCTATCGCTGGAACACCTCCAAAGACACTATTTTTGAGCATTTTTAGATGCAAAATGTCAGCTTCATATTATGACACATAATAGACGAATGACTGCATAGAGCACAAAAATTAGCCTGACCTTTCTCAGCCGAAGAACAAAACTATGCCAAGAGTTGTTTGTATGTTTATTTGTCTGCCACTTCACCCACTTGCCTTAGCGTCGATAAAATACAGAATGGTATCATCCCAGGGAGGTTTAGTGTATGCTAATATAAAATCATGAGTACATACGACATCCGATGCCCAGAAAGGCTTAAAAAGGTCAGCCCTTTTGCTATGGTTCACTATCTTGTTGGCATATGACTTTGCTTTTTCTGCTGCCTTAGATTCATAACACAGAGAGTATCAATCATGAAGCCATCCAATATATGGAAGGTGAAGATAAGCTGTGATTGCTGTCAGGCTGTTCCTGCTCTGAGTGGTACTCTGTTTAAATCAAAGTCATAAACCTCAATAAACAAGACAGCACACCTCCCCAGTCAGATTAATCCTGATTAGACAAATATAAGTTCACGAACGCAGTGTTATGATAACACCACAAAGGCCTGTCTTTTCAAAAATAGCCCCGTATTCATTTTATCAGCAACACTGCCGTGTTGCTCTGTTGTCCTGGTTTCTGTCTCTGCAGGACTGTAACATAATAAGCAGCTTTGAGCACCAAATGGAAAATCAGCTGGGAATCTAAAAATGATGCTATTGATGTGTTTGCCTTTTTAAGTGTGCCTCTGTGTAACCTAACACCTTTCTCCCAGCGCTCCATGTGAAGATTCATCAAATGCACTTTGCAGGAAAGATTTTTTTTTTTTTTTTTTGGTAAATGAGCTCTGAAAGCACCATTTGCAGAATCATAGCATTTTAGAGACCCGTGGCAACGGAAATTTGGAAATCTGCACAATAATGGAGAGGTGGCACTCGTGTGTATTTCAGTTTAATGGCTTAGAAATCCTGCAGCTTTTTGTTTCAGTTCTTACACATAAAAAGCTCCGAACTAGCTTTGAAATATTTTGGATATTTATAGTAATAATCTCAATCATGCTAACCCCAAAACACGCACTTCTTTATCTGTTAAAATAAAGAAAAATCTGTGCTTTATTCCTGATCAGTGTCCCTAAATTGAACCTGTGTGTGTGTGTGTATGTATATATGTGTATGTATATATGTGTATGTATTTATATGTATATATGTATGTATATGTGTATATGTATTTTGTTGTTGGTTTTTTTTGTTTTTCCTTTCATCTTACTGCTATCTTTGTTCTGGGTTTTCTCTGTGCATCAGAGAGAGAACATATCCACCGGCATCATACATGCAATTAGGAGATAAGTAAAGAACGGCCTGATGCTTCAGGTGCCTAAAGCCAAGTTGTCACTCCTGTTCATCAAAGATAATGGGCATAACTACAAAAATATGCATATATTTACTGTGGAAAAACATAAATTTATTTGCTGTAGTTGCTTCATGTGGCAGCCTCATCAACAGCCTTGACAGCCCACTGCTCCTGTCTGTTGTGGTTAGTGCATTTTCACAGTTTTCACAAGAGCCCTGCTCGGTATAAACTGTGAAGCACAGAATGAAATAGTGTAGATTATACTGACTGGCCTCATAAGTAAATACCTTTACAGCTGTTATCCTTAGGTTAGTGAAAAATAGGAGTTTTATTACTACATGTGGTTAACATATTATCCCCTCTTAACTTTTGCACGAGAGTTTATTTTCCAAAAAATAAATGTTAGGCAGGTGCTGGTGCATTTTATTTTTGAGGACAGGTTATAATGTCAATGAACTGTGCCTAAAGCAATCATAACCTGCTGGAGGCATTAGCTGCTGATTGAAAAAGCTGTTATGCTAATTTAGTCTGTAAAGTCAAATTACTAAAAGAGAATATTTACAAAACAGGCTACAGTGAACATTAGTTTTGTGTCCCTTACTCGCTAAAGCTTACTGTTGCATCTCTTCCCAAGTGGGGAAAAAAAAAAAAGTAATTTTCTATTTTAAAGCAGAAGATTACTGGCAAGCTGTAAAATGTATTGATCGAAGGCTCCTTGGAACACGCGGGGAGCTTTTAATTTGCTGTGCATTTATTGCTGCAGCTTGAGTGATTTATCCTGGGGGTTCATTAGCCTCATCCTTATGCACTGCATGTGAAACCCAGCACCTTAAGCAACCTGCCTTTTAGTCCCCTCCCCTGACACCTCCAAAGTTATCAGAGGTAATCCAGCTTTCAGAGCGCTGTCACATACTGTGGGGAACAACTACTGGAGGAGTAAATGAGGGGAAGCTGAAAAAAGAGGATATCTGTTGGGACTCCCATAGATTGATGCTTTTGACATACTTGTTGTCTCGTGTTAGCGTTTTTTAAGGCATGCTTGTGGTGTGACTCCAGGAATGGCAATATCAGTCTGCTCGCTAATCGGTCAATACGTTGCTTTGATGCATACTGATATCTCCCAACTACAGTATTTAGAACATCTACAAATTGGCTCGACTGTTTTCGACGGTTTTGAGTGAAATGTCTTTACGTCAGCTGAATGGACTGTCATCAAATTCCTTTTTGGGTGAAAGGACAGAGCCTGAAGCAAGGAAAGGCCTCTTTGCTCCTGAAATATAGGAAGTGGGGACAAAACAAATTATTTTTTTCAAAGATTTTTTTTGTGTCAGAGCATGATAAAAATAATCTGGTTTTGTCTTGTAAAGATCAGAATTTTGTTTTGAGCTTTTTCTGTCTTCCTCTGTCTCCAGGAGTAGCCAGGGCTTCATGCACATGAAGCTGTCACGGACCAAGGAGAACAAGTACATCCTGGGCCAGAACAGCTGCCCTTTCGACAGCGTGCCTGAGATCATCCATTTCTACTCCAGCCGCAAGCTGCCCATCAAAGGTGCTGAACATATGTCCCTGCTCTACCCTGTAGCCATCAGGACACTATAGTGCTCCAGGTCTCTTGCAGGCATCTGCTTTGCAGTACTTTGGGCCAACCTGTGGCTCGCTGTTTCCTGTCCCTCTGGAAAGAGCCCACTAGGCTCACGGGAAGATGAACAGTGGCATCCTAAACTGCTGATCTTGACTCACCTCACTGGCCAACAGATTCCAGACCTGTTTGAAGGCCCTCTGCTTACTATCTCATACATACAGACTCAGATTTGCAGAAGTTTTTTATTATTTTATTTTATTTTATGTTATGTTATTTTATTTTATTTATGATAGACATCTGCTTAGTAGATCAGACTGACTATCTACAGAACATCATTTCACTGACTGTTGAGCTGATTACCCATAGCACTTAAGACGTAAAGAAAAAGAAAGGTACAACTTAACGTTTGTCACTGGGATTTACCTTTTAGCATAAACTGTTGTACCCTGTGTCCTGTGAGTACACAAAATGACGATTATATTTGAAATGTTTGTTTGAGTGTCTCATTCGGTTAGGCTCTGTTGCTACTGTAATCATATTGCAAAGGGGATTTGAAGATTATAAGACCTCTGTAAGGGAAGCAACATTTATGATGCATGTTGAGCGATATCGTCCACGTGTGCCTCATACAGTGGCCGGGATATTAAATAAACTGGCTGTGTATGAATGGAGCGTCCCCAGCTGCGTGGAAACAACAAGCCTGTGAGCTGTGCAGACTGATCTCTCTATCTTGTCATAGTGCATGTTGTCTGCTATCCATCATTGAGTGGGTGTATCACACCAGTGACAATGTAAGTACCGTGGTGTTGAGACAGGCAGGAGAGCATGATGGATGGTCAACCCATCTGACACAGTACATTTGGCTGAGGCTAAAGACCAGAGCCTGTCCAAATGGACCAAATTATCCCCACTACCCCTGCTTAGAATGGCTTTGCATCGGGAGAATGAAATATGCTTGTATTGTCTACCTCAGAAAATCAATTTCATTCGCCCATGTGCAGATCAATAGGTACAATGGGATTGCAGACATCGATCTGCTCTCTCTTCGACATTCCCAATTCCCTTAAAGAATGCATCATTAGTTTTAGGAATATGCTTTTTTTTTTATATACAATTAATCTGAGATCTGTTTTATGAAAACACAAGCAGTTTGTTTTTTGTTTTTGTTTTTTCAGATCAGCAACTGTATGTATAGTCACTATTATAATACTGTGCAACGTCAGTAAGAAATGTTTGGTTAATGCCTTATAAAATGCATGGGTCAAATCAGTCCGCTTAGATCAGATGATTTCTAATTCTGCTTTTAACAGTTGTTCTGTGACTGTAATTTATTCTGGGGTGATTATTACTGATGTGTTACTCCTTTGTGATTGCTCCCCCCCCCCCCCCCCCCCCCCCCAACCCCCAACCCCCACCCTCATCGTTCTGTGCCAACGTGATCGTGTTTTATGGGACTACTCCAGCCTCTTTTGCTGTGGTGCTTCAGCATTTTTGTTGTTTCCAGTTCTGCTTAAGTGCAAGTTTGCCTCGGTGGCCTCACTCTGGGACACGAGTCACCGCGTCTCCTGTCCAACAGGATTGTCAAACCTCGTGTGAGAGACGATTGCGTACCCGTCCACACACACATCGATTACAGTCCAGCGTGTCGAAAAACTGGATAATCACTTACCTTCAACCTGTCATGCTTCCACTTTTCATTAAAATCTCCAGATGTCTATACTAGGTGTAAGCGTGAGTATGCATGTGTCCAACAGGTCTGTGTGTGCAGTATTTGTATGCACATGAGAATGTGTGCACACACTCAGAATTGCAGTCGTTTTCTTCTTATTATTGTTTTTTTTTTTTTTACCCCGCTGGCCCCTGGTGACAGGTACAGCTCAAACCTCTTAGATTGTCACCTCTACCCCCCCACCTATGGCTTTTTTTTTTTTTTTTTTTTTTTACCCCCTTTCTTCCTGTATTCTTTCATTAAGCAGATTGTATTTTAACAACTCAAAGTAATGACATGCTTGCTTCTAATGTTACTGACAAATTATAAGCCGAAGAAGCCGATTTTCCAACAGTAGTCGCACCGAGAAGTGATTTTAATAAGGCTGCCTGATGCACGTGTGACCAAACTTCTTCTTCATTGGTAAACTTTAACACTTTTTATGAGCTGAAAAACTCATTGGTTTAATGAGCAATTAGGAAAAAAAGTTGGGGGGGGAGAGGCTTTAGTCCTACCTAAAAGTTACAGACACTAAGAGTTAGAAACTGGCTTATGTGAGCATGACCACTCTGTATAAAGCCAAATTAACTTTTGGCTTTAATACTATCTCTGCTGTGTGCTATGCAACTATAAACTACAGTCATTGAAGGGAAAATGTCAGGTGTGTGCCTCCTACAAATGTTAATGACAAATGTGATGGTACAAGATGTCTGCCAGGAAGAAATTTAATCACTAGAGTGGCATTAGTAAAAAAATAAACTGCAGAATGTGGTATGTATTTAGAGGTATATTTTGCTGGTGCATTAAGTGAAGAGACAGGTGCTGTTATCGCATGAGGGTGTCTCATCATGGCACTGCAGCTTTATCGAGGAATAGTGCATTGTTGAAGTGGACCTATGTGCTTCTCGAGAGAAGATATCCAAATAGGAAATGCAAATTTAAAATTAACCGTGTGTGTGTTGAATTCTTTATGTTGCAAATGTTCACTACTTAAGAGATCAAATGTTGAAAGTAGCTCTTTATTAAGTTACTGCTGCTGATGAGTGTTACCCTACTATAGGAAAGATCCTGCGTATGATGGCAGCACTGTCTAGAGAGAGGCCTTAGCTTTGGAGAGTAAGAAGATGGAAAGATGTAGAAGAAGAATAAAGGAGACAGAGGAGAGGGTGTTCTTGAAAAAAGGGTGATGCAGTCAGCAGACGCTCTCTTTACGTTTGTGTATCTATTTATGAGAACCTGAAAGAACCCTTCTCCTCCCTCAGAAGTGTCTTAAAGCTTGTGTGTGTTGGTGTACGTACACACACAATGTGCATGCTTGAAGCAGTGTTTGTTGAATGAGTGAGTGTGTGTGCGCGCGCATGTGTGTGCACTGGTGTAAGCAGCCATCAGCCACAGACTTGCCCTGAGACTTGACTGTGGTAAAGTGGAAACTTTGAGTTTTCTTTGTGTACATTTTCGTGCCATGTATGTATGCACTACTTCAACATATCTCTGTACAGTCCCTCATGGCCAAATGTATATATTGAATGTATTGTATGGGGACATAGAGGCATCAAGGTTCAAAATAAATACAAAATAAATACATTTCAAAAATAAAGTTGAGTTTGATTTGACAGTCCCTGTTTTACACTGACTCAGATCAATAAAGCAAACTCGTAATTATTTGGTAAAAGAAGCGGGGGGAAAAGACCCTTTTCAGAATCTCGGCCATGACCAGTTACCATGGTGAGGCCCTTCAATAAACAGTGAAGAGCAACCATTGTTTGAGTCAAGGACAGAATGCTGAAGCTATTATCAAGCCAGTACTGCAAACCCTTGTTGTTCTTTATTGATCCACTTTGTTGCAGTCTTGTAATATATTTTTCACTCTGTTCTTCATTCCAGTACGATTATCTTGACTTGCCTTTGAAGTTTAATTGGCAGCGTTTCCTACATTTAGTTTCCCGGTTCCCTTTAATCACATCTTTCGGCCTTTATTGTACATCAGAATTATATGTAAGGTGTAGTCATCCTTCCTAGATTTTACAGAGTGTGAATAATACATGATTTTTTTTTTTTTTTTTTAGCATTTGGAAAAAACCTCAAGTGACAGATTGAGCAGCCATTTCTTGGCCAACTGTTAATTTTCCCTGGTGATGGTTTTATTCATAGGTCTGTAAAATTTTCTGAAACAACTGCTAGAAAGAAAAAAAGTCAGTGCCGTTAATTTGTTTAATGTGACAACAAAGGATTAAGTTTTTGTTTGTTTGTTTTTTAACTTTTCTAAAAAATTTACTTCCTATAAATGGATAAAAGCTGCACTGTTTTCTGTTAGTTCTTTACTTTTCAACCAGACAGTTCACCATGGCACTATCATATACTGAGTCCAGCTGTTGAAGGTAATTGGAACGGTGAACTATGCAAAAGCCACAACTTTAGGTTAGTTTAAATCAAATTGTTCTGTGTATTTTTTTTTTTCCAGCAATTTCTTAGCAGAACTATAAAATAAAAAATGACAGTGAACATTGTCGGTTTACATTTTCCTTCATTTTCTCATACCCAACACAAATTAATCTGACTTACAACCTCGGTCAAAAAAAGACAATTAAAACAGAACTTTGCATTTTCAGGTTTTTTTTAACCACTTACGCAGCTTAGGTTCATGAAGGGAACTGGAGCTTATCCCAGCTGCCACAGAGAGAGATGGGGAAAACCCTCAACAGGTTGCCAGTCCATCACAGAGCTAACACAGAGAGACAGACAATCTCACACTCTCACATCCACGCCTAAAGCCAATTTAGAATCACCAGTTAAACTGAAATGCATGTCTTTGGATTGTTGGAGCAAGCTTTGTACCCTCAGAAACTCCCCTCAGTAGTTTTTCTAGAATATTTACCCTTCTCTTTGCTTCAATTCTGTTCTCCTTAAGAGAAGCTCCGTGAAGGGTTAAAGCACCCTGGATGAAATGCATCAAAGAACCTTTTGTGGGCAAAAAGTGTGCCGCAAAAGAAGGCTAACGAATAAAAGCATGGCTTGAAAGCAATGAATGGGCCACAAGGGGATAAAATGGCCTCGTGTCTATCAGAAGCTCATTTCATATTCTGCTCAGTCACGATGGGCAGAAAGCAATCTCAGGTAACAGACCTTATGTTAATAACATGTGAGTTGCCTCCTTTCAGAAAAACAAAAGTGCATGGAAGCCATTATACCAGCCCTATCCCATCCTCCTGCAACAGCACGTCAGAGGATTTCATCTAGAGAATAGTGTTGGTAATGTTCTGCTTGTCTGTGAAGCTGCTTGATTAGACAAGCTTTTACACCATTTCAAAAGGCCTGGTATTGATGATTTCTATTGGCCTAATATATTGCCCTTAATGACACGCTCCAGAACCTTGCTCATTACCTGAATCCCAGGTCACTGTGGGAATAATTGGGCAGATTTGTGCCAGCTTCAAAGCTCAGGGCCTGATTCATTAAAAAGGACCCTTTTCCAACTGTTTAAGCCATTTCTGGTCCATGTTTTAAAATATCTGATTTATCAAAGCTAGTCAAAAGCTCTATCATCTAGGGTTGTAGTGCACTGAAGGCACCTTGTGATAACAATGGCAAAGCCCAGTAAATAGGGCTATATTGATCTACAAAAACACAGGTAAACGGTCAAAAAAAAAAAAAAAAAAGTGTCTGTTCCTCAAACTTGCTGGTTTCATGTGAAAATGCTTTAATACCATATCAAAATGTAATTGTTGTACAATTTAAATAGAACTAATCTGTTAAATTTTGGGGGGGAATTGTCAGATCTTATATATTTATTATACCCATAGTTGGTATGAGTATGACTATATATATATATATATATTGAACCGTTTGATACAGTGCTTTCGGTTCGGTAGACATATGTATCGAAATCGAAATTTTTAATTTATTTTATCAACTTTCCTGCTGACGATGCTGTCTGTGTTGAGCGCTCAGTGGATCTGCGCTCGACAGTGCAGCCTAGGCGGAGTAGTCGAACGCAGATTCACTGAGCGCAGGGCAAGCTAGCGAGACAGAAGTTAAGCTCTCCTTGCAACATGGCAAATTGAACCTCCCCCACCCTCATTCAGATCTGGCGTTTGGAACTATTTTGGTTTTCATGTGATGTATGACCCTGAAGGTAAGCGCGTCATGGACTAAAGTAAAACAGTATGTTGGATGTGCCACGCAATGCTCAATTACATGGGTGGGAGCTAGTGTGTTAGCGCAGTTAGTTCGTTAACGTGTTGGCCGTCCAGCCCCATGCACGGGCAATCCCGGTAGCTCGTTAACGGAGATTTGCCGTTGTGGCATTAACGTCATTTCAACGAGATTTACGCTGACAGCACTAGTGGGAACACAACAAATATGACTGCACATTTACACCGACATCATCTTAGTGCAAAGACAAGTGGAAGCAGAAAAAAAAACAACAAGCATGCATGCTACAAACTTTACCCGAGTCATTTAGACAGCCGTTAGCACATGATTCTTCTTATGGGGACCTGATATGTTTAATATGCTGCTGAGAATATAGCCCAGAAGAAGCGTATAGTATAGCTTTTATTTTGGAAAGAGCCATTTCTCTGTAATAAACTCTCTTTTCCAAAGATGAGTGATTCCTCAATCAGATACAGGGCTCGCAAAATCGCTAGCCCAACGTCCTGGGGCTAGGTTAGTTTAGCGATTTTTCCAGTCGGGCTACCAAAATCTATCTCTTCCCTGCCCGTTGGGCTATTGTAGGAAGGAAAAATATATGTCAATGCTTTTGCATTCTTTCGGAAATGTAGCTGGGTAATTATGTCATTGGCATCGGTGAGCCACTGCCAATATGTGACATATTGAAATCGCGTTTGAATTTGCTCGTTTTTTGCTTTCACTTTGCAATCGTGCTAACTGTGTATAGAGAGCGACAGCACTGATTGGTGAGTGATGATAATTTGCGCACCAATTCCTCTGACATCGTCTTATCAATCGTTAGCTTACTATGCAAACATGACAAGTGAAATCTCCCGCAGCAAGCTTAAACATGTGAGAGGTTGATCGCGCAGAGAATTGCTGAGCGTTATGTGAGTGCGTGTGTAAAAGCAGCAGGATATATATTGTAGCGGGTCGGGGCTGTTCGGGGTTCTGTTTGTACAGTTATGTTTTGTTTATGTTGCCATAGTGACGGGTGACGCCCTCTCGCTGCGACGGTGTGTCCTTCCGGGGTCAGAGGGCGCCCTGTGTGTTGTTGTTGTTGTTGTTGCTATGCTGTTGCCTTGCTGAGCAGTTAGCTAGCGGTAGTGTTCTTCTGCAGATGTCAATAAACGGCTGTGCTCCCTGGCTAGCTCACGGGAAGCAAGACCAAACGACACCTCCGTCTCCTCCTTGTCTGAGCTCGCCACATTGGTGTCAGAAGTGGGATGATGGTGGCACCCCATGTTCTGACCCGAGTGACTTTCCCCCCGCCGGTCGTGACCGGCCGGTGCGCCAAAAGAAGGCACCTGGACATTTGCAGGACTTTGTGTGGGGTAATGGGGTCGTTGGGGACGACTGACCCCTTAGGTGGGGGCTATGTAGCGGGTCAGGGCTGTTCGGGGTTCTGTTTGTACAGTTATGTTTTGTTTATGTTGCTATAGTGACGGGTGACGCCGTCTCGCTGCGACGGTGTGTCCTTCTGGGGTCAGAGGGAGCCCTGTGTGTTGTTGTTGTTGTTGCTGTGCTGTTGCCGCGCTGAGCAGTTAGCTAGCGGCAGTGTTCTTCTGCAGATGTCAATAAACGGCTGTGCTCCCTGGCTAGCTCACGGGAAGCAAGACCAAACGATACCTCCGTCTCCTCCTTGTCTGAGCTCGCCACAATATTTTAGTTCTGCTGAGCCAAATAAGACAGGTCAGGGTGAAGAAGTGACAGCCAAAGAAAAGCTTACCACAAAACGGAAAAGTTATGACAAATCAGACTATAAGGCAAAAAGAAAGTGCAGCTTTATGGTTTCATGGACAAAAGAATTTCTGTGGCTGCAATATGACAAGCGAAATAACCAGGGGTGCACATGAGTGGTCCGCAGGTGCGCATTCGCTGTCAAAATAAAAAACGGGCACAAGATAAGAAGTTGCAACGTGTGTTTGCATACATAAGATTTTCAGGAGGAGGACAGACATTTGTTTAGAACTCTTAAACAAATGTCAGAAGGAGTCCGAACCACAAAAGAAGCACGTATTCTCGGAAAAGTAGTTGCAGGAGGTGAGCTGGCTTCAAACAAATGATGAACGCACAGAGATGTGGTGCGGAATGTGCCGTGAAAATTTAATAAATGACAAATTAAAAAGGCATGAACATTTTTTTTTTTGTATCGAAAAAATATCGAACCGAACCGAACCATGAATTTTGTGTATTGTTGCACCCCTACTATATATATATCGATATATATATATATCGATATATATATAGATATATATAGATGGAAAGGTGAAAACAGAGTCGACAGGTACCAACAGTCTCTATAGTGTTTTATAATTTCAGGGATTACACAGTCAATACTACTCTCACAGCTGCCAACAAAAGGGACTTAAATATGGTGTGTAATAACATGTTTTCCATACTGTATGTGTGGCAGCATTTCGCACACCATCGAGCATCTCCATGACAACTTCTCATAGTGCCATTTGCCACAGTAAACTGTTCAGAATAGTATGGAAGCTGTGCTTTAGATACAGTAGTATGCACTCAAAACACCAGTATATATAATATGAACTGAATTTATTCTGCAGCTAAAGCAAGCACCAAAAAGCCACATCTACTCTGTTGGCTTCAAATTAAACAATTCTTTCTGAAAGACTGAAACTGTCTCCTTTTTAATATGCAAGAAAGGCAATGGCACTTTTATTCACCATTGTTCTTTTGAACCTGTGACACCGTTTCCTTCAGCACAATATAAATGCTTTATTTTTAAAATACCCTTGGAGGCAGTTGGAGGTGGAAATTGCCCGCAGGTGTGCGTGCATATAAAATGGTAATGGGGACAGACAGACACAAAGCGCTGTTTGGGTGCTGTGCTCATGAAAGGCCAATCCACTGATTGAGCTGTCACATTCACAGATGCCGTAATAAAACTAAGCAGGGCAATTACTGTAGATGGAGAACGGTAGGTAGCAGAAGAAGAGGGGGTGGAAGGGTGTATGTGTGTGCGTGTTTAGGGGGGGGGTTAACAATATGTCCTCCCCTTGAATACCCCAACGGGAGACAACAAAACAAAGCAAATGTATCCGTCTGTAATAATGCTGGGGGGGAAAGGGGGCTTAACTAATGTAACAATTCTCCAACAAGCACAGGAATATCAGAGAATGCTAATAAAGCTTTCACCTTATCTGTGCAACTTTTTCTTTTATGCTGATGTCTGTCTAGGCGCATTGTGCTCCTTTGAAGGAAATGAAGGCACACAACTTCAAACACAAACCATTTACCAAGAAATGTTCAGCAAAAAACTGATCAAACCCAAGACTTTAAATTAATAGGGGGGGGTAAAGGGCAGCAAGTGTGCTAAGATGATAATCAGGCAACTCTCCACAGTACTAAACTACTGCATTGCCATCTAGTGTACACAAAGGGGAATTGCATATGCAGGCAGGATAATGTAAATACAGAATAAGTGTTACGTGCATTAAATGGAACTTCTGGAGCTGAAATAAAAGAAGATTTTATTTAACACATTTATATGAAACAACAACTTGAAAACTGATCTTTTATAGAGATGTGGGAAATGTTAAAAATCTACAATGGGCCATATGCCTGTGCATACCTTCAAGTCATTAGGCAGAAAAGAAACCAAATAAAAAATTGTTAATTTTAGTCAAAATTAAATCAACATTTAAACCTGACGAGTCAATTAATTCTATTAATGATGGTATATATGGTAGTAAAGAAAATATAGCCAATACCTTTTTAAATTAACTTTGAGTTGTATTCTTTAAGGTTTTAATACTGCAAACAAACTATAAATCTGGCATGGACAATGCTTGAATGGTAATTATGAACAAGTTTATTAGAAGATTTGTCTCATAAATAAGAAACAAAATGGCCTGTGGAGATGAGCTGAATTGCTTCTGTTCTTTATTGGGAAACGTTAAGAAATCCTTACACTGTCACTCATAATTTGCTCTATTGTTTCTGGGCAGCAGGGTGACCAGCTTTTTTAAGCTCTCTTATCTATAAAAGGCTGTCCGTGGGGTACGGGCTCAGAGTCCTTGGCCTCCGGCAAATATGAGCTCGAGGGCAGCCTGGATGTCACCATCTGTAGCCTGTAGCGCCCTCAGCATCAGCTCCTCATCCTGAATCCCCATATCTCTGAGCTGCTGCATCTGGGACTGCCAGCGGCCCTAGCAAAACAAAAACATGTTCAAGGCCTAATCTTTTATCCACACATAGCCCTGTCTAAACAAGCTTGCAGCTGCACTACATACCTAAGCCAATACCCATTGAGGAAAATGGCAGTTATATTATTCTTTTCTCCATAAACTGAACACATGTGGGATTTATTCAGTTAGTTCACCTGCAGAGCAGACATGTTGGTGGCTTGCAGAGCTTGCTGTAGTGCTTGGCTGAAAAGATCGTTACTGACTGGTGTCCCTGCTGGCATGGGGGCTATGCCACTGGAGGGGTCCGACTTAATCAAAGACAGGATGAGAAATAAAAGCAAGCAATGAGTGTTAGGAATAATGCTTTTGTAATTTTTTTTAATGTGTAACATTATAATCTTAAGTAAATTCTGCATAAATGTACTATTTTAAAGATTTATGCATGTTTTTGAATATCTATCGCAAAATGGAAATAACCCTCACTTGGCTTGCCGTTGTCGGAGTGACAGCGCTGCTATCAGGAGTGCTAGCAAGGGCCAGTGCAGTTGCCAGCTCACTCTGTGTAATAGGTCTCGGTCCTGTTGCTCCACTATGGCTCAGGGACACTGGACGCATTCCTGCAGAGACTCCGCCTCTGTTAGAGGGGCCTGCTGGGCTACTCTGTCACACATATTTAGGCACACCAAGTGACGTTATGGCTATTAACAACATTAAACATCACACGGCATCAGTGTTTCTATACATGATCTTTGCAGTTTTGTATTGACTTACAGACTGGAATTCATCCTCATCATCTGACATGCCCTCAAACATGAAGCCTCCTGCCAAGAAACACAAAAAGCTTTGTCTGATTAATAACCTGGACATTCACTTAAAAGAAACACGCACAATATTATTAAAAGGAAGAAAAAGCACAATGAATTTTAGATGATTTCGCAGTTGGAACTACTTTATCGATATGCTCCTCCTTCAGTTCAGTTATATTGCTTACCCGGCATATCACTGTATGAACTGGCTGATACATTGCGAGAAGAGCTGGCACTGGACTGAGCGGGCATACTGCCTGCCACAGAATGCAGGACCAGGATGATGGCATTGACAAGGGCCGGATGTGAACTGATTAACCTATGAGAGACAGACAACCATCCACCGCACTGTACATGAATATTATGCGTCATAACAGAGCTGAAATCAGAGGAAAGCCATACTCACCCATCCAACATGTTGGGGTCTGTAAACTGTACAAAGAGATCTTTATCCTGGAGCACTCCTGAGTGTGGATTTAAGGAAATTGTTACTATTTGCATGGTACAACAAAACCCGCTTAAAGATGTTCATAAAACTCAGAATGACCTTACCTAGAGCAACTGGATCTGACCTGAGTCCAGGTGTGGCTACAATAATCTGATCCAGAGACTCTTTGTTTGTCAGCATTTTATAGACCTATGAGAGGGGAAAAGACAATAAATATAGTAGCAAAAGAAGAAGAAGTGGTGATGTAGCAGCAGTTACAGTAACAGCTGTGGTATTTACTAGTGTTTTCTTACGATAACATATGAAACTTCTGCCTCTCTGTTAGGGTTAGCTTTGTTTCTTTGATCGCAAACTCCTCGGAGACCATCAAGAGTTTAAGTAACCAAACTTGGCACAAGGGTGCATCTTAGGACCCTCGAGTTTATAATCGATATCAGATATGATAAGATCATCCTGTTGCCTAGCAACCAACTAGCAAGCTAAAATGACTAATTTGTAGTATTATTCATGATATATTATGATGTCATCAAGTGTCTTGGCAGCCACCAAGCAATGAGCTAAAATAACCTGTTTTTAGCCACATGAAAGCATCTTATTGTTTTATTTTCATGCCAGTAACATCTCATTTATAGCCTCAAAAGTTGAATTATACATGTCTAGCAACCAGTTAGCAATTGGCTAAAATTACCCATTTTTAGCATATAATAATAGTAATACTACTACTACTACTACTACTACTACTAATAATAATAATAATAACAATAATAATAATAATAATAATAACAATAATAATAATGGATTGCATTTATATGGCGCTTTTCAAGGCACCCAAAGCGCTTTACAATTCCACTATTCATTCACTCTCAAATTCACACACTGGTGGAGGCAGACTGACAGAAGCGAGGCTGCCATATCGCACCATCGGCCCCTCTGGCCAACACCAGTAGGGTAGGGTAAAGTGTCTTGCCCAAGGACACAACAACCAGGACAGAGAGCCCGGGGATCGAACCGGCAACCTTCCGGTTATAGATGAGCTTGTTGGGAACAACATCTATTAAATCTACTATAGATGTTATAGGTTAACATCTATTAACCTGATTTTTTTTTTGTTTCACTTTTCTCGTGGCAATGCAGTCTATCAGTATGCCAAAAAGTACAAACAGGCCAAGCAATACTGTAGCATGGGCAAGTACTAGTTGTACAAATACATTATATAGAATGTAAATGACAAGTTGAGGATGATAGCAATGATGTTTGAGGGCCATAACACAGCACCCAAAGCATGTGAACTAACAAGTACGTCTGATTATATACATCTACAGGACCTACTGTATCATCTGACCTGACTTTTATGAGCTACACTATATGGACCAAAGAACTGGGGCACACACTTCATAACTCTTTACTCCCTGAAAGGACTGAAAGGATATCACTAAAGCACTTCTGGATGGATGCAAACTGCATTTCGTTGCCCTGTACCTGTGCATGTGCAATGACAATAAAGTTGAATTCTATTCTATTCTATTCTATTCTATTCTATTCTAAAGGTTACTAGAAGTAACGGTTGAACTTGTTTTTCTGAAGTGAATGGCTTCTGCCATATGTCAGGCCTGCTTAAAGAACAAGATTACTGGGTTTGGTCTCTGCCTGTGCAGCTTGGAAAAACCCAGAAACAATTCCAATGGATGTTAAACAACATCTCTTTAACAAAAAAAAAAAAAAGATTTATTCTGGGGTGTCAGAAAACTCATCATTAAGGGTATGGGGAGGTCATCAAATGCTGTCTTTATGGAGGAAAGATTTAATAATTGAATAAGGTGCCCCTGGAGCTCCAGTGGACCAAGGCCAAGCAGCTCTTGTAATGCATATGTGGCACACTTGTTTTGTTCATATAGTGCACTATCAATAGCAGTGACTTATTTATACCAGTTTATGTAGAATCCACCTAGTCCAATCTTTTTTTAAGCCAACATGCTGTAATGTTGCTGAGATTGAATGCTGCAAAGGCTGCAACAGTTAAACTCATTTATGTTTAAAGCAGCTCCTAGTGGCCTGGGGTCTGTTTATCCATAGCTCCGACATGCAACTAGGGTGATGCAATCAGAGGTAAACACCACTGAACAAAGATGTGACATCATCCAAAGGACAGTGGAGAAGATTCCAGCATGGTCAAGGACAAACGCTTATTTGTTTACTTATTTATGTATTTATTTTAGTTTAAGGCATGACCAAAATAAAATTTAGTGCCTGTGTCAAATAACTTTATGCAAGCTGTGAAGCCACATGGCCTAAAAAAAAAAGAAAAAGAAAGAGCTAAGCCAATGAATTATGAATGATTTTTGTTTTTCCATTCTTACAGCTGATTCATGTTTTCACTTGATAACTATTCCCTTAACTCAACACAAAACAACATTTCTTTTCTGGAACTACACTTCTGTCTGTTCAAGGCATGTAATCACTGTAAAAATAATAATAATAATAAAAAAAAAGCACAAGAAGCAGCTGTGAAACCACCACAAAATATTTCCAGCTGAGTGGTTCATATTTAGGGCCAACTGTTTTAAGCATACTTTTCATTAATGAAAGAGTATGATGTCTTTCAAAAACACAAAATGTCAACACTTGTGTACTTTTCTCTGAAAGATGAACTGCCTTGTCTAATGGCATGGCTCTGGAAAGTAAAGAAGCTAATGATAGCTTCAGGACAAGACATGAAACTCAAAGTGACCTTCAGTGGTCCCATTCTACTGCATGCGTCAGTTGCAGGTGCTGAAATGAGTTTCTTATTCCGGTACTTTACTTCAAATAGAGTTAACACATCATGGACTAACACTGGAAAACCAATGTTAATTTGCATACAGTTTGCATACAAGGCGGATGTCGGAGTGGAGGATGCCATCCTGTACCTCCTACACAGAGCCCACTCACACCTGGATGGGGGAAAAGGCACGGTCAGGATCCTGTTTCTGGACTTTTCCAGTGCCTTTAATACCATCCGGCCCTGTATGCTTCAGGAAAAACTGAACAGGATGGAGGTGGACCCCTGCCTGGTGGCTTGGATCTCCGACTACCTCACCGACAGGCCACAGTACGTCAGGCTGAAGGACATCACGTCTGACACTGTGGTCAGCAGCACAGGAGCACCACAGGGAACTGTGCTGTCCCCTCTTCTCTTCACCCTGTACACCTCTGACTTCTGCTACAACTCTGAATTATGCCATATTCAGAAGTTTGCAGATGACACAGCAATCATGGGGTGTATCTGGGATGATCAGGAAGAGGAGTACAGAAGTCTGGTGAGGAACTTTGTCGCATGGAGTCACACAAACCACCTGCAACTCAACACCTCAAAGACTAAGGAACTGGTTGTGGACTTCGGGAGGTCCAGAGAAGGTCCACTGCCGGTTCAGATAGAGGGGGAGGAGGTGGAGGTGGTCAACAAGTACCTCGGGCTGTGGGTGGACAATAAACTGGACTGGTCATGCAACACAGAGCACCTGTATAAAAAAGCCCAAAGCCGACTGTACTTCCTCAGGAGGCTGAGGTCTTTTAACATCTGCAGGAAGCTCCTGAGAATGTTTTACCAGTCAGTGGTTGCTGGAGTACTTTTCTATGCTGTGGTGTGCTGGGGGAGCAGCACAGCAAAGAAGGACTCATGCAGGCTGGAGAAACTGATCAGGAAGGCTAGCTCTGTGGTCGGCATGAAGCTGGACACTCTGGTGACAGTGGCAGAGAAAAGGACACTAAAAAAGCTGCTGGACATTATGAACAATGCTGGGCATCCTCTGCACACGGCCATTAACAACCAGAAGAGTCTGTTCAGTGACAGGTTGCTTCTCCCCAAGACAAGAACTAACAGACTTAAAAACTTGTTTGTCCCACACGCCATCAAACTGTTTAACTCCTCTCTGGAGGGGAGAGGGAGGGGAAACAGGAGGACAAAGGAGGGGGGAACAACTAAGCTGTAGTGCCTCTTCACCTCACTGTGCAATACCTTTGTGCAATACTTTTGTAAATAGTCAATGGTGCAAATAGACCTCAATACTTGAAATGTGCAATTCCCTTGTATTTTTATTTTTATTCCTATTTATTCTATTTATCCCCTTCGTATATTTTATTTATATTTGTCTCTGTATTTATATATGTGTGTGTGTGTGTGTGTGTGTGTGTGTGTGTGTGTGTGTGTGTATATATATATAACATTCTGTAACTGTAACTTCTGTCGGTGCTGTGCTTTTGGAAACCGAATTTCCCAGAGGAACCCACCCGAGGGATTAATAAAGTTTTATCTTATCTTATCTTATCTTATCTTATCTTAATTTATAAAGTCATTAACTAATCTAATATACTGTGCATAACAGCATTCACGCCTTGCTGAAACAGCAGCTTGTTTACACATTTGCCTAACAAGCAAAAGATCTCTGATTCTTCTTTTCCTCAAACAAAATTTAGATATTAGCCAAAATGGTTGTTGTGGAGAGAGAGAAATCTCATAAGAAGTGAATGAAGGATCAAGTTCTTTTTAACACTCACTAAAAATTAGCTGAAATCCTAAGCAGCTCAGTTACCGTCAGTGTGTTTCCTCTCCTCTACTCACCGAGTCCCTGTAGGCCGAGCTGAGAGAATGAAGAGCAGCATGAAACACCCTGAACTCCCTTGCTGCAGTTACCCTGTTTACTGGCTCTGGAAAATATAAACACACATTCAGATTCACACGTTCAATGTCATTTACAGCTTAAACACAGTTTTAAGCTTAAATGATGCATACACACAGACCTGGACTACTCTCTGGCTCTGGCCACGTCTTTTTGAGGATGTGTAAGGTGGATCCTGGTTGAATCCCACAGGCATCCAGTGTAAGGTCATCTTTAAGTTTGCGTCCACAGTGGACCAACTCTGGTAAACACACAGAAGAGTGGTGAGATTTTCACATAGAGACATGCACAGATTTCACTGACAGCTAAAGGATGATGGTGACGTACCTATTAGTTCAGGGTCTGGGATGGAGTCTGGGAACTGAGCTGCAACAAGCTGTTTCAGGGTGGCGACCCTGTATCCTCCAGGTGGAACATCACCTGGCATCATCTCCGGGAAGTGGAAGGTAGATTTGGGCTGATCAACCAGCTTCAAAGACAGATTCCATTCTGACAAGGCCATCTCTTCCTGTTTAATAACCCTACACACCTGCAATTAGTCCACAGAACACAAGCTTAACACAGTGGGGTAGACCACAACATATACACTGTTAGCTAACAGTATAATATTATAGCTTCACTCTGCTTCAGTGTGAAGATAAGGCAGGTCTTTTTGACACAAAATAAACCTTAGACCCATGATCCACAGGAGGAACTCACGACAAAATGCGCTATTACCTGACGATTACCTTTTCTACGAGGTTGTAATGAATCACGTTACCACTCAACCCGGTTAGCTGCCTAGCGTTTGCTCACGAAGCATGCCGATTTTCTAAATTAAACTTTTCATGCCGTTTAGTTTGGGTGATTTAAAACATTTTTTTTAAATAACTGAGTCTTATAGAACTAAGAATAAAACTAAAACTCTATACGAATAACTGCACACTCACCCTTTTGTTGTTGACACTGAATTCACTTCCTGGTTTTAGTCACGTGTCTAGGTTGCGTTTACGTCCACTGTCCAAACGAAGGAGCTTTCACTTTTCTGTGATATTCATAGATAGATATATTTTCGAAGATTTGTGATGACTCTTTAATACACACACACACACACACACACACACACACACACACACACACACACAAATGAAAAATAAATGCTAATCCAACTTAGCTCTCGGTCAGACTGTTACATCAGTATCTCTATCCCACGGCATCTGTGGGAATATCACATAGAATGACTTTCATATCCTACCTGTCCAAGATGGAATCAGTCCAAAATTCTCCAGCCCTCAACTGATAAACCTTTTGTAAACCACTTTTTTCAAACTACCTTGATCGCTGTAGTAGGGATTCACTTAATACCAAAATGGGCTTTCATGCTCTGAAATCAGTATTCACAGAATGGGCATCAGTTTACTGATATGGAGATTACTAATGATAGCGATTATTAATGACTTTGTGTTAACAGCTGTGGATAGATTATATTTTATATTATATTTTCTTTGTTTTCTGATGATGCTGACTTAACTATATTGGACTGACTGTGTGTGTTAAAGTGCATACCGTATATACTGCACTGAATGGTTAATTAGTCCACTTTTACATGCAGTATTGAAAGAAGGTTTTACACAGAAACATGTAAAACTCTGAATATTGTTTACAGGTGTGAGGAAAGTGTTTTGAGAGCCTTGCTAAGGGAACTGGTAGTGTTACCAATTGTAATAAACAATCATGAAAATATTCTAATATAAGGAATCATTAATATGTAAATTCATCGGTCACTATCTATGTCTGTTGCATAAAGCAGATTAATAATGACATTCTTCCATATCACAAAATCAACATAAACAAAGCAAATAAAACAACATCTCACAAAACAGGGATGGGTTATGGGCTATTATCACAAAGGTAAACAATACTATGAATAATAGATTATATTAAATGAGCCAATTATTTTCTATAAATCTTGATTTGATTGGTTAACATGTGCTACAACATTTAAAAGACTAGTCTGAATTACCAATAAACCGCTAGACAAGTGTAAGTGGCCACTTTGAATGAGCAATAAGTGCCCTTGGGTAGCTAATCAATTACTTTAGATGAGTAATTAACGAGTAAACATTTGTGAAAAACATAATTGACAGGAAATATGTCAGCCTGTTTCTCTGCAGCTGTACCTACCCATTACTAATCTGTCACTGAAGGAAGAGGAAGGGGGAAAAAATTTTTTAACATGCTTTTTAAAGTTCATAAAATCAGGATTGTATTATAATGCAAATCAAATTTCGGGGAATAACTGGGAAAAAAAAGTCCTACTGCTGCTAATACCATTAAATTATACACTTCTGTAATCGCCTTGTTATCACCAGTTCTGCAATCATTGATAGACTTTATCAAAAAATTATACCCTTTATACAAAAAAAACAACCTTTATGTATTATCCCTTGCATTGCTTGTATTTGCTGCTAATATCCTACCAAATGACAATGTGCACAACTATTGACACATTCTCAGCTTTCTTTCACTCCAGTTTCCCTCGTTGTTTAGCAGCTCTTAGGTGTCTGTGTGGGTCTGGCCTCTGTAGAAGTTTCTTTCTGTCTTATTTTGCTTGTTGTTTCTAGAGTTTTGTGTTTAGGTTTGCTTACACTCCTGTCTCATTGTCTTTATTTTTTAATCATCTGTGTGCTTACTCTGCTTTGTCCACTTCTCTTGGTTACCCTTATGTATATTAAAGTCTACTGTCTTCTCCTCAGCCTTTATCACCATGCATGTTTATCCTTCCAGTGTGTTTCCCACTCTTATTCTTGCATGTTTGTGGACTTTTTTCATTTCTGAATTGGATCGAAGCAACAAACAAAACATTACTTTTAGTAGTGAATGAGATCCATTTGCTACTAAAGGTGTGTTTTGTGTGTGTTTACTTTGCCTGCCTTCTCAGTCTGCATCTAGGCCCTAATTTCAAGGTTTTTGTTTGTTTTCTCCTGAAGGGTATACTATAAATGTATTTCAACACAACCAAGCTTTCTTTGCCGTAGCTGGCTCGACAAAATTCAAAACCCAGCTGGATATGATGGGTATCATGACAGCGGTTATCAACTTTCTCAGTTAAGCTAGGCTTTTTGCTTCAGGCTCTGTGCTTGCTCACAAGAAAAAGTGCATTTCATGGGTTGCATAACTCTTCTTTCACACAAAATGATCCTTATGAGCGCTGACTGCTCCAATAAGAGACATTAGCAGATGATGATGATAAAATTGTGATGAAAAATCAATAAAGAACATCTAAAATATAACAGTAAAATGCAATCCTGTTGCAAATGAGACAAAAGATTAATACTGTATAAAGTATTTTATCTTGGGCTTTAACAATTTAACAATTTACATGAAGAGTGGTAAACATTTAATTCCAGTTTAAATATATATATATATATATATATATATATATATATATATATATATATATATATATATATATATATGTATATGTATATTTATCACTGAGCGCACTCTAAATACCACTATATATTTTTCTTTTTTTTTACATCTGCACATTAGAGCTCTGAAATGTCAAACTTTAATCAATTTAAAGATACATTTTTACCATCCCATAGCCCATAACTTTAGTTTGTCAGCAGATCAAAGTGAAATTAATTTGCCAAGCCATTAATATCACTTTGTAGCACACCCCTCTGTTATTGTGTTGTTTTCTTCTGAATGTTGTGTTTTATGAAATACAGCAATGCTGTATGTGGAAAGAAAAGTCGATGACTGCATGTGGGGAAAAAAGTGTGCCAAATAATGCTTAATTTATGGCACCATGATTGTGTCCATTTCCATATGTATTTGGCTATGGAGAAGGGTTTTCAATCAACCTAAAAGTGCTCCAGTGCAGTCCTCCACAATCTCAACTGCAGATTGCTGGATGTGGGTAGCGCTGTGTATTGGTCGAATGCTGACCAGAACAGGGAAAAGAAAAAGAAGAAAACAGCAGAATCCACCAAGAATGGAAGAAGCACAAAAAACCCCATCAAAGATATTACAAATAATTGAACATTGTATGAACATTGCAGACAGTGGCTGCAGTGGACAGTTTCCATTATTTTTATTTCGTTTTTGTCTCTGTGGCTGGCTGATGGACCAAGAACAGCACAAGCAAGAGTATCATACTTTTGACACAACCCCTATCTGACAACAGACACTGTTTGTAGCTCTTCACATTCTGCCACAGACGCCCAGTGCACTAGCACTGCTGAACCATAATTTCCTGTTTAGGCGGCACACGGATGGTGCCAGTGTGTGGGGGGCTTTTTTCAGTGGCGTTGTTTTGAAATTGCAATCAAATTGCAAGCATCCAAAAAATGATTTACAATAATTTGTGTTATCCCCGGGTGAAAACAAAAATTTGCCAAGCACAATACAATTCATTCTTTCGTTATTTGTGTGTGTGTTTTTATTTTATTTATTTATTAACCTATTAATTAAAAAATTGTACATTTTACCACATTAGGGCCACCATACCTTTTAGGACCATACGATCTGCACACACTTGGACTTGGAAGTACTCAGTCAAACCATGTATTTATCCTGAAATACTGTAACGTGGCAAGAAAAGTCGATGAGTTCACGGAAAAAAGGTACGACACTAAATGGTTAACTGGGGGATGGGGGTCAGCATGACATCACTGCTGGACGAAGCAGCAAGGAGTGGTTTCTGTGAAGAGCTCCCCGTCCCAAATCAATGGAACATACCCAAACACTCAGGAAAAACGCCCTCTAGTTTTATCCAGCGTCAAAACAAAGTGTTATAGCCGTGCTTTGCTCTAAGAGGAATGAACTGCTCTGGAAAATCACGCCGCCAGCGCTGAACAGAGAAAAGAGTCGCCTCCGCTGGAGGGTTGGTGGTTTTCAAGTTTCTCCCTCTTGTCATGGTAAGCATTTATACATAGTGTTTGGGGGCAAAGGCACCAGCTAACCGGCATGTTTTGTTTGTATCATAGTGAAAAAGCTAACGGGAAACTTAGGTTATTTTAAAAGACGAGCAACAGCTGGGGAGAAGGGAAACTCCACGAAGTCGGACCAGGGAGGCGCTATGGCTGACTTAAACAGGCTTAGTCTGCTCTGTTCACCGGATCTAGAAACACGTCTGGTACAGATGTTTGTAGCTTACCTTTTAAACAAGTCGTGGGCCTACTAAGCTAGACAGTATACTCTATCAAAAATGGAGCTAAAAAGCTCATATTTATGAATTAAACGGACTGCGCCCTCGTTTGATAGAAAGTGAGCATTGCATTTAACGGTAGTTCCAAATAAAGTAACATTCATAAAGAAGCTGCTTACTACTGCAATATCTTCCTCCAGTTTCCTCATATTTTCTTTCTTTGTGTTTTTGATTGAGCTGTGGCGATGGAGGCCCGTGTTATATTACAGTTACTAGATTCAAACAAACTACATGTGGGGTAAATAGTACCCTGGTAGTACTAAAAAGTCCTACCAGACTGATAATTTGATATATCTAACCTAAAAAAAATCACACAAACAAGCTATGCAGGCTAAAGGTTTGAATATTAAGAACACATATACTTTATTTACTTTGAATACAGTTTAACACCCCTGTTATAAATTTAAATAAAGGCTAAAGTTTTTTTGTGTGAGGTCTCTTTACACTCAAATATTTCCTCCATTAACTGTTATAACTGTTAACTGCTGTTTCAGCCGCTGTTCTGCTTCAGTACAGATCTCTTATGTGATTTTTATGAGACTTGTATGTGTTTACTTTTGTAAACTAGAACCAAATCAGACAAATCAAATCTCAATATGTGGGGGATAAAAATGCTTGCACGCATAAAGTGGCAAACCAGGTTATCCTAGATTACATTGGTCACCAATCTGTACTCTAAGACATATTGGGGCTTCATATTTCTACCATAGAAAGACAAGGCTTTCTCCTAATCTTTGCTTCTTAATGCAAAACTTGAAGGATAAGTTTTTCTCTAGAGTGAACTTCTTGGATGTCACAGCAGGATGACAGTCAGGAAAGTGAGGTTGCAAGTCGGCATATTTGCTCTTTAAAGAAAACAAGCTTAGAAGGTTGGAAGCCACAGGAATGGTGCAAAGACGATGTTGCCTGCCGTCATCCTGCAATTGTCACTTGATTGTGCAGCTGCGCTTAGCAGGCAGGTAGATCTACCCGTAGGAAGCAGGAAGATGTAGAATTTATCATTCAGGATATTTCTCTATGAAAACTGATCACTGGAAAAAAAAGCGAAGAGCTGGCTAGGGGATGAGCTTATTTAGTCTTTTTTTACAGGTGCGCTACCTTCTTTTAGTTCTTGTTTTGCTTCCCCATGCCAATCCACATGCAGCATATATCAAGAATGCCATAAGATAAAAGTTACTCTAAACTTTGCAGATTACCAAGAGCCAAATATTGATTCATACAGATGTATACCCCTGCCTCATAGCCGTCACTAAATTACATGTTGAACACTAGTATGAGACTCAAGGTGGCGCTGTAGTGAAAACTGTAAATTCGGCATTCAGTAGTAAAAGTCAAACTTTTATACAGCTCCTTAGCCATAAGCCCTTTTTTAAAGTTTAAGATATGCTTTTCAGTTCGATGAGCGAATTATATATTATATTATACTTTTATTAAGTAATGCTGTGAATGATTTGACTAAAGGAATCCAGTCATTCCTAAGAGGACTCAGGTAAAATCTAGCTACTGCCTCTATATAAATTTCAGGGGCTCTCTTTTTGTCTTTAAGGTTAAAAAAAAATGTCAGTATTGTGAGTGAGGTGAATGATGGTCCAGATGATTTGAGGAGCTTGGTAACGATGCTTTATGCCAATCAGACATTTGAGTCAGAAAGGTGAGTCAAGATTTAATATCTTGGATTCAAGAGTGTAGTTGTAAAGAAAGAGGACCACTATAACTGAGATTACTTGAAAGAATAGAGTGATGGTACAATGAGCAGGGCAAAATTGTTCATCTTAATGTTCTGTGACATCTCAAGAATCATTTCCCTTTCCCCTGACCTCAATAAGAACTTTAATAGTCCTTAACATATAGTGTCAAAATGATATAAAAGGGCAATTATGACTCAAAAGCTTACAACTAATCACTAAGAGAAATTTGAGCTTTTTTTCGCTGTCAAGCAAGCTTTTGAACCCCTTTCTTTTTTTCATTTATATGGTCTTATGACAGTGCTGTCAATTAACCATTATAATACCATGAAAATAATTTAAATGTCAAAACCTGAATAAAAAGCTGGCAGTACTTTTTATATATTGATGTAAGATGGTAATGGATAATATTCAACTGCAACTTCCTACAGTTAAGCTTTATTGTATTCTTATATAAAGTTTGTGACATGCAAGTTTAGTTAACTAAATCTTAAATTGAAAAAGGAAAGAAATAAAAGCTGGTAAGGGGTCAGCAATGTGACTCATTCAGTAAAATCTGTTTGATGGCTTCCTGATGTCTGGGCTGCACAGACTGAGTCAGACTGTGGTTTGGTGTGTTGGCAGACTACAGTTCATGCTACCATTAAGAATATATTTAGGTAAAGCTGGAAAAATGCTGGCTACAATACACATCTGCTCTTTTATTCAATGAATATTTGTTCTCATTGTTGAGTCTCGCTGCTGTGAAGAATTCAGTGTCTCTAAGGTTAGAGAAATTCACATTGTGATACAGAAAGTCTAGAGTGGAGAGCAGAGCTGTTGTGGAAAATGCGATGAAACGGCACTCCGGCCCACATCCTCTCTGCTGAAGCCATAAATGGAAACTCATGGAAAAAGCTTTGGCTAAGCCATGAGGTGGAGCTACATGATGAAATGATTCATAGCACTAAAACAAAACATTTGATCCATCAGCTGTTTTCCCATTTTGAGATGTGTTTGCACATGCAAAACATAACGCAAAATTTCCAGAACTTGTAGATTTGTATGATCCACCAGAAACTTTTATCACTTGTGGTGAGTGGTAGGGCGTTGCCCAGCTTACAGTCATACCTGCATTTTCAGGGTTTTCATCAAAGCAGTGAATCACACTCAGTGATTGCTATAAATCCTGGATAATCCTCATTCATGTGGTATAAAAGAAAAAAACAAAGCCCTGAGCTAATTTTCTGTGTTTTCAAAGAAGTTGCATCGAGGTAGGACTACCCGGATGTGGCAAAAACAGTGAGGATTATTTTGGTCAGTAATTATCTAGGTTATTTAAATACACCAACGTTAACTTTAAAGGGTGTCTTTTTACAAGTGATTTTTTCGATCTTTAAAAACTTTGGAGTGAACTTTTAATGAAAAAAGCGAGGGATACTGCGGGAAACAGAGTCATTTGGCCCCTGCCAGCCCACAGTCTCTACTGGGATGTCAGCGGGTGCAGAAAGGGGCAACAAAAGGCAGATTCGCATTGCTCAGGAGAGCTACACGATAGCCAGAGAGAAAGAGATGGAGAGCTGAGGTCAACAACTGATGCTGTGGTCGTACGCCTCCAAAACCAGACCAAATGAGAGACCATGGGAGACGAAAGCAGCTGCAGGCAACCGTTAAGGATCCTTCCACAGTTTCACCTACAGAAGCCTTTTGTGACTTTTGCTCCTTCTACCTAGATGTTTTTAACTCGAAGCAATGGGAGTTATCTACAGAATGTACAGTTGTGGTTAGAAGTTTACGTATACTTATCATGGGCACACATTTTTTTAAGTAATTAAAGATGCATGCTGTGCAATCATTTCACTCTGGAAAAAGAATTGGTTCAACAAAATCATTAAAAGCCCCAAATAACCCTTATATTCATGCCCATGATAAGCACATGTCAACTTCTGACCACAAACATATATGAAAAGTTCAGTTTTCCTTGTCCAATTAAGTTATATATTTTTTTAAATAATTGACCGTTTTTTGTTATTAACATTGTTAACAATGTGAGAATTACTCACGCATGTAGTATTATAATCCACAAAATACCAGTTTTCTTTCTTCTTTAATAGCCAAAATATTGTTCATCAATATTGTTTATCTCAAGAAAGCATTACCTAGAGATTGTGTGTACAATAGTTGCAAAATGTAACAAAAAATGTAACAAAGTGTTGCTTTCTAACATCTGTGTGTTTGTGTGTTTTTTACACTGTTTTACACCACTAGTTCATATTCTGTGGTTGTATCACAGTGACTTTCTTTCTTTGGGGAAAAAACAATAGTCTTCAGTTTTATCCAAGATGCAAAATCAGGGTTTTGTCTCAGCAAATACAGATACAAATAATGACCTTTACCAATCTAGCTGAGATAAGTATCTTATAAATATTTCATGCATGGGAGAGTGGAGGTAGACAAGGAGGAGATAGTTTTGTCTGGCTGTACTTAGTCCTCACAAAGTGTTTCCCTCTGGGGAGTGGAGAGAATGATTTGGCTGTTTCCTGTCAACTTTGAAAGTCCCCATTTGTCATCACAGCTTTACTCGCTCTGAAAAGAAAGAAGCTTTCAGCAGGCCAGAGAAAGGACTGTCTTAGTCACCTTCACGTGTAACTTAGTTTGTCAGTAAAGTTTGTAAATGACAAAATTAATTTGAGATTTTCATATAGCACATATTGTCTTCTCATCTCAAATTCTCTCCACTTGGGAGAACAAGCTAAAGAACGCCAAGACACATTAGTATAAGGCAACCCGTCTGGTTTCAGTAATCCTCCAATCAGCTCATCACCTTATGTTGCTATACTATTGTGTTGTTGTTATGTCTGTGTTTTCTTTCCTCCGCAGCGCTGTGTCTGAAGAAGTTGACCTGCACTTTGAATCCATCCCTAAAGACCATGCTGTCCCTCCTGCTGTCCGCAGTGCTGGCTGTCCAAGCGATGGGTGGGTGTTGCTGCTCCCTCTGCCCTGCTATTAGATTTGAGTGACTGCGGTGGGAAATGTCATCGCTTGTTAAACAATACACCCTGCAGGGCCTATTAGTCTTTTGCCTTCAAAAGCTTCACTGGGGAAAAAACAACCGTTCAAATGAGGCTACTCCCAAAAAATAATGTGCCAATAGTTTAAAAGTTATAAACTGTCCCTGTTTAAACCCACATCAACTGAAATGAGTTGTCAGAGAGCAAATTCCTATTTAAACAGATGTCTGGCTAAAGGAGAAAAGGGATGTTTTTCACAGTAATTCTTTTGAGTTTAGTTTTAAAGGGTTACAACTTCATCATATGAGGGTGTTTTGTATTTTCTTTATAATTCAGCTTGTAAAAGAGAACAGCTTTGACCTTTTCCACGCATGTGAGGAGTGGCGAGAGCTCTGGGCATAGGTAAGGTGCGCTGTGAAAAATGCTAGAAGTTGAGTTTTCCTGCCTTGACTCAAGAAGGGTGATGAGGAAGTCATCGTATTATATTTATAACACTGGGAAGCAGGGTGCTGGTGGTTGATGTTGCAACTGAGGATGCATGACTCGCATACTCAAAAGTTTCACTTCAGTAGAAATGACGCTCAAAGAAAACTTGTCATCATAAAAAAGAAACAAATAGCCTGGGCTGACGTGATGGTATCTCATGACAGTAAATAAAAGAAGGGAATGGCATATGCCGAAAGAAGTATCAACAGTGCATATATTTCAACATCAGCCCTTTCTCAGTTGGTGTGTGGCTGATGCCATGTAAATTTAAATCACATATTGAGTACCATTCTTCTATATTAATATATAGCCTGAAGAAGAAGGACAAAATCAGTTCGCAAATCCTCAAAGTTCACAAAGAACTTTTATCGTCCAAAACGCCATCATTTAAAGAGCTTTTTTTGCCTTTTCTGCTCTCCGGTTGAGCTGACACAACCTCCTATCGGCCATCAGTGGCACATTACAATTTTGACTCAGTGGACCTAAGTGTCTTCAGTGGTTCATTAGGGACCCATTCTCTCCCAGCACAAATGGGCCTGCGGCCTGCTCATTACTGGCTGTGTAGCATCCACTGCCTAACTCGCTTCCCTCAGTGGGAGGGAGGAGGAGGAGGTGTCAGGGACTGATGGAGCTCTTTAACTCACGGGTAATGGGCTATATTGTAGCTCACACAATGATTCACTTTCTGCTAACTGGAGCACTAAGTGAATTAGTTGGAGTCTAGTTTGATACTACAGTCTGCCTATGTAACACCGTATCATATTACAAAAGTCTCATATTTTGTGGACATTATTTAAACTATTATTATCACCACTTCCTGTAGCTTTAGAGAGCTTCTGCTGGCACACACAGAAACCTACAGACTTGTGCATTTAACTGAGCATCTATTTATATGTGTGGACGGCTGTGCTGATATGATCCAGGGTCTCCGAGGTCTCTAACTCCCTCGCTGGGATTACTTGCTGTAATCTTTGTTGTACTCAACCATGTCATTTCTTGATAATTCCTGCAAGTTCCCATATCAGCAGACGTGATTTTACTTTGTGGGCTTTGCCAAAACACTTTGTGAGAATGGTATGTTTTGGGGTAAAAAAAAAGAAAAAGAAATAAGGCATATGACAGCACTGTCATCCCAGCATAGTAACTTTGTCTCTGTAGCTCCCAGCTGTATCCTGACTCAGGAGTCAGATGATGGATTATTCTCAGTAAAATCTCTCCCTGATGTTACTCATACAGCACTGCACAGCTGTTGCCTCCAGAGCTAGGATGAGCCTTGTCTGTAGGTGGATGTTGTTTTTCTCTATTTAGGAAGCAGGAGAGAGAAAAGATTGCCACCCTGCTCAGAATTGGCTTTGACCCCTGACCTTAAGTGTTACTTAATTTTTTTTAACACACTCATTATAATGTATTGTGGTTACAGGTGTCTGCAAAATGCAAAATAAATTGCAGATCTGTGTACAGTAATGCCTGAGCCACAACAGTTAGCTGAGTACAGTAACAGTCTTGGCTTGCAGCACACCGCAGTGTCAGCCTGTTGCAGAGCTAACAGGGGGCTGTCTAGCTAATTGCTTGTTGTTGTCATACTCTGTGTTCAGTTAGCACAGTCACTGGGCTGCCAGAGCTCGCTGTGGGCAGCTCTTAGAAACCAAACAATGAAAGAGAATCGCATCCATGCAAATGTAGAATTGAAAACCAGACACGATTTTTACTCTCAGTGATGGCAACTGTAAGGTAATTCAAATTAACTAGCATAATTGGATAGATTGCATCTGGTAAAGTAGTCACCAGGCACAGATTATGGCAGGGCCCCAGAGCGTGAAAATAGCCCGCTCATGCCTTCATCTCTAGTGTACTTTTTAAAGGTCTGCTAACTATGAATACCCTCTTCCTTCCCTCCTTTTCTCTTCACAGCAATTGATTCTGCAGAGAGGGGACACTTTAGCCTGTGCACAAATTCAATTTAGGGTTATTACCCTGTATCAGTGATGTTTTTGCTAATTTGATTGTGTCCAGTAAAGTATCCTTTTAAAAACAATCGAGGACAGGCTCAACAAAGATTGGTTTCGCTGCAGTGCATACATAATGACGAGTCTCTGTTGGCTTGCCTCTGTCTCACTGTTTCCCAGCTCTTCTTTTCTTACAGTGCACTTATTGAAACAGAGTGCATTACCCAACAAGCACCTCATGATTATTTCAACAAGTCTTAAAAATGCTGGCTTGTGGATCGTTAAAAAATTGATACAGGTAATATGCCGAGATTGCAGTTCTGGAGGGGAAGAGAGGCCTGAAGCCATATGTGGGCCTGCTGTGTGTCTAGTAGGCTTTGATGAATGTGTTGAACGGATGCTGATCTGTGCTTGGGAAGTGTCACAGCTACTACTGGCTTGCTGCGAAAGCATCCCAGCAGCTGACAGAGGGAGACCCCTGCTTGCCTGGTGTTGCGTCTGACACACGGCGGTGGTGACGTCGGGTGCTGTGGGGATAAAACTCTGCCTCTGTCTTTTGTCGTGATGTGTCGGGTTGTTTCATGTTCAACTCCAACAACAAACACCCATCAAACTGAATTTGCATGCATGATCTGCATTGTTTAGTTACATTTTTTGGTCTGAAAAAAAAAAAACCCAACCACAATTGTGAGATATGTACAAGAAACTTCTTCTTTGGTAGATGTTGCACATTATAAATACTACAGCAAAATCTACTTCATAGTACATTTTAAGGTCTCATTACAATTATTGTAATGAGGAGCCAATTTTGAGTTTCAGTTTCTTGGCTAACTTCGTGACATTTGAATCCCTTTCAGATACCTCGTAGTGACAAATATTTGAAATTATAGCCTTCCCCTACTTTAGATTAATTTTCAGCTTCTTCAGCCACTGTTGGCGTTACTAAAACATTTGAAGAGTATGAGAAATTATCAGCTCTAGATTCATCATCAAATAACAGTTCTTACTAACAATTTGTGACCTAGTGGAGCATTAACAAGTAAATGAATTAGTTTTTCACCTTTTGTAATTGGAAACAAACTGCAGCACTTGTTTTTGTTAGGCTTTAAATATTAGAAATCATGTTCACTTTACTAATATCTGACCCCATGACCCTACTGCTACCTTCAGGCGCTCTCATGTACACCATCTCTTCACTAGTTTTTCTGTCTCCTGTTCATCAAAGGCTCTCTGTCCCTCCAGCTTGTAAGCCAGAGGCTTGCCTTTATCTGTCCACTGTTCTTTAGCCAACACCATCTGACTGCCGAAATCCGTTAACGAGTTATTGACGGGATATGAGATGACATACTTCTATGAAGAAAGAAAGGCAGAAAAAACACAGGTAGAGAACAAGAGATGAATGAGAAAAAGGAAAATAGAGCAATGATAATTCCTGTTGTGATTTATGATATTTTTTTTGAGAATAAGCTCTCGGTCCTCAGTGATTCCTATCCATATCATACTTACTATGCACATGCTCCCATCACTCAGTTAATGTTTTCCAAATGCATTTTTTTTTTTTTTTTTCAAATAGGAGTGTTATGGACATGCACATCTGCTCTGACACCATGAAATCAAAAGCTAGTGTTCCCCTCAGACTTATACAGGGATTGGTAATATCATAAGAGTAATCGGTATGAAAGGGCTTGCAGATCCTTTGAGCAAAATCCTTTGATGTTCAGGTAGAGCGTAATGTGTAGAATAGAAATGTGCTGAGCTACAGTTACATTCATCAACAGAGGGGGGCACTGTTGTAAAAGCATTTTTCTCCTGCGTCTCTCCCTGCCCAACCAAAACCCACTGTCGGTGCAGTCTGTTAGTATTGCACCTTACGTACCGGTTTGCTTTGCTGTGTCAATATTGCCCCAGCAATTTCCCCTCCAGTGCTTGTGCTTGATGTTCCTTATGTATTAAATCATATTAGCACTTGTTGTATTATGTTTCAGCAGGGCTGTACGTTTTAAACATGCACTTACTGTGTTAAACACTCATTGTGCAAATAGCTCCATTCCCTGTTAGTGAATTGATGCCATTATTAGCTTTATGAAGTGAGACAGAATGGAATGAAATTAACTCTAATTGGAGTAAAGACACTTTTTTGTAGTGCTAAAAAATGATTATTGAACTGAGTGTTAAAATTTTTTTTTTTTTTTTGTAGTGGACATTGATGATAAAGACTGGAGGTATCTTTGTAGATTACTGCAGAAACTCCTGATTGAGTGTGTGTGTGTGTGTGTGTGTGTGTGTGTGTGTGTGTGTGTGTGTGTGTGTGTGTGTGTCAAGGACAGTGCAAGGGGCCCAGGTAGTGATGTAGCACTGTGTATACATGTGTGTGTTTGTGTCTGTGGCTGATGGAACCTCTCTGCTCCAGAGCAACTTTGTAACAGTGTCTCCATTGTAGTGTCAGGGTACCTCATGTCCAAATCCTCTGACAGTGTGATGCTGTGGAGCTGTCAGCAGTCATACAGGTGTGGAATATCAATGTGCTGTCTGGCCTTTGGGTGTCTGTTTCTGCATGAAGTTGTGTCTCTGTCTCTATATGTGTATATGTCAGTAGGATTGTGTTTATGGACCTGGATTTTGTTTAAAATTGCATTCATACAGATAACACTGATACTTTTCATCAATACTAACACTTTATGTAGCCTTTCCCTTTTCCAACAAAGCATAGTAGTGATCTACTGCAATATACACATTTGTACAGCACTTGTTACTCCTACTGCACAATACTGTTTGTGCAAAACCTTTCAGCTCTTTGAAAGACAGCAGGAATGACATAACCATCTTTTTAAAAAAATAAAAGAAAATCTTGTAGTAACATCCATGCAGAACTGACCCTTTTTGGCATCAGCACAGTTTGTTTTTCCAAGCATTTTTTTCCAGAAGGGATCAGATTTTGCAACGATCAACAGTTTGATTAAACTTAGGACCACTGGAACATGATGTGACTCTGAGAAGGCTAGAGATTAAAGCTAGGTGGCGTGGAGGCTGAGCAGGTGGCTCATATGCCGTAAGGCTGTTGCAGATGCCTGGGTTTGAATCTGTCAAGAGCCATTTTCTGTGTCTTTCCTTTGCTCTCTTTCTAAGCTTTCTGCTCATAATAAAAGCTAAAACACCCCAAAGAATACTTAAAGCTGATCAAAAGAGTGAATGCAGCCTTTGAGACATAGTGTATTGTTGCTATTGGAGACTTTTCTCAAGTTTTCACTAATATATTAGTTTATTTAAGTATCAAAAATTCCTCCATTTGTAGATTTGAAATCTAGTTGTAAAGAGATTTCATGTCAGTTAGATTACAGTTGTGATGTGATTCACAGCAGGTAATAACAATCAACAACAATGCAAGATAAGAGTGTTATTGTCCAGGTCTTCATCTGTACTTCAGTATGTTCCAGAAAGAACATATGGTAGTAGCTTGTCCCTTGCACTCTTGCTCTACTTAAATTTTTGTTTACCTTTGTTTGTTGAAAAAGGCTTGGTTTTTATTTTAATTCTGCAGTACTATGATCTAGCAGCAGAAAACTAATGGATGCTTCGCTTTAGACCAGTAACCACTACCTAACTTGCCTCTTCTTCCTTCTCCCTGGTTGTATTCTGTATTGGTGCATGCTTGTCTGCAACAGGATATTCTTCTCATTTTTGCACCTTTTTAAACTGTCCTTGTCCCACACACATGTCCAAGCTCATTTGTAAGTCTGTCTTATCCTTTTCTCTCTTGCTGTATAGTGTATGTGCATGGTCTTGTTTGCAGCTGAATGTGCTTGTACATTTTATCCCTTTTGTTGACTCACTTTTGGAGCTGTGGGATAAAAAAAAAAGTTGATGTTGAAATTAGTAAATTGCATGACGCATGTGAAGCATGTGAGTGAGTGACAGGACATCTTTCCAGTTTTTTTTTTTTTTTTTTTTTTTTTTAATATATTTGGTTTTGAGAGTTTTACTTTAAATATTGCAAATTGTCTCTAATACAACTTTTTTTGTCTGCTGTTTGGGCTGGACAGCTTGCCACAGTACAAAGCTGCCACAAGTATAAAGCTAACTCAAGCTCAATGGCACTATACTTTCCCTTCTTTCATGATATATAAAGCTGGTAGTATAAATTGTACATAGTCAGTTTTTTTTTATTCACTCTATACAAGGAGTAAGGAGTATTTTCTGGTTTCACTAATGGCACAGCAGACTCTATTACTATATCAGTGCCCTGGAAACATGGCTTTCCAATACTAGTTACTCATTCCACCGTTTAAGTATACTTGGTTAAGAGGCTCTTTCTTGTTTCTTCTTATCTAATCTTCATATATCTGGTTATTTCTAACGTTAATCATTTAATCCAGGTGTTGTTTGTACAGTTACATATACAGAAGTACGTAAGTACATCAAGGTTAAAAATAATTTGTTGAAAATTACACAAACTCAGCGACTGATTTTGTTTAACTGTAAATCCAGCACATAACATAACACAGTAATTGAGGTGTGCACATCAGACTTGTCGAAATGAAAGCCTATCGTAATAACTAGATTGACTGTTGAAGGCCTACAGTCACAGCTCGGTAATCCAACGCGAACACATACTGCATCTGTAAATGCATGTGGGTGAACACATGCACACTCACCTGTCGGTATCTGTCAGTTTGATGCGAGGCATCTGTGGGTTTTATTTACCAACAGACTTGTGCTTTACCCTGTGAGCAGCCCCAGTATAACAGTTCAGATTCACCTTTGCTGTCTTCTTGCATATCACACTGTCTCTCAGTCTCACAGTCAGCCTCCAAGATCATCTCATGTGCCTAGTGAGCATGCTGTTCACTATATGAAAAACTCTGGGTAGAAGAAACCCCAGTAGCACCCATACCTTGCATGTCTCAGGAAAGCAGGATGGAAGGAGGTGTTGATAGTGACAAGGTAGTGGGTAGTCTTGAAAGTAGAGTGGAGAGCAGTGTTAAGATCACTTGCAGCCTTTTCTAGCCAGCCCTGTGCCTTGCTGCTAAGCGGGGCCCGTTGCCAGTGCTCGCAAAGGCTGTAATGAGTTTATTTCATGTCGGCTGTGAAAGTGCCCGTCTCTGTCTCGCAGGCACTCAAACAGAGCTGAGACCCATAAACACAAAGTGCAGTGTGTAAATCCCCACAGCCTGACATCTCCCAGCCTGCCCTCTATGGCTTCTGAGCATCTCTTTATCGAGAGAGAGAAGGGAGAGGTGAGATCCTCACTTACCCTCTGAGAAGACATGAATAGCCTGGAGACAATGTGCAGGGCAGCTTCCTCATGGAAGACCACAAGCACTGCACTCTTTATCTTCTCCTGCTTATGCTTGTCTCTGCTCAGAAAGCGTGTTTTTTTTTTTTTTTTTGTGTCGGTAGCAGACCTCTGTGGAAACATATCAAAAAGTCAACTGTTGTACAGAAGATGATGTTTGTTGTGCAGCAGTGTTCCAAAAAGGTACAGCATGCTAGTGTAAAGTTGCATTCTCTTGGGGATGTTGTCTTTATGCTATATGAGTTGATTTCATTTAATGCATACAGCTTTATAAACCAAAGATTATGTAGCCACAGGTGAATAAAAACCCCCATAACAAAACAACAATTTTGTGCTTTTGTATATGTTTTACATGCATTGCTACCATTATATTCCAAATGATTTTTTTAGGGGGCGATCCAATATCTCTTTTTTCCTATTTAAATATATGTTGTGTTTCTGCTGTTTTTACTTAAACGTATAAATGATTTTGGTTGAAAGCAGCAGCAGATCAAAAACCGCGTGTGCTCATTCGCTTTGGCTTGTGGTGCTTCACCTCTGACGAATAGGACATCAGATGTGCATTTTCCATGACGTCAGCCGGCCTAGCTTGCCCTCCTCTCCTGTCCAATCCCCTCCCCTTGATGCAATGCAAAATTCCCCCCTTGTGTTCTCTTTCCAAACCCAAGTCGGTGTCTCTACACAAGGTCCCTGTGTAGAGCTGTGTCCTCACAGGGCCTTGGAGTGAGTGGTAGGTCACTGCTTAAAGAAGCAGTGAATGAAAGAGGTGGGAAGAGGTGAAGATGTAGAATGAGAGAGGGGAGTTTCTCTCTCTCTCTCTCTCTCTCTTCTCTGACATGGCTCTGGTCCGGGTTGAGGGATTAGTGTGTGAGGCTCCACCACAGCCTCTTCCTTGGCTTGTTTCCAGATATTATCTTTAAGTGTGAGCTCAACACCAGCCTCTCTTTCTTATTCCCCTCTTCCCTTCCCCCTTCGTGTACGAACTCAGTGGTGTGAGTCATCCCAGGCTGCTCGGGGAGTGATTTAATTGCTCTCTCTCCTCCTCCCTCAACATGCATGTCTCGTAGAGGCCGTCACTGACCCTCTACTTATACAAAAAATACCATCAACCTGTTCATTGCCACAAAGGTTGGACTGTCTTCTAAGACAGTGCCAATACAAACTCTAGAAATTTGCTCAGTTATCCCCATTGGTGGCAATAGAATGCCACCTGCTTCTGCCACGCTTTGGTGTGATAACTCTTCTGTATTGTGTAGCCATGCTGAGTGAATGTGTGCACAGTATAGGGAGATAGAAAACACCCACAACAACAGTAGAGCTTTTGTAATCACAGAAAAAAAGCCTCCTGCCATTTTCACCTTGAGGATAAGAGAATTGTTGTGACTGACACTTTGTTGGTGCAGACACTCTGAGGTAATACCAACTCATTAACCTATGACACAGATATGATGGTCTTCTGTAAGAGAAACAGTTTTGTGCTTTTGCTTTTATGTTACTGTTTTTGCTTCATGCAGCGTGTCCTTCACTGTAACTTTTTTACTTAAGTAAAAACACAGAAACCTCATTGTGTTTTCAGTTTTAGCCATTTATATGCAGTTGTATTCTGCATACAAGAGATTCTACTAGCATAAATTGACGCTTTTTTCCTGTCCTCATCTGCAGTTGAGAGGTAATCCAGTAGGTGGCACTGTTCCTGCAGAGGAGCAGGGTATTGGGGGGTGTAATGTGGAGGCCACCTTGCTGGGATTGGCTGAATGTGATTGAAAATAGGTCTGCCTTGACTTAGCAATATCCATCCATATATGAACCCTCTCAGATGAAAGACTTGTTTGTTGTTAATAGGCAAAGTAATTACTGCACCTCTGCAGCAGTCAAATATCCTTCATAGCAAAGTGATTCAACATTGACATTGGCTGTGAGATAGACAGAGCTCAAAAAGGGGTGCTGAGGCTAAAATGACGCTGTGATTATAACAATTAGAGAGCCTGAGCATAGAGTGTATTGCTCCAGGGGCCGACTGGCTTTTTTCTCTCCTATGATGCTGATGAGTGTCTCAGAGTTGTATAACAGCAGACAGGGATCAATGGAGAATGCTGACTCTTGAGAATACCATGGATGTACTTTAGACTGCCTGCAATGGCTACTAATCCACAATGATTATGCTGTGTCTTTGCGCTTGGCCTAGTCTAGACAGACAAAATGCTTACATACAGATGCACAGCCTCTGAGTACGAAGCACAGTCACTTTTTAGTCTCCGAAAACACACGTTCAATAGTTTTTCTGCATTTATGTTCCACCACTATCACCACCAAAGTCTTTTTAGATTTAACTAACATTTAACCTAAAGCTATACTGATGTTGTTGCTTCCGTTGCTGAGTTACAGCACACTGAGCCATCGCCAGGAGGCAAGGCCTATAGGAACACAAACAAAGTCCTAATGCTTACCTCCAGATCTCCACTCTTCATCCCCCTCTCGCCTTCATCTCGTCTCGCCTATTCTATGCTACTGTGCTGCCCAAAGTGGATGTTTCAGTCACAGCATACATTTCAAAATGCAGCATTGATTTCATTTTCAAAGACATTCACATTTGAGTAGGTGTCAGTCTTTCACATTTGAACACTGAATTAATACTGTGATTCAGTGAATACTTTATATTTATACTACACATGAGCCAAATAGTCTTTAATAATACTATTTATTGTTTATTTTAGGCTAGCCAAGGGACAAAGAGATGATGCTTGGCATGCATGATTGGCATAGTAAAGTCTTCTGACTACAGATGTCTGCTGGAAAAATGTCCAAAAGTATATTTAATAAATTAATTTTTTTCTGTTGCTGACAGAATACAACATTTCTTTACAATACTGGTATTTTTTTCCCAGTGTTTTCTTTTTATTTATACTCATGTAATGCTTGTTCTTTCTTATAGCTGTGTTGGAACTGAATGTCCCAGAGCAGCCAGTTGTGGCGTTGCACTCCAGTGATGTGGTACTCAACTGCTCCTTTAACCACACCAACCCCTTCAACCTGTCCGATCTGAGTGTCTTCTGGCAGTTGACAGACACACAACGCAGTGTGCATAGGTACTTGGAGGGACACGACCAGCTGGCAGAACAGGCAGAGAGATTCGCCAACCGTACCAGACTGTTTCCCAACCAGCTGGGCCTGGGCAATGCTTCACTCCTACTAAGCAGGGTGGTGGTGGCTGATGAAGGCAGCTATACCTGCTTTGTGAGGGTGCAGGACTTTGGCAGCGCTGCTTTGCTGCTGCAGGTGGCTGGTAAGTCAAGCTGTGATGTCTGTGACACATTAAAGTGCACAAAATATGAAAAGTGTTTTTCAAGATCGATAAATGCTATATTCTACATTCGTGGTGTAATGGAATCATAATTTCCGTAGGGATTAAAGAAGTATTCTCATTCTGATTCTGGAATTAGGCTAAAGAAATAGAGTTGCACATTTTTATGAATTCACCTTGATCTAGTATCGCTAACAACAACTACATAATGAGCATTTATGCACTAGTTAAATATAATCAATTTAACTTTCGTACAATTAACTTCTTTGGGATAAATTCCTTTCTCAAGATGTAAACAGTTTCCTCTGGGCTGTTAAGCATTGATTTTGGTCAAACATTGATTCTGTCATCATTATCTGATGACATTGATTATTAGCTGTTGTTATGGTCAATCAGCCATCGCTAACATCTTCTCTTCTGGGTAACTACACATCCCACTTTGACAGCAGGGATTCTTCTTTTTATTTGTAGTGGTACTTTGTGCCTTTCATCCCTTCTCACATTTCTGTATCCGTTGTGCCCATATGGAAAAGAAATAGTAAAAACATATATGATTTACTCATGAAAGTGGCCACTTTCATGAGTAAATCATATATAAATCATATAAGGCTTACATGATTTACTCATGAAAGTGGCCACTTTCTCATTACTTTTATATATATTTTTTTAGTAGTTACAAACATACAAGTTTCATTATATAATTTTTCAAGGGATCTTATATGTGTTTTCACTCTTGTATGCTTTTCATACAAGTTTCATACAAGACAGATAAAAACTTTATAAGATTTATATATATATTTTCCATATGGGTGAGTTTGTTTCTGTTTTATGCATCAGGCAGTGCTAATGAATGTTTCATATGTATTCTTTTTTTCCCCTCTGCCAGGGAAAGGGACAGCACTGCCTCCAACGGTGACAAATTGGTTTCATTTTATGCATTAGAATGATAGGTATTCTATTTTTAGCCAGCATTTAAAGTAACACTGCAGATTTCCTTCAGCTGCGCTGAAAGAAAATGAATGGAACTCTCAACGGAAATCTGTCAGTCAAATGGACAGCTGAGGAAGTTAGTGTGTGCCACACTATATCCGTCTTTGTATTGAGAGTCCACTTTTCAAAAAGCAGCACAAACTTATTTCATCTCGCCCTCAGCTCCACCCCATTGTTTGTTGTGCAATGATTGGTTCTGGGAATACAGCAGCCTCTTTCTTCGCCACCTCTGTACTCATGCTTCAGCTCAAGGGATTGGAAAAGCGTGATTCTAGCCGAGGCTGACGACTCACCCCTCACCTCCACCCCTCTACACTCTTTTCTGTGCCATAGGCTGAGTCGTCCCAAATCTCTCAGCATGGCAGTTTTCTCCCAGGCCTCCTCCTCACTCGCTTGCACTATATTTTTCTTTCTGGGAGTGGCTCAGTGCTTTGGGTCTCCAGAGAGAGTGGCGTTAGAGTGTAGAGATGCAGCATCAGGATGTGCCGCAGATGCTGTCTGTGGGATCTTAAGCACTGTGTTATGCTAAGCTCCCTAAATATAATTAAGAATTTAATGGGAATCATGTCAAACAGTTCCCAGGGTGACACTCACTGCAGAGAATCTAAAACTAGTGAATTCAGTATGGCTCCGCTGCTCTCTTATCCCTATTCTCACCTGTCTTTACTCATCCTAGTCCTCTTTTTTTTCTTCACTCCCTCCTTCAGTCCTAACCCATCTCTTATCTTTCTTTGTGTGCACATTTTTTTCCCCAGCACCCTATTCCAAGCCCGTGGTGACTTTAGAGCCTCAATCCAACCTGCGGCCAGGTGATGAGGTTGCCCTGACTTGTGTTTCCTATGGTGGTTATCCTGAGGGTGATGTCATATGGCAGGACGCGGGCGGGCGCAACCTGACAGAGAATATCACCACTTCAGTTGTGGCCAATGGAGAAGGGCTGTTTACCGTGACCAGTGTATTAACAGTGGTGCTGGAGCCCAACAGTACCTACAGCTGCCGACTGATCAACCCAATACTTGGAGAGGAGGGCTACATCTCCGTTACAGTCACAGGTGGGATTTATAAAAGTTTTCTCATTCATGTGGGGAGCGAACAAGCAAATTCTCATTGGTTTCCAACGTTTTTTAACGTAACCAGCTTACACTGCATTTTTTTTGTTCATTCATAAATATGTAGCATTTCTTATTAAAGTCTTGTACGCTTTTGTTAATCAATCAATGAGTTGAATTTTCTGCTGTGGATGCTTAACTTTTTTCTCCCTTTCTAAGTCACAGTAATGATATAAAGAAATGAATGAGAAATAATGAAATGTCCAATTATGGTCCAATAAGCATAACCTATCAGTTCTTGTGCATTGTTAAATTAGATCAGTGAGTTATTATTTCCCTAAGCATAGTCAAATAGCTATTCAGCAGATAATGAAAGAATGTGCAGTAAGAAGCAATTGGCCTCCCAGCAGCTGTCTGCAGGAAGCATTTGCTAACCAGGGATCAGGATGATGTGCTGTCCTCTCTTTCATTGTTTTATGTAATCTTTAGCAATATGTGTGACAGTACCTGTATGACAGGTCTAATAGTCTCCTACACCCACCCACCACCACCTACCATCCATGTCCCCCCTGCGCTGCTGGTGTATTCTGTGTGTTAAGTGCAAGGAGAGTACCGTGTAAGGTGGGCCAAGGCTGGGTCTCTAATGGGAGCAGCACTGTGTGAAATGGCTCATAAATAAGTAGAGGTGGCCTGAGCCTGCTCTCTGGGCTGAAGCTGGTGCTGGAGCTTGGGTTGTTGAGGCGGAGGTCGAGGCAGAGGTCAGGGAGTGCTGCTCCACTGGGCTGGGAAATGACTGTGCTGTCTGGAAACAGGATGGCCGATTGGCAGGACTGGATGGCTGAGGGAAGGTGGCCTTTCTAACAATTTGGTTGGCCTCTTTTAAAACAGCACAGATAACCAGTCAGAAGTACCATTGGGGGAGTAGAAAGGTATTAAAAACACGGTGTGAATGAAATACGACTGAAGGGAAGTAAAGTAATTGTTAAAATAGTCTGTGGTGGCTATTACCCTTCTCCATTTGCTGGATTGATGGACTATTTCTGGTTTTGCTGAGATAGATATAATAGTGTTATTTTCTTTCACTCTTCTGTTTCCTCTCTACAAACAAAACTCTCCCATTTTGAAAAATGTTGATGAAGCCTTCTGGGCTAGTGATTTAAAAGGTCATGCAGTTGGTCTTTTTTTTTTTTTTTTTTTCTTTTCTAGGAGAGGCAAGTCAATACTACAACAATATTTTTCTTATTTATTTGCATAGCTTTTATTAGTAATGCAGCCTGTACATGGGAATCCAGACATTTAAACGTTACAGATTTGTTCCCTGATGGTAAAGCTATTCTTATATATCATTCTACGGTTTTGGTTTTTTCCCCAAACTAAACATCAAAGAAAACCTGTGTCAAGAAACCCAATCAAAGAAGACAACAAAAACCAAAATAGTCCAAAAACGTGTCTGGCTAAAGACCGCGTTGAAACTTGTTGTAACAAAGGGAGACAACAAAAGAAGCAAATCCACAAATAAACTTGGGGAACCCTTAATTAAAGCAGTGGTGATTGCAATTTTCAGCAACTGGGTGCACATGAATAAGAGTAATTTCTCAGTAGGAGCGGCAGCACAGCTTGATGATGGCCCAAGTTGTAAGTAAACACACAGAAGATTTATAGTATTTTGTGTGTCACGATACAAGAGGGCTTGTTTGAAATGAAAATGTATTTGCATTTGTTTACAACAGCTGGTGTGTACTTAACAGTTTGTGTAATTAATTCTGACCTAGCAGAACTCTTCTGCTGGAGTAGCAGAGTGTGCCGAGCTTGAGTTGATATTGCGAATGCGCTTGCTGTATACACTTAGGAGCAGCACACCACACTCAGGCAGGGATGAATCCTATTATAAGAATGGGTGAAATCTGCTTAAAATTCTAAATGGACTATGAATGTGGAAAAAGAAAAAGAGTAAGAAATAAGAGAGTAAAGAGAGAGCGTGAGAGAGATGAGAAGAGGTAAAGTGTGAACAAGCATGTTCAAATTTCACACTCTCCCCAGTCTTTGATTGAAAAATTACAATAGTAATACAAATCTCCCCCAGGCAGAACACAAGTTTGACAAGGTTAATTTTGAGAAAATGAACCCTTTACCCAAACTGAGCCAAGCACTATGTAGTCTGGCATGAGCTACATGTTGACAGTCTGTGTAAAGTGTTCCTTAACACATACTCATACCTCTTTTCCTGTTAGTACTATTTAAACTTCTGCACCATAAACATCTTAACTTCCAACAAAACATTCACACAGCATATGCAGATATCATCAGACATCTCTGAGACTGTTTTAGCAATGCCCTGCAGAGTGTTGGTCAGCTTTTAAGCTGAGGTCCTGGAGTAGAGAATGTTTTTTGTGTTGCTGGGATATTGATAAATTTGCAGAGTGAAGCACAGATTAGGTGTGGGGAGACCCACAGGAATAGTTGGTATTAATGAACAGTTGAATGATGGAAAGGCGCAGCCTCTGTCCTCAAATGAACCGTTGCCTATTTGTTTGCCTGGACAGTGTGCCTGTGAACCTCCCTCCCTTCCCCCTTCTCTTTTCTTGATGCCGTTCACTGTCTCACACTCGCAACCTATTCTGACCACTTTGTTCTTGTCAAAAACAATTATGTTTTGGGGATCAGCAGTTTGTCTCCTATCATTTTTTTTTTTTTCTGATTTCCAGATCCTTTTCTGAATGTAGAGCTTTAGCAGTGTATCCCATCTTCTGGAGCTGTGTGATTGCTGCAGTGTGTTGTCTGATGGCTGGGTTTCAGGACTGTCACTGAACACCCCCTCCAGCACCACCCCCACTCCGTCTGCTTGCTCTCTCAATGTGAAAGGCACCATTTCCCCGGCATTGCTCTGCTGGCACAGCATTTACAGTGAAAAGTGTGCCGATGGAGATCGAGTGAGGAAAGGAAGGAGATAGAGAGATGATGTAGGGAGATAGAGGGAGCAAGGGAGGCAGAGTTAGGAGGGGTATGAAGTAGATGACAGAAAGTAAGATGGAAACAACAATGTTTGCTGAGCCCAGAGCTGTGGCATTTATGACCTGACACACTGGAGATAGACTTGCAGATGGAATGTGAGGCCATCCCACCCAGCACGGAAAATTTCCTGCTGGATTTTACTATCTTTACACATTTTTCGAGGTTTCATTGGGTAGCAGAGTTAGTTAAAGGTTAGCACTGTTGTTTTGTACACTGCCTGAACAATCATTGGGAAAATGGCTATTTTTAACCTCATCTTTTTTTTTTTTTCTTTTCTTTTTTTACATTTTCCAACTCTTAATATTTTAGCCATGATTGGGTCTTTTTCAGATTTAATTCAGTAAGTACCCTTATTTGTGTAAAGAGGAATGGAGCAGCCTCTAAGGTGATTACCACCTTATGTTAAGACTTCCATGATCATTAGGCAGCTTCACCGGCTCAACTAAAATTGCCTCAATTCCAGCACCCTACTACATTATTGTGAAAATGTTGGTGTGACCCTAAAAAAATCTAAAGTTTTGCTGTGGAGCAAAAGTATTAAAGAAAAACCCTTTTCTAGAATGTCCTCTGTCAAGTGCTCAAAGGCACTGTGTAGTGCTTTGTAGACCCTAGCTAAGGAAGCTAGGTAAAATGGCAATTTACAGTTTCTTAAGTTATTTTATACTGATCCGTGTAGGGTAATTCTTTATTGGTATTTAAATAATCCTTAATATTAGGAGCAGCTTGGTGGTACTTGATCACTTTGATGAAAGACCTAGTGTGTCTTTGATGGTAGGAGAAACTCGATTCCTCTGTGGTTCCTTCGGAGCTCAAGAGAAAACCCACACAAGCACAGCGAACATTTTAACTTCTCTGCCCTAACAGGGGTGGAAACCCAGAATCTTCTTGGTGTGAGACAATGTGCTGATGGCACAAATGGTTGGGATTGGCTTTGTTTCTGTGTGTTTTGCTTGCTTTGCAACAATCACCAATCTTCTTGCTCGTAAGCAGTACATGACATTTTTTACCATGCATGAACCCTAACCCTAACTCTAACTAATACTGACCAGCTCATAATATCTAAAGGATTGCTCAACTCATTTGGCTTTATGAAAGACTCTTATGCAAATACATGCCTGATGGTGAACATTAATGTTTTATGCCTTAACAGTTTCTTTCTGAGAGTCTTTTCTGGGCAGCCCATTCTAAAGGTACACCACAAACTTTTGCCTGCGGTGTATCCCCAAGGAGATTTTGTTACTGTATAATTGTGAAACAAATGCATTCATATTCAACCTTCGCTGGGTAAATCAAGGTTAAAATGTATTTTTAATTGCTATACAAACATTGACCTTTGTCAGGCAGACGGATTCTAACACAGGTGCTAATGGTAAGTGGGGTTTGTGAAAATATTCTGTATTCATTCCACTTAGAAGTATTATTTTACATCATTAGATGTGTGCCAGCTTGCTTCTTACAACTTTTTTCAGTCTGTGTCATTACGTTTTCAAAGCTTAATCCTGGCATCATATTGCCATCTAAATAGCCACCTGCCACTCATTCAACCCATAAAACACCCAGCTCTCTGCTGTTTCTAAGACTTTCAATGACTGTTTTCTTGGAATGTTGTCATATACGTTATTTTTTTCTCCTAGAATCCCTGAAGAAAAAATTGTGCAGCAGTTTGAAACATTAATGTATCTTAAATTGAAGTAAAAGCATTGCTGTACTCCAGTTGCTAAAGGGCTAAACAGAAAGATGCAGTATCTGCTGCTTTAAAGTTTCTCTCATTAGAGTAGCTGTTGTGGTGAAATGTAGTAATTGCAATTATTCATGACATATTTTACAAGCATGTTTGCATCTTACTTCAGTAGGATCTCTTATCAAAAGCTCTGTCCGTCAACGTTGGGGGAATATTTCGCCCCAAATCAAGGTTTTGCTTCTAGATTCCACAACAAACCACTGTGTTGGCCCTGGTTCTCTGTTGAACAAAGTCTAATTTAAATGCAATTAACAGAGCCGTCAGAGAAACAGAAAAAAAAACCAGTATAAATGAATCTGTTGTCAGCAGAGCAGCAAGCAAGCAAGTTTCTCGACTGTATTAATTAGTGTCCAGTGCACAAACAGGCCTTCTTCCGCTTGCTGAATGTATGCTCTGTGTTATCTGCAGCCCAGCTAGGGAAAACAACCCAATAGACAGATGAAGTAATGTAGGCAATCTAAAATAAATTCAGGTAGGCAGCAATGCGCCATTGTAAGCACATTAATTCCTATCAGGATTATTAACTCCAGGCCACTTGCTGCTGTCAGTGCTCTAAGACGTCCTCTTCTGGGCCTTCAGTATAGGAAATTTTATCCCTGTATTATGGCCCAGGCAATGTTATTTGTCATGGTCCCAGTACTGTTAGCAGCTCTGAGGGATTGTTGGGTTATATTCCGTTGTGGGCAGTTGCTGATCTGTGTGGTTTTGCAAAGCTTTTGGCGTTGTCAGAATGTTTTTCTTTGCTACAATTAAAAGCAACACTGACCTACAGTCAGGTTTCTGAGCTTTTGGGCAATAACACATTTGTTGTAATTGTGACTCTGGTCATCACCACAACTGATTTGAAATGAAGCAGTCGAGGTGATATAACAGTTACCCATTTTTACATTTTTCATAGGCTGAAAAATAATTGGAAACTTGACTGATATGCAGTACCGTGGCCATGTGTGACCTGGCTTTTTGTTATTTAATGACAAATTAAGGAAATAAACTGATGTGAAATTATTTCCAATTGTTCAATTTACCTTTGATAGGGCTTTCTATAAACTCTCAGTATGTTGGCCAGAGAGGTGCTACAAAAAAAGCTGTCATTGTGGCGAAAAGAAAACAGACCAATTTAGAGAGATGGCAAAAACTTTAGGAGAGGCCAAATCAACAATTTGGCACAGTCTTACAAAAAGAAGAAATACTCTTTTTCTATTTGATCAAGAAATACCCCTTTACAGACAAGTAAGGACACTTGTTTAGGCATGTCATTGTCAAGTCCACAAACAGTGCATTCATGAATGTAATGAGGGTTTACCTGTCAGTGGTAGCACTCAAGAACAGGAAGTAGACTAGACAAATGAAGCCAAGATGAACTTGTACCACCGTGATCACATGAGAATATTATGGGGATGGGAAGGAAGCATTCATAATTCAGAACATATCAAATCACCTAACAAACATGGTAAAGGTAGACTTGGCTTTGTATGTCTGCAAACGTAAATGGCTCAGCGGTGTTAACTGTTGATAGAAGCTGAAGCATTTTTGCTTCTTGGGTTAAATGTTACTAAGCTAATAGACCAGCAATTCATTATGTATATTACTTCCCTTTTTTATAGTGGTGATATAGAAAGGCAAAATTCTGAAAATTGTAAACTGTCCAAAAAGCTTAGGACCCTGGCTAGAGCATTTCTTACTACATAGGGAATTTTCCCTCTTTTATGTTCAGTATTTTATCTTCTAAGAACAGTTTCTGTCTATGTGCATTTACACACAGACTACATTAGTGAATGAATGTGTCTAGTTTCTACAAGGCTACACCTCTCAGTTTTTATTTTGGTCTTCTGTATTTAATCAAAACGGGGTCCAGCTTTGGCATTGTACCAACACAGTATGACGTTAGCCTCTGCTGCCTTCCCACAAAGTAGAGGTTGACATCTTTATGTCTGTTCCCAGCCTGGTGGAAACCTGTCTCTCTATGTCTACCCTCGCTTTTCTTTTCAGGACACTGTATTTATGATGGTAGTAAACACACAAAAGTCCTCTTTTGTTATTGATCGATTTCATTTTGATTCGGACTCATAGCATGGACTATCATTGGGACCAGTCGGGCCCTGCAGTGTACATTTCACACAGCTCCCTGTAAATCCTGTAAGAGGGATTGGTTTCGGGAGGTCTGGCATCTGTCTTGGCTTCACGATATGAAATCATATTAGTTTCAGCTTTTTAGAGTTGCTGGGAGAATAACCACCAACGAATGACTGGGCACACCTTCAAAGTTTGGTTATTTAATTATTCAGCCCATTTATTTGATGTTTAAACTCTGTACCTGATAACACTATGAATTATTGTCCTGCAAAGGATGTTTGCAACCTCAGTAAATTGCTTTGTTCTGTGCATGCAAGCAGTCCAAATTAGTGCCTGGCAACACACAAAAACCATTGTCTAGCGCTATAATGTGTTTTCAATTAGGAGTCGTTGAGAGATTTAGCTTATTCTCGGGATAGGTGACTCTTTTCTTCAATAGCTCTAGAGAGCAGTAATTGATTGCCAAGTGTGAAATGGAAGTTAAGAATGGACTGAGTGTGGCTGTGTCCCAAAGGAGAGTGGTTTTGAGCAAGCATATGCTGGACTCGCTCACCTCTCTTTGTACTGACAGCTCGACTTGAAACTACGTAAGCACCCGCTGACTCACTGCATGAAAAGAAACGCACCTATTACAGAGCCCTTTATTTCAACCCCTAGTGTCAAATATCACAGTAATAACTGTGATTAAGCCATGCTGTGGCCGTGCTCCTTATGATACCAGTTTGAATGGACAGTAGTTCAGCATGACTTACATCCCCTTCACGTCGCATTAATATCTTCCTGCTGGCTTGGAGTTTGTAGCCATGCCTGTCTCCCAATTGCCTGACAACTTGCAGCTCATTACAGACAAACTGTCCACAAGGAAGCAAACTCGCTCCACTTACCTTATTAATATTGTCAACTGTGTTTAATTTCATCACTTGGCCTTCTCATGTGTGATGCCGCAGTAAGTGCAACTCTTTGTCAGTGGCACAGACAGCTCAGTGACCCACACCACAAGAGTCTGTCATATCTATAATGTATCTGTCTCCACACTTTCAGTCAGTGACTCTCCCGGAATAAGAGTGATGCTATTTGTTGGGTTATTTTCCAAATGTGGCTGTTAGAGGGGTCAAGTGAAACCAGACAGGGTTTGGATCATTCACTGTACTATGAGTGTGTTGTGGAACCAGGAACTTCCAAGCTATGTCCAAAGGTAGCAAAATCCACTTACAACTAAAATATTGTTTGATAGTTATTTAGCTTTAAAAGTGATTTTCTGATTGGACATAGCTAGGATAAGGCTTTGTACAAAGACAAGCAGAATGGACAAAACTGCAGCCATATCTGATTTTTATTTTACAGTTCAGATATGAGAGTGGTGTCTAGGCAAGATTAATTTAATACATCTAAGCTATCTGTATCATAACAATAGTAATATACATTACTGTAAACATTTGGAATGCCAAATTTTCAAGTTTTTCATTTTATTTAATTTGGCTTGTGAAATGAAAACAAACAAAAACAAAATAAATAAGCACTGCATACATTTTCAGTGTACTATCTTTATATAAAAAAAATTAAACAGAACTCTAGCATGCTGTTTTGCTTACTACTGGTACAGTTAATTAATCATGTTCCAGTCCTTCCAACCTCTGTGGGCAACTTCTCATTTTCTCATATACAGTTAGAGGCTTAAGCTTTTGGACAGTTACATTTTCCTTTTCTCTGTCCTCCACCACATGTCAAAAACATGGATTTTGATGGTAGCCCTTAGAGGTAAAATACATTGTAACTTGAGGAAAAAACAGCAAATGCAAAAAGTGCTGCAAAAAACTCAGTGGAAGTTGAATAAAACACAACTGAAATAGACAAATGCACAGCACAAGCTAAAAAACAAAAAAAGAAAATTACAAAACAAATTGGAAGTGCTTCTGGGGACACAATAAAATCGCAGAATCGCTGCGAAAGTGACAAGCTAACAGTAAACAGCTAATTCAAATGTGTATCTACAGTATAGTATAAATCATATAATCAGAACACATTAACTTGCATCAGCACTGATGAACCCTCTGCTTCTTTTAAACGTGTCTAAGTTAAATCCATGCATGTTTTGGTTTCTTTCACAAATGTACCCGGTGCATCGCGTTATTGTGTCCCTAGAAACATTTCCACTTTGTTTTGTGATTATTATGATTATTATTATTACCATGATTATCTTTTGTGTCTTTTTTATCTATTCAAGATTTGATAGGGTTACAGCCATCTACTTTATTTCAAGCAAGCAGTTCAAAGAATACTAATGCATTAACCCTTTAAGACCTACCATAGAACCAAGTCCGCCAGAGCTTATATTATATTTTTACATGGTGTGGTGCCATTTTTGGGAGCATTTCAAGTTGCTATACATCAATACAACAATTATAGCCCAGATTTTAATAATATGTATTCATTAAGTGCATAGTAATTACATAAATTGCAAAAAAGTGCAATAAACTACAAAAAAATTGAAAATCGTTTTTGCTTTTTTTAACATATATATTTCTAGTTAGAGAAATTTAAGAGGCTTATCCCTCAAAACTGTAAATACAAAAAAGTTGCACAAAATAGTTTCCCACCACAGGAAATTTATTTTGAGTGTCTTCATAGTTTTATTTTTGAAATACACCAATTTTTATATATTGCAGGAAAAAACGAAAATAAATATTATACTGCAAATTTGCAAAAAAGCAGCATGTGCATCAAAATAAACTATTTCCAGCAGTGCAATATGAGTCCTAAGCATCCCAGAAACGACACAGAAAGTCATAAAGTCAAAGATAACTTTTAAAAACACCAGTATAGGCCCTGATGGTAAAAAAAAAACAACTACATTTCCGCGAAAAAGACGTCACTTCCGGTTTCGGGTAGGTAATGGCGGACATGCAAAAGTTCGCGCTGACGTCTATTCCAACGTAGGAAGTGTTATGAACAGCTGATCGGATCGGCAAAGCGTGTTTCTGGAATATTATGTTTTTGTTGCTGCAAGTGCTTTTTATGCAGTTTTTGCAAAGCTATATGTGGAAGGAAACTGTGACCTAGGACAAGCTGATGGCATAAGATGTAAGTACAACTCCTCTGGTTTCATATGCAAAAAAAAAAACTATTGCGCTACCGGGATTTAAAAATAGTTACGCAAAACAGAGCGTGCCGGCTTTAAAGGGTTAACTGTTTGTTCATTATAACCATTTTTATATATTTCATATTTATATATTTCAGCTCAAAAGTAATTTTGACAAATGAACATAATTTTGTATACAAGGATTTACCACTAAATAAAAAGCTTGTCAGTCAGCACCAAATGCTGCAACACTTAAATACAATAAGCTGCAGATCTTATATGTGCATCATTTGTGATTGAAAAAAACACCTGGGCATGATGTGATTTTTTTCCAATTATTTTTGAGCCTTTTGTATATTTATAAAACATACAGACCTTGCAACATATATGTTGGAACGTGTGTGTATAAACTTTTATTATTTTGCCCTATGCCCGTAAATCTGATGAAAGTCAAATGCACGGAAACACAATTTAATAAATATGTAAATATATACACCAGCAGTAACTGAGACAATTGTTTTTATGAAGTTTTCTTTCATCAACTCACCTATATCACATTCAGGTGTGCAGAGATTTTGTATCAGTGATATTACATTTCATATTATAGGATGTTGTTTATATACCTGCTAAAATACATTACAAGCACGCTGATGACTGATGTCCTTGGAATTCTTTATTCCGCCAATTCTGTGTAAAGTTATTTGACACAAAGTGATGACACCGTTGACCAGATAATGTAAGTGTTTATAGGTATGAAATATGTGCTGCTTCACCAACTATGACTTACTTCCAGAGATGAAAGTAAGTGTGTCCTGTTTTGTATTGTGAACCATGAGAAGAATTAGTGCCGGTACTCCAAAGCAGGAAAAGAAGCTGTCAAGGTTACAGAGTAAAATAGGATTCAAGTTGTAATCCTGAACATTGTAAACCTGCCATTGATTCTTCAACAGTGTCTTAAAATGTTTTCCCTGTATTTCCTTGTTATTTATCATGTGCTTCAAAGCGAGGGACAGACAACCTCAAAGACGACAGTGGTGTGCTTTGTAATGGATTCAAATATGATTTTAAAAAAAGGGGAAAACAAAGGACAAACTCATTTTAACATTTGCTTCAAGGTCTTTCTGTCGTTTAGGTGCAGTGATGGTGGGAGCCTTGTTCACTGAGTTCAGATTACATCCATTCGGTTTGCTGATATAATCTGTCAAGTAGCGAGACTAATAGATAAGAAACTAATTCGTTCCTGTTACGATCATGCTTCTGAATAACATGATGCAATTTTTTTAAATTCATTTTTTATTTTGTTTTGGGTTTTTTTTTTTTTGCATAAATTGTTTGTGTGTAGACGGTTGACGATGATTGTATTTGCTGCTGGCTGTTCAACAAATTGCTTAAAGAGGGTTAAAAAGATTATCTTGACCTTGACCTATAAAGATGTATTCTGTAACTGAAAAAAGAAGAACACAATCAAAAACTAAGTCCTGGTAGAAGTAATCATCATCCATTCTGTAGTACATGTGCCATCAAACCAGGTATACAGAATACATTGGATGCACTGACACATTACCGGCCTCATATAGTAGTTGTGACTCAATCCTTTCTCAGTGTTTTTGCACATCCCTGAGCAAATTACATATGAAGGTTCACCTGTAATTATAATTAAGCCCTAGTGTAAGTGCATCTTGTCAGACTGTTTGAAAACTTGCACCTATGGTTCTCAAGACATTCATTGTTCTACAGAAAGAACATTGTCTCAAAGTCATGCCCCAACTGAGTTTGTTTTTATTTATTAAGAAAATGCTTGCTTAGCATAGCTGCTGTTTATAGCAGTGACCTGGTTCACATAGTCACACCTGGGAATGACCAGTGTTCTCATATGCCAGTAACTGAGCTGGGGTGAGCTTTAGGAGATAATACAGTGCTCAAGGACAGTTAAACATACTTTTCTGTTTTCTAACTTTTAAAAAATGAGCAAAACTTGGTGTTTATTCATTTTCATTGTTTCTTTCATCATTGTCGCGCTTTTCCTTGTCTTCTTTTCTATCTGTTGATAGAAAAAAGGGATTTATCGACATGTTAATTATGATCAGTCAGTTTCAGATTTAATCTGGTTTGACTCTGACTTTTTCAGAACTTACTTCAGTTGTTTTGTGCCCCCAGTGTAGATATTCTAAGGTGAATGAGAGAATAATTGTCCTCATTTGTGCATAAGAAGGCATTGTTTAGTTATAATATATTCGTTTTGAAGAAAGGCCACCCTTGTGGGACATTAGTATGAACATATTGTCCCTGACTCGTTTCTCAGCCAGAGGCTGAGCATTTTCTCAGGCTAAATAACTTAGCTACACACAAGTTGTGAGACTGTGATTAGCTAAATTCCACTGAGAGAGACAGATTTACAGAGCCATTTTTTCAGTCTGTCCAAGATACCGTATTTTAAAAGTGCTGGAAGGAGACAAAGTATATTTAAGCAATAAGCCATGAGAAGCTGAACTTGACAGTGATTTTGGAACAGCTTAAAGGCATTGTTAGAGACTCTTCTAAAAGAACTGTCAAAGCAAAGCCTGGAGTAGCTTTTTGCTTTTGTCAAATGACTGCAGTAAAGAAAGAATGTAAGTGTGCCAAAATGTTATATTTTAATGTGATTTTAGTCATCAATAATGACACTCTTACCAATGTCAGTGCCGACTTTTGGCTACAAAGTATTTTACAAGAACTTCAAACACAGTCAATGAAAAGTGAATGAAGGGACTGTTTTATGTTTTAGACTCAATAAATGGCTAGATTTTCTAAGACGAACTATATTGATTTAGAAGAGCTCTTAATGGACATGGTGAAGCTGTTTTACTGTTTAACAGCCTAAAATATTTGAATTGTTTTCTTTTAATCATTTCCTGCCAGCTTCCACACTGCTTTATTATTTATTATTTAAGCTATTTATTGCTGAGTTAGTGTTGAGTTGGCGAGGTATTATCATCACCCTGTTGGTATGGCGGGCGAGCGTCACGAACACCCAAGACTGTGAATGCGATAACTCACAACAAAGGACACAGGATTTTGAAAGCTCTTGGACAATCTCAGTGACCTTAAACCTCTGACCTTCACCAAGGTCGGGTTTTCTGAAAATCCTATGAACGTGATAACTCATGAAACAAGTTGCCATAGGTCATAGGTGCATGTGTAATAATCTCAAACAAGTTTAAATCCCAGTGACGTCAACATCAAGGTCAAGGTCAGAGGTCAAGTTTGACAGAAATCACAGAGGAAATTTTAAATTTATAGGTGCATCTATTATGAGGCTGAATGAGCAGCTGAGCAACGGGAAGATGCGCAGCAAAGGACCTGGGCTGCATTCAAACCCTCTGTAATAGTATTACATAGAGGCCACGTGCTCCCTCCAAGACTAGGTGTCCTCTTTGCTGTCTGCTTTAACTAGTGGATGTTGAATAAATAAATATGTTGTTGTTCCTTTGAGGACACATGGGTTTAAAAAAATATGTTAATGTTTAAAATGTGCTATCCCTTATAGCACCAGTGGTGTCATATATATATATAGTACTCAGTAGCTAAATCTGATCTTTGACTTGCCTAAAAGCAACAAGATTTGTTATATTTTTTCTAGACTAGGTAAAATGTAGTTTAATCACTGAAGGAATTTTGGTTGTTTTCATGAGATAAATGAATAACACAAATAAGCTGACCTGCATCAGCATCCGAGTCCAGCCTAGCTCGAGTGCTTTGAGAATATTCATCTGTCTCTTCAGTAACCACCAAAGACTGCAGCAGAGGAAAATGAGAAATGCTGTTTTATAATGAGAGCCCTAGGCAGAGACATACAGAGACATGTCTTTAAAAAAATCTATCATTATATATTCTCCTAGTAATACTGCAGTGGGAGAAGCATACTAAGAAGTTGTGCTCTTTGAAGAGGTCCAGGCAGTGCTTTAATGTTTTGGATAGAGCTTACGTTGCTTTGTGATACAGGGTTAAGCTTACATCCTGTCATTTTTTATTCAGAGATGTTGTCATGTAAGCAGAAACCGTTCCTGATGGTTTGAACTATGGCTTTGTTTCATCATAAACAAACATTGATACTTTAAAATCTCTGCCTCACTTTTTCAAAGTCTAACCAGAGGATGCTAGACAGAATCAATGATGACTGAGTGAAAGTTTTCCAAGTGATATGGCGTTTTTTGTTTTTTTTCTTTCGTTTTTAGAACTTAAGCACACTAGATACAGGATGTAGTGTTCTACAGCTTCTTAACAGTCTAAAGAGATGAAAATCAAATGTGAAAAACCATTACAAAACTAGTGCAGCTACTGGGTATGTTTCTGGCATGAACACTTCGAATGGATGGTTCAATAAGTGTCATGTTGAGGTTCATATACTGAATTATATTTCTCTCCCACTTTGCACTATACTGATGCAACACAGGAGTTGTTTCAGCAATAGGTGTGCACTTTACAGAGTGTCTGCAGAGGGTTTCAGGCTGCAGCTTGTTCTCGGAGCAGTGAGCCGCAGGAATGAGCATCAGGAATCTGGAAATATGGCTCATCCACCATGGAACTTTGACATTTCAGTATTTTGAAATGGAATATTTAATTTTTGTCTATGTGTCACGTATTATGCATGCAGACGTTCTTGTTATGGTTCCATCTGTTCACTTAATCATCACTTTAAGTGTTTGTTTGTTTTTCTCAGTGTATATACAGAGAAAATGCAGAGAAAAACATTTCAGTAAGTTATGTATGTCTAAAGCTGCAGTAAAACATGTTTTCATAGTGATAGTGGATTACATTTAATTATGGGAAAAGGTACCATGTGATAACAAGGCATGTTTGATTTGGTTTTATGGTCTGTTTTAGCTTAATGTCATAACTGCCATTAAAATTTTAGCTGGCGATTTAAAAAAAAAAAAAATAGTTAAAAAAAATCACTCATTCTGATGTGTCCTAAAACGCCATTTCCAAAACATAAAATATGCATAAAATATCCCTAGAAATGTAATGTAATAATTTTACATTTACATTTATTTCCTTATTCATATAATTGAAAATCATACAAAGAAAACATGATGATTTTTATCACTTTTCAAAATACTTATAATCATTTGGATTTCTTTTTAAACAAACAAAGTTTATTATAAAAAAAAAAAAAAAGAGAGGGTCTATGTTGGTCCCAAAGACAGCCTCTATAAAGGTATCTGTTTTCATCAGTAGACACGGAATGGGAAAAGTGTCTTATGCTTGAGTGGGAACATTAAGACTGAACGTTATGCACAGGTAGCAACAACTAGAGAAGGCTGTGCTCATTTCAGTAAGAAAACGCTAAAATCATATTCTGCAAGCAATACATCAACATGACTCCATTGTACAGGGTGGGCCATTTATATGGATACACCGTAATAAAATGGGAATGGTTGGTGATATTAAAGTCCTGTTTGTGGCACATTAGTATATGTGAGGGGGCAAACTCCTCAAGATAGGTGGTGGCCATTTAGAAGTCGGCCATCTTGGATACAACTTTTGTTTTTTCAATAGGAAGACGGCCATGTGACACATCAAACTTATTGGTAATGTCACAAGAATAACAATGGTGTGCTTGGTTTCAACGCAACTTTATTCTTTCATGTGCCGGTCTCTCTGGCTTCATCTTCAGTAACTAAAGTGTACCCTTTGTTGGGTTGAGATCAGGTGACTTGGCTGATGAAGAATGTGGCATTTCTTTGCTTTGAGAAACTCTTGAGTTGTTTTTGCAGTATGCTTTGGGTTGTTATCTATTTGTGCTGTGAAACACTGTGCAGAGAGAAAATGTTTGTCCTCTTACTTCTATCAGCATTCACATCATCATCAAACACTACCGATTTGGTTTCATTGGTGGACATGTGCCCATGCCGTAGAGTTGCTTCCACTATGTATGATAGTTCTATTAAACATGGCGGTAGCTATTCCTTTTCTCCTTCTCCTACTTTCTGCTTCCTGTTGTTTTGGTATAACCCTACTTTGTTATAGACTCTCTGCATTTCAATTCAAAAATACATACCTCCAACAAAGTGCTCTTGCCTTGGCAAAAGAAAGAATCTGCAGTCATACTCTATCGTTGTCTTTTGTGGCCTTTTTGTATCAGTGAGCTGACCGGTGCATTCATTGTTTTTAAGAATGTACCAAAGTGATGATTCGTTCAGTCAGCTTTTGTTCTCGCTCAGATTTGTTTTCATTTTTTAGGCTAATGATGACATCCTTCACTTGCATTAACATCTCTTTGTGCTTCATATTAAGAAAGCCAGTGAAAAGCTGCCAAATGCAAGTTCAGCACTTGGACTCAACCTCAAAACCTTTATTTGCTTGATTTCTCATGAAATAAGGAGGGAATTGGTCTCACATGCCAGTGAACTGCCCAAATAATTTTCATTAAATCCCTTGAAGTAAAGCTCAATGCCTGCACCTCAAACACATCTTGATTGTTTGATTTAAATGTACTGTTGTGGGTGCACAGAGGCAAAATTTAATAAACCTTGTCACTGACCAATGATTTATGGACCTAACTGTATAATATAAGTGGCTACAGCTTGTTGACCTGCCACCATATAGCTAATAAAATAATATTGCTACCAAAGAAACAAGATTCAGCTCTTGTTTGTCTTAGTGTTTTAAACCTATTTGCTCGTGTTTTTTTTGTATTTTTGTAACATAGCTTTTCTACTATTCCATTATCAACCAGCCAGATATGCTGCTTTGGTACAGATAGTTGTCACTAGTGATTATCTCCTACACATTCTCACCATCTTCAGAGACAGTGATTGTTTTATAGCTAATTAAAAATTTAGACAAGGCAACATTGTAACCTGATTATTGCACTGACACTCAGGGACTGAATCGTGAAGATGGCCTTGTGAAGAAATGAAGCCCCCCACCCCCCCCCGAAAAAAAAAAAAAAGAAAAAAAAAAAAAGAAATCAATAGTCCACTCTGCCTCCAACATCTTAATGCCACTCTCAGAGGAGAGGGATGTGCGGAAGTGATGGACTCTCTGTCAGTTACTAGACATCAGAGGAGTTTTTAATTGAGGCCCCAGCGGGGCAGACAGGGAGACAGGAAATGCTGAGAAGAGCGTTAGCCTGGCCCGTATTAGATGACATGGGAAGGCCGTTTGTGAGACAGTGTTCACACGCTTTTGTTCCTCTGCTATGCTAAGGCTGCACACTATATTACAATTTTTATTATAGTACAGCAATGTGCAAAAGTCTTGAGCCCCCTCTCATTTCTTGCTCTCAAGGGCATTGGCTGCTTTTTCACAGATTTTTAGTCCAGTCCTTGAACTTGACCATTTTCAAAGGAATTTGTTTTTGTTTGTTTGTTAAAGGACTTAATGATCCATAGGGTAATTGTTCAAGCATACAAAATGCACCTAACTTAACACTGTTATGTTTACACGTAACGGATAACAAACTTATTTTAAATTATATTTCTAGGAACTTTTGTTACTGGGAGCATGTCAAAAAACACATTTGTTCCCATTTTCATAGTCAACTCTACCAAAATGCCAAAGATAACTCAGTTTGATAGACATAAAATAGTATTAATGAGGTAATCCCTTAAGAACTGTTAGCTGGACACTAGGTAAATATAGCCATGGACCTGAAAGATGCAGTTAACTTTTCACTTGATCCATCTACTTTTTGCTGAAGCCTCATCCGAAATGGTCTCGGTGGAAAGATTGCTGTCAAGAATCGGTCAGGAGAGAGGCAAAACAGTGAGTGCCTACAGCCATTTGTATAACATGGTGCAGGGGCTGTGACAGTTCAGGGCTGATTTTTGTGTTTGGGATTTTATTAAAATTGATAAAAAAGTGCCCTTAGATTTTTGTTCGACTTTGCAATACCATGTGGAAAACATCTAATCAGCGACAACGTCATTTTTCAGAGTGACAGTGATCTCAACACTCAAACTGCAGTAAAAGCATATCTGGACAGAAAAACACACAATGGAGCACTGTCATAGATTTTCCTCCCCAGAACCTGAACCTCAACATTATTGAAGCAGCTGTGGTCTCTGTGCAAACATCAGAACTGTGTACCTTTTTAATAGTTCATGTTTTTAATTGAATAGGTTTCAAATGCAGGGTAAACAATGTGCACAGAATTGTTTGTATACATTTTTTAGCTAAAGTTTAACTTATCATCACATTAAACATTGTTCTAGTTTACAGTAGTTGTGGAGGTTAGCGCCATGCTGGTTAAAATTAAGAGCTCATCGCGTCCTGTAGCCAGTAGAGTGTGTGCGTGCGTTTATATCCATGCAGTGTGCTTCACAAAACCTCTGGTTTGGGATTTCATTTTGGGTAAAAGGCTTGGAAGTGTGTTTCATGTACTATGAATCCTGTTTTTTCACCATGTCCTTCCATGGCTGACTTGTCTTATCATTAGGACAGGGACTCGGTCAGCAGTGTCTTGTGCCTTGTGGTTTTTCTTTTTACACCAGTGCAAGGGTTGTTCATGTCACAGCTGGGTCACATTCTCAAACATCCCACACACTTACTGACATGCTACCTCATGGTTTGCGTCTCTCTGTTAAGCCGTCTGAATCTGTTTCTTCACCCACCATTTTCTTTGCATGCAAATGTTCATTTTTTTTTATTGTAAAATGCAAGTGTATGCTTACTGGTTAACATCCAGTAAGCCATTTAAGATGCTCACTGTGCTCTTTGATGTGACATTTAAATTCCATTCTGCACCAGAACAAATAAGTGTATCCAAATCCACATCAGATAGTGTCTTTACCGTTCTGAAGTTTATTCTGGTTATACTGCGCACCTCTACCCCAGGCCATTGTTTATATATGCCAGCACAGAGCTATTACGCATCCTCGCACCTCTCTGTCTGTAACGTACCCTCTGCATTACTAACACGACAGCCGTGCAGTTGGCTCTGAGCTGTATATTCAGTTAATTAGCCCCTCTACTGGGTATGGGATTACCTTCAGCTGTAAAGATGAGAAAATTCACGCTAACCTTGCCCCTGGCATATATGAGCAAGACTTGAAATCATTTCTTTGTAAATACTTGTGACTTAGTTTCCCTATGCTTTTCCCATCAGACAGTTCAGTAACATTCATTGTACTTTTGGCTATGTGTACTGTGGTAAAACTCAAAAAAATTCTAACAGTTATGAATCTACCTTTTTCCCCGTTTGTTCATATGTTATTGCCATTTTTTTAAATGCATGTCATTTTGCTCTGTGCTTACAGTTGTTTGTTTTGTTTTTTGTTTTTCTTACTTAAAAACAGAACTGTATAAAGTTAGCCCATCTAACTAAAGACTTAAGTCGCCTGCGCAAGCTTAAGTGTTTACTACAGCAATTACAATGTTGCCAAGATGCTGACTAAGTTCATTTTGATTCTTTGGCTAACCTTGTTTCACACACAACCCACAGACCAACAGTATAAAACATGGATATCACTTCTGGGCAGAGATGGGCAGTAACGCGTTACTTGTAACGAGTAAAGTAAGGGATTACTATTGCAAAAACTGTAATTAGATTACCGTTACTTTTCCGTAGGAACGCTGCGCTACTGCGTTATTAAAACCGTGATTTTTTTTTTTTTTTTTTTTTTTTTTTTTTTATTGCGAGAACGTCTCATGACAGTGAGGTAAGCAAGTGCGACGTTCGTGACAACAGCTGTGTGCAGATCAACAATGAGTGCGGGAGAGAGTATGAGCTTGCAGCGTTTAAAGCGTGGAAGTACTGACCTTACTTTAAGTTTGATTCCATAAAAAGTGACAAAAACATTAGCGTCCGTTGTGCGTGGGAAGAAAACTTCTTTTTACAGCGAAAAAACCCCCCTAAACTTCCGAGCAAGCACAGAGTGCGCTACGACGTAATGGGAAACTCACAGAGAAACTCGCGGATTCTTCCACTGACCGCTGTGGCACACCTGCACCAGGGTAAACCTCCGCCTACGCCACTCCTGCTTTACAGGTGAAAATAGAGCAACAGGACCGCTAGTCTTTGACTTTATTTATTTTCTGCTGTGTTTTACTTGCATCTATTTGAAAGAGTGAGTGTAAACACACACACAAAAAAAATTTTATGTGCTGGAATGTGCAGAAAATAAGTTTAAATGTTAAACAAATTTCTTCCAGTCAGAGAATGTTGCATATAATTAAATTTTTGCTTGATGCATAAAGTTAAAAGGTTAAAACTAATAAAACAAGTTTTAAAAACAGACTTTTCCATTTGATTACATTTTGTATGATGGATTATGCAGAAAAAGTAGAATTGGGCTGAAAGATCTATCGCTTTATCACCTACTCAGGTTGTAAATCGTGTTTTTAAAAAGTAACTAAGTAATTAATTACTTTTGAAAATAAGTAATCAGTAAGTAACGGGATTACTTTTTTAGGGAAGTAATCGGTAATTAGTTACTGATTACTTTTTTCAAGTAACTTGACCAACACTGCTTCTGGGTCACAAAAATGAAGCCAGTTCAGCCTAACAATTTTCATTTTGTCTGAAGGCCACCAGATGGCGCTAGCTATGGTTGCAAAAAGACTTCTGGTATTATGGAAGTCTTTCAGAAAACAGCTTTCTGCAAACACTTTAGTCCTGAGTTTATGGGTTAGTCAATCTTTCGTGGTCACATTGAATAAAAACGCTAAGCATTTTTAATAAATCTGTCTCACACTGTGCTTCAAATTGAATGGTTTTATGTGCATTGGCTAATAAGTTGTCTGCCAAAACCTATTAGCCAATCAGCATGCAGATTTACAATCAGAGCCCCCTCTTCGTTATCAGCTCCACCCTTTTGCAACAGAGATGTTGATACAGAATTGTTTGAGGCTTCAAAACATGACTTCAGAAACCAATGGGTCATGTTACAGTTGCTATATCCATCTTTTATACTCTGTATTCAGTTCAGTTTTATTTATATAGCACCAAATCACAACAAGTTGCTGCAAGGCACCTTTAATTGTAAGGTAAAGACCCTATATTAATACAGAGAAAACCCCAAGAATCAGACAACCCCCCACGAGGAAGCACTTGGTAACAGTAGGAAGGAAAAATTCCCTTTTAACAGGAAGAAATCTCTGGCAGAACCAGGCTGAGGGAGGGGCAGCCATCTGCTGTGGCAAGTAGGGGGCGAGGGGAAGGAGATGAAACAAAAGACACACTGTGGAAATGCAGAGTGGTGTATAAACACAAAGAGAGGGGAAAAAAGGTGAATTCATACTATTAATTTAGTTTTTCATTCATACTGCTACACTGTTTTGTTTCATATGCAAAAGCTGCGATCATCGAAATCCATCTCTGGCTTTGACCTGCCAAATGAAACTCAAGTACACTCCATCTCCATGTCTCATTGTAACCTCTCTGTGCTGTGCGACTGTTGAGTGGCAGGGAATATTCACCTGTGGATCAATCAGATTAAAGTCTGACTCATTTTATGAGGGTGGTAACCTTAGCACACCATCTCATCATTCTAAATCCATAGCACTGCATTATAGGCAGACTACCTCCACACTTTGAGCCAACCTTCCACTGGAGAAAGGTCAGAAGCAGCCTGACATGTCTGAGAGATAGCTTACGAGTTGAGAGTAGACTAATACCACAGAGTTCATTGTGATTCAAGCCCAGTCCAGCATTCACGCAGTCACAGCCTCAGTCTCTGCTTGCTTATGAAGCAAAAACTAATTCATCCAATTGTTTTTTCACCTACTCAGGTCACTTGGTCACTCCCCCGCTTACCCCCATCGCTTCAACCTTCACTGACTCACTAACTCATCCACCTTGCTCTCCTGCATACTTTCCACTACTTTCTGCACCACCACCAGATGGCTTTTATAGTTCTCCCGCTGAGAAAAAAAAGAGGGCTGTTAGAATCTTTATTCCTATAAATGCAGAGCCATTATTTTGTTTTAATGTGCACGTCTGCACATCATACACTCCTGCTTGCCTCAAACCCATAGCGTCAGGGGAAGGGCAATAATGTCAGACAAATTGTGTAAGTAAATGGGCGCTAGGTCGTCCTAGAGATGAGCACATTGCCTCTCTGCATGCCAATATGACAGTGAGGTAGTATCTCACTGAAAAGCTATTTATTGAAATGCAAAAAAGAGCAAAGGCTCCAAGCGAAGATGCTGACAGGACAAAAACCTGTCGCCATCCATCTCAGTTTGCCAAGTTTTCCCTCTACAAGTCAGCTCCTTGTCCTCTCTTGGTGAGGAGAGGTGTTCCTAGAAATATTGCAAGAACAGCTGGTGTGCCTGTGCGGTCACAAGCTTTTCAAGCTGGGGCTGAATGGGGAGGGTTCTGGGGTTTTGATGGACACCTTCGAGGTTGATAATAAAGGCTCATAATTGAAACTGAAGCTGAAACAAATTCAAAGTCATTCGTTCAATGTAATCCTAATATTCATGCTCATGTTTTTCATTCTGATTAATCCGTGTCCTCTGACACTGAGGCCATCTTTCCATTAGCACAGTTGTTATTGTTTCTGCCAATCTTTTCTTCCGTGGTCAGGTTGTGTTACACAGAAAGTGCATGAAAAAAGTTGAAATCATCGATGCCTGTGCATCTATTTGCACTTTCTGAGGTAGTGTGTGTATATATATCAATCACTTCACTAGTTTACGGTGAGTATGATTTAATTCTGAGCTCCTGTTTTGTCTCATTGAGTTTTATATCTCATTCACTTTACTTTGTCTTCCCGCGCTTACTGTATTGTCAGAATAAATGTCTTTATCTCTACCTTATGACTCATTGTTAGAAAGCTATATAAGCCTGTTTCTAGCTGTGCCTCTGTGATCTCCAGGGCTGTATAGGCCCTCTAGCAGGGCTGGGCTCTGCTGCTGCTCAACCCTTGGGCTAGCCCCTAGTCCAGCTTGCTCTTCTGTGATCAATTCTCCTCTGTAACAGGTGCCCTTTCTCTCTACCTCCATCTTCACAACCAGCCAGGAAAAGGCCAAGTTGTTCATCCTGACAATGAAAGAAAAACCTAATTGACTCTTCCTCTCCTCTTCCTCATCCGTCCAGCTTGTCTACAATGAGCCTTGAGGCTCTTTTTAGCCTGAAGCCATCCTTCCGTCAAGAGACATTATTCTCCTTTGGTCCCAGCTTAAGAGGCAAGGTGTCTTCTAGGAAGGTAAAACTGGGGTGACAGTTGGAGAGAAAGCAGCTTTGATCTCGACCGCCTTCACGTTGCAGAACCAAGATGACAGGCAAGGGAGTCTTAGGAGCACTTTATTCCTCCAGAGGTGCTGGAGAGAAAACACTCAGGCTTGTAAAAATGCCTGCAAATCTTTTACTGAAGCCCAAACAATACCTAAGCTGGGCCCTTGCAAGTCCTCTATAGTGTCTTCTAGAGACTAAGGGAGCCTCTTTTCTCCCTGGCGTTGCGCCCTATGTTAGAGGCTCCATATGGAGGTGGTATTTTATCATTCTCTTACCTGCCCCCATTAAATATCTATTTTTATCTTAGTAGGCTCCTGTGGTCTTCTACAGTCCACAAAACACCTACGGTGATGCACCCCCTTGTATAATAAGTATTACTTCAGGATAAGCCCTGGGTTAGGTGTGGTTGTTATCACATATAAAAATGCTACAAAAATTGATTGATGGTATAATTGTAGCAACCTTCCATATGGCACTTGTTTTTGAGAAATTTGATTATGCTCATAAAAAATCTGCAAGGAAACAACATAGTGTGTTATATCCATGTGCAGCGTAATAGAAAATGACCGCTTTATAGCTTCTGCACCTGCCTTATATTAGAGATGGACCGATCCAATATTACGTATCGGTATCGGTCCGATACTGACGTAAATTACTGGATCGGATATCAGGGGAAAAATACAAAATGTAATCCGATCCATTAAATATCAAAAAAGCACCTCACAAAACTTGCGACACGGCATAACTCTCCTCATAACCGTAGCACGTCGAAGCAGTGTGCTCACATAGAGCGGCTGTGTGTATTTGTAGCTTCGCTACCAAACCAGCATTTCATCTCCGAGGAAGTGATCCCAGAGAGAAGTAAAGCAAGTGTGTAAGTTCATCTCTGAATGTTTGTAAAGCATTCCCACGTTAAGCTTAACAACCGATATATGGAGCGACTGCCTCTTCTCTCCCCCTCCCTCTCCTGCTGCTACTTCAATCATGAAACTGATCAGTGATCAGCTGATCGGCTTTTCTGTCGCGAGTCCGTCTCTCTTGTTTATCTCCCACTTTGCACCAGAAAGAGGAAACCAGCGGCTGAATAACAGCAGCACGTTTAAGCTTGATAAGCTGTTGTTAAAATTTATTTAATATTACTTTGTACACCAGGATCCTTTTCTACGTAGCTGACGCTGGTAACTGTGTAGGGGCGGATCTAGCAAAGTTTAGCCAGGGGGGCCGATAGGGCATGAACAGGGAGAAGGGGGCACAAAGACATACTTTTCTTTCTTATTCTCATTTAAAATGTCTAGCTTTTAATAAATAATTATCTGAATCTTACACCCAAAGTTTTAATCTGATGTAAAATGAATAGAAGTCCATTACTGTATATAGTAACTATTAAGTCTAATATACCCTAGTAAGCTATAGTACTTTTTCCTTTGGGAAGGTACCATCTGTGCAGTCTGCAGTTCTGTTGAAGAAAGATGTTGAATCTATTTAATTATTCTTGAAAAATAATTTATTTCTGTGCATTTTTTTTCACACTGCATCAAATTAAAGTTGATTACGTCGATTAAGCATCATGAGGTGGAGGGTGGGGGGTGGTTCCCTATTCTTTTTTTTCTTTTTTCTTTTTTTTCTTTTTTTGTTGCTGGGAGTTTTAGAGCCCTATTAGTTAGGTTGCTTACTTAAAATACCAGAATAGGGAGGATGGAGCAGGTTTAAGTTTATTAGATTGATCAGTATTGCTGAACTATGAAATATTTTGGGTGCAGTGCATTTTTTGCATACAGGTATAACAGAATAGCTTTAGTGTTTTGTTTTTGTTTGTTTTTTTTTTGTTGTTTTTTTTTTTAACTTGAGTATGAACTTATAGAAAAAGCAGCAAAATATTAAAAAACAGTTTTATTGATTAAAAAACGCACTATATCGGATTCATATCGGTATCGGCCGATATCCAAATTTATATCGGTATCGGACATAAAAAAGTGGTATCGTGCCATCTCTACCTTATATTTTACATATATATAGCATCACACCAACACTTTGAGTAAAGTCACAACATAATCAGTAAGCTATGATATTGCACTGGTGTTACTACTGCCATGTCCTCACAATCTGTTTCAGTAATGTACACAAAATATGTGATCTCTACATGAGCTGTGGATTATGTCCCTTCTTAGTGGCCACATCACAAGACAGAAATATCTAATAAACGAGTAACCAGAGGCTGCTTGTTTATTAGTAAGTAAGAAAATTCCTCAGAATTCAAATTGAGATTTCTGTTGATCTTCTTTCATATATGAAGTATACTAAATGTAATTTTTAGAAGACCAAATATTATTTCAGGATAAAATGTATTACTGTTACGCAAGACTAAACTCATAAATGCTCTAAAGTTTAAATACGCTAAAAGTATCTAGATCGTTACTGTGCTTCCAGTTCTTTATGTGCCAATATGACAACAATAAAAGATCTACTATGTAGATAACATGATTTCATTTGTGCCCACAGTGCACATAATATTCATTTCATGTTTACTGGTAACACAACACTTTGTGTTGGCATCAGCAAACGTGGAAGGATAATAAATACAGACAAGGAACCCTGATGAGAGTTTGGCATTTAGGTCTGTTATTATCATTGTCTGTCTCTATCAAATCAAATCAGCTTAATGTTAGGCACACATTACACTTCCAACAGTGTTGAGTACAAAGTTGGCTTGAAATTTATAATTGATTTTTCTAACAGACAACATTTTAAGTGTGTATTCTGATTAGTGCTACACATTAACAGCATTGAGAAAATGCCAAGTGTGTCAGTTAAGTTTGTCCTCTGTCTGCAGGCTCCAGGTAATGTGACAGTGCAGCCCAGAGCACTCCATCCTTACCCTTGCACAGAGGGAGTAGGGAAAAAGGGGAAAGAGAGGATAGGTAAACAGAGCCATTAGAGACAAATCTATTTCTGAAGAAAACAAAATCACATCATCAAACAAGAGAAAAAGAAAAATATGATCCTGCAGCCCTTTGGGCCCCAGCGTTGCAATGATAGCCGACTATGGCATTTGTCTTTATCAGCCTGCCTAGAGGGAGGAAAAGCATGGTGGGGAAGGTATGAGAATAAAAAGAGAATGAGAGACCATGGAAACAAAGAGCACTGCACCTTCTTTACTCGCCACAAAAAGCTAGACATATTTGTTACCCTTTTTTGCAATCACGACACGTGAACAGCTCTTGTACGATTAGTTCTTTCATACATGTGTTCGTTCCTGGTACGAAGTGGCTTTCAGATGGTCATTCTTTAAATATAGCAGAGCGAAGGGCTCAGTGGACAGCGGTCCACAGCATCATCACTCATGGCTAGCCTGGGGAGGCTTACACAGCTTCATCATAATGACAAGATTGACTTTCCAGATTTTATCCTTTCTCTGACATTTCGTTCTTTATTCTGCTCTGCAGTTGCAGCACCAAGGAGTCTTTATAATGCCTTTTGTATTGAGAGATACTCTTGAAATGGATATAAACAGCTAAACAGGCCATGGCAACCTTAAAATTACAGTATAATCGTAACATACGTTTTTGTATGCAATTCTGCTCTCTTAATTTAGAGTGATATCAAAGCATGAATCTTCGTCGAGCAGAAATAACAAAGCAGGGTGTAAGTCAAACGGTGCATCGTGTTAGATGCTAACATCAGCATGCTAATATGTTCACAGTGAAGGTGAATAGTCATTTTGCAGGGTTTTTTTTTTTGTCAATAAACCAAAATGTTGTACAAACTGAGAATTTGATGTGATCGTGGCATTCACAAAAGAGTTCAAGGATGAATATGTGTACAGACTTAAAGAAATCTCTCCAGTTAGTGTTGTAAAACGTTAACTGGCATCTTTCCTGAAGCCATTAGGAGTCATGTTTGTACAATAAATGCCACACCACTCCATCTAATAATATGGTAAGCCAACAAACTGACCAAATAATGTTGCCATATCAAATAAATCTATTTTTTAATATCAAGTACACTTGTTTTACAGGATAATGTTTTTTTGTTTTGTTTTGTTGTGGTGTTTACTTTTTTAATGGATTTCCTTCAGAGATTAAATGCCGGTATTAGCCTTCCATCTTGGCTGGTTTATATTTTAGCTTGCCTGTCTTCATTTCTGATGCCAAGTCTTTACACATGCTTCACCATTGCGTTTGTCCAATGCCAGTCATTTTTTCAGCATTTGTTTTCTTTCTTTCTTTTCTTTTTTTTTTTTTTTTAGCCCCGAGTGGGCATTCTCTGAAGGAGGCTTGTTTGTGCTACAGCCAGGCTCGCAGCTATTTAGTGGCTCTGCTGTTTCCTTCTCCCTCTGTTCAGTTTGAATACCCCAGGGAAATTTGGCTGTGTCTGATATCTTTTTGTCGTCCCGTTGACCAGTTTTTTATTTGCCCTCATCAGTTTCCAGTTAGCCAGGATACTGTCACCAATTTTGATGGATAATTTCTGAAAAGTGATGTGAAGTGAAAGCATTTTATGGTTACAAACCTGTATTTAACGTATGGGCATATGTATAGCAAAAAAACAACAAAACAAACATGAACTAAATTTTGGCAACTACAATTGAGAATCTTCTGGCTTGTTGTACATCTCAAAACTCAGAACTAGTCATTGACTGGGTACATCAGGAAGTTATAGAGTATTACAATCATCAAAACTTGTCACATCTGACCAATGTGTAGCAGAAGGTAGGGAGTGGGATAGTTAGTGCCAGCAACCTATGAAAGCGGTGCCAGTGCTGTTTGAAACGACAACACAGTCTTGTGTGACTGGTAAACTATCTGCCATCTGGGCTCAATTGAAAGGCTCAAGTGTCTTAATTGGACAGTAGTAAAGAAGCTCTTACTGTTCACATCAAGCAAATTTTCCCACTAATATCTATTTTCTCTGACAGTCCCAGTGTTTCTGAAAGTCAAACCTAATATGGAGTCAATGTGACAGTGTTGATGATGATGATGATGATGATGATGGCAATAATCATCACCTGTGTCATCATGTTTTGCTTTAGTACTTCTGCAGGCTTGGTAATTCAGATTCTTTATGGCAAGGAACTCTAACAGCAAAATTGTCAAATAGCACGATAATGGTGATGGATACAGCAGTGACAGTTGCACTCTTATTTTAGCACTGCAAGAGTGAATAATGAGGCTCTTTCTCCCTCTGCCCTTTCTGCTTCAGGTCAGAACATTGCGTTCCCTCCGGTGGCTCTGTGGGTAACTGTTGGCCTGGCTGTATGTCTGCTGGTGCTGCTCATTGCCCTGGCTGCTGTCTGCCGCAGGAAGATCAAGGAGAGCTGCGAGGAGGCCAAGAGAGAAGGTGGGGGGAAATGGAGAGGTGGCTGTGCACATGCAACACCAGTGTATATTCTCACATTTCATGGGTGATGACCTCTTCAAATTCTGTGTTGAGTCCTCAAGGTCGGATAAAAGAATGTTTTAGGGCTGCCTTGCTTTCATTAGGAAATATGAAATATTAATCTTAGAGCAGTGGCAGCTTTTATCCCCCACAAAAAATAAAATAAAGTCATGATATTATGTCATCTATTTTGATATTTTAGTTTTTGGACTATGTTTGCCTATTACATACATAATCCAAGGGCTTACTGAATAATGGATGTTAACCAGTGGTGCTCTCAAGCATTTTCAAGCCTTCTCAGGGCCTTCATTAAAATGTTGGATGATTCATTAAACTCTTCACATATTGGCCCGGTGGATGATGCAGTACTCCAATGTGTCGCCTAGATCACGTGGGAGGCACAATGATAGTGAGAGAGATAGAGGAGAAAGCAGAGATGAGATGTTAACTGCTCAAGGAACTGTGAGAATCCAGAGGGAGTTCTGGTTAATGCATATAGGCAGGATCTCGGATGGTGGGACACATATCTTCAGCTGAGAGGAACATCATTACTAGGCTCTGGTAATTAGCGTTGCGGAATAGCCAAGGATCGCCGCAAGTGCACAGAGAAAAAGTTTTGAAATGAGATAGATAGTGCAAAGCCACCAGCTCTGCTGTAATGAGATCTGCTCAGAGTGGAGGAGACATTTAAATAAAGGTCAGCCAGTGTCTGCACCAAGGCCCAGAGGTTTAAAAATAAATATGGAAGTGACACAGACTCAGAGTAAATAGCTCCATGGAACATATGAAATCAAATGAAATGGAAAGAGAAAAATATAATGCAGTTCCTCCCACGGGCAAAGGCCTCCTAGGGGTTGTGGGACCCCTTTCTTCAGTGGGCTGGAAGATGATCTGCTTGTCTCGCCTGCAGCCCTACCACTGAAGGCAGGATTGATTATGTGGTCATCCACTGCCCACCTTATTAAAATGTATTTTTCCGAGCACCGATCTGAAAAGTGGGAATGCTGACTTATTCACATATCATGCAAAGTTTTATACTCCTGATAAAGTGATACTCTGTGAATACAGATGTTGAGTGGCTTAAAATAGGATTGGTACGCATATATCCAGAGCTGTGGGGAGAATAGGAAGCAGGGATATGCAACTTAATTGTGGTTGTCTTATCTTTTAATGGTATTCCCGGATATGGTCAGATTGAAGTTGACACTCCTTTTCACTGTGTCTGGGTATCGAGGGTGGAAGGGTCAGTAAAAGTGGAGAAGTGAGCAAGTCATTTTTCTTCCCTGTCATAATGTATGTGGGGCACTAGAATATGTATCATAACAGAGCTGAGCTGCTTGTGGTATTGCAGCTGGAAGTGAAAGCTCCCTTCCAGAGGCAGAGTTGCCTCAACGCCAGCACGGCTCGGCCCTCTCCCATATTGTATTTTTCATTCATACTTCTCTTTGGCCTCTTTACATAATTACTATGACTATGTGTCTGAGATATGCTAGCAGGGGCCACTGATCCATTTCTCTAAAGCATAATTTACATTCACATAAGCGTGTGATTTAATCAAGCCTACACTTGGGATCATCTGTAAGGGACACAGGACAGAGCTCCCCCGTGTGAGAGATGAAAGTCAGAAGGGAGTCAGTGTTTTCCCTGTGGGGCTGTAGCACAGTGGTGCACATGTTTTACTGGGGTTAACGGTTAGGCACAAAAAACAGGAATACCCCATGCCAAAAAGCTTTCAAGCTTTTGAAATAACAAAATTATTTTGTTCCAGGTGTATGTAAAAAGCACATTAAAACAGGCGTTCGTTAAATCTCTTACCAAAATACTAGCAAAATGGTTATTTTTTTTTAAATGGGCAAAATAGCTTGATTTTTGTCATCCGGCACTCATTTTCAAAGGGAGATTTAAAACCCTACCAGCACAAAACGCAGCTGCCATTAAGTCTCGTGTGTTTTAATATGCACAAAGGGTTTATAAGAATAAGCCTCTGCTGCTTCTAGGGTCCAAGAATGAATGAATTAAGGCACTAATGAGTGTATTTCTAGTACTATAGGTTTCTAACTGTGGCCTTTCTCTTTTGCTTACATGTGAATCATTCATGATGGCACAGCAGTATTTAAAGAAATTCAGAAGCACAGGGACAGATGGCAGGTTGAAGAGGAACATTAACATTCTACTAGCTTCAATGAACAGCAATCTCTGTCCCCTGACTCTTTCTACTTTTATGTGTTTTCGGACAGCTTTTGCACTTAAGCCATAGCCGCCCTCTTTGTTACCCCCACGCATTTGGAATACTGCCAGTAGGGGTATAAAATTGTAACATTCAGTGTCCAAGGGAGACAGCTTTCACCCCTTCTCTGTGGTTGGCCTCGTCTTCACCCTGACTTTAAGGTGGCTTTTAAACGGACCTTACTCTCCTATCAAAGTCTTGTCCCTCAAGGTATTTCGACTGCTTCCATTTTTTAGGACTGGTCAAACTTGGAGGTGCTGAATAAAGACATGAATTCAAACAGGCTCATGTGGTAACATTATGGATTATATTGCTTTTTTAGTTTAAAGTTGCTAAAAATATGTCTGCTGAGGGCACTAAACCCTTCCCAAAATCTTCAACTCAGCTTTAAGCCCAAACCTGGTCCGATTAACGAAAATATGTGATAATATATGACACATGTGTCAATGAGTGTAATACGTTTCCAAATACATCATAACACAGTGGAGGATAAACTAAGGAATATGGTGTGGGAAGACTTAGATACAGGCTGTTTGAATCTGGAAACTCAACACGTTCTGCTGCTGTAATAATACGGATTTTGCTTAATTTCCCTAGAGGATTATAGTCCCTGCTGTCAGAGTCCAGGAAAGTCAGGCAAATGTGCTGGAATATAAACATCTGAATTGTGTTTCCTTGACATTTAGTTTTGTTCAACCAGCAGTTTAATCTCATGTATCATACGCTAAAGAGTGGATCTTGAGTCTGATTGCAGTGAGAATGGTGTCACAGAATGCATATCTGGTGCTCGGATGCTCTGTCCCAGGCTATTTTTAGCCTGTTGTGTGTGTGTGTGTGTGTGTGTGTGTGTACACGTATGCCACATGTGTATAAAGTGTGACAGTCATCACTGGGCTCCCTAACTCCGTTGACAGTGGTTTTCAGAGAGCCCACAGCTAAAGCCTAATGTGATTACTGTCTTTGTGAGAGAGCTGGATAGGAGGTTAAGGGGTAGATATGACTCTTTGTGTGTGTGTGTCTGTGTGCGCGCTTGCGTGTGATGTAGTGGGGGTACTATTGTTTGGAGCGTCATCGTCATATAGCTCTGTCATCACAGCGTGTCCTTTGAGCTGGGAAGGATCAGCTCACCACAGGCTTATGATGAAGTGACTACATTGTGTGCCTGCCTTTGTACTGTTGCTTCCACTGATAATGGCTCCTCTGTCTTCCCACAGCTGAAGAAGCCAAGGTGCTGGAAGAAGAAGAGGAGTCAAAGACAGGTCAGCCAAATACACACCTGGTCAAGTTTCAGCTTTTCAAATGGTCAGAGAAGAGATGTGGTTGAAAATAGCTTTTTTTTTTTTAAAGCTTGACATCTTTTGGCTTGTATCAAAAATGTTTAAATATGTTTAAATACTTTAAATGTAATCATGCATGCATGCATGCATGCATGCAAACACTGTCAGTACCAGGCAAGGTAGCAAAAAAAAAAGAAAAAATTAGTTCCGTATTAATTGGATTAGTCAACCCAGCCAAGCTGGTAAACAAGGCAATCAATTCTTTACAAATGCAACACTTTGGATATGTGGTTTGATCTAGAAGTGTATGTTTTCCTGACATATGGGTTTCTTTACTTACAGTGCAGGGCTTTCAAGTTGCAAAAATATTAAATAATGCAAAAATCCCCCACAGTTTAGTCTAGCTTCTTTAACACGAAGTGCAGGTGTCAGGTTTGTAGGGACTGAACAGCACAAGTAACTGAATGTTAAGTTTGTTTACTGAAGTGTGAGTGAGCGCTGATGAAGCATGAGTGCGTGTGAGAAACAAGACCAGCTCCAAGCATCAAATCCATTCAACACAGCAACCCGGTGGCATAACTCTTCCACTGTGTGTGTGTGTGTGTGTGTACGTCTGTGTGTGTGTACGTCTGTGTGTGTAAGTGTTTGAGGCAGGGAGAGGGAGACGGGCACACTAATTTAGTGATGCCAACAAGCTGTTTTACATTATACATACCCCCCAAAGCTACAGCTATAAAAGTAAAATTTATCTTGTCTGTAAATTTAATGGTAACAAGTTCCACAAGTTTCAAGTTTCTCAAAATGCCAACAATAGTGCTGCCGTGTCCTGCATTTAAATTATCCTTTTTATCAAGGCAAATTGATTTTGCAATTGAATCCTGGCTGAAATGTGTTGGGCATATTGTTGTCACTTGAAATAAGTTGCCTTGAATTTTATGATGTCTAGCAAAATAAATACACACTTCTAGCAGTCTCCACGCCACTATTTCTTTAAATGTATCCAATGGGCCAATAGCCTAAAGACGTTTACTTATTATTTAGAATTTTTCATGGAATAGGAGCTGGTCAGAGCTGTACCATCTACACACACACTAGCAGTTCTTTTGGGTAGTACTAAGGCAGAGAAAGATGCATGCTAATATAATAATAACATGCTTGCAATTGAAATGCTAATCAGCTTGCAAGCGGATGTGTCAAAAGAATAAAAAAACAAACTTCTTGCACTTGTTTAAATAAGGTGCTCTGAGGTCTTCTTTTCCAGTAGAACATCGTCTTACACTACCATTTACCAAATAAAAACAGTTACTGTTTACCACTATAGAATCACACACACCTTACTTTCACAAGTCTAGAGAAAACATGCATTTGTGTGTTTTACGACTTTACCGCATTGCGTCATAAAGTAAAAGATTACAAATGTAAAACAGCTGTATAGCTGCTGGCTCATTTTCATTGGTAATTATTTCCTGTTGTCATCAGTCACCCAATACAGGCTCATCAGTGTTGTTTCAAAGTGATTGCCAGGGTTTAGCTGATGATCTGACTGAAATGTGAGAGTTTTCAGTCAGAATTTTTTGCCCTCAAATCTTCACATAGATTGGCCTCAGCACTACTGCCGGTAGCTATGTTGTTGGAACTGAAGCCAGCAGTAGTCATGCATTTCTCTATTATTGTTTACAGTCCATCACAGGCGGCGCAGGCACTTCAGAGCACCCGTGTATTCTGAAACTCATGTCACATTCTTTAACTGCGAACACCTTTTTACTGAAAATGTGAATAGTGTGTTCTTGCACAGCACTGATGCCAATATACTAAAAATGTCACAATGTAGCTGTGTGGATTGTAGTGTGGAAGCGGAGGACTCAAATGCAGAACAAGGCAGAATAGGAAGGACAAGCTTTATCGAGGTTTATCAAAATTAGAAACATGGCAGAGAAAATCAAAACAAAACCAAAAACTGAAGAGCTGGGAGGTACCAGAAAACACGGGGGATAAACGGCAGGACAACGCACACTAATGCAGGAATTATTCTACAAGTTGGGTCGACACATACCACGAAGGCTGCAGTGTACCGATAAAAGGAGTTTCCAGATACTACATAAATTAGCACATAGATATCCAGCAGAAGCCTAAATTAAGCTTACGGGTTACACAGAAGGATTAAACAAATATGACATAGGATACAGGGAGGACCGAGTCCCTGTACTATAAAGCAAGTTCAACAAATTCAGGGTATCTTTACATTATCCAAATGTACTTATGCTAACATTTGCAGTCGGGGTAAGCAGTCACACGAAGCTAGCTATCAACTCAGTTGACTCGATAATTCAACGTAATTATTTTATTGCTGAGTGCGCTCTCTATGTTACTGTTTATTTCTAGCATGACATCTGCACATTAGAGCTTTGAAACTTTAAACGAGATACATTTTAAACATTAAAGATTACTAGCCCTAAGTAAGGAAATGTGGAAATCACTTTAATTTAAATACAGGTCAAAATAAAATGAATTTCGAACGGGGATTCTTGGCACGTGTCCTGTTTTCTAGTAGGTACAACTCCAGCAGTTTAAAAGAGATTTAGCAGCAGATTAATATCAAGTAGAACAGAATTTATACATTTTCTAAATCTTCAAATTTTATAAACCATTCCTGATATTCACGAATGATACTCATGAGGGAAATGCAAAAACCTTCTCACCCCGCAGAGGTTCAAGGGATCTTCCAGGAATGGTGACGCCATGGCAATATACCATGGTAACTAAAGGTCAGTATACTAGAATACCAATGAAAAAAGGATTCAAAACACTTATAAAACTTATAAAAAGATCAAATCAGAAATTCAAAACTTTGGACAATAGAAATTCTTATGAAAACTCAAATATATTAACTAACAATGCAGGACAGTAAGCACCAATCAAAACCAGAAACAGTGACAAAAATTAGACAATTAAAAAAAAAAGACTTGTGCATATTTGCAACGTAACACTGTCTGTGTCCACAGAATCTTTTCTTTCTTCTTTTTTTGCACTCAATGCTTTCTATACAAATCATGTAAAGTTCAGCACTGACAGCAGTGAAAATCCAGAGCGGTACAAGAGTCATCTTCTACTATTTCTAGAGACCACTGTGACATGGTTGTTGCTGCACTTTCTTTCTTTCCTCCTTGTATTGAGGATCTTCACTGTCTTAGTTTAGCATATTAGCATGTTATGTTAATATTTGCTCATTAGCAGTAAATGTAAAGTACCGTTGAAGTTAGTCTGAGAAGCAGGAAGAAGTAGTGGCACAAACACTGTAAAACTTCAGACTTGTTTACATGTCGTGTTAATTAGTAAACTTTCGAGATGTACCATCACATTGAACCAGAGCTGCAGGTTTCTTCAGTATTTATCCTTGCCTTTTCTAGTGTGCTAGTGAACGAAAATAAAATACTGTCATGTTTGCTTTTTTTTCCCCTTGAATGGAGTGCTGTGATATTTTGCTTAGTATTAATATGACCTTCTGAGTTCAGAATTAATTTTGCCATTAGCAAGCAGAGCAAGTTTCTTCTGGCTGCCTAGCCTCAGTAACTACCCCTCACAGCCCTGAGCAGTTCTCCCTCAAGCGTTAATGTCATTAGAGTTATTCATTTGACTCCTTCTTTATTCTGATTGAATTATTTAGCCTTTCTGTGAACACCCAAGTCTAATACCATGTGATTTTAATAAGCTGAGAGGTGAAGGAGAGTCTTTGAGTGAAGAGGGACAATGGCTTTTATTCTCTACTGCCTCTCTCATGAATGTTTCAGAGATCTGTGCAGCCAGGAGCAGGGTCAGCCATCCCGCAACTAGCGAGACTTAATAGCTCAGCTTTAGCCAAAGGGCCTGAGTAAAGGATAGCAGAGTCGAGAGACTGTAGTATGCATGCATGTATTGCAGTGACAAGAGCACAACTTGAGGCCACCCTTGGTCTTACTGCTTCTCGTCATCGTCTGCACACCTGGTTGATCCAGGTGGACATAGTAGGCGGTGAGCTTGTGAAGTCAAGCTAATGGCTCTGTCTTCAGAGATAGCTCTCTAAGCAATCCAGACAGCCAGCTTTGTTTTGCCATCTGGCTCCAATTGCGCTGACAAAGGCAGAGGTTCTTGCATGAGACAAAGGAGCTGAAATGAGGCCCACTTTAATAAACCCAGGATGATGGGGAGCCACGTTTGTGTGTTATCTTAATGAGCTGTCCAAAGGAAAGCGCGCCTCCCCTTTCAAAGCCAGCCTGATTGGAACAATAACCAGCGATAACTAGAGACCTGGACTCATTCATTTGCAGTGGGATAGAATCCCTTTGTTGCCTTTACAGCAGAGGCAAATAATGTTTAACAAACAGTGGAGCTCAAATTCTGGATGTATTTCTAGGGGCTAAAGCCAGCAGCAACCTTTTCACACACAAACACACAGTCAGAAGCAAAGGAACACACCCGCAGCACACAGACAGAAGCAGTGGTTTACACCAGTGCCCATTCACATGCAGATACGTGCAGTGCATACAGTTCTAGCTGCCTTCATCCCTTACCTCCGCTCAGAAATGTGTTCAGTAATCTGAGCATGATGTGCTATTTAGAGAAGGCCGCAGTCATGCAAGTGCAACTCCTGTCAGAACCTGACTTCAGTTTGTGTGCACTACCCTGTCTCCATAAGCCTGGACTCCAAGGAGTTAGGCCTTAGCAACAAGGCCCTGAAAGAGAGTGCCAGTCAGTGACCCAGTTCTTTCACGGACAAAGAATCATTGGAAAATAACAATTTGACATACTCCTTTAAAAGGAAGCAGAATTTGAAAAAGGGTTTTATTGACCCCTTTTAACTGAGGCAAGGTTCTGTGAAGGTGTAAGGTTAGGGAATAGCAAGCCCTGTAAAGGTGATGACAGAGGGAAGTCCCACCATCTTTTCTCACTCACTCTTCTCTTAGCAACTTTGTGCCAAGACCACCACTGAAAGAAGAATGACAGTTACTGAACTCATGTTAAAGATTCAATCCCAGCACTTTGTCACCTGAGATATTGTGATAATTTGAAACAGCTGACTGACTAAAGGCTTCAAGATGGTGACTCCAAACAGAAACAAGGACAGCCACGCTTTATGGATTACCTTAACGTCTTGTCTATTGAGTAAACAAGTAGTTTTTAATCAATCTTAATTTGCAATGTAAAAAATTAGATAACCCCAAGCAGTAATATTTTTTTTGATTGGTTGTTTTTTGGGGCAGATAAAAATAAATAAATAATCAGGTGTTCTTATTTGTTTGATGGTAAACGGCCTGTATTTGTATAGCGCTTTTACTTGCCCCCCCCTAGGGACCCCAAAGCGCTTTACACACCCAGTCATCCACCCATTCACACACACATTCACACACTGGTGGAGGCAAGCTACAGTTGTAGCCACAGCTGCCCTGGGGCAGACTGACAGAAGCGAGGCTGCCATATCGCGCCATCGGCCCTTCTGGCCAACACCAGTAGGCGGTAGGTGAAGTGTCTTGCCCAAGGACACAACGACCGAGACTGTTCGAGCCAAGGCTCGAACCGGCAACCTTCCAATTACAAGGCGAACTCCCAACTCTTGAGCCACGATCGCCCCATGCTATTCTGTTGAGCTGCTCTCTGTGATATTAACCGACCAGCAACACCAACAAGAGGTTTAGTGGAAGGCTAGTTGCAAGAAAATATTGATGTAAACAAAAATAAATATTTTAGGTGTTTTCTGAGATATGGGCTTTTCAATGTTTTATGAAGAAGTAAAAGATCTGATGGGCCTCAGTAGTTTTGCCAGTGTGTGTATTGTGATACAATAATTGTAATGGTCTAAATCAATAAGCCCTAACCAGAACTGCATATTGAGGTGGGGGGGGGCTTTTGGAAGTGACTTCTTGGACTACATGGTATTACAAGTCGAAGCCTTATTTAAAAGTTGCACACAGTTTCCTTATAACATAACCCACTTTGACAGACCTGCAGGCCGCTAACATACCATTTCACATTGCTGCAGTTCAGATTGAGAAGGCCTTGGAAGGTAGCCTCAGGCAGCTCTGCTTGACATGCCCTCCCTTTTCATTGGCACCAGAATCTCCACCACTGAGCTCTCCCAACGGTCACACATTACTGAGTAAAGATATGTAAATAGAACATTCATGTTGCCTTCATTATTAGATGTGGGTCACTGAATGTCTTCAAGAGCGCTAATTAAAAGAGCTCCCTGCACACCACTGCTTAGTAGTTGCGCACAATTATACAAGTACTGCATTCATGTTCTTTGCTGTTTCAGCAACATACAGTAACCTACATGTTTACAGTTGTGTTTTCAGCAAGGGTAAACCCTGAGGCAGCTCTTCAGGGTTAAAGGCCAAGTAACACTGATTCGATGATAATGGAATTATAAACCTCACACCACATGAATCATGTAGTCCTCACATCACATATAATCTTCTAATTATATACAAATGGTTGCATTATTTCCTGTATGCTTACTCATTATTTTATATATTCAGTACACGTAAGTCGAAAAATCAGCATTTACAAAAGTGAATTGCAAGTTGTTTGAGTTTAGAAATTCATCAAGAATGTGTTTCACAACAAACAACTTCTGCAGTGTCTTAGAGGTTATCTGTTGGTCTGTAAGGAAAAGGCCACCTGAACATTGTCAGAAGAGTAAGAAAGAACAGGTCCTAAATCATTTGGAATAATGAGCGTTGTCACAGTTAATAAAAGCAGCCAAACTGCTCACTGTTGCGCATCACAAAAACAGATCCCTAGTTCCACGGCTTAGATAAATGTAACAGTACATGTAAGTAAGAGTTTATGTTTTGGGTTTTTTGTGAAAGAATAAGACTGCTTTAGGAGTGACAGCAATCTTCTTCTTTTTTTCTGGGATGAATCCCCCTGTACAAGTGCCATTTACATCCTCCTGCCATACCCACCCACCTTATACCAATCCCTCTTCTGTCATGTAATCTGCGTTCTTCTGACAGCACAGCCAAGACCCAGTGGGAGAGTGCCTATCCATCTCACTACCCCAATCTGCCTCCCCTGTTTGGTTCCACATGAGCACTCAGCTGCTGTGACTAATTAAATAAAGCGCTGTGCCCTCTGCTTCCTGTTAGCCATGGCAAGGTTGGTGCACAAAGATGGAGCAGAGGGGTGCTACTGAAGAAGGGAACAGGATAACAACTACTAAGCCTATGATAATGCTTTGGTCTATAAGACAATGGACAAGAAAGTAACTAAAGTGACCACTGTACAGTTGTCATACAGTTGTTTCATATTTTGAGCAGAATTGTTAACTGTTTCCTTCTCTTACCTTCAGGAATGATATCACTGAAAAGCTAAGGTCGAGCGAATAAAGGTGAGTATATATGTCTTTAAGTAGATCTGTTTTTTTTTATGTGTTGCTCAGTTGTCGCACTTTTTTTTTTTCTCCTTATCACAATTGTCTGGTAGTCTTACTCAGTAGTAATGCTCTGGAGGATACGGGTAAGTGCAGCTGTAATGAGGCTAGGATGTATTAATTCAGCAGAAAGTCTGGAATATGACAAGTCTTGACATTTTGATTTTTGGAATCACGGGGTCACTGATTGATGTGATGAATCTATTTAATTTCATCTGCCATGCAGACAGATTTCCTGGACTCGTTAAAACCACAGTGAAAGTCTTAATAATGGTAAACAATTAAGCTGTGAGCTATGCAGGGTCTCTTCCTTTTTGATGTCATCTGAAACATGTGCTCAGTGTCATCCTTATAAAGCATTTAAACTGCTAGCTACACCCTGAACATAGCTATAACAGCACTGATTTTTTTTTTTTTAAATCAGAGCCTTAAGGTTAATAAGACCATTTTAAAATGTTGATGCTTTCTTTATAGATATTTGGATAATCTAGAATGTAATGTGTTTAGAAGAGTGCACCCAGTGTTGCAGGATAAAAGAAGCTTCTTTTCTTACAAACCCAAACTAGCCACATCTACTTTAATCAGCATACAGTGGACACATTGGTACCATCATGCTGGCTATCTGGACATCCTTGTCACCATTAAAGATACACATGATTACTAGTCACTTTCTCTGTTTTTCAAGTGTTGGCACTTTGGCCGACACTTGTTGTCTTTTAAATGTGTTATACAAATAAAGCTGACTTGACTTGGGATTGGTAGATCTGACAACATTAGTGTATTTACAGAAAATGAAGAATCAGTAAAAAGGCACAGGATTCATGATATACTAAGTACAGCAGGGCTCGTGAGAATTTAGTCTTCACATTAGAAAATAGATTTCATCCATAATATGAAAATTAAAAGTCTAAAAATAAAGTGCAACAATTTATCCCCAAGTAGCAATATAAAAGAAAACATTTATAGCATGGAATAATAGACAGTTGTCTTTCAATTTCTTAAAGCTTATATAAAAGAAATAAACTAGAAGTTTATTAAGTGATGCATAACCAAAGGCCACTATTTATGCAAGGAAGAGGAGAAAAGGCTTTCAGCACCATGGACAGCAACACTTTTACCCCCAAATGAAGACGGAGCAGATGGCTGAAGATCTGCATATCTTGGTATTGCTTTCTGAATGGGATTGCTTCCTTAATAGTGGTGATGTACCTGGCCAGTCTGAACTGTGGTCTCTTGTGAATTAGTGAATGACTCAGATATACCCCAAGAGTTGGTGAACATAAAAGCAGAGTAGTGAACTAGATTATTGAGGGGATTCTCCCTGGAGAGCGTGTGGAGAATTGTTACATAACTGTCAAGGGAATATTGTGACCATACTGAGAGGAACCTCATCAGTACAGACACATTATACAGAGTCACAAAGAAGTGGCCCAACAAGTAAGCAGATAACTCACGGAGTTCTCTGGCTGTCTGTATGATATCCATATTGTCTGGAATGCAGGAAACTGCCTTTTTTTTCTTTCTTTTTTTTTTGCTGCATTGTAGATACGTTCCCCTATGAGCACCTTCTAGCTGGGCTGTCCTCCCTGTTTTAGCTGCCATTCTCCAACCCAAAAGATGCTCTCTGGATATTTATACTTTTGGACTGAATCCATTCATGTTCTCTCTCTAGCCTGAGGGACTTTGGCAGTTGTTTGTCATCTGGGTATTATCACAAGGGCATTGTTCTTGTATATCTTTTTCCTCAGTACTTGAATTGCAGTGTTTAAATTGCTGGGTAACTAGGCACTTCTCCATATGGCTATGTTAGCCTTCTCCCCCCGAACCCAGCACATGGCCAGGAAAGCCCAGAACCTTAGAGCTATTTTGGGAAAGCTTCAGTACTGTAACCAACAAAGGACAGAAGTTGTTATGAGGAAAAAATATATTTTTGTCTTCAAAGCTTTCTTTTGTAAGTGAAAAGATATATTTTCCCCTTTGGTTTGACATAGATCTTTTGATATTAGGTGCTGATATGTTGGGAGACATTTTAGAAGGTAGTCCATTCATTTTGATTTGACAAATACTGAAGTATTTTGTCACTGAGGTGCTGGAGAGATAAGAGTCTGTCTTTTGCCAGAAAATGAAACACAGCTTGTTTTATTTAGAATTTCTGATACTTTTGCTGTTGTTTTTTCAGAGTATTCCACAGTAAGTTTGCCGTTATCTACAATTCAAGTTCTAATGCATTTAATTGTTATCCAGGTCTGTATGTGTGTACAGATTTGCATACATACAGACCTGGAGGTCTCTGTACAGATACAGTATGCACATGGACCTCGAGCAGTTACATTAGCAATAAAGAGATGAGTGTGAAAGGTTAACAACCCTGTCCTGCATTAAGTGTATATAATTGTTCAGTACAGACACACTGAAGTATGGGGTGAAAAACCAGCAGGCGTAGGGATAGGATGCAATATAATTTAAATATGCAGATAATGGCTAATTTTCAAACCATCTCCACAAGATGACATTCACAGTGTTGTACTCTGTTGTACTCATAAAAGTGTGACAAACAGTTGGCGGGATGTTTTCTAAGCTATCCCACCATCTGACAAGCCGTTCCAGTGGAGTTTGTTGGCTCGTTTACTTACTACTATCACACATTAGCAAGTATAGCTCACAATGTTCTTCGCTGGGCCTCTAGCTCGTACTTTAATAACCAGCAGTTTGGTGTCGATTGTGTGAATACTTTTATTATAAAGCCGGACAGTTACAGCTTGTTTTTATTATACCCTGATTGGTCATTGCCATAAAGCAGCAGCACCATGCAGAGTGAGTAGAAGATGATGGAGGGTGCAGAAAGTAATTTCCTGTAACTAGCCAAAATAAAGTCTGGCCAGAAGGAGTCAAAGAGAGGACATTTGTCATTACTGTAGCATCTACTGACTTTCATCAAGACTGTTATTGCAAGGTAATATCCTGCAAACCTCTAGACCTCCCCACTGCTGAATCATCCTGGATCAATTATTCTAATATTTGTGTGGCAGCTTTGCTATCGATTAATGCATTTATGCAGAGTGCAGCATATTCTATTTAATAAAGCGAGGCTCTGGATTTAATTAAGTCGTTTTCGAGTCAGGGGGCACTTTGTTTTCATAAACCTTTGCCTTACATGTGTTCATTTGTGACTTTTATTTATCAACTCAAACTTTTATTGTTTTATTTCTAGCAGCAATACACACAGACTGTAGAGATAATTACTATCTGTAGAACACTCAATATTTTGTAGATTGTAAACACCGTAAATATAAGGTGCTGATCATTATGGTAACTTATTAGTCCTTGAAAATTTCTGTTAATAAAAGTTCAATTCTATATGTGGGATATTTTCAGCATTGAAAGGTGTCAGATAGAATTGATGGGGAACAACAGTTCTTTCTTTAAAGTGAGATTTAAAAGAGAGGTTTTTTTCATTTATTCCCTCAACAAGGAGCTCCTTAAAGTTATTAAACGTTTAACAAAATCTCCTTGTTGTCCACAGAACACCGTGAGTCCAGTTTTTCATAATTGTCGTTTTAGTTTAAAATCCCCCTTTTGTATTTCTGCCTATGGAAGGATATTCACTGAATAATGATGCTCCCAGCAAAGCTTCGAGGAAAAAGTTGAACATCGATGCACTGTTCTTAGAGAGCTGGAGTTATTGTATCACATCGTACAATGGACTCGTCTGACATAAAACAGCGAATATCTTAGAAGTAACATTATCTAGAGAAACCTTAGAGCTTCCCAGGTGAAATTCTGCATTTCATTGCTTGCTCTCTCTGTTCGTAATTTGAAATGATATTTAAAGTCTTTTATTCTTTGTGCATGTTAAGGGGGGGATGAGCACTGGTACTGCGCAGAACCTTGGCCTAGCCAGAGATAGCTGCAAATGAGATGAGAATAAATATTCAAAGGGAGACATGAAGGGAATAAAGAAAACTCAGTGAAATAAGGAGTAGCACGGACGATCCCGGTCATCTACCTGAGGACTTTCGATGAATTCCAATGAGAGTGCAGATTACATTTTTTAAAGATAGGCCCTATAGGTGCAATTAGTGCTACATAATGGCCCTTTTGCAGCTCCTTCAGCAGAGTTGTGAAATATTGATTTAATTCACCCCTATATATTCACTTAAACTCTGCACTGTCATGCGAATAATACATCTCATTGTTGTATTTCTATGCTGTAGTAGCTCCGGCTTGGCTCTATCATGGATTTTTAACTACATACTGTGCTGCAAATAGGGAGTTCTTTTTCAAAGATATGAAAAGATGAAAAGGGGGGAGATGTGGTGAAATTTGAAAACAGAAAACTAGCCTGAGTGTATTTTAAAAGCTAGCTGCAGCCAGGTGTACTCTAGAAGATGGGATGTGAGTTCTCTGATGTTGTGTTTTTTGGAGCAAGGAGTAGTAAAGGGCAAGGGGAGCCAGAGAGGAGGTTCTTGAATTCAGTGTTGTACGTGGCAGGTGAAGCCCAGCAGACACTGATCATGTCAGACAGGACACTTACATTGGACTCACTCCAGGGAGGTGTGGGGTATCTTGAAGTAGAGTTTGACTCACTATTCCAGTATCTCTGATCTCTGCATTATTTATGCTTTTGTCTCAGCCATTTATCAGCATTTTTATACCTCGCAGCCTCATTCTACAGTACATCTCCTGTGATGGAGTAGGTTGCAGCGATGATAGCCTCTGAGGGAAGCCAATAACTGAATATAGTAGCTCATATTGATATCAGAAAACTGTGGAATGGACAAGTGTGCTGCGTAGCAATCTCTGCATGCTGTTGAAAACCTTGGCAAACATCCATCCACATCAAAATAGTGCTGTGAAAAATAAAAAAAAAATAAAAGACAAGAAGGAAAATGCTGTGCTGGCTTCGCTCTCTTACCTTTATATTAATTTTTAGGAGATGAAACTGGTAATATGTGAGCTATGGTAGGAGTTGCACAGCAACTGAATCACTGATCAATGACAGCTAATGAACACGGCAGGAGTTCTGCTCTGTTTGCCACTCGACAGAGAGCTGCCTTCTCCAGAGAGTTACTTCTCTACTGTTTTTGCCAGGAAAGCACAGGAGCCTTCATTGAAACCAACTGCCTCTGGGCTCAATTAACTACCATAGATTACTCATAATGCAGATGAAAGACTGCATACGACAGCGTGTTGATGTTGGAAAAACGTGCGAACACAAAGTGGATGCATTCGTGGATACAGACCAAATGGACACTGATTGTGAGATATGGGATCAATGCATAGATTATAAAAAAGCCTCCACACAAATAGCAGCAACAATAACAACAAAGTTATTATGCTGATAATGATAATAGACACTGTTGTGTGCACATGTTTGTATCTTGTGAGATTATTTTATTAGGCTCTGTGCACTACGGTAAGGACAGAATGACTAAAACTCAATTATAATAAGCTATAGCATCGGTTAATATTCCTCAACTGTCTTTTCACATTGAAAATGTTCAGTTCATATCAAGCAACACTGGCTGGCACCTACTTTTTATACATAGATTACTCATCACTTGTAAAAACTGGTATTTTTAAATGGATCCCAGCGTATTGTTTATGATGCTGCTGGTTATCAAAGTGAATATGCTAAGCGCTAGAAAATTTACAGATGGCATAAACCTAAACACTGAACAAACCCCCCACTGTGAAGGGAATATGTTAACCATATTGCTCGGAGAGATGGCGAGATGACTTTCATGGATAGCTTTCAGAAGTGTGCACATTATTGTGAAACTACAGGAGAAATCGCATGATTAGACAGCGGAAGCTTAAACATGCACGTCCCGGCAGGCTAACTGCTTCAGTAATGCAGAAGAGTAGTTAATGAGATAAGAAGGACCACGATCAAATGCGAAGAGCAAGCTATTCAGAATCAAGTGCACAGAAGAGATGTTGTTGAAATGCACTTGTTAACACGGTTGTAAGAATGTTCTAGATTTTCTTTTCTTCTAATGGAACCATTAATTCTTTTACTATCGCATCCAGCATAGTAGTGCATGAGTAAATATTCAATCTGTCAGTCAGTTAGAAGTGATCATTTTGCTCTTATCCTCAGAAATGACCTGTGTTTTCAGACCATTGTTTATCACGTACAGGCTTTTTTATTGCTTGTTTTTTTAAGCAATTACCCGATTACCCGTGTCATTTCCATCCTTCCACTTAACAGTCTGTGACACAGCCAGCAAAACAGTGCAGGAATGCACTGGCGTATAAGTAATTGTGCATCAGGCAGCAATGGATTGTTGCTATAAAATGAGTACCAAACTATTTTTACACATCACAAAACACTTTTATTCTACGTTAATAAAAGTCATTTAAAGAGCCAAAAAGATACCCGGAAACCTACTGAAATGGGAAATATGAATCTTCCATGAAAACATTTGGAATTGACCTTTATGCACAACTGTAATGGACTAAAGTGTGCAATGAAATGGAGCTGAATCTAAAATCTTTGACGTAAACATGTCACAGCCCTTTAGCTGTCTCTCAGCTCGCCTCAGTTCAGCTTGTAAGGTGACAGTCACCTTCATGCTGCATCAGGGAACAAATGAATCACAACACAGGTAAGAGACTCTTGGCATGTCATCCTGTATGACACTGAATACTCCTCGAAGTTAACATACTGAGAATACAAGTGGTTAGGGTAAATGATCGACTTGCCTGTTGAGGTAGCCAGCGTCCCAGTGTGCGCCCAGAATAAACTAGGGCAGTTTCTTTACCCCTTTTTGTACCTTTCTCCTGGTACTGAGTCACCTCACCTTTGGGGCTTACCACAGGAGTCTCTTCAAATGATCCTTTAGACTGAAGTGAAGAATCAAGATTAATGCACTTCCACGTCTTGCCCAGGCTCTGGGGGGAAAAGTCTTATAATTAACACCAGGGGGGCTGCAGACTGCTTTTGGAAAGAGGTTAAGGGTGGGGTACCGCGACCATAGGAAAAAGAGCTGATAAAGGTGTAAGATTTTTAGAGTGTGATATATGCTGCTGCTTTGGAACAACAGTGTGGTAACAGAATGACCTGTCAGACACCTCACTCTGGCTTATTGTTATTGGGATAAAGTGGAAAAGCCCATAGCAAGAGCTGCTGCATTACTCCATCATTCATAGTGATCATTGTTATATGTTCTGATCTATTGAATTATCTCTGCACGGGGCCAGGGCCCCCCTCCCCCTTAAATCCCAGCACAGGCCTGTGCCCGCAACTCTTTTTAAGCAGTTTCCAGTTAAGTAACTGTCTGCGCCGATTTCCAGAGAATATGACACGTATGTAATCCTTTATCGCTTATTGTTTTCTTGACTAGAACCAGAGGAGAAGATTGATAGCATTCTTTCATCTGTAAGTATGAAGCTATGGCCAGCTTGCTTCCCAGTTCTTCTAGAGCTCACTTTAGAGCACTTATATTTAAAGTATGGGTTTTGTGCAGGTCTACCAAAGACCACATAAGGTGTTAATAGATGCTAGTAGGCAGATTTTGTTACTGCCACTCTTTCTTTCTGACCCTTTTTCTTATTTTCTTGTCCTATAAGGTGCTCTAATGCGGGACTTACAGTATTTAGTAATTATTTTTAAATTAAGAATAGTAATTTTTAATGTTAATGGTGCTTCTTTTTAGTTCAGACAGGGCCACACTCATAAGCCCAACCATGTAGCTTGCTTTATAAGTCCTTTATTCCTTCTGCTCTGTGCTCACCTCATCACACTACATTGCCAAGATACACTGAAACTCATCTCCTTCCTCCTCATTGTACATATTGTATTTCTTTCATTCAAATGGTTTAAATGTGGGTCTTCTCAGCCTGGCTGGGGGGCTTCTTTGCCTCCCTCCTGCTGTGTGTCCAGCCTGGAGGCTGCGGTCTGTGACTGGCTCCCGGTGCAGACGGCTCCCTGTGATAGTGTTTCCTCACCTGGCTCATGTGTGCCCAGCCCAATTTTACTCTTTAAGTGTGTGTGTGTGTATGTATCCATGATCGTTTATTTTAATGAGAGTGTGGGGAGTGAGTTGGAGGGCGGGGCGGGGTGGGGTGGGCTGCTTTTAACCATGTAAAGCACTTTGTTCTACATTTCTGTATGAAAAGTGCTTTATAAATAAAGATTGATTGATTGAAATCTCAGTCTCTGGGATGTGATCTCAGGGACAGTCAATGACAACGTATGTCATTCTAAAATAAATGGTGAAATCTGACTTAAGAGTTCTGCCTCAAGTAATGCTTATGTCACGAACTCTACAGCTTATTTTTAAAAGAAGGTGCTGCAAAAAAAAAAGAGAGAGGTAATAAAACACTTAACTTTTTTAGTACCTTATTTAGAGTCACATTCCTCATACTTTACTTGAAGGCAGTGCATTTACATGCATGGTTAAGCCTAATAATAACAGCCTTTTGTGGGTCTTCCCACACTGATGATAGTAACTGCTATTTAAATATATTTCACAGCATACAGTTTTTGTCCTGCCGTAACCCTGGCATCATCTTTACATTATAAGCTTCTAGGGTATCTACTTAAAAATAAATATAAATGTACTTTTAAAGGCAGAGATGTCTAACCTATCATAATTATTCATTCTTGTGCAAAGAAAGCGTCATGATGTGTTTATCATCCGGTAACATCTTTTAAGTATCACCAAGGTTTAGCTGCTTCCTCATTATTCTAAATTCGTCTCCAAGGTTATTCTCAGTGGTTTTCTTCCACAGCGCTATGCCTGATCTTTGTCTTTGATTGATATTCCGATTGTTCTTGTGTTGCTTGTTATTAACTTGAAGTTTCATGTTATTCTTTTAGGGAGAAGTTACCAATGACAAAAATGAAATGGAGCTTATTTTACTGTAAATGAGGAATGAAATGGGCACAGTGTGGATTTAATCAATCATTAGATTGAACCCCCTCTGCAGCTGTATCATTCAAGTGAATATCCTCCTGTAGCCCCAGTAAATCTGTGGTTCCTTGTGTCTCAGGGTTTGGGTTGCAGGAATGGTTTTGCCTTGCCAGGGCCCCTCTGGATTCTCAGACAGAAGCTGTTAATTAAACATTTAAAGTGGATCTTACTTTTAGATTACCGGTGGACAGCTTGTTATATTGCAAGATTCTACATTACTGTGGTGTAGCTGTATATTCACTGAACAAAGGGTGCTTTTATTTCACCTCTGAGCTCTGGGCTCAAAAGCTTTGATGACTTTGAAAAACACATCTTCAGAGAATGTGTATGTCTGACTCTAAGGGCAGATTTGAATCAGTTGAAAAATCTGTTGTTCATTTGGTTGATGGATATGTTAGGAAGTCCGATTACACTCTGACAGGGAGCAAATAAAATGGATATTCTTGTGGCAAGCTTTACAATTTGCAAAGATTCCTATCATTCATAATGACAGTCTCTACAACTGTATCAGTTGTTGCTCTGACATTTTGGAGCTGTTAGCAATACCCTTAGGGCTTTCATTTAGGATTTATCCACATCACACCAGCTGTCATGTGTAAAATATAATAAAAGGATGATAATAACCATTAATTAGGAGGTAGGAGCAGCTTGCTAACAGGACTATTTTTGTACTTCCTGTGATGAAATTTATAGTGAGGGCTTCAAACACCACAATACATCTGCTTATTGAGTGCACAGAGTCAAAGCTTTTCAAGTTATATTCTATCTGAAACAAAAGTAGATTCATGACGGGTTTAGACAGCCAAAGTCTTAGTGGTACAGAGAGCACACAAGTCAGATTATTAGACCCTCTCAGAGTACATTCATCTTAGCAGGAAACATAAATGAAAATATCTGTCTTCAATATGTTTATTTAGGAGTCCAGCAGATGTGGCTAAATTGACTATTGCATCTAAAAACTGAACCTCTAAGTGTGTAGGCAACTATACTGCCTTTAAAAGCTTCAAGTAGAAGAGCGTCATGTGTGACATAATTAAATTCCTCCCAAGTTAATTCATACTGTTTAATGATGCAGGGAGAACAATTTCTTTCGCTGCGCTAGCAGTGGGATGGTCCACGGGGGCCACGAGTAAGGGGAAGTTCAGAAAGACACAGAGAGCAGGATAGAGAGAGACTTGTAGGTTGTAACAGTGTTGAAAAGACTAATTCTTACTGGTGTAACTGTTTATTTAATAATGTGAAATCCACTTGGGTTCTTTTGACTCTTTCTTTGCAATTTTTAAATTATTACTACCACTAATAATAATAATGACAATAGTGCTTTGAAAATTGTTATTTACTTGGTGTGAAGCTGACTCATCACTATTTGCATTAGTTATTTCGTTTCCGTGTTCTGCTGTGATCGTCACCTTTTCCACACTGAGCAGGCTGATGCCGATTTTCTTTTTGTGCCTTTTTTTCAGGAGTCAGGGCCAGATGGGGGGGAGGAGATGAGTCTGGCGGGTGATCCCACTCCACCTATCCATCAACCTGGAGACTATTTCCAGCATCCCCTACAGAATGTCAAAGCCTCGCTGAGCAGAAGACGAGTCCATCATCTTCTTTCGAAGACTTTCCCTCGAGTTTCCATCAAAACACATAAACACATCATGTGCCATTATTTTCTATTGCCCGTCCTCCCTTTCTGTCGACGGAGGGCCACGCGAGTGAGTGAATGCAGTTGAGTGGGTTGTGTTCTATGCAAAAGAGAAGCTCTATTTGAGAACTACAGGATGTGACAGGATCCTTTCTCTGTCGCTGAGATCACTCTGTATGGGTAGTGATGGGGCATGTGCCAGAGATCTCCTGTCTAATAGGAAGTGAGACACTTAAAGAGATGACCCTGCCTCAGTTGCTATCACTGTCTCTTGGCCAGGGAGAGAACTTGGCTCTCCCATTACTCCTGCACTTGCTAATTAGCGTCTGTCACTGGAGTAACTTGTACCTGTCAGTGTGTGCTGCTCTCCTATGTTCAGTAAGTTGAGGGAATTGAAATTGAATGCCAGCTAAGCTCCAACAAACTGCAAATGGTGCATGGGATACACCCTGATTTCCTCACTGACCTGACTGCCTTGTATGTAAGAATTTTTTTTTAATGAAGTCAGACTATCACAGCTAGCTTCTACAGCTGGTGTTGAAAGTTTTATCTCGCCCAGGCCAGGGGTTGTGCAGGTTGTTTTATTGCAGTTTTTTTTTTAAAAGTACTTAAGTAGATTCCTGTGCAGTACAGGTATGTCCATGTATGAATGTCAAAGCCATTTGTGTTTGATAACCGAATGCCTATTTACATTAAAGAGACAAGGTGAAACTGGCTGGTCATTGGTAATTATTGGTCCAGTTCCCAGGGCCACTGTGTGTTCGTTCAGGCAGAGCAAGGTCGCGTTTATTACAGACATTTCTTCTCTTCACTCACAGGATTAGCCACGCAGTTCAAATTTGTCCTTCCACTTTTCTATTAGTTGATATGTCTGCCGACTACCCTATTCTACATAATGAGTAAAACATGAATTATGGTCAAAGTAACACAAATATTTCATTTACATGCAGATCAACACTGACATGTTGAATTGTTCCCAGTTAGACGCAGTCCTATTTTGGGCCTAATCCCTCTCTGTTTGCAGATGCTCAGTCATCCCAAACATTTTACTTGTTTTGAATAATGGATTTTCTCTGTGATTGTTTGTTCCTGTCATATATAAAATAGCTACCTTGTATCAAGTCTGACTTGTAGAAGTGTTGCAGAAATACCTTCCCAGCACACCTAACCATACTGATACCCATACGGCATTCACAGGAACATGCGCGCACACACTGTGTCCTTTGCTTAAGCTGGCTGAGACTGTTGACCAAACCCCAGGTTGTGCCCAAATGCGCAGATCTCTCTGTACAGTAGCCCTTGACCTTGCTGTGTGTCCTTATAGCCCAGACACCCGCCTGAAATTAAATTACAGATTAGTGGCTCCAGGCCCAAAGAGGGGTTTATTTGGTTGGCCCTTCAGTGAAGCGCTCATTTTCTCATTCACAAACTGTAAAAGATGTTGTGGGATTTAAGGGAGAAAATTCCAGTCTTGAAGATATTTTCTTTCTTGTGACAGCGAGTGCTGCAGCCAGTGGTCACATAAAATTGAATTGTCTGCAAAGATTTCTAAATCTTACATTATAGGAGGAAGTGACAGAGGCTCAGCTGAACTCTGATGAAGCGTCGTCTCAGTAGGTCATAGTTACTTTTTGACCGTCCTGAATAGGATTTAAAAAAAAATATTATTATTTTAGGGAAAACAAGAAAGGCAAATGTTACACTAATTAAAAATTATATTCACTTCCAACTGCATTCACATACAGTTTGTTTGAAGGCAGAAAAAGAAAGTGTGTTAATTATTTTAATTAATTAATGTATTTATTTTATTAGAAAACTGCCTCATCTGGCTAAATTAGATGACCGATGCTCTATATTAGCTTTACTTACACAAAACTGATTTTTGCCCCCATCTTCTAGTACTTCTAGTACTGTTGCAGTAGTGCTAATACTTAATACAAAAAGATGATAAACCAATGATGCATCACATCAAAATTTTGACTTGTTTGAACTCTTTTTCAATCTAAAGCCAAACTGTGAGACCTAAATCTCTTCTGGTGCATAGACTCATGAATATGACCAATAATAATAATATGGAACCTTTGTATAGTAAGTAGCATCTGTGATTTCAAGCAAAGCATCCCTGCTCGTGCCAGCTTCTCATTTGGCAGTGCAGTCCAGTTGGCATACTCAGTCATTTTAAAATTCTTTGTACTTGTTTTTTCCTTTGAAATATAATCTTTTTTTAAAGAGTTGAACGCTCCCTTTCATCTGTGGTGATGACTACATGTTACAGTTACCATGCTTGGAATACTTCAGAGGTGACACGAGTGTTTATAAAGTCACTCAAACACGAAATGAGGCACACTGATTTAGACGAATTCTGAATTGGGACAAATTCAGCATACTTTTAGATGACCTAACAGTTGCAGGTATTCTACGTTTCTACTTTGTCAATCTGCAAAGGCGCAGGAGAAACAGCTGAAGTTCTAGTACATAAGGTTTAAATAGTTGTGACACAGGCACATTTCACACCTTGTATATACTTATATGTTGGCTGTTTGTCAAGTCAAAAAGGAAAAGAAAACTTCACAATGAAAATTCAGTGAAAAATGTAAAAATGTTGCTGTCAGTGCAGACAAGATGAAACCGTAACTTATTTAAAATAGTATCTATTTTTCAAAAAGCTCTCCCTCTTTTACTTTCCAGAGCACAGCGTGCCTCAGATTGTGGTCCAACCCCACAATATATTTATGTAAGCACTTCTGCTACTCAGCATTTAACTTAATTTGAACATGAGGTTCTAGGAAAGTAGTCATTTAAATGGGGACAGCTGTGCTCTTTAAATTTTAGTACATGGTAAATGCTCTTTTGGAAATGTACTTTCTATCCCTTTTGTTTAACAGATTCTTCTGTGTAAGCATCCTTTCATTACAACATGAATAATTTCTGTCACATCTATTAAAAGTAATGAGTCTAATAGGAAGAGGCAAATGGCAAATTCACCCTTTCATAGTTACTGGTGATTTGTATTCTGTTTGTGATGAAACACCTGAGGCCAGTGACTCCCAGTCCAAGTACTCTGGATCTAGAGTTCGGCTGATTTCAGTCTAATCATGGACTGATTCACACCAGGGACTGCAAGTGACTGCAATTAAGTTGGCTGTAGTAAAGAAAACCAGCTCTGTAACCAAGATTGAAGACTGCTGTTTAATTGGTTTATTCATGGAACCATGGGACAGGCCACTTCATCACAAGTTATCAAGATGCATGTAAATAATTTGTGCTCTAGCCATCGGTCAGCTACCCAGAATTTAAGCATAGCGTGTAAACGCCTACTAAGAATTCAGCTCACTGCGAGCGTCCTTGCATCATTTTTACGATCTGCTTGGTTTGTTCACCACTTAAGAAGAAAACACTGCCAGCATTTTACACTGTGTTTTATTTCTCCTGAGGAGGTTCAGCAGTGCATTTTGTATGCAGAGGTTGGAGCAAAACATTAAACAGGCAACTGCTGTGGTGTTTTACCAATATGCACTCTTGTAAGCTAAGACCAGCACTTCAGGAACAAAGCTGCTAATGGCTGTGATGTTTGATGAATTTTTGAGACGCCATTCAAACCATCGGCCTCCATCAAAATCCACAAAAGCAGGCTTAGTATTGTGTCAACTTCTATTAAAAGAGGCTTTGTGTTTATGTTAAATAGTAATCGAAATCCAATACATTGCACAACCAGACCAGACCTAGAAAGTACTTGAAGTTAACCTGAGCATAATGCATAATATATAATGTGTAGTGTAAGTGTAATGTTCTGTCAAAAGGCTCAACATGTTACTGCAGCTTTAAAAACTGGTACAACAGATAGGTGTTTTTTTTTTTTTAAATTAATAACATCAATGGATTTTAGAGAATTTGAATGTAAAATACTGACATTTTTATTATATAAGTCAGGATGCTGTGTACACAAACCCAGCTGAACCATCTTGTTAGATATTTGTTAAAAAACAAACTCTTCAGGTCATAGTTTGTGTTGTGGATTTTCAAGGATGCATACCCAGCTGCGTCCTCAAGGACAAAAGAGTTTTGAGTTGAGGTTTTGAGGTTAGATCAAAATTCCTTGAATGGATCATTATGTGAAAGTGGAAGAGGAAACACGCAAACAAAATAAATTACTTGAAAGTAGCTGAATAACACTTCTCCGTGAATGACAAGCAACCTTACTGGGCATGAAATGCCGGTGCAAGGATTTAATGGAGTCAGAAAATCAAGGTTTTCTATTGGGGGGGCAGAAAAGCCAAGCTACAATGAAGGAGAACAAAAAGAAGCTTGGGTTGTTAGAAGTAAAGCCGTATTCCGAATTTTTCAAGAATACGAGCTGTGAATATGTACTGTAAAATCTTTGAAGGGATTTTTACACAGCTTTTCATAGTTTTCGTAGCTTTACTGTTCAAAATATGACTAATATTTACAGAAAGGAATCAAATCAGGGATTTATACAGCACTTATTGTGTTCTTTGTACCAGGGATCTGTGGTAAGATTGAAATGAGCCTGAAGGCAAAGCTCTTGATTTAACTTGGATAGAAAATAAATTTGAAGATTCAAGACCAAAAGAAAGAAAAGGTATAAGGGGGGATAGGCTGAGGATATCGGATTTGAGTTGCACCACTGGGCTTTTGTTTTAAAATGAGCCAATTGAGGCCTTCAGTCAGTGGCCTCTACTGAATTCTTCCCCGTGGAGTCATCCTGAGGATATCCAGCTGGGAGGAAACCCACCTGGGCAGACCAAGAGCATGTTAACCTGGGATGGTCTTTGGATCTCCCTAGGTTCTGGGGTACGTAGCTGAGGATAAACACCACTTAACTACTAGAAGTAGATAATCAGTAAAAATGGATAAATCATTGGAGCCACACACTCAAGCCTTTGTGTTATCCTCGGTTGTCAGAATTGTGTTATTGGCTGCATATGTACACTGCTCAAAAATAAATAAGGGAATACTTTTGGCATTAATAAAATTAACAACATGTGCATTAGAGGGGCAACAATAAGAAAACCCCCAAAATAGAAAAGGTTTTGCAGGTGAAGGCCACTGGCAGTTTTTCCCTACTTATCTTCTCTGACTGACCTGCAGGATGGCACATTAATATGTGCTGGTGCCAGAAGGTTTGTTGTAGGACTGGTATCTGCTTCTTTGTGCGAGGAGGAACAGGACGAGCACGGCAAGGATCCTACAAATGGCCTGGTATGAATATTTCTGACCAAATAATCAGAAACTTCATTAGGGTGGCCTCATTAGGGCCAGTTGCCCAGCACTGTGGAGCCCAACTGGCTTTTGACATAGAATACCAGAATTGGCAGGTCCACCACTGGAGACCTGTGCTTTTCAAAGATGAGAGCAGGTTCACCCTGAGCCTTTGCATGACCAGGTTAGTGGTGGATCAGCGATGACGTGGGAGGCATACCCACACCATCGCTGATTCACATGCAAAGACATCTACAAGCTAGCCAATCCAATCCTGACTTTCATTAGGTATCAGGATGAAATCACTGGACCCACTGTCAGAACCAATACTGGAGCAGTGGGTCCAGGGTTCCCCCTGATGCACAATATGCAGGCAGTTCCTAGAGCAGGGGTCCCCAACTCCAGGCCTTGAGGGCCGGTGTCCTGCAGGTTTTAGATCTCACCCTGGGTCCACACACCTGAATCAAATGATTAGTTCATTACCAGGCCTCTGGAGAACTGCAAGACATGTTAAGGAGGTAATTTAGCCATTTGAATCAGCTGTGTTGGATCAAGGACACATCTAAAAACTGCAGGACACCGGCCCTCAAGGCCTGGAGTTGGGGACCCCAACTTGAGGATGAAGGAAGTGATCTTGTTGACTGGTCCCCAGACTTGCCTGACCTGAATCCAGTAGAACACCTCTAAGACATTATGTTCATCTGACACCATCAGGTTGCACCTGAGACTGTGCGGGGAGCTCAGTCATGCCCTGTTCCAGATGTGGGAGGAGCCCTGTGTAGGTTGGTCATTTTCATTTCCATGGTTCCTAAAACAAACAAAAGTGTTTTTTGAATTTGAATTTTAAATTGAACATTACCCAGTCCATATCGATATATATCAAGTATGGTCCCCCACCCGCACTGACATCTCAAAGTGTTTAAAGCGTTTCTTTTATTTATTTATTTTGAGCAGTGTATTTTTCCCCGCTGTGATGTAGTGTATGTTAATCTTTTGCTCAGTTATTTCCATAACATGGCTCTTGACAAGTTCATTGTCTTTATCAGTGACATGACAGATATTTTTGTAAGGAGTTTTGCAGTATCAAACACGAGATTGCTTTGAACAAGCAAACATACAAAGCTGCAAAACTGACATCAAAGAACATTTTTGTGATTTTTTTTTTTTTTTTTTTTTTTTTCACATAATCAGCAAATGTCAAAAGTCTAATACCTGACATGATGGTGAGTTTTGATGTTTTTGCTCTTCCAAGAAGCACTGTGTGCCCCATTTTCTGCATGCAATTAATAGTATTTGACTGAACCTCTACTTCCCTGAAACAAACTTTCACATCCAAGTTATTTTTTGTTGAAGTAAATACTTAGACAGGTCAGCGTATAGACACATATAACAGGTGCAAACTGCACCTGACCATATTTCATGTTTGGTACTTGTTTGTTTGAAATCTTGGCCACTGAATCTGGAAGCGAGCCAACCTTTGGATCCTCCAAAACAGAATGAAATGGCTAAATCCCCCCCTGCTAACTGAACTCGACATGCCAGTTCATCAAAATGCTGTCATTTGCCAAACGAATGTGTGAGTCAGGGAAACATGCCGTCTACACCAACATGAATGTGCCTTTTTTTCCCCACTCACAAGCTGCTGATCAGTGAAAATGTACTGTGGTTTAAGCAATGCAGCCTGGGTCTCTGAAGCAACCAATAAAAAGAAAAGATGAGTTTTGTTATTGTTTGTTTGTTTGTTTTTATTTTGGTTTTCAGTCCTTTATACATTACATAATACACTACACATTAAAAATATGCTAATAATCTGTTAGTAAAGGCGGTAATACAGTGACCACAGAGAGATAGAACATACATTTTATACATAATCACAAAACAACAGACATTTTACTATACCCATGACTGACTCTGACACCTTTCTATACCTTTCTAGTACTCGGGTGGATTCCCTTTTCGTTCAAAACTACCTCAATTCTTTGTGGCATAGATTCAACAAGGTCCTAAAAACATTCCTCAGAGATGTTGGTCCATAATCAATAGCATGAACAGAATGGATAGTATCACACAGTTACTGCAGATGTATCAGCTTTGTCACGATGCTAATTTCACTTTCCACCACATCTCGAACCAAAGATGCTCTACTGGATTCAGATCTGGGGATCGTTTGAGTACACTGAACTTATATTAAAAACTACAAATCAAGATGTTTGTGACATGGTGCATTATCCTGCTAGACACAGCTTTCAGAATATGCGTATACTGTGGTAATCAAGGGAGGTGAGTGTTTGGAGATATATAGAGAAAGATTTGGAGCTATAAAAGAAAAATCTTTCATTAGGTTTACTTCAGGGTTTCATGAGTTTACTGTAAGGTCCTGTTTATAATTTGGTTTAGCAGTGTACCAAAGCACATGTAAATATAAATGAATTGTTGATTAAAATAATGACATCACTTTTAAGGGTATCTGTAAGATAGGCTGAGGTAGCTTCAGCTGTTGCCTAAACTTTGTCAGGTTCAAATGTTGCAAATCAGAGTCTGTTTTACATATGGTATTTGTGTCATTGCAAAAGCCTCTTCACATTTGTCTAACATCTCTCTTGTGAATACTGGCATTCCGATTTTTTTTTCATGAGGGTCTGCAAATGTGGCTCTAAAGAGTGTCCCCACTAACTTCTATAACTTACTAATTAACATAAATGGAGATCCTTTACTGAATAACCTTTGTCAGTATTGTACAATAAATGCACTCAGTCAGTGTTTCCTTTTCTCTACTGTGTGCAGAATTGAATATAAACAATTCAGATTTTAGTTGTATTTCAGTTGTACTCTACTGTGTCTCCTCTGGGTAAAAGTATTTAATAAATAATGATCAATCATCAAGTGTGCTGAACAGCAAATAAGTAATGACACCCTTGTGGTCGGCCTATTGAAACTGCAGCTTTGACTGACTCCATATTGCATATTTGATTTCCCTCCTAAATTCTATTTAGAATTTCATTACCTTTAATAAGAATGAAGTGATATCATGCTAGATTCTATTCCCTTTCTAAAACAACTTCTTCAAATGTGCTGAAGTAAATCACTTGCCCAAACTTGGGAAAACAAAAGACACTGCATAGGCAGAGGCTTATTTTAGTAACTGGAACGTGTGCTTTGTCAGACTCATTCTGTTGTGCTGGGCTAGGCCGTCCCTAATTAAAGTGTTCTGCTCTGTAGAGCCCCATACTGGTCCTGAGCATGCAGAAGCTGTCTTATTCTTTCCATCCATCACATCTACTGTAATTACTTTTGTTTACAGTGGAGGAAACGGCAGCTGTCTGATTAGAAGTTATTGGGGAGATAACTCATAGGTAATTTAGAAAGAGCGCTTAGCTTCTCTTCTGGATGCAGATGAATCATCATATGAAGTGCGGGGACGATGTTGAGACGATCTTGGAGAATGACCCTGACAAACTACCACAGTGCTGTCAAATTTCCAAACCATTTTCCTCTGGAGTTGTACCTTGTTGTGTTCTTCCAGTAGTAGTCATGATGGCTTCTCTTTTCCTGAGGCAGGAATAAAATCTTTGCAAAGTGCAATTAGTTGTGCTCATTCATGGGGGTTTTTCCCCCTGAGAGAGTGAAAGGATGTTTTTTTATATATTGTTTTGAGGGGCAATCTTAGTTCTAAGAATTTTGTGATTTTACTGAGATAGAAATGATGGAGGATAACAATAATCAGTTTAAACTGTGAGTTGAATGCATATCAACAAACAAAACACCCAGCACGGTGCAGCATTTGTTTTTAGTATGGAATGCCACTTGCTCTTTTTGAAATATGCACTGCATGGGTATATATTACAACAGATTTATCAGAAAAACATACCTTTGGGTCAACAGACACTGAGATTTCCATTACTGATATCGAAAATCAATGTGCAGTATCAAAATGGAAAATTGATACTGTAATATCTACTTCCAATACGGGAAAAACGATACTGCAACAGCAGTATCTTATTGGATTTTTTTTTTTTTTTAGATCCTGCTGCAATTTTAGAAAATGCCAAATACCTCCAATAGATATTTTTGCATCTTTCACTCGTGCATTACATATATCAGATAGATGATGATGATGATTAAAAAAAACCAAACAAAAACCATGGAGTGTTGATGATCTGGCATGAATTATCAGTGATGTAACCTGGAGTCAGCAAATGTTTTTTCAGCATCATACATTCTCTCCCAGGTAACCCAGACGAGAATCATCCTACCCCAGCTTACTACCCAGTAACAGTTGTTCACAGATGTGCCCTCTTGATCCATAGCCATCTAGTAGCTTTCTCTGCAGCTTCAGTACATGATTTAATGACCCTCCTTTTATCTTGACCAGTGATGCCTATAGAATCACCTTGCAGAGCAAATGTGCAAATGCTTGACAGCCCATTGCCACATTCTTGCAGGGGTTCACCACCCTTTCCTTAACAATGCATCAACAAGTTCCTGACACATTTTCTGGGGTACTGTTAATTCCATTCTTTGGTGGATTCAGATACAATGATCATAACTGGATTAACTTCAGCTGCTTCCCTAGGGTCACTGCACTGAGGACCTAATCTTGAAACAAATGATAACAACTGTCTCTAAGGCCTTCTGGGCAGCTGCTCAGAGGGGGTTCTGAGGAGCTCTTTCCAGAGCCGATGGGAGGAAGGTGTCTCACTCCTGCCCCAGACTGATTGGTCTGGAGGATTTGATAGTGCATCATATATGCTGGATCAGGAAACTTATACAGCAGTAGTTGGATGTTAGAACATGAGATTTTCTGCTGCACCTTTCCATCTTGTCCAAGCTCATTGTTGTCCCACCCCGATCATCTTGTTTGTTTGACCTTTATCTATGCTGAGTCACTCTTTGCCCTGAAAAAGTTGTCACTGGTTTTTGCCCATAGGTACTTCTGGTTTTAGTGAAGTAGCACATTACAATTGACCCCACCCAAACCTTCTGTCTCAGCCATGACTCTGCCACCTCCAGAGATTTGCTTGTGTTCCACTTCCTGCCTGTTTAAATGTGGATACCCGTGGTTGCCATTTTTAGGTTTCTGGGTTCCCTGCACTATAAGGCTTCCTACATCTGTGACACCATGAACTCTGTGGTAAAGCCACTAAAACCTTCAAGATGTAGATGCTGATCTTGCTCTCCACAAAGACTGTGGTAATAAGCACCTCAAACACTTACAGAGGCCACAAGATCTAGGGTAGTATGAAGTGCTGGTAAATTCAGGTCTTGAATCTCCTGGGAAGGTCTGATTTGTCCGTCTTGGTGAACCAGGCCCCAAGTTATTCTTCAACTTAACTTAAACTTACCCTAGCCCAGGTTATGAGCTTCACTAGTCCTTGAAGGATCCATCTGCTGCTTGGGATTGATCTGATGAACATAAGGTAGGCCATGAAGGCTGTCATGGCCTACCTTGAGAGAGAGAGAGTTGCAGTCTGCATTCATGCCCTTTTCAAGCTGATGGTAGTCTGATGTCCCTGACCCAGCAGTGACTGTTTGTCTGAAGTTGTTATAATAATCAAGGATGAGGTTTTTGATTTCACTGGGAATATGGTGTCAGTGTGGAGCTAGCTCAAGACGTTTGCAGGGTATGGATCTATACGGGTTTGCCAGATCCAGCCACAATACAGTTAAGTCCCCTTTTCCTTTGCATGCCACCCGACAACTCCCGTACTATTTTTAACAGAGAAGAGACTGAGCCTGACTCTGTTGTTATAGGATACTTTTGAATGCACAGTTCTTGATGTACCATGGGTGCTGTATGACCAACAATATCAGGTACAACCAAAAACATTTTTCCTCAGTGGCAAATATATTGCAATTATTAATTTTCAGCCTCTAATAACTAATGATTAACAAATATGGATCTTTAGTCATACTGCATCTTGGGATTGACTGTTGTCCTTGAGAACTGGCTAGGTTCGCCCAGTTAATGGCTATAACTGGACTATCGTCACAGCTAGCATTGCTTTCACAGTGATTTAATCCGATATGCTAATCAGGCATCAATATAGCTAGGACAAACACTTATATGTTAACAAGGGATATAACATTCATACTAAAAGCAGGCAAATGTGTATATTACACAAGGGATTATGTATGATCATAACATACTTGCACTTTGTTTATTGCTCTTTTTATCTGTTGTGCCAGGAGTGCTCTGTTGACCAATGGGACCAGAAAATAAAAAGAACTGTCTGAAGAAGGCTTCTGATAAACTATTGTGTTCTATACATCACATGAGTATTTTCACTTCTTTGTACTGCCTCAGTTTAGTCCTTGTTTGGACCATTAATTTGTTGTTCACTGCCTCTTCATGTATAAATATTATAGCTCAAAACCAGTTTCAATGAACTTGCTGTTTGTACAGCAGATCCCCTCCCTTGCCAAAGTGTTAGATTAATTACTTTGCTTTAATGGGCCCCACTACTGGGTACTAGTAATTAAAAGATAATGATTGGTCCCTTTGAATGTTACAAATAAAGATGCACGAACTCATTTGTGTTATTCAGGTTGTTCAATAAAAGATTAAGCTCAGTGTGGGGGAGTGGAAGCTGTGGTGGGGGTGTTGGAGCTACTTGCTATTTCAGCCAAATTATCCAAGCTTTCCTCTGTTGTCTTTGCTCTCAGGAATCCATATCTGATAAACTTTGGATTGTCACACTTGATAAGAATAATGAATGAACACTGCTGTTCATTGGCATTCATTTTCATGACCCGCTATGCTTTAAATAGCTGGAGGAAAATAAAAGTGAGGTCATTTGGCTTTTATATTGGGCACTGTATCTCTTTCCTCTACTTTTTTTTATTGGAAGTTGACAGCTGTGTTTGGTCATGAAAATTAGTTCAGTTTCCCTCAGGAGGATTGTTAAAACTCCTCATGACCCTGCTTTAAATATGAAAGTGTGGCATATCACAGTGAAGCCACTACATGTTTTTTTTATTCATGTTTTATTTGCTTATAAATGAAAGCTGGCAGTTTGAGCTACACAACAACAATTGGCAGACTAAACATAAGGATCATATGGAGCATGTTTCTATACACAAAAAAGGTGTGGCATACTCTACTCCTTAAAGAAGTAACCAGAACGAATTTAAGGTGTTTGGATAGATGTTTTAATGCAATCACTTTATTCTTCTGTTATAATCTCTTATATACCCGGATGTTTTTTCTTTGAATTGAAAAGAAGACTTTTGTGTGAGGTCACATTTAGGGTTGTTTTTACATCAATACTGCAAAGTTGAAAATCCACCAATCCCGTGACAGCTCTTTGCAAGGTTGACATTTTCTAAGCATGGTCTAAACTGATATACTGTAGTTTTGATGTGTAATGTTTTTTATAGACTTCTAGACCCTGCTTTGAAGGCATCATTTAGCTCAGTTCTCAGATTCTGCTCAGCTGCTTAGGGGAACCCTAGATGTTGAGCATCCATCCATCCATCCATCCATCCACCATCCATCCATCCATCCATCCTCTTCTGCTAATCAGGTTGCAGGAGGGCTGGAGCCTATCCCAGCTACCATAGGGTGAGAGGCAAGATACACTCTGGACAATGTACCATTCTAACGGAGGGCTAAGACAGAGAGATGGACAACCGTTCACAATCACTTTCACACTCATGGGCAATTTAGAATCACCAGTTAACCCAACCCCACTTATTGTATGCCTCTGGATATTGGGAGAAAGCAGGAGTACTCAGTGTGGAGTTGGCATAAAGCAACAAAATACATAAAAAAAAATATAAATTTCCAACTGATGCCCAAACTTCAAGACAGCCTCTTTGTGAAAGTTATGAAATCCCCCAAAGTCAAAGGCAACTGGGAAATCTTCAGTAAGCATACACTTAATTTGTGATCAGTCAACATGGCTCTCAACGTGTCTCAGGGGCTCATTTTATTTTGAATCAAACATCCCTGTCATTGTCTTGATTAACTAGAGGAGAAACTGTTTGTCAAGGAAAAAAAATAAAATAAAAAATAGTGCTTAAGAATGGAACTTTTTATCTCAGTTTCACGGCCTTTGTTGCATTTACAAACCAGTTAGTATGATGAACTGTGCTTTGGTTGATACAGTGCATTTTCTTCCACTGCTCAGTCATGTATTGTCCAGCACAAAATATGGTGGCTAAATGCGACAGATTTAAGAGTACAGATGTAAAGGAAACATCAAAATGTGTTTTTACTCTATGTGGTCATATATTACTGTAGTATAAGAAATACTTTCTGCAATCCTCATGGGAAGCTTTAGGGTATGTATTTACTGGAAACAGCATATACACATGCCTGAGATTGGTACTGATTTAACTTTTGCACAAAAAAACAAAACAAAATAACTATTTAATAACTGTGTGTGTGCTGGGGGGTGGAGGGGGGGGCTCATTTTTCCTCTGAGCAAGTCTAGCACATTAGCTGGACACTTTTTCCTTCAATTATATCTATATTAAGCCTGACTAAATCCAGATTTAATGCCAGAAGTCTTCTTTTGTCATCTAGAATGATAAGTGAAGTTATATATCATGCATCAGCAGAACTATGTGGATTTCATTTGCGAGTTTTCCTCAAGTCCTAAAAGCAGCATATTCTTATTTTATTTTATTTTTATCATAAATGATAAATAGGTTAAAGGCATCAAATTTGACGTCAAGAAGTGCATCTGTTAAAGGAAATGACATTTGATTTTCATAATTCTTAATACAACACACATAATGCTCAGTACTTTAAACAGGAAATGTAATTTCTTGCCCACAGAGTTCATGTATTACTCCCACTAGCCAACTGCAACAAGCCACAGACAGATGGCTAGATTTGCCATTTGTGAGTAGTGTGCATCATGTGACTTTGAATTTTTGGTAATTGAACATCAGATTTTAAAAAAAGAGACCAAAGGACTGCTCACGACTGATTGGGCAACGATCCACTGTCAGGTGCCACAAAAAATGAGACGCAATGGAAGGACTCACAAACAAAACAAGTAATTAATGCCTGCACCTGAAAGGCACCGTGTTATACGTAGACTAGCACACTTGTACTTGCATCTCAGCAGGAGAAGAGACATGAGGCAATGGAAAAGCACTGCTGCGTTCAGTCCTTCTTCCTACTGTTTGTCATCACCGGACACACTGGGAGCGTGAAAGAAATGCTTCCCAGCCATATGACAGCATGTACCTCTGTGATGTCGAAATATGCTCATTAATTTTTTCGCGCTGTCATATCTGACCAAATAATTTTTTTTCCCTTTTATCTAAACTTGCATGTTTACAGCCAAAGTTAGGATCCTATTTTTACATGTTATTTATATTATTAATTTGTGAGTTCCATATTTTTGTGATGAATACAAATGTGCAGTAACACTGATTGGTTTCTTGAGTGAGTACCACTCAAAGCCAACAGGTGTTCCTTGTTTGCCTTTAAATATTCATTAATGCTCTTAAATTTACAACACCATGTGAAAGAACACACAGATAACTAAAAACTTAAGCTACTTTTAAGGTTTCGGCTCTTTTTAAAACAACAAAAACAACATTCCAGCCAGTAGCTGAAGTGGTGAAAAAATATATGTGTATGAAACTAAATACTGAAGCAACCTGCTGATTTTTAGGTTCTTTATGACATGCTGAGATAAGTGTTTTTGCTGCTGCTACCTAGGTGTTCTTTTAAATGAATCAATCAAGAAGCATTAGTAAATGAACATATCATTTAAGACACTTGGAATAACCAAAGTTTACAAAAGAGAGTTCATATTCTACTTAACATTTAAAAGGAGTGACTGAGCCCATCAACTGGCCAGGAAAGTGTTTTAATAAGGTCAGCATTGATGCATTTTCCCATAGAGTTCTATAGGATAGGAAGCCTGTTTGCACACACTGGGGTTGCCTCCTGGTGGCCACTAAAAAGCATGCAGATATGAGGTTGATTTGGCTTCACCTTTCAGACTAGCAACCAGTGGCGGCTGGCCCATAGGGGGCGCTCGGGCTCCGCCCCCCCAAATGTGGAGGAGTAAAAATATATATTTTTAAAAAATTCATCAATGATAGTTTTACTATGTGTGTGCCCATATACAGCCAGGCGTATTTTAACATTTTCACCAGCTGACTCATTAAAGTTCAACCAACAAACGGTGTTTTTCTTCTTCTGGGGCGCTCGTCAAAGCGCCCTTGATATGCAGCGAAATAGCCTATCATTAAATGGTTGCCAGGGGAAATAATAATATTTGACCTATCAGCGTCGCTGAATTAAATGGTTTGGGGGCGCTTAAAATTGCGCCCCTGCAGAAAACGCGCGAAGATTTGCTGTTCTAGAATTTTACCCTCAGTCAGTAGCCTAAGTGAGCTATAAGGTCAGAGAGAGACAGATGGCAGCGGTATTGTTAACGGTTGAGGCACAGCCTCCCCCAAATTCGGTTAGATCGCTTCTAACCTACCCTTTGGCCAGAAGGACAATGGCAGAAAAACTGCAAGTTAAAGAGTTGGGGACCTGACAAGCCGAAATTCAACTAACCCAGGCAACGAAGGAGAAGTCAAAAGCATACAACAGACTTTTGTCGGAGTTGGTTCCAGCGCAAGTCGTGGCTGACAGGCTGTGCATATTGATTTATTATGATGCAGCCGGCTTTATATTGTTGCTTGATTACACCACACAACATTGGATTGATGTAGCCTAAGTAATGAGTAAGTGGACACATTCATTTTTGCTTAAAGGCTACTGGATGCTAATTTCTTTCGCTTTCTACCTGTAACTTATGTAGCTAGAGGAAAGCTTTCTGTTGTGTGTTGCCATCTAGTGGGCATGAGGTATCACTGTATGAGTTAATCACCTAGCAACAAATTAAAATTGTGTTGTTTGATGTACTCATTAAATGGGTCATTTTAGTCGATATCATAAAAATTGCCCCCCCTGAGATTTTTTTCAGGAGCCGCCACTGCTAGCAATCTAGTCTGAAAGGTGAAAGGTTAGCACAGGTGAGCACAAAAAGACAGATTTGTGCTTGGTCTATTTGTTTCTTTGTTGTAACAATGCTTCTTGGCAATAAATCTTATACCCTTGCAAAGCCTTTTTATGTCCTCTTACTTTTCTCTAGATTTTTCGTGTTTTCACCTCTCGGCATGAAGCCCCGAAAAAGAAATGAAGTTCCTGTAATGACCACTTGAGGCTGGCTCTAAAAGCGAGTCAGTCTCAGCAGATTCACGTGTTAAAATTCTCAGTTTTTGAAAGCGTACTTTTACAGACTAGTAAAAAAAAATTGGGCAACTTTCCTTACACCTGCTGTTGAAGTCTGTTATGGCTTACCTCGCTAGTTTGACTTTTGTGGCGTTTTTGGAGGATTTTCATGAAATCATCTGACATTTACATTATGGCTTTCTGTATGTTGCTGTAAGCGAGAGGTAAGCTTTCAGCTGTCTAATTATGTATCTCGGTGCACCTGTGCATTTATCGATGCAGCTTGCTGACCAAATGAGTTAGCACGCACCAGCAGCACACTGTAAAATATAATTAATCCTAGCTAAAAAGAGAACTAGATTATTAAATTAATAAAGAAAACACTAAAATTATACTTAAAAATTAGCTTGCATTAGTGTATTGAAGACCTTTTTTGTATATCATTTGCCAGTAGACGATGGTCCAGAATGACACCAGAGGTCAAAAAAAGTAAACTAACTCATGAAAGGGACACTTGTCAATTTTTTTTCTTTTTGTTTGTATTTGAAACCATTTAGGACAGTGTTCTTGCAACTTTTTGGTTAAGTAAAATCCATATTCTTCTACATTATTTTTTAATTTTTGTAAACAGGAAATACACACAGGATGTGGGATCTCATTCTGTAAGACTTTTCTGAGGTTTGGTTCAGTCCGGTCTAGTCTGGTCAGGTAGGCACTTATTTCTTGCATCTTTCTGTGAATATTGTGTCTGAGAAATTGATTGATTTTCTGACACTATTGTGTATATTTTGTAACACGATAACCATATCTGTTGTAATGTGTGCATCAATCAGACTCGTGATGGATGGTAGACAAACACATTTTTGAAAGATCCTGTTTTTAGTGTGACAGATACAATATTGCCAACCATTACGCCAAGATGGGATATTGTCATTGTACTTTTAAGTCAAAGTCTTCTGAGATTTAAAAAAAAAAAAGTGTTAGAAAAGTGGTTTTGAAAACACTGAACAGGTAATTGCAGATAGCACTCTCAAATGCCTCCATAAATGGCTTTTGATTTCAACTCCAGGCAAACAGGAGCTTTCCATTAACAGCATTTGGCAAATCAACATCTTGAGGTATAATTATAAACATGTTTCCAAGAGAAAATGCTGTAATGGTGGCTAGACAGCATGTGTTGATAATTACATTGTGGATAATGGACAGAGGATAGTAGCACATTGCAGGCGGTGCTGGACCCAATGGGCCATGATAATTAACCAAAATCTTAATGACATCGGGAAAAATGATTCCTCCCCAGCTCGTATATGATAAATGTTTAATGTTTCATTACAATAATGATGGGAATGCAAAATGCCAAACCACTGAATGTCAAACTTTTGTCACTGTTGTCTTGTAATTAGAGAAAGCTCCAACTGTCTTAACAATTTCCCAGAGCAGCCTCAGCCAGCATTTAGCGCACTCATGAATACGTGGTGACAGGGAAGGGAATTGTATGGAGAGCATAGCCAGTTGCAGAGTCTAACAGTAATTTAGCGTTTGTGTCCACTGTGTGAATCTTAATCCTTTTAACAATTAAACAGTTAAAAATAATAGATCTTTTTACAGCATGCTCTCCTTTGTGTATATATGTTTCTTGTCATCTGCAACTTAGCCTGCTGGAAAGATAGCACTTTGTCTATTGTAGTATATTGTAGAAGTGACAAAGTGAACCACAGTTGTCTTGTAGAAATGCATTAGTCAGGTTATTTTGACCATCCCGCCTCTCTGTAAGATTGCTCTACACAGTCGAGAAATCCCTGTTCAATTTCCGAGCTGGCTGTTTTAACCCACATAGACTCCAGTGGGAGATGTGATCAATACACTGTACTTGACTATCATTATCAAGACTTATATCTCCTTCAGTTCAGGGCCCATTAAATCAGAGGACCACATTTTTCTGCCCGGTGTCTCACCAAGGCTCTTGAGTCACATTAAGGTCTGATTTACGCGTCTTTAATGATGGGCCACTCTTAATTAGCTGGTGGCACAAAAACGCAGCCGCTTCTGAAAAGGATGACCATCTAAGGCTCTGGAAGATGTTTGCTTCAGGCCACACTCAATCTGTCATCCGTATCAAATCGTGCTCACTTTGCAAAAACAGCTTCCACTGGTGACTGTGGCCATACCTCATATGTTGAGAGATGCCAGAGGCAATAATGAATCCTTGCTGAGATTCCTCCTTCCCTTGCATCAATTCAGAGTGCCAGTTATGCAAGGCTTTTGGTCTGCAGCAAGGTCTCTAACTTCTCTTTCCTGAAGTATCTGCTGTCAAACAGAGGACACTGATGAGTTCTTCGCTCCTTGTTTTGGTCACAATCCATTGGCTCCAGCCTGAGAGGCTTTCTATATCATTAGCAAAAAAATAATTTAGTTAGTTTAATGGAGTGACTTAGACTAACAAGTTGTTGCAACAAGAGTACCCTGAAGTGACTTGAGATATATTACCACAGTAGTAGTGGTTGCTCATTAGCTCCTTGCAGTGTTATTGCAGTTTGGCTCATGAGAAACCTGCATAATATTCATGCACGGCTGTAAAAGAGAGACGGCTGATAAATTGCATAATAACCAGATTAGCAATATGTCACACTAAGCCTCTGGCAAACAGCAAGGGAATTGGGAAGATTCTACCCTTCCTGTGAGATGAGAAAGATATAAATAGAAACCTTGAAGCACAATTTGTCAAGTTACATGAGCAGAAATGCATTCCCCTTTCTGCACCACCCAAAATATGTACGCACCCTTTGAAGCAGATTTCATCAAGTCGTAATGAAAATATTGATGTATCTGTGAAAGCATTGACAAATATCTTGTTAAAGGTCACATTCATTTCATAACCTTTATTTTGTGATCCTTGGCACATTGGGTGACTTGAAACAATCTTTTATAAGATGAAATAAACTCTGGTCATTGTAGTGTGATAATGTGTTCCATTAGGCCAAATTATCTGTGGCTGTTCAAAATGATAATTCTGCCTGTTTGGAAGCCTAGAAGTGGAATTGTATTGTGCAATTTAGTCAAGGTTGATGGCCAGGCACTTTGTTCCCAATGAAGTTCCAATTGTCACAGAATCTGATGTAAGGCTTCCAAAACGACTTTGTCTTTGTTTTAATCTAAGAAGAGAGTACACGAATAAAAGAAAGAACATTTCACTCTTTGAAACGCTTCATTCTCCAAAACACAATGAAAACAGTACATTGCAAAGCGACTAGAGCAATTCTGAAGCACTGTGAAAAAGGGCAGATGGCAGTCTGTACCTGTAGATCTAGTCTCTGTTTGCTTTGTAGTCTCTTTATGAAGCTCATTTATTAAATGAGCTTCATTCATTCTTTTAAAGACCAAGTTAGGTAGTTGTTCCTTTTTGTGAGATGAGCTGCATCCCTACCTTCCCTTCCTTTACATTTCACCCTCACAAACTTGGCCACAACACTTTTCTCCCACTTTTTAATTATATGTAGCTGTTTTCTGGTGCACCATCAGACTCTGCAATTCACCTGTTTACTTTCTGTCATAGTACTATTAAATATTTGCGGGTCCTCTCCCTAGTGGAAGTGTTTTTTAGAAGGCAACAAATGAAAAACGTGTGTGTTCCAGTGACGTTGTGAGCAAGTCAAGCCATGAATTTAGAACAGGATATGGGCTCGAGGGTAGCTGTTTGGAAAGTAATTACATCAAAGGCTGTTGAGGGAATATTTGCGACACAAAAATTGCTGCTGATGATAAGCAGGGCCCCACAAGGCAGTAGTTATGGACTCCTTGTGGCCAGTGCACTGTTGTGCTTTCTCTTACAAAATAATAATTTATCTTACAATGATGAGCCCACCTGTCTATAGTTACTATACTGAGGAGTGAAACTGTTGGGTTGCTTCTTGTGCCTCTGAATGACTACATGTTACTATCCAAGGTACCCAGATGCATAAATTTGTCTATGTGTGGGTTGTGAGGGTTTTTATTTATTTATTTTTTTAAGAATGGCAGCACTGATATATTATACAGTGTATGTGTTAGATATGTTTCTTCATATCATCTGGCAGAACAAAAGGCAGAAAAGATCGTTGGGCTGAATGAAAAATGTTGTCAATGTTTTAAGAGTAGTGTTGCTCTGATTCTGCTGTTATACCCTTAGCACTATCTGCTTTACGTTCCAGTTTGCATCATTGTAGCTGGTGGTGGAGAGCCATGCGGTGTCTAAATTGTATGTAAGTTGGACACTGAAATGATAAAAAAAACAATTAATGAATAAATATATATCAGTTGTTTTTTTTTACAAACTCCTTAAAAATGGCTTTTGGCCATGAAAATCCAGTATCACTGATTATTTTAATCAGGATTTTGTTCTTATCTTTGAATAAAACTCTAATGTTCTGCTTGATTACTATCTCAGGAGATTTCTGGATTCTTACTCCTCACTTAATCTTATTGTTGTCAGTTGAGATGAAGTAAGTTGTATGATGTTGTTGCGTCCTCCTCGTCGATGTTGCTGTATTACTGGATTAGTTCTTAGACGTTCATGACCTCTTTCTGTACATTTACTGACTGGGTTTCGCCTTTAATAGTTGAGGTGTGTGTGTGTCTGCTTCTGTAATGTGCAGTAACACCCCGCAAGCATTAGAGCTTGTCAGACGGTGCTGACCTACATAGTCACTGTTGAGTCATGGATGCAGAGGTTGGTTTTGACAACCTTGCATAGTTTTGGTTGGCAAGAAATTGTTGCCCATTCTGGGTGGCCGTCAGTGTGCTGTGTAAGGGAGTAATGAAATCTGTTAAACTTGTTACAGAGGCAGTCAGAAATTACATCATCATCATTTCCATCATCCTTTGTTTGCCCACACATATTATATAAGCCATTATGAGTTCAGACAGAACAGAGTTAGCAGTGAGTGATGACAATCAAAAGATTTTAGCTAAGACAAACAACTGTTCATTTAGTATGCAAGTTATATTTATTATATTGCAATCGTTTGCAATTCCACTGCACCCCTTCAAGTTTCAATGATAGGAAATATAATATTCTCTGTTGTTTGGTGGGATATAGGAAGTCCTAAAGCACAAACACTGCAAAACTATAATATAAATGACCATCACTGCAAATATTTCCCTTTATTTATAAACTCTGTAGGCAACGTTGAGTAGCAGCATATCTGCAATATTGTTATCTACGAGTACAAGACATTGTTCTCTTGATCGTACTTGGGTAATTATAACTGAGTGAAATAATGCCAGTGTTGCAAATTCTTTAAAATTGAAATAGAGCCAGGCAAAGAATTTACAGTACATGGTTCCAGAAACTGAAAAACGTCTGGCATAAACTCATTTGCAAAATTTAAAATGTGATTTTCATTAACCAGAGAATATGTCTGGAATTTTGTTTCAGGGGAATTGGTGTGAGAGCTTAAAGGGGGCTCAGTGTGCATTGATCCTTTACGTTATCTGAGAGACTGTGATTTTGGAGTACAAACTGCCTAGAATAGCCCAACAGTTTGATGTACAGCACAGTACAGGAGGTCATCTTGTTATTCTACCAGAACTTGTTGCAGAGTTGAAAGTTTTAATTGAGGCTACTTTCTTTGTGAGTTGAGATTGGAAAACTTGAAGCACAAACCTCAAATTAGACCGTGCAGATGGATCACATATATTATTCCTGCTTTAACCAACTTAAATGAACGACCCCTAATACATCTCCTGGGAAATGGCGAAGAACAGATTATCAGTATCCCTGCCTGGGACACCTGAGGCCCAATGTGAAATCATATCTACGAAAACACACAGGTGTGGTTCATCTTGTGTAAGGAGACAGTTCTTGATTGGTATAGATTACATATTGCTTAATGCGTATCAGGATAGTGAAAGTGTATGTTTTTGAGGCATTTAAGTATAAGACAGTCAGTCAGTGCTATTTAGGTGGCCATTAAAGCATGATAATATTCTTTAAATGCTACGTGTGCATGTGTTCCTGTCTAGCTATCTTTGTGAGGACCGAAATCTGCATTCTACTATACTTGTGAGAATCAACAGTCACTCACCGGTCCTCACAAGTTTGAAGGCATTTTTGAGGCTCAAAATGTGGTTTTAGAGTCAGGCTTACAATTAGGTTATGGTTAGGTTTAGGGTAAGGGTTAGGGTTAGGCATTCATTTTTGATGGTTAGGGTAAGGGGCTAGGGAAAGCATTATGTCAATGAAGGTCCTTACTAAGACAGCTGAATGAGCTTGTGTGTGTACCTCCAGTAGCTGTACAAAAATTGAGCCTGTTATGCCCACATACATTGATCCTTGGCCTTATAACCTTTTGATATTCTTCCATAAATAATTTCTTATTTACAGTAATATCTGATTTTAGTATTAGTAGTATTTTGATAAAAACCTGAGGTCTGGCCACATCATCCTTTATGGTGAACTGACTCTCATAAACACACAAACACACACACACAGCTAAATATATGTATATATATGTGTGCATCTTCTTTAATCTAGTTAATACAGTATATCTGTGCTGTGTTTTATTGATGTATTTAGTATTTGATTTACTGCTTAAAATCTTGATTGAACTTAATGTTAACAGCTTCTATCTACGGACTTTAATTTCTGAGGAGAGTGATGCATGTTGGTCACATGTGAGTCTAATCTTAAATCATGGACAGAAAAGTTGTGAAAAATTTTAGAAAATGGTTTGTTCATTTTTATGAAAAGAAAAATGATGAGAAAGATTAAAGAATTATTATTTTAGTACTTTTGAAACAAATTTTAATTTCACAGTCAGTGAGCATTTGGATAATGGCAAAACAGATATGAATTACAATTATATTTTATTCTGACGGAAAGAAATTAAATGTGCTTTCTTATTTTAAAAAAGTTCATTTATTGTTATTTGGAATTTATTTATTGTTTTGTGTGTGTGTGCGTTTGCACCAGAGTACATGTGTATGTGGGAGTAGAAATGGGATCGGTGTACAGAAGCAGATGTTTTCTCAGGGGGTGTGTGGCACTCTCAGCAGTGTTTGGAATGGGATACACGCTGTGCTCACTGTAATTGGTGCATGTGTTAAAGCCAAACCTTCCTAAGGTCCCTTGTGAAGTTTGTTATCCTGCTTCCCCACCTTCTTCCCAGTGGATTGGATTCCAGGTCGTTGCACTGCAGACACTGAAACTTGCACATACTGGCTGAAGGAAAAACAAGAAGGCAGATTATACTGAAAGTCACTGATATTCCCAAAGCAGTTGTTTGTTTTGAATTCACCATATATCTTCTCTATGTGCTGATCGCATCACTGTTGGATTATTTTTTTTAAAACCATTATTTAAATGATCTAGTAACAGTTTCATGAACAATTTATATACTGAAGTGTTTCTGTCCTCCTCTCCTTCATCTTTCTTTTGATTAGCTGCAACTATCTCTTCCTGACCCAATCTTGCCCCTCTCTGCTGCCACAGCAGCACTGGTTGATGCCTGACAATGTCTGAAACAGTTTAATTGGATAGATAATCATTCTGACCAGACTATTCAGCTTTCCCATGCGGGTTTTCTTAAGTTTTTAGGTACCGTGTAAGTGAAAAAGATTAAGCTTTTTACATGATAAGCTGTGTTTTTGAAACGATCCCACACTTTTTGAGTTTGTTCTCATTATAATTACTTGCCTATTATCAAATAATACCAGGACCTGCTGTGTCTGTGAGTTTTGACTTTTTCTTCTTTGGTCAATTGCTTTCAGAGTGGAACAATCAACCAAGGAGTCAGATTGACTTATGTTTGCATGGCTGTGACTACAACCCTACTTTCTACATCTGAAATATTTTCTCTTAGCAATTGCAGTTTGGACTCTGACACCTTCACAATAGACTTGTGCACCAGACTGCTGGCTCTCTAAACAATAATTATATGCACGATTATTTGAAAAATAAACTGCTTGTGCAACAGAAAAGTGAGTTTTTAGCAGTCATCACCTTTCCCTTAGCCATCCATAAATTTTGTGGATAAGCTGAGGCTGCAGTATATTTATTACTAAGTAGAGACTGTTGATAATATTGTCATAGTCTTATTTTTAACAAGCTTTGAATTTTTCTAATTATCGTGGTTCTCATCAGTATGAGTGTATGTCCCTATTATATGATATTATATAGATATTATATGATTTCACAAATGTGATGACTTTCTTTAGAATGAGAAATCCTTTTGTTATTTTAAAAACAGATATTACAGTAGAGCAGTGGTTGGCACCGTCACTGCAGGAATGCCCTGTGTTCAAATCCACCTGCCGGCTGATGTCTTTCTATGTTGAATACTCTGTGGAAGTTCTTCCACAGTCCAAGGACATGGTTATTAGGATGACTGGTGATTCTAAATATGCCATAAGTGTTAACATTTATCAGTCTTTATGCTTTAGCCCTGCAATAGCCCTGGTGACCTGTCCAGGGTGTACCCTGCTTCTCACCCAATGACAGCTGGAATAGGCTGTCACCAGACAAGAGGCTATTTTCAGAGTATTGCCACTACTGATTAGGGATTCAGTCGATAAGATCCCTCTTACTTGTAAAAACTGAGGTTTTTGTCAGAGCCAAGATAAAATCCCCAATATCATAATAAAGTGTATGTGTAACTATTTTTGTTAGTTTCCTGCACTCAAATAATAGACATTTTTGTTTATCGTGGCTAGAAATAAGTATCAAATGCTTTACTGTCAAATAACATAACAAAGACTCATTTAAAGACTGCCTTTATTCTCTGCACCCTTTCTGAGCCAGAGAAAAACACTGACTCAAGCGTGCCAACGCTCCACTAATTTAGCTCAAAGCCATTGTTTTGCAGAGTACAACTGTCAGAAAATGTGTCAGCAATGATTTGATGTTAACTGATGAATTGATAATTTTAAAGTTTTAATATTCAAAGTTATTAATTCTCATAATGACTGTTTATAATACATGTGAACTGCTGTTCTTAACATAACAGTAACAACATTTCTGTAAGAATAATGAGTGGATAAAGGCTGGGTTTTATAAAGGGCACCAATGAACATTGATACAAAGAGTGCAATAACAAAAGACAAATGTTGTTTTGGTTTTTTTTTTTGGTTTTTTAAAGAGAGACCACAAAGTGAATATAAATGAAAAAAGGAAGCTATATCTGGAGGCCAACTGTAAATGTACAGCAATGTGATCTCATAAGTTTCTGAGAAATGGCAAATGATTTCAAGCATTTGTCTTGAAAAAACAGTTAGGAAAGCAGTACTGTGGTTATATAAAGTGTGACATGAGACAAGCTGTGGAGGTCTTCTCATTTTGTTCTGGCAGTGTTAACGATCACCAAGAAATTTTTCCTAACAACTTCTGATATTCCATAGAAGAGTTATAATTTAATGCCCTTATTCCTAATGATTTTCAGTGAAGCTCTGGCAGGTGGCTGGTCATGACACTTGCTCTGTGCTTGCCAGATTACAGACAGGATACACCCTGTAGATGGGAGAATAGTTTCAGAAAGATGAAAAGAATTAATTTAAAACGGTGCCTTCAACTGAAACAATATGTCAAGTGAAAAGTACCTTCAGGAAAGAAGATTACTGAGAAACATGAGCAAAATGTTATCCATTCATCCATCAATTCTGCGGAGGGGGGGCTGGCTATCCCAGCTGTCTTGCGCTACGTTCACACTGCAGGACTCAATGCTCAATTCTGATTTTTGTGTCTGCTTGTTCACACTACAAATAAAATGCGACAGCAAACGCGCTCTAGTGTGAACCCTCAAAGCGGCCCGCATGTGCAAAAGAAGACGTCACACACAACGCGCTCTATTTAGACCCAGAGCAAACAATATTGTTTGACTGATGGCCCTTAATATAAAGACTTCGGACTTTACGTTTCCCAGTTTTCGTTTTAAGTTATTTTTTTATTAACATAATAATGTAAATAACCTAATAATTATCCTTATTGCTGTTTTAGAGGAGCGGTGCTTCAAAGGATAGTTGCAGATTTCTGTCAGAATCTGCAGATTATACAGTATAAATAAAATGTTCACGTTTCTCCAACGTTGTCTTCCCAACAGTTTCACTGACATCTACACTGGATGGCCAGGAAGCGTTCACGATGTCTTCTCGGGCACTTCTCCAGAGCTGATAATTGGCGTCGGTCTTGTGTCTGTGACGTAAAAGACAGATTTAATGCGACATGACCGTTCAAACAGCAGTCGCTTTCTAAAATATCGGATATGTATCGGATTCAGTACCACATACGAAAGTGACCCAGACTGGATTTGAAAATATCGGATTTGTGCCGTTCACACTGTCATACCATCATCGGATATGGGTCGCATAGGGTCAAAAAAGTCGGATTTGATGCGCTTTCGCCTGCAGTGTGAACGTAGCCTTAGTGCGAGAGGTGGGGTACACCCTGGACAGGTTGCCAGTCTGTCGCAGTAACACATAGAGACAGACAACCATTCGCAAGAACATGTAAACTCCAAAACAAAAAACCCTGGCCTGATAATGGAATTGAACTCAGGACCTTGTTGCTGTGAGGCAGCAGTGCTCAGTAAAATTATAAATTATTATAATTTTTTTTTTTTTTTTTACTACATAAAAATTGAGAGTTTAAAAAGGATCATCTATTACTTGTAGCCCCATGTGAAACATTGTCTTGCTGTGGTTTTCAGTCATATCACACTGAACTACAGCAACTGTAAGTGTCTATTGTATCAAATAAATATTTCAAGCTTCAACATGATAAGGCCCTCTTCCTCTGTGTCGCCTCTCCAAGGCAGCTCTTTGATAACAGATTCCTCTCTGCTCAGAGACGTCATGATCTGTCTTTGACCCAAAAGCATCATCCAGATGCACTGCAGTTTCACACGCTGCGGACGGCTGTCATATGAAGTTCAAAAAAACACATCTGAAGCATGCAATATTTATTGCAATATCCACAGAGGGGCTTCCAAAGACGCAACTGTTGCAAATAGCACTTACGCTTTCACAATAACCCTAAGCCATTTCTAACAGACGTTGTTATACCCAACTGAGTGCCCTTGTCTCACTGGTTTAAAGGGATAGAGCTACAGTAGAAATATGACACATGTACTACCAAGCATTAACAAGAAAAGTAAAGTTTAAATCACAATTTGATAATGGATGGCTCTTTACTTATGCTTCTGTGCCGATTTACTAGTGGTGTGACAAGTAACTGTTTCCTTCATAAGCCCTTGGCTAAAATTACTTGAAGCTTTTTCTTACAGCTTTTTAGTTTACACTAACCATTTCTGATTTTAAAAAAAAAAAATCACAGCTGATTTTTGTGGAAGGGGAGAGAAGACAAAAAGGAGGGTCGTAAACAGGCAGGTAAAAATGTGTAAAGTAATGGTTAGAATGCAATAGCATGAATCCAAGGCTATTTTAGATAAATTTAGACAGGTAGCACATGTAATGAGGGGATAATGATTAGTGTGACTGGTGTGAAGAGACATCACTGGGATGTGATGTTGGAAAGATAAATAAAACAAGTAAAACTGTGTCTACACTGCTGTTTGAATGTGATTTAAATATTAATTAGGCGCTTTTAGTTGACATTTGTCATTGTAACTTGCTTTGATATAATGCTGATAAGGATTGAAGTGTCAGCAGTTGTTAAGTTCAAAGTATACCCTTGTTATCATGTCAGTTTAATTGTCATTTGCAGCCTGAACAGTGAATACAAGAGTTATAGCAATGGGCAACTAAAATAATAGAATACATTTAATTAACTGAGCAAGAGAGATATGATAAAGTAGATAAATAGTGAAGACTCTGAATTTTAAAAAAAATATGAGAGTGATCTTAAATACATTTTTAGATGTTTTTACAACCTCATTGGGTATACAGAGATAAATCTCACCAAAATCTTGCAAAGTCAAAGAAGCAAAAAAAGGGGGAAGGAGGATCAGAGCTTTTCAGTAGTGTCAGCTTGCAGTTAAACTACTGCAAACATCCTAGTAAAATGTTTTTGGAATAGCTAGAGTGACAAAGAGACTCAGAAAACCCCAGTGAATTGGAGATTTCGGAGCTTGTTAATTTCCCCTAGAAGTGAGAAACTTACAAATGAGCTTCTGGTGGCCAAGCCTGTGTCCATGGGGCTTAGTTGGGCCCAGCCCCCAAAAATAACATGGATCCTCAGTTTGTGGGCCCACCACCAGTGGGGGCAAGTGGGTCAGGTGTAGTACTAGCTGGGCGGTAGGCAGGGGCTTGGACAAGTGGAACCTCAGCATCGTAGACTGGGTTTTGGGACATTGAATGTCACCTTGCTGGTGGGGAGGAAACTAGAGCTAGTGTAGGAGATGGACTGTTATTGACTAGATATAGTAAGGCTCACCTCCAAATGTTGCAAGGGTTCTGGAGTGGAGCATGGTGAGAGCAGTATGGCAGTTTTTTTTTTTTCAAAAAAGTGAGAGGGTCGTCACTGTGAAACTTCAAGTTGTGGAGGGTAGGGCTCAGATTGCTGTCTGTGCATGTGTGCTAAATGGCCGTTTAAAATACTCAGTGTTCCTGGATTCGATGGGTGGACTCTTGGAAGGGGTTTTGCCTTGGGACTCCATAGTTTTCCCGGAAAACTTGAACGCTCATTTTGGCAATGCTGTAGACGCCTGGTAACTGAGAGAAAAAACAGTGGTGTTTTGTTGGTTGACTTCTGTGCTAGACATAGGCTGACTTGAATCAAACCATGTTCAAGTACAAGGTGGCTCACGTGTACTTGTTACCAGACCACAAGTCAATAATTGATTTTATGGTATTATCTGAGTCGATTCTGTAATTCCTTGGACCCTCGATGGAAAATAGGAGCAGAGCTGTAGAGCTGCAACGATAGATATATCTTGATGGAAAATAAACTCTACAAGTCTTTGTTTTTCCCTTATAAGGAATATCTAGTATGGTGACGTTAAGTGCTAAGGTAGTTGATGTGTCTCAAATAAGCTCTAGGTGCATAAAACAAAAAGACTGATGCTACAATAATTGGCACATCTCAGAACAATAGCTCCAGTGCTTTTTGTTTACTAATTATATGAATCGTAGAAGGATTATTACACAGCTGTCCTGAATTATTTTCATCTAGCTTTGTACTTTTTGTAGGGGGTGGGGGTGGGGGACATGGCACTGTGCCATAACTTCACCTTCAAGTGCTTTAACATCAGTTGGATGGCTTGCTTAAAACCAGCCTTCAGGAAATGTAGCTGTGGTTAAAAAAAAGAAAAAAGAAAAAAAAAAGAACAGTTGCCATGGTGACGCAGTGGCAGATGGGTCAGGAGAGCTGGATTTTGGTTTCTATGGGCCACAAGACTTCAGATGGGGTGTGGAGTGGCTAGAGCTGTAATGAGTGTTGTTAGGTATGTTGACAAACCTGCTGATAGGCCTCAGTAAGGTAGGTGTGGGAACTTACTCTACAGCACCCTTTATCTCATTAATCTTTTGGAAAGGATATTTCAGAACAGGGACAAGGTTTGCATGGAGTGAGCGCTGATTCAACATACTTTTCCCCATATGCAGATGGGTGACTTTAATTGTTGCACCTAATTTCTAATGCAAAGAGGAATTGCATACGAAGATGTGCATTCAAATGAAATATTCAAGACTTGTAATGAAATATTCTGTCAGTTTGGAGTTTCTATCGGTGACTCTGCCAATAGAAATGCTTTCAAGAAGAGAGGCCGGCTGCTTTAATGAGCCTCTGGGCAACCACAGCCAGCCCTCTAAACTCTGCCTGTTTGTTTAGTGGCCTTTATTTTTTGTCTGCTGTGGACTTTCATAGCAGGATGATAGACCAGATATTGAATTAATAGGTTGTTGAAATTCTGTGTGTCCCTTTTCTGTCCTGACGGCATGCAGGAAGATCATCATCTTTTTTTTTTTTTTTTTTTTTTTTTTTTTTTTTTTTAATACCAGATTCTCTGTCTTGATCTGTACTTCTGATATGCACAGTAGCAAAGATAATCATGTCTTGGGGGCATATAATGTATTGCATTTTATCTCTAAAACACATTTTCAATTAATAGGGAGATGGGAAATTGATACTCCATCAAATTTGATTAAAAAAAAAAAACAAGCAACAATGTTCTTCTGTTTTTTTTTTTTTTTTTTTTTTTTTTAAATCCACATTGCTTAATTAGAGACACACTGGATATATTAATTATGCCAAGAGGAAAGGAACTGGGATGTTAAATTAAATCACAATGCAATGGCTCATCTACAAAAAACAAGCACCCTTTTCAAGGTTTGAAATGTAATCGCAAGAGTTCAAAGAGAAGTTGAATTACAGTGGCTTTGATTGTATCTGGAGGTGAAACTGCAGAGAGGAAGAGCAGCTTTTTCTACTCTTGGGATATCCTTATCAATGTTGGCTATAAAACATTACCCGTTAAGAAACTACTTAAGTCCGCCTACTAAAAAAAACACATAATAAAGAATTTATTCTACAAAGCAGATAAACTTTTGATATATATTACGTAATCAAAACTCTTTGTTAAAAATCTATTGGTAGTATTTTACATTCCCTTTAGAACAATTACATTTAGTAAATTACCTCCTAATCACCAATTTTCTTGCATTGACCTTGATGAAAGTTGTTTTACTTTGCAAGTTCTTTGTTAAAATATGGACATTTTTTCAGTGCCACACAAGACAAATGATGTTGCCTCTAGCTTTGTCTTTTAAAAAATAAAATGAATAAAGAAATAAATAGAAAAAAATACGTAAATAATTACAGATTTAACTCGATATACAGTCTAGAATTTTTATTCAGGGACGGGAGACAATCTTCACTTGGTAAGGACAGGAATTACACAGCTGATAAGTGAACAGTTGCATATAAGATACAGGCTGGTATGTGGTAGTAGGTAAGGCATGAGACAGGTGAGACAACTTTCACAATGGTGTCTGTCTCTGTGTGGAGCTACAGTTGCTTCTGACAGTCTGCGTTGAAGATTTGTTGTTGCACACTGGCACACTGAACCAGAAGTGTTTATTCTGAACAATTCAAGCCTAGGATTTTTTATTTTTATTTTTGGCAAACATGGGTCAAAAAGTCAGCGAAAGAGACAAGGAAAAAGCCAATGCCCTGGATAATAAAGTAGATATAAATCTGCTGTGCAATATAAAGCGCCTTGAGGCGACTGTTGTTGTGATTTGGCGCTATATAAATAAAATTGAATTGAATTGACAAGACGTACCTTTAGTGAACTATGATGAATTAATAAACCCTGAATGATTATTTAAAGCCACATGTTACGTAGTTCCTCTTTATTTGTTCTGCATTACATTAATTTTGAATTTCAACTGTGTTGAAATAAAAATTGATTAAAAAATGTGTATTAGACAATTACAGCGATGTTGTCTGCATTTGAGTCCAACCTAACCCTCTTTAAGGTCTGCTAAAAATTCTTGTATGAAGGAAAACCTCTGTGTCGAGTTGTGAAAAGCATAAAACCTGGCTTACAAGTTTGAGGAGATGGGTAATTAGGTCGGGCCACCTAAACATCAGTGAAAAGTTTTTCAAGTGTTTTGCTTAAAGTTCTCTGGTCTAATTTATCTAAGGACAAAGATGCAAACACGTACATGTTTGAATCTGTAATACAATAATATTATTTAAGCAACATAGGCCCTAATAAATCATTGCAGAAAAGAACCCGATCGTATATATAGTGTAATGTAATTGGCTTGTCTGCATGCACAGAATGAAATTAAGGTTACTTACATTGGCTGTTTAGTGATTACAGATGATTTATTGGGACTGTTTAATAAGTAAACTAAAACAATAACTAATGTACAGAACATCCTACTTTTTCATCCCAAGAACATTGAAAGTTATTACAGAGACTGTTTTTAAAAGCTGATGAAAGAAAAATGTTCAGCTGTAACACTCTTTCCTACTTCAGTATTAATTATAATTGTAATATTTTTTTCACTATTGGTCCATCTACAAAAGGTTTCTATGACATAGGAATAGCTCAGAGTATAAAAATCACTCATCAGTGTCACTGTGTCAGTGCATAGCATCGCTGGGATTTCATATGTTGCAATAGCTGTTTCACAGTGAGTGTATGTTTGCTATATTTATTTGTGGACTTAGAGCCTCCGTTGTGATTTCTCCTGTCTTTTAGCTTTAACTGCTCCTCTCCAATATTCAAGCCCTCCATCTTGGCCTTAATAGGATCAGTGATGTAACACATGTACCTTAGAATCCTGCGTTTCTGGAAAATTGATAGTTCTGAGGTGCAGTGTGTTCCATGATGCTTTTACCAGTTAACAAAAATTTAATATGCCATTGTGAGGAGAGAAAATATATGAATAATACATGGATCCAAACTACTGTGTTTTGCTAGCTAGATATTTAAAGTAGGACTTTAGTCAGTGCTTGAAATGATCAAACCTTTTCTCTCAGATGTGAGGGATACATCTCTTTGGAATGTGTGAAAATAGGTGTTTTATAACCGGCTTGTCAGCATTAATGTAAGGGCCTGTATGCACTAAAAATCCACTGAGTGGGGCCCAAATCTTGTCAATCAAATCTTGACTAAGAATTTTAGCTTTATGTCACCACTATTACTACTAGTATGCTTTGGGCCAATAGCATTACTGGTGGTCCTTTGGTCATGGTGTGTTCCTGCATAATTTTTGCATTGCAAAGGCAAATTTGAACACTGATAATGGAAACAAGATAATTGTTTAATTTTGTTCAAATAAAACATTGTAATTGTGTGTTGTTGTTTTAGTTTTTTTTTTTTTTTTTACTATTATATTTTTTTCTCAGTTTACTTGAGAGTTGATGTATTGTCAGTTTGAAATGTTTCAAAATTTTCATTTCCCTGCTTTTCAGCATAGTTTGCATTTACTGTACTAGCAACATTTCATTAGGGCTGGAGTCTATCACACCTGTCACAGGGTAAGAGGCAGGGTGCACCTGGGACAAGTTGCCAGCTCACAACAGGTAAAAAAGAAAAAAGAAAAAAAGCATGCTTTATAATTTTTTAATGTAAATATTTGCTATGCATTCCCTTTTTATTGTGATTGAATTTGAAAAAATACTTTTACATTTTAAAATTCCTTACTGTTTTTTTGTTTTTTGTTTTAGCTTTAATATATATCTGTTTAATCTGGACATTGGCAAAAGCACTACAAAAGAAACCTTCATCTGTAAGGATGAAGGTTTCTTTGCCTTTCTTTGCCTTTTAATCTCTAACTGCAAAACAACTTCCCTTGTGATTTCAGTATCTGTTCTTTACCTGCCCCTCATTTTACCTGCTTCTTTGTGTTTCTCAGGTGCAGCTACCTCTCTCAGCATCCCAGCAGAGGAGACATAGTTGCTGCATTGGAATGAAGACTTCTATTTGACATTGATGCACCTTTGTGGTATTATATGCAAATTGACTGGGATAAAGGCGGAGGCTGTTTGATGTGCAAATGATGAATTTGGGGCACTGAAAATGTGCATACCACTGCTTTTCTGTTAATTGCCTTCCCTGTGGAGTCCTGAAAGTTTATTAGAAAAAGAATGAATGTTAGCATACAGAGAACAGTTTTTGGATATCACACCTTAAACCAGTGAAGGATGTAGTTTATTCAATATCACAACTCTGAATAAAATCATACGCTGTAATTTCTTTCTTTTTTTTTTTTTTTTTGGTCAACCAGAGTCCATGTCTTACAGTCATATAGGGGGAAGGCTTTTAGCCCTTTTTGTACTGTTACAGTAAATGTAGCCAGTGTTAAAAGAAACAAGTTTGTTTCTTGTACTGGTTCAAACTGCAGTGAGAGCCACAAAATCAGATACATTATCTCACTTTAATTGATTCTCACCATACATAAAAGTGTAATAACTTGATCTAATTGCACTTTCTGTCCATGTCAGTTATCACCACAGCCTAATACCCTACACTCCGAAAGAAACAAACAAAAAACCAATAGTTCAGTCTACTTACTGTCAGTACCAGTCGAAATGCACATACCTAACCAAGCTTTGATCAGTTATAGATGGTGTGTGTGATCAAAGACATGCATATGACTTGCATAATACATTATCCATTGTTCTGTTTAAGTCAACTAAAGCACATCAAACGGGTTGCATAGAGGTCTGCTTACAGGCCTCTATGCAAATCCTTTTTGATATTACTTTGAAGGCAAAAGAACATGGCTTCCAATGCATAGAAATGGATCGATTCATCCATTGCTTTATTTATTTTCTGCTGCTTCTTATCTGAGCCTGGGTGATAGTCATGGGGGCAGCAGTCTAAACAGAAGCCCAGACCTCCCTGTCTCCAGTCACCTCCCCCAAATCATTTGGGGACACGTAGGTATTCCCAATCCAGCAGATAAATGTATATCGTTCCTGCCTCTCCTAGGTTTGCCCAGGACCTCTTGATTGGTAGCTAAACTCTATAAACAGATATCTACAAATCGATATATTCAACCTGTGCACAAGAGACAAGTTCATTTGAAACTTCGCAGTGTTAAAATGTTTGATCTATTAGCATTAAACAGTAAGTGGTGGATGTCACACAAAGTCAGGCCCAAATAGAATTGCAACTAGATAACCAGAAAATTATAGCACCATCTTTTATTCGTTGAGTAAAGTAAGTCTTTCAGTGCGTGCGTGTGTGTGTGTGTGTGTATGTGTGTGTGCGGTTTTTTTCCCCCCTCCTCCAAAAAAAAAGAAAAAAATCATAGCGTTCACTGATGATTGAGATCCTTAGAGCTATCAGCAATTGTTCTGAGCTGAAAGCATAAAATTTTCTTTGACATCAGGGTTTGCTTTAATCCAATATGACATGTATAGTGAAACGAAAATGTATATGGACTATTGTGTGCCTTTTTTATAGTCATGTCTAATAAAAAGATGGTTCGATTAGTCAAACACAACTGTAACTAACAGCATTAATAGTAGCTATATTCCATTTTCTATTCCTGGTGCCAGGGCCCTGAATGCTGTCTCACTGGAGCACTTGCGTGGAGCTGAGACAGCATTCATGCTATTTTCTTTCTTTCACTTTTCTTTTCTCGCTACATGCAACATTAGTAGCAGTGAATTTTGCTGAAGCATGGATTTTTTTTACATTTAATTTTATTGGACTTTTGTATAGGTGGGTTTTAACCACATTTTAAAGGATGAATGATCAAGAAAGTTAATCTTGTTACAATATATTTAGAACAAAGAATTGATCTGTATAATTTCTAAAATTCAGGGTATACAAGAGATTACGCACTTTTTAAAGGATTCATTTAGGATTATATTTTATTTTTGGTATTTAACAAAAAATAAATAAATTAAAAAAGAAAATCCAGTGAAAAGGTCAAAACCAAAAAAGGTATTCAGTCCATCACTCAGCACGCTTGACTGTTTATGCTGAGTTGCTTGCAGAGGGGTTTCTATTTTGTTACTTTTTGGTTCCTTTTTTTGCAGGTAGTGTATAGGTTGACAGACATCCACTTGAACAAGTTTAGTTTTCCCAAAAAAGTTAATTATCCTGCCAAAATTATTCCACAGTTTGGCTTGTAGCAAGCATTTACAGTGGTCTGTTTGTATTTAGTTTCTTCTAGAACCAAATAGTTCTGAGAACATGCTGAGGGTAACTACCCAGCTGTGGGCTGCTCAGAGAAATCATGCTTCAGGGGCTTTTTTTGGTTCACATTTGCACCACCAATGGAGTGTCAAAATGATTTAACATGCAGCCAGGAGTTGGTACAGGAGTATATAGGCTTGATAAAGCTGGCTTTCACAGTCAGTCCAATAGTCTTTAGTCTGTTCCATTTTAAGACCGATGTCAAGAGCTGTTGCTTGGCTAAGGTTTTACTTATGTTTATAGAGGTTTTTTTTTTTTTTCTTCAAAAGGGAATCATTATGCAGCATTATGTAGGGTATCAATCAACATATACTTGGTTCACCCAACGTTTCCTCTCTGACTTAGTGAGAAATAAAACCTAAAACTGATAATTGCGCTCTTGTCCTACAGTGAGGAATCAAAAAGGGCGTCTTTGGAAGAGATATAAAAAGTATTAAAAGCTCCTCGTCTAAAAGGGTACTGTCTGGTCAAGTATACCAACTGATATAAAATGGTGCCATTTTTAAAGTCAAAGGGTGGACACAGAAAATATTAGATTGATGTTGTTTACGTCTATTTATTTACCAAAAGTGCAATAAAGAATCTGGCAATTAATTAATGTTTCAATTTCTATTAAGGCTCAAATAAGAGGCAGAAAATGGATGAATGGATATTTGGACGACTGGGTGAATTTTATTTATTTTAAGTTCAATAATGCATTTCTAGGAGCAATTGTGTTAAATATTCATGATTTCAGTTATGATCAAAATAATTGTGATTATGAATTTTGCTCAAGCCCAAGAGCAGCTCTAGATATAGTATATTCTGAAGTTCTTGTTTAATTATTACTTTAAATCAATATTTTTAGGAATTTACTGTGTAAGTAACACCCAAGAGTACTGCATATGAACTCGCACGCAGTCTTGAATCATACAGTACATAACCACTGTCATATTGTTCTAATTGTTCAATTTTTTATGTCTGGAAAAACTGATTTATTTTGAGTGAGAGTGCCCCAACAGCAGATTGTCAGATAGGAAAACAGGCAACTTGTGAATTCTCAATGATGTTCTTGCACTGTGCTGTTGGTCCATTGCTCCAGCCCCACTGTGATTTACTTTCTTGCTGCATTGAGACTGTTTACTGGCAATATGTTGAAGACACCAACTCTGTTCTTGTAACATTGCATGCTTATTTGCTTTGTTGTCAGATTTGATGATAGATTAAGGTATTGTTTATTAGCCTACAAGCCTATAAAGAAAAAAAATTTAATGTTTTGGTAGTTTTGGTATGTTGAAATCTGTATTCATTTTAAAGTTGCACATGTCTCTTATCAAGATTTATCTAGTATTTCCATTCAAAGCAGGAGAGTGCACTGTCTCCTCAGTGCTGAGAAATTCAATGCATCACAGGCCAAGTTGCAGTGTACTGAGGAACTAAATCATTTGCTCTCTTAACACGCTCACAGCTGCTTGTAGATAAGGGTTTGTCTTGTGTTTTTAAGCAGATATTTGACGAAAGATGGGTGTTTTCTGTGCCCACTGAGGAGTGAGCAGTAAAAGGAATGCAGTAAAAATTGCCAAGGTTGACTAAGGACAGATAAGAGTCACAAATTTATTATAATTAAGTAGGCTGCCCCTGCCTCTCAAGCTGTTGTACTCTCTACTTCCATTAACAAAATAGCAGACATGAAGAGCAGAGAAGAGTAAGGAGAGATAAATAAATATTGATCAGTTATTCACTGCTGAATCTAAATAAGAGGAATGTGCCATGGTGAATCCTAGCAGTTTGAGTTTAAATTTTACTTGAAATACAATGGAAAGATTACTTGTTTGACAGCTATACTATACTATCTTTTTAGTATGTATAGGGACAAGGTTGCTCACTGATGCTTACGAGCACATATATTGAAAGCAAACCCATACCCTAACACCTAAGGATAATGCCAGTGATGCTTTTTTTTGTAGCCTAACCTCTGTAGCTAGCCAAGGAATTGCAGCTCATATAAACAAATCCAGCTTCACTAACCCTTCAAAACATTGCTTGTATTTCTGTTTCCATCGTAACAGCAGTGTACTTTTCAGCCAGAACATTCCATATCATCTTTATTGAAAAAAATAAATAAATCTGTGTACAACTGTGTGTTTTTTTTTTTTTTTTTTTTTTTTTTTTTTTTTCCTGAGTAGACTGGTTCATGTATCTGCACTTGCCTCCAGCATTTTACATGTTGTTACTGTTCAGTTTCTGTGGTAGCTACATCATCTTTGATACTATAGAAACAGTACATGGCTTGTTTTTAGAAATTTGACATCAACTTAATTTTTTTATGACATAATCTCTGTACATGAGCCAAACCTTTTTGCCTGAATGAAATAAATCACAAAAATGGCATTAAATGTGATTTTGTGCATACCTGCTTGCAGGTGTGTGTATTAGTGCAGTGGGGGTGTAGTTATGTATACAGAACAGGTGACAACACAACCCCTCCCAGAAAGAGAGGACTGACCCTGCAGTATGGTGGGCTTTGTGATTAATGGGGGGGGGAACGGAGTGCAGGAGGGCTGAAGCATGATTAATTGAGCTCAAGACCTCATCTGCAATATTTTGATGAAAATGAAGAGAGGAAGTAGGGTTGTTTTGTGTGCAAGTGACAGTTGTGTGTGTTCATGTTTTTGGGGGATGGAGGGTTGTATGGTAAGGACAAAGTGTCCTTTTGATTGCATGTGTTCATATACAGGAGTATACCTAAGTAAATGGTCTTGTGTGCGTGCTTATGCATGATGATCCTTTTTTTTATCTTCTCCCTTTTCCATATTTTGTAAAACTCAACAGTAACAGGCATTCATTCTTCTCCTTACAAGTGTACAAATCATTTAACCTTGCCAAGAACAAAACTACAGTTTACAGTTGAGCTTTTGATAAAGTTTAAGTTACCCTTGCCTGAGGGGAATGACATTGTGCTCCAGTAACTTTTATCTTATTCTGTTTCACGACTTCCTCAAACCGTGCAGAGTTACGAAACCGATCCAAAATGGTGAGGATACACCTTGAGAGAGAGCATTAAAACAGCCTTTACAGATGAGCTGCAATTATCACTCAGCATGTTAAGGGCTGAATTGTGCTCAAGAGGAAAGTCACTCTACTGCATTTGCCTGATTGAACATCAGTTCTCATAAACACTGCAATCACCTTTATAGTCTGCCCCAGACAGTTTGATCCTCAGGGGCTGTAATAAACACCCATGGGAATATGAGGTGACAACACAGTTGCCGTTATGTGATAAGTGAGAAGTGATAGCTTACATTGCCATGAATGTATTTCCTTCAATTGATAGATTGAAGGATCTAATTAGTATGTAAGCTGCAGTGGGTACTGGTTAAGTTTTCGTACAGTATATATAAACATACAAATTTTTCTGCTCTTTCAACCACTAAATTGCCCTTTTGAAAGCTGATGACTACATGTCACCTCCTTGTTTTTATATAAATAAACTGTAGTAAAATGAAATTTCATGTACAGTGATTTTCATAGTGTAGTTACTATTTCTGGCTCATCTGTCATTTACTCAAGAATACAAGAAGCCTAATGGCAGTGCAGTGCTCAGCTTGGCTCAGTCCAGTATGATTCAATACGACGATGATGTATCTGACTGCATCCTTTCCTCTTGTTTTCAGTGATAGTATTATTAGAATATCACAAACATAAGATTTATGAGACTGAAAATATAGTTTTTATGCTATACTACCCCTGTCTTTGAAATTGCTGCCGATCAGGCCTGGCACAAGAACAACTTGCTGTTGTAATCCAACCTCCATCTATCCATTCTTTTTTTGAGAAGCAATTAATGCTCAAAAATAAAACTCACAACATATGCAGTGTTTTGCATCATATTGTGCCATCAGTCAAAATTCTCCAGACGGGGCTAATAATATGAGTTACCTTTCGTTTCCTGTAAAAAAACAAACCAAAAAACCAAAGTATGAATAGAAGCTGAAAGAATTATTGAGATTTAGAATGACATGTTGCATCTGTGCTCTACAACTCAATGTGACAGGACTAACTGCAATGCTGTTTTGTTTTTCTTCCAGGCCAGTCTAAATGCAAAAGAGATGCAGACTGAGAAAGGATGATGAATTCTCTTCTTAGGGTTGCTCTGACTGTATATCTCAAAGAAGCGGGCTTTAAACCCCCTAAAATGGATCCAATTACGAAGAGGGCTTTTTGGTGATGCTTGTGGAACTGTATGTAATTGTGTAACCCTAATTTTCCTGGCACGGAGGCTCTGACAGAGGCCTGTCATCTCCTCTAAGGCTCTTCTTTCAGGCACGATGCTGAAATGAGATCTCGTCTTAGCTGCAGAAATGCTGAAAGTAATATAACGGACACCAAGAGAACAAAATCACCTTCTTACAGAGAAATCCCTTAGAAGAAGGGCTTTAGCTTCCATATCTACACTGGTCTCTCAGCTGACATGATGCAGTGAAGAGGGCTGTGTGATATCTACTTATAGTGCAGTCTTACAGATGAGAAGAAATTTTTCATCTCTTAAAGCACTGAGAAATTTAATGTTGCCGCTTAAAAAAAAAAAAAAAAAAAAAAAACTATATTCAGTGCATAGTTGTGTAAATATATGCTCTTGAAAAAAGCAAAATTTATAAAAGCCTAATGATGGAAAAGGACCAGACGGGCTTTGGTGGCTGTCTAAATTCACCTTTGTGCACCCATTCCACCTGCCTGTGTCTCTCAGACCTCGTAATCGGCAGCAGCATCCTCTGGCACGGCAATCTAATGGCTCATAAATGTTTTATAGCAGTGCATGATCTAGCTGTTCTGTATCTACCTCTGCTATTATGTGTTCTTTGAGAGAAAGAGATGAAAAACAGTCAGTTCCCTATGAATGAATGGATTTTAGTAATATTTTTTTAAATTCATATATAATAATGAAACTCTTTCATTTTTTTTTCTGTCACTGAGAAACAAGAGCCATGTTAACCATACTGATATTCTTCTGATGATAATGAATTGTTTTGAATAGTTGGTTTAAGTGTGTGTGTGTGTGTGTGTGTGTGTGTGTAAATTACTGCAGATAGTAGTAGCAAATCTTCTGCCTTTGATCTTTGTAACCATCAAAGAGATCCGACCTCCCAAAGTCAGACAGCCAGCAACATGCAGTGCTGAATTTCATATGCTTTGAGAGAACGTCAAACAGCATCTCTTCATTTCTCCCTTGCTGGTCAGTAATCTCTGTAAAAGAAATACTATGAGACTGCATAGATAATAAACTGCCAGCTGCTAGCACATACTTAGCACAATAACAAATGTAAAGGCGAACTACTACATGTAGCAGTGAGTGTAAAAAAACAAACAAAAAAACCAATTCAGTTATTGTATGGCCCAGTTTGATCTTTTCTTACACTCTTATGACAGTAATCCTTTGTAGTAAAAATACCCATTTGCTTTAATTGAATGGAGTAGAATGGAATGCTTGATCAAACTACCGTAGCTTTTTGCTTCACATTAGTAATTACTGCTTTTAAATCTCTGGGATTGAGATGGTTAGATTTGTGTTTTTTCTTTGGTGTTGTCTGACAAGGTGTGCTAAGAATTAGGCACTTAAAAATCAAAAACTATATACAATCTTCCTTTTAGGGCAGCGGTCCCCAACCACTGGGCCTCGGACTGGTACCGGTCCTGTGAGTCGTTTGGTACCGGGCCGCGAGACTTGAGGCTCAGGTGTGAAATGTATGGTTTTCAGGATTTTTATCGGCTTTAGCGTTATTTTGTTATCGTTTTTATCGTTAACTCGGTTTTCCTGGGTCTTTTCACTTGTGTTATGAATTGGTACCGGTACTAGTTTTATTTTGTTGTATTTATCCGGGACACCTTAAAGGCGGGTCCTTGAAAATATTGTCGGGCATGAACCGGTCCATGGTGCAAAAAACGTTGGGGACCGCTGTTTTAGGGTACTCTTCTTGTGCATATCTGGGTGGCTTCCAGTGCAAATTCAGTTTTTAGAATGCTAAATTATAAAGTATTGTGATCATGTCTATATTTTAATCAAACTAAACATAGATAGTAGTCATCAACTGTCTCGGAAACTCAATCCATTTTCATTTGGTAAATCACCACTGGTGGTAAAAGTGAGGTCTTTGGCTGTGGTCCAGCAGTTTTCAGCTTCAGTTCTCAAAAACATTCACAAGGATGTGCAACTTTATTTCATCCTCCGAGGTAAAACTGTCTACTTAAACACGTAACATCCTAACGTATCTGAGGAAAGACCTTATCTGTGACACATGCTATTGTGTGCCAGCACACTGTGCATTAGAAGAACAATGTTTTTTTTGGTCATACCAACACAATCTTTGCTAACCACCAGCCCACTTGGCTGTTAGCAAGTTCTTTCACTTCTCCAGAATAAAAGTCAAGCTGATGGTTCACTGTTTTGACACACTGGAGGAAATCTAGTGCACACAACAGAGGCACAAGTGCAAGGGGACAGAACAAGACCTACTCTGAGTGATCTAAATATAGCCACTGTGCTGGAAACCCTCTCTGAACGTGCTCATGAAGATGAACTTCAAAGGTAGATGGACCAAATTTAAATCCAAGTATACGTTTCATTTTTATTGGCTAATTCTTGTAACTCTTTGGTCACACATTATTTTTACAAGTTACTGCTGGAACACCGTATTTTCCCAGTGGAGACCATGACGATTATACTTCATCATATTGTGTAAATATCCTGCCAAACTTAGCCAATGTGTTGTGTCCTGGTGTATGATTTTCTAGTGTATGTCTAACTTGTTAGATTTATGCAATATCCACACTTGTTCTGCTTTTCTGTGGTGCAGGTCTCGACCAAAACAGACAAAGTAACCTCCTAAAACAATCACTCAAATATGATTTCTGTACATATGCTGCACCAATCACAAATATTTGTGCACACAATTTTCAAGTAGGAATACAATTAAATGTATGATAAAGATAAGTCTCTTCACTGTAGGTAAAGATAAGTTTTCCTTATCCATTTAAACTTCATTTGCATTAATGTGGTGTGCTGTTTGCCTTTGCCAAGCAAATTGAAAAGCTGTTCCTTCAAACACGTTCTGTAAATAGTCGGGGAAAAAAAGGTCTCAATCCTAAATTAACCAATTTTTCATTATGCTCTAATAGCAATGGCTTTTAATTAAACATGCCTTTCCCAAAATAAAAATGCATTAAACAGGCATGTGCACTATTAAATTGTTATTTTCCCCACTACTAATTTGCTGGACTGGAGGCTGGTGGTTGTAAGTTATTTTTGTCTTGTCAAAGTGACAAAAGTATTTAAACTTTTCTTTACCTTCACCCGAGCATATTTTTCCACACATAAGCTTTTTAGGGTCAGAACAATATTTACACTTTTGCCACCAGGGAGCTGTTAATCTGTGGCTTGCACTCCTTGCTGCTGAAATGACTCCTTCCCTGCGATTGCTCCAGGAAATTAAGCTTATTTGACTGTTTCCCATACAGTGATTCACTCAGAGGAGCAGTATCTCTAAACATAAACTTAAAAGTTATTATGCCTTTAGATACTGTGTGTGGGATTTATGCAACTTCTTCTTAATTTGTCTCTGCAGCTTATTTAATGTGGGGCGTTTGAAGAGCGAGTTTAAAATTAGTATTTTTTCATCCCCTGCGTTGCTCTTCATTTAGCTGATTTGCAGGCAGTCATTGAAATTCTGAAGACAATGGGTAACCCTTTAGCTCAACCAAGATTTGTAATTTAACACAGTGAAGTTCAACATCCACAATACAATCTCTGCGCACCCACAACAACCACCGACCTGTCTTCTGTTTGTGAGATTTATTCAAATGTTGTTTTGCAGCTTTCTCAAGATATTTGCTACAGGCGGCTGGTAATTGTACACAGTATGAATTGTAGACACTGATTACTTGTTTGTTTCATAACCGGGAAGAGACAACGAAGTGAAGAGACATTTACAATTGATCTGTTTGCAGAGCCACTGCAGGATTCAATTTGTTAACTTTGTTAATGTGTTGATAGTTAAGCTAAGCTTTTACCATTCACCATCACCTATATGTCATTTTGACTTATTTAAATACTTATTTATTGCTTTTTACGTAATGTAATTTTCAGGTTATTGTTTTGATTGTTTTGGTCACAATTCCTGATGGTAAAGCTACAAAATGTAGTAGCTGTCATACTTCTCCTTTTGAAGAATGGGCTAAAATGTGAATGGGCAGATTCACATTTACAGACTTCTGAAGACCCACCAGAGACCACAGTAGCGTCTTTACATTCACTCGCATTTCAGGGTTACCAGTTAACCAAACCCCATGTCTCTGGACTGGGGGCAGAAGCCAGAGTACCCAGAGAGAACTCACGCAAAGAGGGAGAACATGCAAACTCCACGCAGAAAGGAGTTTGCATGTTCTCCAGATGGTGGAGGCAAACTCAGGGCGTTCTTGCTGTGAGGCAGCAGTGCTAACCACTGTACATCTGTGCTGCCCCTCAACACATTTATAAAGATCTCAATTTCTTAAAACAGTTGTGCATTATTTAAATCCTTTTTTGTTATGTTGCAGCAGTTCTTATGTTGACATCACCAGTTATTCAGCAGCAACATCAGCGGCATACGTTTCTAAGTATGGCAATTTCCTGTGTGAGAAACAGAGCAAAAATTACTTTATATGTATAAAAAAACTACCCTAATGCAAAGGCTATCTCTGCAATCAAGTCTTGCCCTGCTGACGTAATGTTAACCCATCTTGCACAGCTGTCAGCCACATTTAGATTCCTGTGAGGGGAAATGACAAATATTTTCCATTAACAGCTAAATCACATGATAAAGGAGAAAAAATAAATGTAAATTTAATTACCCTCTATGCTTTTGTCGGCATTCATGCGACATTGGGAGTCTACTTGTGGGAATTTTTCGTTCAGGAGACATTGATTAATTATGCCACACACAATTAGCCTATCAAATCGAGTGTGTCCTCCTCTCCTGTGGAAAGGTGATGTCAGAATTTTATGGGGCATTAGGCAGTAGTGCTCCTTGTGTTTTCTCAGAGCGCCCTGGAGAGAAAGCATTGGGGGAGGAGTGCATTTGCAGGCTGTTTTTGTATGAATAGGGAATCATGAGGCCTGCAGGGTAAAGAGAAGACTAACTGATCCTTTTAGACCAATGTCAATACTGATACCCATCACTGTTTGCACTCCCAGCAGGGTCCATGGCCTGCCTGTAATGTTTGTAGCATCTCTGTGATTGAGAGGAGAAATGACAGTGAGACAAATTAAGAGAGCAGGCAGAGATTGCTGCCCTATAGCTCCTCATTCCAGAATGCAAATTGTCTACTAATACGTCTACGTTTTTTATGCATTGCATAGATGGAATCGCTGGGAAAATGTAGAATAATCACTCCTAACCCACACTCTGTGTAGAGCACAATATAATTTATAATCTAGCACATTTCTCCGTAAGCAACATTTTTTTTCAATATATGTGAGGTCTATTTAACAATTCTCAGCTCTCACCACGTGTTTCTTTATGGAGGGCCTATGGTCAGTTTGTCAGACTTACCAACATGTTGCCTCATCAGTTTAAAAAGAAAATCTTGTGAAAGTTGTAATCTGCAATTTTTCTTGGTGATGTACAACAACTGTTGTTGCACTCTGCTGAGGAGAGTTTTCAAACAATGGAATGAGGATATCCACTGTGTAATGGCAAGTGCTTTATACTAAATGATCAGTTCTTGTATTAAAGTCATTATTCTTGTACATGAAATACAAAAGCCATTCTTTCAGATGCATTATCAGTTAACACCTCAATCCTCAAAACCAAAGGCCGAACGTATAAACAATGTGTATACAAAAAAATGACCTGCTTCTTGTGTGAATGGGTGAGTGAGGCAAATTCTGTAAAACACTTTGAGTGCTCAGAGTAGAAAAGCACCATATGAGAACCAGTCCATTTACCATTTACAAAAACTGTTACTTATAGAGATGTCTGGTGAGAATGTTGCTGTCTCGCTATCACACACACGGATGCATCACACCATGCATACACCTGTTTTTGTCTAGTCAAGTCTGATATGATGAAGTGGAAGAAATTAAACAACATGGTATTTAATCAGTGCGTAAAATTCAGTGTAGGATTGTGTAAAACTCAACTGATGCCCACAAATTAAGTACCTAAATTCCCATAAATTTCCACACACAGTTATACCAATCTAATTAAGCCCAGTGGTAGCACCGGTGTGGAACACCTGGTTCTTAATATTGGTTTGGTGAGGTTTTTGCGCATTATGGTTTTCTTTTTTTGTTTGTTTTGTGTTTTTTCCCTCTCCCCTTCTTCCTCTAGGTCATTTACAAAATGAATCATCTAAAGGCCTTTACACACCACGCAGGCAATTTGCGGGGATGCTGCTATATGAACAGGGACTCAAACCAGCGACCTACAGGGTTGCTAATGTGCAACTGAAACTTAGCTGCCCACCATTGCATCACAGGCTAGAAAAAACCCAGCTCTTGAAGTGTACCCATTTCGATTTTGAAAAATGAAATGAATTCCAAGCCCTGTTCACTGAAAGCCAGTTTCAGAGTTCACATTTAACAACATATATTAAAATATTTTTCTTTCTCTTTGCGCAAACAGGAATATGTTCAATCCAAATCTAAATTAGTCTAAATTTTCTCAGGCCTCTTTTTTTCCCCTGTTAATATTGCTTTTTTTGTAATTGGGGGTGCTCTAAGTGGCTCCAGCAGTGGCTAATGATATGTTCCGTGTGTGGATGTAGTTTTACTGGCTCTCATTCGCTGCTTTTTTAAAAAAAATGTTTGTGATCAAAAATGTAGACCCGAAACCATCATTTATTTTTCACCACCTCTTCAAACAGTGTCACGGTTTAATATTCACTGAAAATATGCTGATTCTTTGCTGCTGTATTAATTGCTGCTTGAAATGATTTGTGGCATAAAGAGCAATTTTTAAATGCAAATGAAGAATAAAGTGAGGAAAATCGGCATCCATGGGTAAAGATGGGATTGAAAATCAAGCTCTTGCACATGTGTAACATTTCACAATGATTGGGTTTTATAAAGGGTGCTTATTTTTACTCATGGCTTTTTAAAGCCAAAGCAAAAATGCATGTGCACATTCCTGTCCAGGATTTTATGTGTTGGAGCCTGAATGTGTTAAATAGTGAAGTGATGCAATTATGATTTTACTGTACAGTGAGCACATTAATGGCCATTTTCTTATGTTGAAGGGTTGCGTTTTTGCAGTATTTATGTATTATTCTCCTTCTGAAGTCCCGGTGCTCTTTCAGTAGTTAAATTTTAACGAGCAGAGTAATGATTCACGTGTGGAATTAGTTTTGCATTTCTAATTTATGTATTTTACTTTAAATGACCACTGTAAGCAAGTGTGCCTTATTCGTGTCTTATCTTCTAATGGGGACCTCATAAAAGAGCATCTTAAAGTATCAAATACATTTCTTAGGGATCTCATAACAAAATTCCTTCAGGCAAGTTTTGAGCTTTGTCTTTGATTTTGCAAGACTACACGTTATGGTTCTTTGTCCAAAAAATGTGCTACAACTTCACAGCAGTGCGAGAAGCCTCAGTTAACCTTGTCATCCTTCATCTCTTTCATATTTCACATCCATTTTTAAGATGACAAACCTGAATGTGAGGGTCTTTTCCCTTTCTGGGGCCTTGTTGTTTTTTTTTTTAAAATAAATATCTAAAAATGTTTTGGCATGTCGTTCATTAACCATTTTTCCTTTCAGTCTCAGTTTTGAAGGTCAATTTACAGTTAATTGGTACAAGTCATGGTCATGGAAAAGTACTTTTCCATGACAACCATTTGATATATGACTGACTACAAATGCACAAGACAACTCAGCAATCTCCACACATCAGTTCTGCATGAAAGACAGTTGCTGATAAAGGAAAAAAAATAAGAAAAAAACACTCCTAGTAACATCTGTGTTGATCAGCCAAGCAGTTTAGCTCTCTGAATAAGCTTCAGCTTTTAACCTACTTTACTGGGATCAGTTTGTGTGTATGTATATGTATCCCGTGTAGTATCTTTGCTGTTCATAGGACTGCAGATTCCTGGGATCTGCTAGAGCCACTCGCCCAGTTTGAGGGTCACCCCCCTCGTGTGCTCCGATTACCAAGAGGACCCCAGAGCAGCTCTCTCTGCCCTGAGTATTCTCGTGTTCCTTCCTCCTGACGTTGCTATCACTTGGTAGAGATACATGTATCACTACGGCCATCTTCCTCTGCTTCTCCACCAATACTATGTTTGGATGGTTGGCTATCACCAGCTTTTCTGTCTGTATCTGGAAGTCCCACATGATCTTACCATGGTTATTCTCAACCACCCTAGGGGGCATATCCCATTTTGACTTTCGGACTGCCATGCCATATTCGGCACAGATGTTCCTGTATATTTGCCATCCACTTAGTTATGGTATTCCATGTATGCCCTGCCTGCTGGCATCTTGTAACAGCACCCTGCTGTTATGTGCTGGATTGTCTCAGGTGCATCTTGCCTGGTGTTGACCCCGGCCTTTATGAATCTTGTGCTTAAAGTTTGTTCCTGTGTTGCCATGATTAGTACCTCTGTAGTGTCTTTCAGTGGTTGGACAAAGCTGAACTCTCAGTATCAACTACTTCTATCTGCTGGTGGTATATGCTGTACAGGAGCGTGTCATTCCATGATGGTTCCTCTCCTTGCTCCTCTTGTGCTTTTAGCTTTCCTCGATATCTGCAATGGTAGGCAAGTTTATTTGTATAGGCAAGGCAAGTTTATTTGTATAGCACAATTCAACAACAAGGTGATTCAAAGTGCTTTACAGAGACATTAGAAACAAGAACAAATAAAAAGCATGATGGTAGCGCATTCCCCTCAGTTCTGACTAATTTCCTTCTCTTTCTTATCATCCGACTACACTTCTGCAATTCTGAATGACATTCTGATGTCATTGGTGTAGATCCTAGTAGTATCAATCAGTGAACTGATGTCTCGTTTACTCTTGGCATACAGCTCAATGTAGGGGAAGTGGCTAACGATTGCTCCATTTTGTAGTTGGTACCTGTTGCCAATCTTGTTGATGATCTGACTGAGTAGGTACAGGCCTATGCAGAAACAGGTGTGTAGTGTGGACAGGGCATCTCCTTGGTAGATCCTGCACTTGATGATTTGTGCAACTGGCTTGAAGCTGGCCTCAAGTGTTTGGCACATCGCCATCCAATTCATGATGAAGGCTGTTAGGGTCCTGTTGATCTTGTACAGTTCTAGGGATTCCAGGGGGCATTAAGCCATAGGCTTTCTCGTAATCAATCCAGGCAATGCACAGATTGGTTAGTCTGTTCAGTCTACCACTCTGTCCACCAGTAGCTTCTTTTTTGGCTCAAGAAGCATTTAGTTTCTGTGTGAATCATGTCGGGGTCTGGTGCTGTCCAGCCCTTCATGTTTGAGACCCTTCCTTGGATGTCTGCCACTGTGATGGTTACTGGACTGTGACTGATCTTGGCTCCACTAGCCACTGAGCATTGTTGCTATGGGTTGCATCCTTTTCCCATACACTTTTCCAGTATTGCTCCATCTCCAGCCTTGGTGGGGTTGTTCTTATATTGTTCACCTGCCACTGAGAGTACACCTTGGATATTGTTGGGAGTAATAATTGTTTCATGCAATAAACATCACTCTAGTGCTGTTATGATAACTCCCTTAAGCTAAGACAAGTGTGCACACTTCCCTGCTCAATGTTGTTTATCCACACATTTAGTTCATAGAACATACCATGAACAACAAATACCGTGAAGAGACTAAAGTGACTACTATCTAAAAACTGCTTAAGTAGTCACTCTTGGTTGTAAGGCTTTATTTTTTAATAACAGAATAAATTTTATGACTCAAGAGAACTGTTGAATATATAGTGTTTTTTTTAATGTACCCTATGTGTGAAGAACAGGAGACATGATTATGGTTAATGAGATTTTAAGCATGAGAACCACCTTTTGTTTTATTAATGAGATTCTGTGTTTATCCTGACTTTGTTGTGGGAGCCCAGTGTCAACAGAGGTCTAATGTCCTTATTACCTTGTCCAGGAGGACTGTAATAGCTGTGCCTAAAAATGTAATGATAAGGCCAAAAAAAGCAAAACTCAGCCTAATCCTCATTTTTTACATTAAGCCAAGTTTTCTCCTCTTCCAAATAACACAACTGCTAGTTCTCCTCTGTTAGTTCCTGCACCTACAACCTGCTGTTATTTAATATCAACTGCATAGCTTCTGGAGTTGGGTGGTGTTTAACTGATTACATTTATTTTACTCTTGTAGAAATTGCAGAAATATGAATTGCTATCATAACTGTCTTTGGTCTGGCTGCAAGTAGATGAAGCTTTTGTGCAGATATATAAAGTATATGTTGCCAGATTTACTATAGCTTTTCTAAAATTGCTGTGTGTGTGTGTGTGTGTGTGTGTGTGTGTGTGTGTGTGTGTGTGTGTGTGTCCAAAGTCTTACCTCCTCTGGCCTCCTTTCTGAGATAGCAGCCAATAAATATGTCACTCTGAGACCAAGGCATGGCTCTGAGGGAAATCTCAGATCTCTCTCAAATCAGCCGTTAGAAAGAGAGAGACAGAGGTCAGCGAATTCGCAGTTGTTTTCTGTGCATCCCCCACTTACCTACAACCATCTGCCCCACAGCCCAGCCCACTTAACCAAACTAAAAGCCTTTAGGAGAAGGAGTGGGTCTACAGTAGTAGGGGTCAAGCTGTGGCCTCTCCTCCTGTACTGTCAAGAGTGCTTTACTTTAAATCCACCTGAGGGATGTCTACACATTCGTATCTATGACATTATCTTCATACAAAAATGGGCACTTTAAAATTGTATGATGAGCAGAATTTCCATAATAGAAATATTTGAGAAATATTCAATTCAATTCAGTTTTATTTATAAAGCGCCAAATCACAACAACAGTCGCCTCAAGGCGCTTTATATTGCACAGTAGATCGTACAATAATAGTTACAAAGATAAACCCAACAATCATATGACCCCCTATGAGCAAGCCCTTCTGGCGCGTTAAAAAAGAAATATATGTTTATTGTTCCTTTAAAGGTTCTGTAGTATATTTAGTAACATTTCAGTAAAGGCAGTCCATTCTTTCCAGATTTGCCTGAAAATACAAATACTTACAGAAAAATGCTGTTTTTAAGGGCAAAAATAAATTATTGAGAAATTTAAGCGTGCCGACATAGAAGTGCCAAAACCAAGTTTCCTTGAATAGACTCATAGTCCCCATAAATGTGTAGCCTGTGGTGTAAAAAACACTTATTGACTCCAAATGTTTTTTTGTTTTTTCAATATATAAATCAAGTCTTTAATTACATTAAGGTTTAAAAGGGGTGTTGTTAAAACTTTCTCTTTTTCTTTTACACTATTATTTATGGAATTCTAACTTGTATTAACACCTGCTCCAACTTTGGTGTGTTAAACTCCAGTGTTACTTAGTACTAATTAGCAGCTATGTGCTTTCCAGAGTTAGCTGGTGACTTGGTACTTTAACTGCAAATATATCCAAATATTGTAATTTCTGGCTCCACAAAGTCATCACCATTCACAATAAATTGGTGATGCCCCAAATTTATTTATTAATATATTGCCTTGTGCTTGGTTAGTGAGGTTCTGTTGTGTTCCTTGAGCTGAGCATTTTAGCTCTTTGTTGCTGTTTGGATAACTGGATGGGATAAGTGAGTGGTTGATCTTATTAAGAGGCGCAATGCATGCTCGTATGATCAACGACAAGATAGACAGCACCCCACCCCCTCAAACGCATTCCCTGCTTTATTCTTTTCTACTATAATAGGAGCCATATAAACATCATTTTAGAATGATTACATTTTGAAACAAGCAATTGAGACCAAAAACTCATCAGGAAAGGGTCTAAGGTCAAAGGAACTGAGAGTGTTTTTCTGTAAATCTTTATCTATAAATCATTATCAAACAAAGCAGGTTAATGACACTTCTCTATTTACTTAAGTTTTCCTACCCAGAAGTGGTCTATTTTAGTCTATTAGTGGTCTATGACCTAATATTTTTCTATTAACTTAAAATATTAGAGTGCATCTTTAAGTGAACAAAAGCAAAAAGTGAAGGACATTTTTGTTTTTGACTCTATAATAAACTCTGGAAGGATTTTGAGTCCATGCATGTGTTTACTGATAGAGTTTTCTGTCTATTCTGGTCTTTGGGTGCTTGGCATGAACAAACTGGTACTTATATAAAACATTGCATTCCATTGATTATAGCTGTTTACCGGTTGGAATTAGTGAAAGATTAAAAAAAAGCATAACTGATATGTTGGTTCTCTCTTGGTAAACACCAATTACTGGCTCTAGCTTTTGTTTGATTACAGTCAACTAAGGTTTGATTGCAGACATAGCTTTGTTTACCACCTAATATTTGCATGACGAGGTAATCAAATTTAATAACAGAGGAGTATAGAAATGCCTCAGACAGGCCTTATTATTTTTTCATTTCATGTGATTTTTTTAAAGCTTTGATTACAGAGAATTGATGGTACTTTGGTTGCTCTTAAGTCTCCTGTCAAATGCCACAAGGTTTCTAAAATTCCAATCTGCGTGTGGGATATTGGGCCATGTGGGTCATGACAAATGCACCCTTCTGGAACACTGAAATAGCAGCACATATGTCTCACACAGCTTCCACTGTATTGTAGCTTGTATGGCTCACATCCAGTTCTGTCAGCCCATGCGACTCAAATGCATTGCCTTTATTTTCCACTGTTTTGATTTGGTTCCATCTGTTACCACTCAGTGAGGGGCTTAAGATATTATTTGACACCCAAGCTTGAGGAAACATGCAGGCTGCAGACCTTTGTAAAATGCTGCAAGTTTGTCTTCGAAACACGAGTAACTGAAATGCAGGAAATCTAACAATATGTGTCATTATTACATGTTAGTACTGGCATGCAGACCTGCTGTATAATGGCTTAGGATGATCAAGGGGCTTTTTCAAGATAACAAACTGTAATACTTCACAAACAAGATAATTACAAGTGTTTGACTGAAAACACATCAAAGTGAGCGGCATTCCGTTGATGAGTTGGACATGAAGTTCAGAATGCCAAGAGAGGACATAGGTTCACTTTGTAAACTTATCTGTGAGTGGGTATGGGGACAATACTTGCAATCTGTTCATCTCTTCTTACCATGCTGGTGGGAACGTAATTACTGTTGATGATACAAATAAAATGTGCCACTTATGGACTTCTGTGTCACAATAGCGTCCAATCAGACAGGATAATGAGCAGTGTTATTTTAGAGGGATTTTCACCACGCTCTGCTGAAGTAAACATCTGGCCTTTTTCATTGATCAGGTTTTTTGTGAAACCTGCGTCATTTCTCAAAGTCCCATTTCAGTGCAAGAAGTCTGTCAAAATCCATTTTATACTTGCAAAAATTTAGCACTAAAGAGTAATATTATGTTTTTTTTTATTTTTACAAAAGTGAGTTGTGGATGACTGGATCAAATACCCCCAAAGGCCCAGAACTAAAGTGAGAGCTGTTGTAAATGTGTTAAACCGAGAGAACCTCGTAAAGTAAAACTAAGCTGGGAGTGGGATGACTTTTACTAGTGTGTTTAGAATCTAAGGGCTTTAAGTCCTCAAGAATTAGGAGGGAAATTTTCGTTTGACAGCTGAGGAATGCTCTTGGCCTTTCGTGTGTTCCATGTGTTACCTCTACTGTGAAATGATACAGCAAAATCAAAACAGTGTCCTTACTGTGAAAGCACAATTTGGGTTTCTGTAATCAGGTTTTTCTCTCAACAGCTCTCAAAATATGTGCCGACAAACAGAAGAGAGGCCACTAAATGGGGACACTGGCAGGGAGTGTAATGTACGATGAAGATTTTAAAAAGGAGTAAGTATCAACTTAAGTGTTTCCTCCTTTCATGTCATATTCTTAATGGTTGTGTAGCTAAGGTACTGTGTTGCCAAATGATGAAGGGTGAAGTGTATGGACCGCTGTGAAAGGCTGATATTCTTTTTTCCCCTCCGTGAGTTTACGCTGGATCTCTACCACATATAATCTTTTCTCTGATTTCATTACCAGTCTTTAGCGCATCTGTTTGTTTAGTGATATCAGTGCTGGAGTTTACTCGCCATACACGTTTGAGAAGTTGACTCTGATTTTGAATAAGATGTGTACTGTTCCAATTAGCATCACGCAGAAACCGACTAATGCAAACTTGAATTGACAAATTTGAATTGACATTGCTTTTATAATTTGAGATTACGGGTTTTAATAAAACACCCTATTCATGCCTCATTTCCACTGATCACCAGCTGCTGGGTCAATTGAATAATTAAGAATTTAATTAAACTTCAGTTTGGATCCCTATTTTCTAACACAGTCAAGTCTTGTAGTCTAAGCATAAGTAGCAGAGATCAAATAGGGAAGGGATGATGTGCCAAGCAAGAATTTAGTGATGTGAGCTCTATCATGCACTAAAATGGAAAGGTCTGAAGTGGCTTATCTATTTGATCTCTGAATCCTCTGGTTCCACTCCACAGAGTGGGGCTGTTATTTTTCTGCTTGCCCATATTATACTTCAGATTTCAGTGCAACCCTCTATGTATGCAGCATTTCAGTCTGTATTATCCCTCTGGACTGCTCCTCTCATCATTGCCAGCATGTAATACAATACTTTCTATTGACTTCTTGGGAAGCAGCTTTCGCAGTGAATTGACTGTGTTGCTGTGACCTAAAGTAGGCTAATTTTACTCAATGGTGCATGAGTAAATGTTAAGTGAAGCTACTTTCGATATGATAATATTGCATCAGTATGTATCACCATATACCAAGGCGCTTTTTTATCATTTGCTGTTTTTCCAGTATTGACTGTCTTTGGGTATGCATAGTATTGCTTTACAAGGACCCACAGAGTCCTTGTAAAGCGCTGAGTATTTAGTAGTAGTACAGCATGTTCTCCCAAAGTTCTGTGGTATATATATTTATGCATTATCATCAGTAAAGTACATAGTAATTTTTTGTTTTTAAATAACTCGGAAGAGTCTAATTTAGCAAAATACTGAGAATGTAAAGTATTGGACTTCAGGTTTATGGAATTAACTTGGAGGACTGATATTTAAGATAAACCTAGCAAACTGATAGATCAGCATTTCAGCACCTGAACTGCTGAGGGCAGCACTGCTATAAATCACTATTTTCCATCAACACAGGACTGCTTCAAAAGAGCTAATCATCATTATTTTTAATTCAGTAAAAGGCTATTATGAAGCTAAACATATATAGAGCCAAGCATAAGGTAATACAGCTTTAGGCTTTAAAAATCTCAAGTACTTGTTTAAAATGTAATTAAAAGGTTTCACAAACATAAAATGTGTGAAAATGGTGTTAATGATTTTAGCGTAACGTAAGAAATAGTTCTATTTTTTATTTTTTGTAACAATGTCACTGCAACAAAAAAAGAAACAAAAAATGTACTATCAAAATAGTGGACACAAAAAAATCTAGTTCTTATGGGCCTGCATTAAAAAAAACTTTTAAGTGCACGTTATTTCCAACCAAATCCAATTAACATGCAGCAGAGAATGAAGTAAGGGAACTTTTAATCAACTGTAATTGCACTGTCGCTTTCAACTTAATGTCAGTAGTGGGTCCTATTGGTGCAAAGTAACAAGATACTCTTCAGACACACACACACACACACACACACGTACGTATGCATAAAGCCTTTCTGATTTACTGCTTTGTACACATTGTGCTGATACTGAAAATCACACTATGCATCACAGCACCTGATGAATAGACCCAGTGTAAAGTTATAGTTGGGTTGTAACCCTATGATATATGCAGGTTGCAAAGCTGCATGAAGACTGCTTACGAATAAAGTAGTATTTCTGGAGCCGATGTAAAACTGTATAAAAGTGCTTATAACCACACTCTGTCAGTAACTCCACGGGCTCGGTGACTGTAACCTGTGGAATATCCTCTGTATTCAAAATGTGAGTTTTTCAAAACCTTTGAGTGCAAGACCTACTGAAGAAATTATTATGAGCAAATTATCCTGTAACTGTATCTGTAAGAAAAGAAAAATAAATAACAAGGGCATGCATCAGTAGATTTTGAGGTTATTTATAAGGCACTTAGACAGGATGGCTGCCTTCATCCTCTGTGTGCATTCTCTAGGTTCTGCAAAAACAATTAAAAGCAGGGACTACACTAGTTTCTTATTCATTTGTTAACATTTTTTTGTCTTTTCAAATGATACATAAAGACCAAAGTCTTAGAACCAAATTTTAAAGCTGTTCCCCCAGGCTTTAACTATAAGATTTAGAAATAGCGGTGCAGTGCACACTATAGGTTATCATTAAATTTTCTTATCAGTAGCGGGTATACCGCCCTGTATGTAACTTTCTCTCATCAGGCTTACATATCTGAGTCACGGATGCACACACACACTTGCATGCTTTTTAAACTGCAAGTCCTCACCTCATCCTTATCTTTACACGAAAATCATTTTAAAGCAACTACAATATTGGCTTTATTTTCACAAGTTTCTCCTCCACTGTATTACTGCCTTGCAGATCCCTAGATCCCCCCGTTTCCTTTTTAAACATTCTTTTATTGATCTTTATCGCTAGTACCCTGAGTGATATAAACAGAAGGTTTGAACGTTTGTGCGTCAGTTGGATATGAATATGGCTGAGTGTGACAAAGGCTCAGTTAGTAAAACAAGCTTAGGAAGCTCAATATTTTGAGAAGAATAAAAAAAAAAAAAAGTGGCAGAAGCATACATCTCAAAAAGCACGTCTTTAAAAAATACAACAAATATTTCTCAATAAATAAAGTAAAAGCATGTTGATACATCCTCATTGGTAATTTGATAGAACACCATGTATATTAAAATAACAGGAGATTAAGTACTGTTATGAATATAGAGAAAATGATACTGAAAATAATTACATTTGTGTGTCCTACTTGAACAAATCTCACATGTGACCACACATTTTTAAGCTCCATAGATGTTCGGGCAACTCACTAGCTGGTTGTATTGTTTCATTTTCACTTAATTGTATTCAACCTTGCAGTTATAGTTAGCTGTGATTTGGGCCTTGTTGAAAAACTTCAGTTCAGCTGTCTTGAAAAAGAAACACACGTCAAAAGGAACATTTAAATAACGTAGCTAGATGTGCATTTCATTGTAATTTGTTATGTTTTTCATGGAACAATAGTTGTACCTCTTGTATTGTTGAAGATGGCATCATACTGTAGCAATACAGTGCAATAAATGTTTTCCTCATATTTTTCAGAGTGCACCCAGCAACTGACAAGTTGACCTTGAATGTATAATGCAGTAGATGAAGCAGTTATTCTAGACAAAGCTGGTTACAACAAAACTCATAACCATACACCTAAGAATATGCCGAGATTGTTATCTTTAAATGTTCTGTCCTAAATCCTGGAAAAGATTGAAGTTATTAGGGGAAAAGTATCTAAAATCCTTTTATTCAGATGTCTAAAGGTAAGGGCAAATATGTGACCACAGTGGGGTTTTTTGCCAGTTAGGAATAATTCCCTACTCTAAGACGGTAGGTAAATACGGGTTTATTTTATTCATCTGCAGCTGGAAGTCAGAAAACAAGCTGAAATAACACATATCACAACCCATTTCTTTGCGATTAGCCATGCTTCTCAGCCACTAAAGGGATTTAAGACACGATAATAAAGATAAAAAGGAAACATTAATGATTTTGTTATGTTAATTAAAGGCAAGAGGATTAGCAACAACACAGGAGCCTTGTAAAGAAATAAACAGACAGGGACTCTGACATTTTTCCAAAAACATTTATAATAATAAATGAATTTGGTCCATGCTGTGATCAAACAAACTGTAGGGGAATTGGGGGGATAAAACATGAAAAAATTAAATAAATAAATAACACTTCTCACTTGTCTTGAGGGGCAGTTGGAGTTTGAATTCTGTGGTGTGTAAAAGTGTAGCATTAGTAGTGTGCACTGCTGGTCAAAAGTCAGCAGCTACTGAGATAAGTTGTTAATTTGTAAAGAAAAACATTAATTTTAATAAAAATTAAGAAATTGATGAGAAATGTTATAAATTACAGTTAAAGATTAATAATAAATAATATTGCCCTGTCTATACAGAAAACATTCAGATACTCGCTTTCTGTAACCACTTTTTTTTTAATGTTTAAAGATATTGTTAAAGACTTTCTTATACATCTGAAACCTGTTGTAATGCAATATTGTAATGCAATAGATTTGGCTGTTTAGGTATCTGGAGCATCAGACTATGTGGATTTTGAAAATGATCCAAAAAGATCTAAATCTAAATATTGTTGGATTCATAATTACACCAGTCTCTGCATTCCCAATATACACATCTTAAACCTTGGGATTTTTTCAGTAAAAATAAAGAACTTAAGACAGAACAAATGAAGATACAGAGTTCTTAATGCCATCTGTCAAGCATGGCAGATACGTTTTATTGGTTGTAAAAATGAAGATTTCTACAGGATAAAATTAATTTTGATCAAAGAAGGCCATCATTCCAATTTGCATTGCTGTGTCAAAGCCTTTGGATGTCACTTTACTGGAGGCAATTTCCTTCTACAATGACCCACATCTCACATCTCCATACTCTGCTGTAAACTGATAAGACAAACTGCTAACAGCTTGTATTTTGTCTATAATGGTGTGGCCAAAGCAGTCACCAAATCACAGTCCTAATGTTGTCCCGCTTGTGGGAAGAGCTTGATCGTATGATATGCAAAAAAAATGGCAATGAAACCAACTTTCATTGCCAGGAAGCTTTTGAAGGAAACATGGGGGAAATGTCTTCATTTACTTTAAACAACTGACAGAAAATAGTCTTCAAGGCTGTAAGTGCTGTAAATGTACAACTGATGAGAGCAAATTTTGATTTAAAATAATAACAAGAAAACAAAAAAAATTGTCATTTGTTGGCAGAGAAGATAATCTGTTTTGCAGTGTTTGTACTTGTGAGGTCTAGGCTTTGTCTATGGAGCTGCATTGCTTTCTGTAGGCTTGGTTGTCTTCTGCTGCTTTCTGGAATGTGTCTGAACTTGAGGTGTTGCTTCAAGGTGTTCCTCCTCTTTGGACAATTAATGGTGAGGTCTTTAAGGACTCAGAGTTGATCTCCAGGGCCTCCATGTCCCTCTTGCATATGTGCCGGTACAATAGCTATGTGCAGCTTGCTGTTCTTGCACAGTGCCAGGTGGCTATAGAGGAAATCTTTGGGGATGTGACTGTTGTCCATGTGGTGGACATGACTAAGCCAGCATCTGTATTGCCTGAGCAGCGTGTACAGGCTGGTGTGGGACAGAGGCCGAGATGCAACAGAGGCAGTAGAAGTGGAAGGTGTTGAGCCTGGTGCCACCATGCAATAGTGTGCTGATGTTGCAAGTGCAGTAGACTTTCATCAGAGAACCATCATAAGAGTATGCACAGGGAGAACATGCAAAGTTGACTAAGAAGCTCTAGCTGGAGCTTTCCTGTTGTGAGGTGACCCAAGCATCCATATGCCACGCTCACCCCTGTATATGAAGAACGATATTAATACTACTCAACTGATTATTTTTGTTTTTAGCATCATTGCAGTATGAAAATATATGATAAAATTTAGTGAAATGCACTAAACAACAAAATTAAATGTAACGTGTGCTAACATTTATCTTTGTTAAGTAGGTGTAGAGCAGACATTTTGACTTGTGATATTAATTAATGTACTTGTTTTTTATCTATATACACTGTCAAGTGTCTTCTTTGAAAAATGTAGTCTGTTGAAGCTTTCTTTATTCACTTACCCAATTCCATTTTGCAATCAATGGTGCCCTTGTTTATTCATAATTTCAGCGCCCCCTTTCCTTTACTGCAGTGCGCTTTTTCTCTTCCAAAAAAGCTCAGAGCCATTGCTCTCGATCTAGCTGTTTGCTGTGTAGTTCAACTCAATGTTAGCAAGAGAGGTAAACCAATTAAGGTGTTAAGAAACATGTTGTTTTAAAGGAGTTTAACTAGGAAGGACAAATGGTTTGGATTACCAGATGTCTCAAAATGTTATTTTTACATTCAGTGCATGCCTGATTTTCCAAAGTCAGCAAGTAACAGGATTACATATTTGTAATCTCAAGTTTGGACAAAATAATCAGTTATAAGTATATATTTCCATAAGAACGCATACATAACTGCAGATCCTGTGATGACAATTGTAGGTGCCTTGAACCTTTTTGCTGCATCGGATGTTCTTTTCTGAATTTACTGACTGCTTGAAATGTACACCACCCCCTGATGATATCTCTTATACTAATATGACTGATCTCAAATTGTCTGAAGATCTTTTTAACTCCTTTGGAAGACTCATAGTACCCAACGTATTTGTTATGCAAGGCCTCAGAGAACTTGGAGAACACTATACAGTGGAAAACGGAACCACATACACTTTTAGAGGTTTAAATAAAAAAAAAAGTTCTACTTGTCTCTCCTGAAGAGATTCTTAACAGTCTCAACTAATCTCAAACACCTCATTCAACTTTTATGTTTTCTTTTTCATTTATTTACTCATTGTTTGTTATTTAAAATATGAAAATAAATACAATGCTGCCATTAGATTAAGAATATTAAGTTCATAGATATTTTTTGTTTCCAAGATGATTATCTGGAAAAAAAAAAAACCTGGCCATGAAATGCATTTTTGTGAAACAATAACTGTATGTATCTGTGCATTGCTAATATATTCTTTTGTAATATATCAATTGCTAAAGCACTTTCTGGATGGATGCAAACTGCATTTCATTGCCTCGTACTTGTGACATATGCAATTACAATAAATAAAGTTGAATTCTTAATGTTGCATTAAGGAAAACCAATAGTTTGCTTAATTTATTCAATAGAAGTAGTGTAATTTGTTTGTTTTCAAGTGTCAAAGAGGAAACTGCAGTCCCCGATCACATATAGTTTGGGACTCTGAAATAAATTATGTTCATTAAGTAAGAAAATGATTACAACCCATTAGTGAGGCTGCTAATCAGCCCACTACTGTAACCTGCAGCTGTGCCAGCCTGTCTGAGCTGCTCTTTGCTCTTTGCCATTCAAACCGTTTCCCCATTCAGGTTTATACATACACCATTTCTACTGTGGAAAAATATAGCACTGTCAACACTATGTTTCATTATTTATGTTTGTCCTGGATGTCTTAATGAGAAGATTATTGGTATTAATATATTTATCCCATATTTATCCCTGTGACCTGCTATGTATACAGTGTAATCTCCTATAAAATTTAAATATGACTGTCCACACACATTTTAAACATTTTAATGCAATAAAACTTCAGCAATACTCTTGCTGTTTAAAAAAAAAATGGCATACCAACATTCTTCTTCTTACCCCTCTACTTTTGTAAATGAACACCTTTAACACCTAGAGCACGCAAACTAAACATAATTATCATAACTACCTGAGATTGCTCTCACAGTGCTCTCCTTCTTAAAATTCAGATTTGCAGCTGTGGCAAATGTGCTATTTTTTCCTTGTAATTTGTGACATCATTTTTTAAATATAATTTCACTTTTTTTAAGTGTTATTAAAGGTAAATAATAGTTTAAAAACTGTGTTGCTTTGACCTTTAACAGCTTTTTATTCATATAGAAGGTCAGTATTTGTTTGAACCAGTCTGTTGAGGGTAGGGCTGGGCCATATCATACCGTTCACGGTAATACTGGTATAATGTTGGGCAACGATAAGAAAATGAAATATCGTGATAGAATATGGGTAAAACGCGCATGCGCAGTGCCTTTGTTTTCATACGCACATGGTGGAAAAAGCATGGCGGCAACGGAGAATGAAAAGGGCGAAAACGGATCGTTGAAGGAAACGGATGAACCAGAATTGGTTTGTAAAAATGCTGCAACTTCAGCGGTTCACTGGTTTAGCTTTTGTCCATCAGATACACAACAAAGCACTATTTTTGGTAACGCATGCTAGCGGACCGTCGTTATTACCATGTTTTTGGGAAAATACTGCACACTTAAAATCAATCCTTTGATTTTTCTGAAAATTGACAGTGCCTCCTATAATGCCGTGTGCCTTATGTTTGAATTCTGGTTGACTACTGATCTCGAAACGATTTTATGTACACGGCGCTCGAAAAATCTGTCAAATGTTTTAGTACGACTTTGCTAAGCTACGAACCCGCACCGCTTGATTGTCGGAGCATCATAGGCAGGAGCCTGGCGGAGTGTTACGTACTGTGCTTCAACATAATATTACCGTATTGTGTGTGTATAACCTCTTTTTAAGTTTTGTGGATATTATACATGGTTATGCTGAGGATATGTCGGCCAATTTCTACTGTAAAATGCCTTTTGGTTAAACTGTCAACAAGGAATTTGCATTTGCACTGTTAAATTTTTATATAACTTTAATGCACATAAAAAACAGCTGCTTGTTTAAGTGAAAATACATTGATGTTTTTTTTTTTTTTTTTTTGCACTAATAAAGTTGAGGAGTTGTAAAGTATTTTGTCTAGTGTCAATTATATTGTCAGTTATATCGTTTTCGCAAATTTTCAAATGTATATCGTGATAAATATTTTTGGCCATATACATATACAAAAGGTAATGTGATTACTGTTACTTTCCCGTAATCATGCTGCATTAATGCGTTACTAAAACCGTGATTTTTTTTTTTGATTTTTTTTTTTGTGAGAGTTTCTCATGACAATGACATAAGCAAGTGCGACTTTCGTGGCAACAGCTGTGTGCAGATCAACAATGGATAATATATCGAGTGCGGGAGAGAGTATGACCATGCAGCGTTTTTTAGTGTGGAAGTACTGACTTTACTTTGAGTTTGATTCCGTAAAAAGTGACAAAATCATTAGCGTCCGCTCTTCACTGCGCGGGAAGAAAACTTCTTTTTACAGCGAAAAAATCCCCTAAACTTCCCAGCAAGCAACGAGTACCCTACCACGGGGATGTGAAATTCACAGAGATACTCCCAGATCCTTCCACTGACCACTACGACACACCTGCACCAGGGCAAATCTCCGCCTGCCCCACTCCTGCTATACAGGTGAAAACAGAGCAACAGGACCACTGAGTCTTTGGTTTTATTTATTTTTCTGCTGTGTTTTACTTGCATCTATTTGAAAGAGTGAGTGTAAACACAAAAAACTATTTTATTTTATATGCTGGAACATGCAGAAAATAGGGTTTAAATGTTAAACAAATTTCTTCCAGTCAGAGAATGTTGCATATAATTTAATGTTTGCTTGATGCATAAAGTTACAAGATTAAAACTAATAAAACAAGTAATTAGTTACTGATTACTTTTTTCAAGTAACTTGACCAGCACTGGTTAAGAGACATGTCAAAAAGGGTTTGATAGATTCAGTGAAGTATGGGAATCCTGGTTCATGGTTATGTTTACTCACACACCGAAATGCACGGTCAGCATTAATGTTGTTCGTTGTGCTTTTCCTGTCTGCCATGAGAAAGTGGTCTATTGGGTGTTTAAAGGTTAACGATGAGTATAGCGCCATAGATGCTTTTGTGGACACACCACCCTGTAGCTTTTACTGCTGTACACGGTTCGTCATGGTCACTGATTTGTAGACAAATGTCATGGAGAGCTGTGGACAAATGAAAACCTAGTTGCTGGAAAAGTACAGGTAGTGTGAAATGTATGAATCATACATGAATGTATGATTGGCTCACAGATTATCTCAGTGTTTGAGGGGTTAATAATTTATGGTCTAAGTTAAAAGTTGTATGTTGTGTATTTATTTTTCATTTCCTAACATAATGAAACTGCCTGGCTTGCATGGTCTTTACCGAGGTTACCAAGTTTTGCTTCTGGGTGGATAACGTAAAAATCACATATGAACGGTTCTGCTCTATGGAATATTTTATAACCTTTATCAGTATTCTAAATGTGTGCACATAATCTGTAAATCTCCTATTTTTAGAGATGGCTGTGAAGATGTGGTCTTTTAATTATTTAGCTGCTAAAGCTTATTATCAGGGCTCTTTAATGGGGTATTAAAGTATTAGTCTGTTCTTTAAGAAAAATAATATTTTGTCCTGCTCCTGAAAACATTTTTTTGTAAATCTTAACAGAACCATTATTGAAGTTATATTTCCACCTGGGCAGCGGGTGGCTGTCGCCATTTAAATTATTTTAATTTCCCAACCATTCGAATGTCACAAATATGGTATTCAGCTTTGGGATTGGCTGCCTGCAACAGCTGGCACGAGCTGGTAGTCTGTGTGCCATAGCTGATTGTGCCCGGGCTCCTACTCCTTTTTTTTTATTCTCCTTTTCATATTGAGGAAAATTGTTTCTACATTATACCACTTCCCTCTAGCAGCCTTCCATTGAGGAAATGCAAGCTGATCTCCAGTGCTATCAGGAGCAGGTGTTTGGATCTGCAGGAAAGGACTACCTTGGTGTGTTCATCTCATCAGAGAGCAAGACTTGCTTAATGACAGACTGGCTGAGAAGAAACAAAATGACTTAATCTAGTGAGGTAGGGAGCTGTGAAGAGGGCGTGGGATAGGGAAGGTGGCTAGTGGTATGACACTTCAGGGAGCACACCCCATCCCGGACATGCCCATAAAATGTATGAAAAATGATTAGGCTGTGACTAATTACCCGTTTAGTGTCGCCGAAAGTTGTTAAACAGACCATTGCCTTTTAATACCTAAAGTAAGGAATGGGATTAATTAAGCAGAAATGTATTCTTCTACTCTGCCAAGTCTCTTTCTCACAGTCTGTAAAAACACTATGTGATGGGGTTTGCACCTCAGGGAAATAGCTGGTAATGGCCTGAGAAAGGGATCTCCTTTTCTCAATTCAGTACTTTTTTTTTTGGGTGACTGAATGAATGAATAAGTGCATGAGCAGCTGCCTCTATAAAATGGAGGGCATAGGGGAAAAAAATTAAGTTTCGAAGGCATAGGATTTATGACTGCACAACTGTTCCCCTCAAATCTATGACTACTGAATAAAAAATCCATAATGGCTTATAATGTATTATATCATTATATATAGTGTACTAGACATATAAATGATTAGGGCACTGAAATAATACAAATTGTTTAAAAAAAAAACCCAACAAAATAAAACAAAACAGTGTGCTGTTATAATATAATAATACACATGGGGTCCTTCTGCATTATTTTACCTCACAATATAAAGTGCTTCGAGGCCACTGTTGTTTTGATTTACATACATAAATAAAATTGAATTGAACTGAACCTGTCTAGTCACATGACGGCCACATACTGTCACATGAGTGAGTGGTATTCACGCTTCATACCAACAGCAAGCATTTCATAACCACAGCACTAGATGCACCATCACCCCTATTTTAGGGTGAATTATGAAACACTACAGATGCTTGTTTAAAATGCATTTAACACCTAAATAGTGTTTGAACTTGAGGCTACTGGGGTTCTCAGTTATTTATACTGTTTGAATGATATAGCCTAAAAAGGTTATTTAACCTCCTAAGACCCAAACTCTTCCACAGCATGCATTTTTAATTTCTCTTTGATTATTGGGCACATTAGGGCCTGATGAATGTAAAAACAAAGAATTACCAGATTTTTTTTTTTTTAACCTGATTTTCTGTTTCTAAGAGAAATGAGAGCAACATATAAGGATATTCGTTTGAAATTGCGTTAGAACAGTAGCATTATAATGTCCTTGTAAGTGGATATCAGGCCCTTGTAGAGCAAAATTGAGTATTGTGGTCTAAATAACCCAGAATGTGATGTCCACATATGTGGACGCCAGGTCCTAGGAGGTTAAACACACACATACGTACACAAGACCATATTGTATGGTGTAACCTTTGTGTAGTTTATCAATTTATAAATTCAACTAAAAGAATTGTGAAGAAATAAGCTACATATGTTTCCTTAAGATGCTCTGATCACCAAGAGCCCAGTTAGTGAGTTACCTGTCAGTCTGGATGAGTTCATGTTATTTACGCCTTATTTGTGGCAAAGGTTAGTGTGACAGTTAAGTGTTGCACTAAATTAATGTAACTCTACCCACTATAATGCTAATTGTAACAAAACTGTGGGAAATGTTCTTACCGTATGGTAAAGAATTACCCAGCCTACCATAATCTATAATGGAATCTGTAGTGGAAATAAGAAGACCAATATCAGCTGAACGGGTGAAAAAAGTATGAAGGTACAATACTTGACACCTTTTTAAAACTACTTTAAAAACTTCTTTGGAGTTTTTCAAGCAGTTTATTTTTTTTTTGTTTATTTGTTTGTTTCGAAATGTCTAAAACAGCTGCTAGCGAAGAAAAAAAAAGAGTTCAGCTTTCACTGCTCTTTTTCAAAACTTTTACCATAAGTCAGAGCAGTGGGAATATATTTTCCCCTAAAGATTTCTATCTAATAAGTTGATAACGAGTAGAATATCTAGATGTTCAAGGTCTGTATTGGCTAACCGCGTTAACACTGAAGTATGCCAGTATGTGTGTAAGAAACAAAATCAAGATGAGTGTTGTGTGTGTATCATACTGTGAATAATTTGTCTGCCCCTCATTAAAAGTTAGCAGCTACCACATTCATTATTTGACAGTTTCTCATACAGTGCCTGGAGCATTGTGTTTTTAATTGCAATACTAATAGGCCAATGGCTGTGACAAACATGATGTGGTGCAACATTATCAACACAATCGGCTGTCATATAAATCCTGTAATTAAAGAAAGTTGTTGCTTTTAAAAGTCATGTAACATAAAAAGTACAAATTTTGGTCAGTGTTGTTTCCCAGAATAGCTACATATTTAGCATGTAAAGTTTAGTGGCTGTAATCTGCTTTGTATGAGGAAAGATATTATGCACTCGGTGGCATAGCTGAGTTAGATTTTGATCTAGTTCTCCATTGTTATTGGTTCAGTTTTTGTTTGTATGAAAATGAGCTGTAGCTGGATGCGCCTTAAATTTCTTGTTCAGGAGTATGTCTTCCTGTGCCTATTATGATGACAACATAAGTTATAGCTATATATAGTATACAGTTTAATGTTTGCTTGACGATAATTCAGTGTGGAGTGAATTACCAGTTAAACAGCGCTTCTATTCCATCCTGTGCATATTAAGACAACATAACATTGATCTGGTACAGGCGTTGATTAAACTCTCCACACAAGAGCAAAACTCATTTGATAGCTGTTTGCTATTTGGAAGTTTTCAGTTATCAATGAAACAGTATAATAAGGTCCATAAGTATTTGGACATCTACAGACTGTACGCCACCACATAAAATCCAGTGTAGTCGTGTACAGAGGCAACATTACCCTTCAGACTAGAACTTTTGTCTTCATGGAAGACTTTTCTTATGCACACTTGCTGAGCTGTAGTATTGGGGGTAGAAATCTTTGACAGTTATTACTGCATAACTGACTATTTAGTTAATTAAGCTTATAGTTGAAACTGATTAGCTAAGGAGCTGTATTGAAGTGATTTATTATAGTGCAATGCACGTATTCAACTGTGAATGGTATGGACAAGATAACAGGACTCATGGAACAGAAAAAAAGACCTCTGAACCGGTTTTGGAGTAAATTAGGGTCAATGTAAAAACTATTTGTTAGCACCATCATTTGCATATCATATCTGGCCAGGCCACTTATGCCCTATGTATTGCAGTAGGAAGTGTAGTAGTTCCTTCAGTAGTCTCAGGATGCTTATTATGTCAGGATTTGTGCTACAAAAGTTGCTATACTCAGCAGGAATTGCATGATAACAACACATTTCAGATCAGGAGACTCTGTAAATCAGATTCTTTAATTAATGTTAAACCACCTTGGATGAAGCTGGAACACAAATTAGGCTATACTAGCCAAGGGATCATCAAATAAGGCTTTACCTTGTTCATCTATAGCAACGAGTGAACATACGTGAACTAATATCAGCTGAGCAGTGCATAAAACCAATCAGTATCTTAGCTTTTACTTTTTCTCTTTACTCTTTACTTATTTATTTATTTATTTTTTGCCACTATATACCCTGGTGAAATGTCATTTAGATATGAATGTATGAAAAATATAGATAGTGCTCAAACTTACAGAGCACCCACTACTAGCGTATGCAAAAAGGTATTCATAATTTGTACATTTCCCTTGGGAATAAGATGTTGATACAGCTAGCTTTTTATAGCTCTGTGCAAGGTGGTAAATTCAGTCTGGAGACAGCAGAGATAAGTCTGTCAGCTGCAAGATTTACATTTTACATGCTCTTAATGTCCTGGTTTGACTGCAAGGATGCCAGAAACTCTTGCCAGATTGCCAAACACCAGGCCAGCAAAGGGCCCACACAGCTATTTTACAGCTGGCCTTCTAGGCTTTATAGTCCATGGTGATGCACTGAGGACACAAGCAAAAGAGAACATTGATTGGCCAGCTGGACAAGGCCAAGATGCCATAACTTCAAACTTCCGACTGATTGATTTTTATCCAAGTTGCATTACAAGCCTATTGCTTCCTTAGGATCAATTTTAATAGAAAAGCAGTAGATCTTTGGCAGGTCACCAGTTGTGCTACATCACTTATTCCGCTTCATTTAACATTTTTTTTAAATGTATAAAATTTAAATTATTTAATAATTTCAAATTAGTATCTATAAAGAGGGCCAGATGTATTTTCAACATAACTAATTTTTGTATTGATTTTGACTCTGTACATTAGCAATCATACAATCAGGTTTGATTGAAATGCAGACTTTGCTCTTTAATTCAGCAGGTTTAACTAAAGATTTGCATTAACTGCTTTGGAATTGGAGCCATTTAACAAGGCTCAAAAATAATAGGACATTTGACTGACAAGCAATTTTATGGCCAGGTGAATCATATTCTATTATAATTCAGAGTTCATTCTAAGTTTTGAACTTGCACATGGTAGCTGTTGACTGGAATTCTGAAAATGACATCCAAAAAACATGCTAATGCAAATGATTGCAAGTGGTTATCACTGGTCTAAAATTAAAATGAAACTTATCAGAGCTATAGCAAAAACATTAGGACTGGCTAAATCAGCAATCTGATGATGTGACTTGCTGATAGAAGTAGCCCGATGAATGCTAAGACCCATCCAATTTTACAGCTCAAGAAACGTTGGTAAAAACATTTTTACTGTTTTGTGTGTTTTATTCACCTTTGTAATCTAACAGTAACTAGCTTTTTTGTCCAGTAAATATAACAATAATTGCATGGTATTATAAGAGTAGTAATGAGCTTTAATGAGTTATGACTGTAAAGTATGGCAGGCCAACAAAATAATTGGCTAAGCCTAAAAAAAAAATCAAAAAAAAAAATCTGTGTGCTTAATTATGGACTAAACTTACACGAAAGCACTGAAGTTGTAATTAATTTTGTTTATTCCTTCAGTTTCCTTCTAGCACCTTATTTAATAAAATCCCTCAGCTATTAATCTTTTGACATACCTCTGAGCTACTTTGTGCACTCATGGTGGCTCACTGACAAACCAAGCCTGACATTTGACTAATTGCAGTCATTTCAGAGTGATCACTGCTATAATGTATTGGAAATGCACAGCAGCGTAACACAACATGCAGGCACTTCTCTCCGTCTGGTGACCCACTTTATAGTTTGAGTAAAGGGGAAGCTGTTAAAATGCTAAAAGATTCTTCTCATTAAGTACAGTTGTAATTATTGCAATCAGAGCCTTTTTACAAGGTCCACTCTCATTTTTGCAAACAGAATGCAGGAATCAGTCTATGGTACATGGTCTTGTAGCACAGCTGAACTGTAGCTTTCTCCCCCTCCCTTCTGCTCCACAATGGAACTGCAAAAGAATGACTCTTACCTGTCCTTGCCACCTTTAAAATATCTGCGTTTTTGATGAAGACCTCAGTTAGAGCCTCCTGGGCTAGAGTGGAGAGCTCATTACAGCCAGAGGAGTGGAGGATAGCGGAGAGAATGAACAGAGGGACGTAATTGCGTGTGTTAGTGTGAGAGAGAAGGAGAGAGAGTATAGGGTGTGGACTGTGGAGAAAGTACTAAATATGAGAGACTGGGAAAGCCCTTTGTAAGGTGAAATAAGGGGCACTTGGGGACTTGCCATATACATTGCACCTGTCTTATCATCATTTAACTCTTATTTGTTGGTCTTGCAGTGCTAAACTGTCAGCAATTCCCTGCCTTCTTGGCCTTTACCTGTAAGATCTCATGGAAATGCTGACAGACTGCCAAACCAGAGCTGTCTAGAAAAGGCTGCTGCTGCTTTTACTTGACTTCCATGCGCTGTCAGAATTAGATCTATATGCACAGACCTGCACTTAGGTAGTATTTCAGACTGACACTCAATTAACAATGGATTTCTCTAAATTATTCTTTCCTTCCCGTAGTTTAGTAAGAACTTGGTAATATCTGTTTTGTGTTCATGGGGTTCCCTGCAACCTCCCATTCCCGCAGTGTGTCAGTAATGTTTCCTGTAATTACGTATTTTTCTGGACCAATTCAATTGTCTCTTGATGTATTCCTCGCTCAGCTGAGCATGTCATTACACACATCATTTGTGTGCAATTTAATGCAGTATGCAACAAGGTTATATTTCTATGGTGGTTCAATTTGAGGACTCTTAGTTTTTCAGCCACAATCATTTCTCTCTGTCTTTTTTTTCTTCTTTCAACTGGCTTTCAAAAATTGCCTCCGCAATGATTCTGCACTCCTCTGCCTTGCTCGGTCATGCCACATTTTAAATTCACATTGGAAGATATTCCAATTATCAGTCAGGTAATGTGATGAAAATGGTAACTTTCTGTCTTTAGCCTGGGTGTGCTGATCAATTATTGTCAAGTGCATTACATAATGAAATTATATCCATCTGTTTGGTATTTCTCTTTCACCAGATGGAGCAGTTGTAGGAATGATCATTTTTCGTTAGCTTTTGACTCTGTGCAGTAACAGGAAAACTAAATACACCCTTTAAGCTTCTATAGGAATTAGGAGGTTAAGTAGCTGTCAGATACTGTTAATTAAATGCACTTGATTTAGTCTTTAATAACTGACTAAACACATTTAAAATGTGTGTCTGTTATAAAAACAGTTTAATTGTCTGGAATATTCAGGTGCTTTTTCTCAGCCTTTTCTCTGGAAAACTGAACGATAACTTCAGTTTTCAAAGTTGCATTTGAACAAACCACAAAACTTTAGGAATTACTAACGGTGGGTATGCACAACTCTATGCGTAAATTGTCCGCACGAGTGTTTCACAGAAAAATGTGTTTTTAAATATTTTTGCGTAATTATGCTTAATTTTGCTTTTTGGTCATCATTTACAGTTTTGCAAGGCATCATAACACACGAAATGCTCAGAATTACGATAAAAAATGCACGTAGGGAAAACAAAATACTAAACGGAAAGGAGTAGGCTTTAACCTCCCTCTGTCCATTTTTATCCGCTTATCCGGGACCAGGTTGTGAGGGCAGCAGCATAAGCCCAGAAGCCCAAATGACCCTCTCCCCAGCAACTTCCTGAAGCTTATCTGGTGGAACATCAAACACTTCTGTTTAACGATAAACTCTCTCTTTACCATCTCTTTATCTTGTTTGACTAGTGTGCAGCGTTTACATTGCAGCCCCAGTCAGTTTAAACATATTCTGTTATTCCATATCTCATATCATTGTATCTTACATGTAAAAATGACTGTCATTGCTAGATGTTGTTATCTGTGGTATAATTTTTTGGCTTCATCGCATTGATGCTTGAGAATCTGGATTATTTTTTTTTCGTTTTTCTTTTTTTTTTTAATTGCATGTAGTTTCTCATGTGGAGCTAACAGAGATAACAGACTACATATATATATTATATACATATATTCTTCTTTTTCTTTTAGTCTGTTAGTGTTTTTCATATCATCTTTGATTCAATTTTTTAAAACTTGAGATTGAGTGTCTAAGGGGAAATGATATTCAGAACTCCTGTTATTTTAGCCTGAAAGTTTCTATTTATTCATTTTGTTTTGTTTCCATTCCTGTGGAGATACTTTGGAAACTTGTGCCTCTTCTGACTTCCTCCTTGGACCTCAGACAATATTATTGCATTTTCTACCGCCAGACTGTCTCCTTATTACTAGCCTTAGATGTGCAGTCTTCTTTCTTACAACATCATCACCAGTTTCTCAGCTTTACCAGGAGGTATGCATGTATGCATTTCCTTATATAGAGAAATTGGGTAAGGCCAGCATGCGGATAGTTAGCAAATTGTATGGAAATTCCACAGGTTATTGGTTCCAACAATTCAGATTTGCTAACATACCCATGGTGGTGAGAACAAAATGTCCTGTGGACGTGCAAGAGATGTTTGGCTGCACCTCTCTTTTATAAACCAAACCACAAGAGATTAGCAAACATACCTCATTTCAACTGTCAGTAGGTGGAGGGGAGATGATCTTTTGGGCTTGTTTTTCAGCCACAGGGCCTTGGGCACCTTGCAATCAGTGGGTTGACCATGAACTCCTCTGTATAGCAAAGTATTCTAGAATGAAACATGAGGCCATCTGTCCCACAACTACAACTTAGTCAAATTGGATCGTGCAACAGGAAGAGGAGCACAGCACAAAATCTACAACAGAATGGTTAAAAAAAAAAAAAAAGAGAATCAAGGTGTTGCAGTGGCCCATTAAAAGTCCAGACCTCAACCAAATTGAAATGCCGTGGTGGGATCTAAAGGGACCGGTACATACTGTAAACAAATGCCCACAAACCTCAGTTAACTGACGCAATGTTGTAACTCCATCCTGTAAAAATAACTGTTGCATTAGACAAGTAATTTTACTTTTTTTTCCATATCGCAGATGATAAAAGGACAATTTGCCACCCAAAATTAAGAGTGATAGTGGCAATAAGTAATTTGATTTCCTGTCAAGTTTGTTTCTAGGGTGCACATTAATATAGTGTTTCCTACCCATAGTCTAGTACAAACTCTAGAATTTATTGGGTATCTTTACTTGATCAAGGCCATATAGTTATCGTCTCTTTGACCTAGAATAATAATTGGGCTCCTTTGACCTTCCATTGTTTTTTATTACATATATATCATCCTGATAAATCATAATGGCATGGTGTATGCAAAAGTGACTCTCATTAACTTTAATTACAGTGTGCCAAGTCATCTGAAGGCACTGTTTCGTCCCAAGAATCACCCAGATCCTCCCTCATGGCCACAGGCCCTGTCCTTCATCACCTGTGAAGGTGTATCTTATCTATTACTCCTGAATGGCTATTCATTAATCATTCCCTGATTCCAATCAGATGGTACTTGATGGTTAACATGGCTTTGTTTGGCCATCCTTCAGATGGTGGTATTGGTTTTTGGTTGACCATGGCACTATAGATCCTGCAGCCTATTGCTACTGGTACTTCTGTGTGCATAAGAGCAGCATTCCCCTATATATGTAGAAAACTGAGCCATGTAACTATGTGCAAACTGTTCATCAGGAGCGTTGTGTTCTTAGCCTGACTTTGATATCCAAGTGTTTTAAATATTGGTTGGAGACCATAATCCTCTACTCATTGACAAAAAAACTTTCTACTAGTTTGACCAGAAACTGAGATGCAAAATTATCATCCCAACTCTTTGTCAATCACTAGAAGATGCTTGATGTGACTAATTGCCACAAATAGAAAATGGTGTGCAATGGAAGGAGATTGCAGGTAAAGGGAAAAAAAAAGAGGGAGATACAATAGAAATAGTTTGCTCTTGTAGTGGCAGGATATCAATGGCACAAAGATGAAACAAATCAACCTTAGGTAGCCCCGGCTGTTAGCCAATCCATAATAATCAGTGAGACTGCATTGAGCTCTCCGCTTCACGGACCCTTACCAATCAGCAGAGAAAACACAGATCTGTCATCTGTTTTCCTGTGCTCACTGATGGAGACAAAGGCCAGTGAGAGTAAAGTGTGGTAATTATTAGGGGTGCAACGATACACAAAATCCACGGTTCGGTTCGGTTCGATACTTTGGTGTCACGGTTCGATGTTTTTTCGATACAAAAAAATGTTCATGCCTTTTTAATTTGTCATTTATTAAAATTATAAATATAGATTTTAACTTAAAAGTACAGTTTTTAAATTTAATGTTGCTGAAACAACAAAATAATAATAATTTAAAAAATCCATCTGATTGAGAAATCACTCATCTTTGGAAAGAGAGTTTATTACAGAGAAATGTCTCTTTCCAAAATAAAAGCTATACTATATGCTTCTTCTGGGGTATACTCTCAGCAGCATATTAAACATATCAGGTCCCCATAAGGAGAATCATGTGCTAACGGCTGTCTAAATGACTCGGGTAAAGTTTGTAGCATGCGTGCTTTTTGTTTTTGTCTGCTTTCACTTGTCTTTGCACTAGGATGATGTCAGCGTAAATGTGCAGTCATATTCGTTGTGTTCCCACTAGTGCTGTCAGCGTTAATCTCGTTAAAATGACATTAACGCTATAACGCGGCAAATCTCCGTTAACGAGTTACCGCGGATGGCCCGTGCGTGGGGCTGGACGGCGTCAACACGTTAACAAGCTAACTGCGCTAACACACTAGTTCCCACCAATTGAGCATTGCGTGGCACATCCGACATACTGTTTTACTTTTGTCCATGACGCACTCACCATCAGGGTCATGCTTCACATGAAAACCAAGATAGTTCCAAAGGCCAGATCTGAATGAGGGTGGGGGAGGTTCAATTTCGGGTAGCGTTGAGGCAGTTGCCATGTTGCAACGAGCTTAGCTTCTGTCTTGCTAGCTTGCGCTGTGCTCAGTGGATCTGCACTCGACAGTGCAGCCTAGGCGGAGTAGTCGAATGCAGACAACACAGGCAGCATCGTCAGAAGAAAAGTTGATAAAGTAAATAAATTTTTTTTGTATTGTTCGATACATATGCGTACCGAACCAAAAGCACTGTATCGAAAGGTTCAATATCGATTCGAGTATCGTTGCACCCCTAGTAATTATATATGAAGGGTGGGTAAGGAAACTGTGGCCCATGTATATTTCTGCCATAATGACCTTTTAAAGTCTTTTGTTCCCCACATTATTTGTCAGTCATTCAACAGTGTCCCGCTGGCTATCATTAGAAAATTGATCAGGGATTTGAACTAATGCATGCCCACTGCTAATGTCATAATACAGATGGTATGACTCACTTCAGCCTTCTGAAGGAGATTTTGTCTAATCTTGTCTTATGGACTAGTCTGGCCAAATGACTTCCAGAGGGATGTGCTGTGTCTGTTTGTATTGATCCCCATTAATTGCTATGACAGGGAGATATAAAATTGTATGTTAGGTGTAATTCAGAAAATACCATGCATCTCCTCAGAGAGTGTGTAGACATAAAGGCAATGAAGATACAGACAGAGACGCACATGCACACACACATTCACAAACACACATCATCTGTTTTTGTGTCTGGTGGCATCATGAAATGAACTTCCTGGTAGGCAGATGATTTGGCATCAGTGTGCTCAGGTTTTCATAACCTTTGGATGCCTCCCACCCTTGTCCTACAGAGAACCGAGGACAAAGCTCTGTCCTATTAGAGATGAATAATGAGCCTGTTGGCAAAAGAGACGTTGCTAATGTTTTGCCCAAAAATCTAAAATCTGTCCCCAATGATAATGTATTCTACGCCTGTGCCAAACAGGTCTATATTTGAAAAAGTGATTTCATTGCAGATATGACTTATAAACCTGTAGAGTGGAAATGCATTGTAATATCTGGCAGGTGTATAGGCATCAAAATAAGGGCTTAGTTTGTTTTCCTGTAATTGATGTCTTTCCTGTGTGGTGGCATAGCTTTGTTTGTTTATGCTAATAAACAACACCAACTTGGGAATGTTGAATAATTCTTTATAAAGTCAGTCTTTTAGGGTAATCCTTTGAATACAAAGCTTATATACTTCATATTTTTTGCAATATTTCATGTTTGGTTTTTTTTATTAAGTGGAATAAGAGAGTGTATGGTAGAATAGTATACTGCAAGCAGAGTCTTCCTACCGTGAAAGGTTATGGTCATCAGAGGCAAAAAGGTCAGCTTCATGGGAGACAAAGAGGGTTTTCCTATAAAGACTGCAACATTTAACTTTTTCTTTTGAAACTCCAAGTCAGTGACCATACTCACAAAGCTGTTCCCCAGGGTAGATTATTGCTTTGTAGAAGAAAATCTTTGAACGTTAACGGTCTCTGTTTTTTCACCATCAACTCTCACTCTTGGACACACAGTTTTTGAAATGTCAGTTCTTTAGGGCAACAGTTCTAATTTTTGTTTCGCTTAGTGTAAGTAAATAGATCTGACTGTGAGTTTTTGTTCAGAGATCCCAGGAGAGTGGCATGCATGCTCAGCAGAGAGACTTCTCACTGCAACCTCCCTCGAACATATTGATCAGGAATGCTTATTGGCGTCAGCCCTGTGAATAAAATGCTGCTCTATTGAGTTCAGTTCCCCACTGGGCAACTGAATGAAGAGACAAAAACCTTTAGCACTTTTTTGTGGACTGCTATTCAGCTCAAATCCTAAGCCTAATGACGTCACCGGTAGGAAGAAAAAAATTGAAAATGGCACCTTTGTAAACTGCACCTTCTGAAATGACAATGTATATATCTGTTTTTCTTTTCTCCCCCCCCCCTTTCTGTCAGTTTCATGTTATGTGTTGCAGCTTCTCCAGCAGATCGAGAAGAGCGCCGAATTTGGTGTTTATAAAATCAAGGGCAGATAAATAGTGTTGTTTTCTGGCTCTTCACTCAGAATCATTTGTTGACATCAGTGAGAAGAACAGGCTTGACATGTGCATCCAGATACATATCCCTGCTGGAATCAACCATCCCATTAACATTTAAAACCCTGGAACATGAAAAAAGACAGTGTTTATACAGATTCAGTACAGAATGAGCAACCTTCTGTATCCACATTATAGCAATTTTTAAGTTATAGTGTGGTGTGAGGAGTGGAAAATAAACTTTTCATATTTTTATTCTTGTGATTTTGAGCACTTAAATGTTCTGGTAAAAATGATTGTTTTTTTTAATCTCTGAAATCATTTGAAATAATCCAACATGTTGAGTCCACTCAGTATGTGTTTTAAAATTAGAACCTTTTGATCTGCCTCTAACTTTTCACCCTTTTGATCTGTTTGACTTCAATTCATCATGTTTTCCCTGAGCCTCAGAATGACTTTATGTAGTCAAGTGATTTCCCATATATCATTTATTTATTTAGTAATTAATTTATTTGTGTATTAATCTATGAGCTATGTATTTAATATTAAATAATGCACAGTCCTTCATGAGATTTTACGATAAACTTCGGGCTTTCTCAGTGGTCCTTTGTTTTCTGTTTGGTTGGAATATAGGGCAGTACAGTTTGGGTGCTCTTGTCAGAGACAGTTTGTGTGCTGCTATTTCGTAACAGTTTTTTGCGGCAGCCGGGGTTTAAGAGACCTTTCCTGGGTAGTGTGTGAGCTCCTGTCGTCCCCTTCACAGGTGAGGAGACATAAGAAGGGTCCAGACAGTTATGGAGGAGTGAGTGCTCAGAGGAAGAACGTTTGGGGGCAACTGAGCTGGCCAGGAGGCTGGGCTCAGTATCGCTATCTGGTGTAGCATAGCCACTCTTATCCTCTTGTAACTCCTCTTGCTCCTCCTCTTCATCATCGTCACAGCACAATGCATGGTACAGAATTTTGTCACTGAAGCGGACTCTTTCTCTTGTGCCAGAGGTACGGGAAGTCTTGTGGCTGTGCGTGGAGCTGCTGGCCTCCTCGCTCGATGAATCTGGAGTAATAATGCGTGGCCCATTGGGGATGGGCAGCCCGCCATTCATCTGAGAGTAGACAGACGCAGTGGTGGGGGGTGGGGTGGGGGTTTGTGTTTGGGTGAGGTTGGTCCCACGACCCATCTCCTGCTGTGGATCTCCTGGTTGCCCGCAAGATCTGCGAGCGGCTGCACCAGCAGCCTCCAGATAACTGCAGAACTCCCAGCTGTCAGAAAGGACATCTGCATTGAGGAAGTCCAATCGGAAGGCCTCTCCCAAGCCCCGCTCACTGCTGGACGTGCTGCTGGCTGTGGCCACGGTCCAGTCATCTGGCTCCAGGTCAAAGTCAAAGTCAGACGTTAGTTTATCGATTTGACCCACCACCTGTGAAAGAGAATAAACAGTTTTAGGTAAAAGATAGAATGGGAAGAGAGATTATTTTGATCCAGATATTATTATTTTTTAACCTTAACAGCCACAAAGATCCAATCATAAATCTCTGAACAATGGTTCATATATTTAAGAATTGCTACTAAATTCTTTATGTTGTGCCAAGATTTCCAGAGAATGAATCAATAGCCAACTGTAGTGACTTTTACCTCATGACCTCAAGTTAATGATAAACTTCTCTAAAGCTAATGGATTAGTTGAAGCAATATCTGGTGCAATTATGTCTCTCTTAGATTGAATTGCATTTACTTTCCTAACTCCTGTTTTGGAATCAAGATCTAATTCTACTTCTTGTTAGTTTACGACCAAGCGCTTACAAAAATTCAACTTGACCTTTACTTTATGTTTAGTCCTATAGTAAGTAGCATAAAGTGCATTTTACCTCCAATATGTCATTGTTATCATTTACCTCCAAAGGCCTCTGTGTCCAAAGGTAAGCTTATGAAGGCAAAATAATTAGGATAAAAGCTAAAAGTTACATTTCTGAAAAAATGATGCGTAATAATGTATATTAAGCTTTATATACATAGAAAAAAGTGCACGTATCACCTGCTCTGTTTTGGCTGGACTTTTATATGCTAACATAATTAGAACACATAGCATGTGCACTTTTGCCATTTTTGCATATTTATGTCATGAATGCATATTGAAAAAGAAATATTTTTGCACTTGTAGGAAAAAATGCAAAGAGGGATAATGGTCTTACTTTTTGCAGACACAGTACATGAATAGACAGACTCCAATTATATGAAATCTCTAGATGTTTCGCATGCCCCTGAATTGCCCCCCACTGGGAAGTTTAACAAAAGCCAACATTTACTCAGAGTTTGCCTTTACAGCTTGCCATTACTCTCCTTTCATCCATAAATCTATACTTGTTTGTTCATAGTTTGGAAATTGTCTTTATTTCCACCAAGGTTTTCCTCAGACAGGTGTTAAAAAATTTGCTTCATGTTATATTAAGACAAAATTAAACAATCCTTTGGAATGAGCCTGTAGCATGAAAGAGACTTGAGACAGAAAAGGCACCACGTGCACCAAAGAATCCTCTCAGCCCAAGCTGTGTATCCTAAATCCAGTAGCTGATTCATTTTAAAATGAGATAAACCTTCTTAGACCTATAGCTTTACAGTATGAACCCCTAATCCAGTGCTTTTGATGCCTGCACTTTGATGTTAATTGTAGTGCTATTGTAATGCCCATGTCAAACAAAATAAACTCAAATGTTCACCTGCTGCACAGAAATGTACCACAAAAGCATTTCATTTATTGTTACCTCAAAATTAACCTCAATGCCTTTGTCATCAGCAGCAGTGTTGAGTGTTTGATGAATAGAAAGCACTTCAGTGGAAATCATGCTGGTTTGCTGACAGCACCTAAAATCCGAGCCCTCTATACTTGACATTTTAGCACCTTTAATCAGCATGTTCTGCTCTCAACAACAATCTATTGTGAAATGAAAACACTCAGCATTCATGTAGCTTGTAAATGATACATTTCCCCAAACTATTCAGCAATTAAGCACAGTGTTTTGAACTCAGAAAACTTTTTTTTAGAATGTGTACACCTCGATTTGCCCTGTAATTGCTGCCGAACAGCAGAGAAAGTGTAGTTTCACCCTGAGATTTGTTGAATATCATCTCTTTTCGCCCCCCTATAATTATTTGCAGTGCTTGCTTCTTTCTGACTCTTATGACTACAAAATGAGTATGCTTGTATCAAAAACTCCAAGTCTTATCTCTGTATGTGGAATTGCTATTGTAATTCATTCTTTGTCCAACTTCAAAAGCTGTAAATTCAAACTTGCTGCTCGTGTGCTCAATAAAAAGCTTAAGAATAAAACTGAATAAATCTTCCATCCTAAATTTGGCTCAAGCATGGTTAGATTCTCCTTGCTGCTGTTTTATCTCAATCCTGAATTTTTCTTGGTGCTGATAAGTCAAAGCACCTGCATTTTGAATCTGGCTGCATACCTCTGCACGCACAGCATTGGCTCATCTGTCAATGAGCTTCTCTGCAGATCTGCCAGTTATGGCATCGTGCACCTCATGAGTACCTGGACTGTGCTTTTCCACTGGCATGCTGCCCGGAGGGAACTAGGCTGTATGAATCCTCTAATCCTTGAATTACTCCACCTGTTTGCTGTGTGATTTGCAGACTTTTACTCATGGAGCTGTTAATGTAAGATGTTTTCAGGGCCAGCGGAGTCTGAATAGCTTTGTTTACTTGATTGCAAAACCTAATTTAATCAGTGTGTTAAAAGAATAGCTATCAGATGTATTTCTCAACCCTGCTATTAAACCCGAATTTATTATTGTTTGGTTAGTAGTTATTGCCATGAGCAACAAGTCATTTTTATATATCTTCTAATTTGCGTTTAAACAGATGGAGCACTTACAGCATACCGGGGTAAGTTCAGAGAAAGGTAACAGGTAATGCACAAATCGAGATTCTAGTTGCCAAATACATAGTGTTGCTGTACCTCTGCAGTGACCCTGAACCTGCTTATTTTCTATTTTAAAAGGCATTCCTGCATGCTTCAACTGTTTAGCGTGACCTCTCCCTGCAGTATGTAGTGGGCTAATTTAGCTTGATAACAGTTTCAGCCTGAAGGATCTGCTGATTCTTTTTGTCACAATGCTGCACATGCTCAATGCAACAACAAAGAAGTCTAGTCTCTGCTTTTTTTCCCTCCAGAGTGTGTGATGAAGGATCTATGGATGGAATTGGATGAGAAGATTATTTTAGCACAAAGGATGAATGAACACATCAGGAACAAGTTATTAACACTGTGCACAATGTGTTGGAAATAGCAGATGCATTATGAGAATGCATTATGAAGTAATTATGAAACGTGTAACACGGAACTTTATCTCATGTGGACATCACTGCACGTGGGTTATTAATCATATACTGGAAAAATAAATAAATGAAAGCATTCCAGAGATCATGTACACAAACAAGCTATAACCCCCCCCCTGTCTGAAACATAGGCCTACAAGGTAAATAGTGGTTAGCTCATAAGGTGCTTATATTGAGTTCTCTTTTGTTTTTATTTCCTCCAAAAATGTAAAAATTCTGGAAGCTTAAAGTTGTGATAAACCTCTGGAGTCAGGCTGTGTATCCCCAACAGACTTCACGGCACATTCATACTACAAAGTTTATGATGCGGTGATGGCATATCCTTGTGACTGAAAAGACTCCATTTGCAACACAGTTAAGCAGTAATGTATAGTATAAGCATGGATATAAAGTGCTGGGGATTAGACTTTAACTTCAGTCTATAATTTTCTCTCCATGCCTCTGCTGACAACTTCACTTACTTGCTTTACTGTAAATGCTGTCTTATAGAAGCTATTAAAAAGTATGATGACTATAACAATAACTATGATTTTCTGTGTGGGAATGGTAAGCAGAACATGATTTGTTTATTTTAGATTAACGGTTGCCCAGGAAGAATCGCACACACAAACTGAGTAATAAATAGTAATTTTTTTTTTCTGTTTCATTGCACACTGTCAGCCAGCAGTCACAAGTCAATTGTGAGCATATCACCTGATCAACAGAGAGTTGAGTCATTTCAAAGCTCTCTGAGGTGCTTTAAAAGAGAGGCTGCCTCAATAGCATCAGGCGAGGTTTTATTACTGTACCTCAACACCTGTCTGAAATGATGGTCTGGGTAATTGAGGGTCAGACTGAAAGAGGGCACCCTCCAGCCTTGTCTGTAACAGAAAGGCAGAGTGACGGAAAAGACAGGCAAGGATTATCTAGCACAGATTTGTGTAAAAACTATTAATGAAGCCCCCCCCTCAGGAGTGGTGATTTTTCTGTAATATTCAGCACCACCTGGTCTCTTGATTTATTTATTGTAGCTGGGCATCTGATTTCTTTCTCCCAAAGTGAGTGTCTTTTCTCTCTTACGGCTAATTAAAATTGTACCAGAACATTAGTACTGTAACATTTTTTCCCAGATCTGATGTTTAATGTGTTGTTGAAAATTTCAGACAGAGGTCAAAATCAGCAAATGTGAAAATTTAGGTGTGAAATTGCCTCTGATGAGGAGGGTATATTTACCACATGTTCTAATCACTCAGTTGGTCTTTAAGCAGATGTTTAACTGGAATTGCTTGTTTTGATGCGCATTGATGGTTTTCTGTGTGGAAAGATTTTTGTTAGCTGTCTAGTAAACAGATGGGAATTACAATTCTTTGCAAGTCTTACATAAAAGTGCATCTTTAACATGTTTCTAATGATGCCAGTAGAAAGGGTATCTGGTTTTCCATATGCATTACATATTTTAGTGTTTACCAGAAAGTAGAAAACAGCTCTGAAATATGCTATCAGTAGCAATGCAGTTTGTACATATGTAAAAAATAAATCAGGTGTGAGTTACCAAAATAAATGAGACATAACACCCTCACTGGGTTCATTTGAAATGCACGCAGTATGAGTGAATTTTCTGTGGATCACTTCATTACGCTGTGTTCAAGTGGCCTCTCTCCATCTGTTCCTGTGCCACCCGTTCTTCCAGGAGTCATTTTCAGAGCAGACTGAGAGAAGTTTGCAGTGCTTGTTCGTTAATTATGCAGCATCCAGCGTCTAGCATAGCTTCGCTTTTTTTTTCATGGGAAAATCTCAAATGTTCAGAGGCGCTATTCAAACAAATCTAAGTGTTATTTCTTTCTCAACATGTCACAATAGATTTCCAGCCCTCCACTGTGCAGCACTTTCAGCACTGAAAGCGGTTAATGCCAGTTAGGAAGTCTCAGCAATTATCAAAATGGCCTTGCATGCTGGCTTTGTAAGTAAAGGCTTCACAAATATTGTTTTAATGCAGTTAACTCCAGCAGTTTTGCAGCTCCTTCTTACTCTGTATCCTCTCCTTATTTCCCCTCAATTGAATTCTCCTCAAGCCGAGAAGAGGGGGGCATCCAAGCCACTCATATTTTTGTGATATGGTTTATCTTATCCCCCAGAACCTAATTTATCATCCCCGACTTCCGCTGAAAGGACATATTTACCAGATTCACTAGCAAAATTGTCCAGTGACTTGTAAACTTGTGCAGTCTCTTCCAGACATCTGTATTCACTACTGGATAAAATGGAATTCTGGGAGCATTTTAAAATTTGTAATGTACTGAACATTACCCTGCTGTATGTGAAGAACATGCAAGTATTTCATATCTGCACAGAATGTTGCTTGGCTTGAGAGTTTAGACTTCATTGAGTAAAAGCTTCGGGCAGAACTTTACACATGACATTGTTTGCTTGGAGTGTGATTAGGGTTGTGCATCGGGGCAGAATAATGCAGTACCATTGATAACAACCTAACCACAGTGTCTCTGTTTCAAAACGGAGCAAACTACAAACTAATTTATGAATCACTTTAATAAAGCTTAACATTTTTTCAGCTGCCCTTCAGAATATATTTTTCCAGACTGTGTGAACTTAGGTTAATGCAGAGGGAATAGATGCTGCATCATTCCCCCCTAATCATATGCATGAAAGGAGACGGGGCTGCTTAACAGAGGGTTTGCAAATGTGATTCAGATGACAAATGAATATCCGTTACTCTTCATGTCAGATAATATGCACACGCAAGCAAGGTCTTGAAAAATCTTGTGTAACATAAAAAGTGGATGAGAGACAAGAGCCAAAGCATTGTCTAGTCTCAGTTTTGTTTTTTTGTCTTGTCAGATCCCCCAGTTTTTATTTTATTTACAGTTGAATAAAAATGTTTTCAAACATACAAAGAAAATCTGTTGATATAACAGGTGTGAAATACTTCCGTTGTGCTGCTTTGCCGTTAGCTTCCCCCATGTTTCCTCACCTCTCCTGCTAGGTGTGCTAAAGAACAACAGTGATTTGAACAGTTCATCACATTGTTACAGTATCTTATTTATGGTTTTGAAACTGGAGCAGATAGTTATCTGATCCAAATCAGTGCAGTTTGGTGCATCCCTCTAATCACAGCAGAGTCAATGGTGTCGCTGATTTACGGTATGATATATAATACATTAAGTATCTTGACAGACCTAATTTCAGCTTATTTATCACATCAGAATTTCCCCCCTAAAATCTGTATTGACATCTTACCCCAGAAAAACTATTATCACCCAGTGTGTAACTGAATCATTGTGCCACTGATCTTGGACCGTTCTGTGGGACATGTTACAAAAATTAAAGAAGACCTACTTGAGATCGGTTAGCTTCTCATGCATTTCCGTTGTACAAAATTCCATAGTACTTTGTACTAGCCAAGTATATTGAGCATGGTCGGGATTTGAATACAGTTCACTCTGCAGACCAATGAGTCACTGGGCAGAAGACATTACAGACAAGCTAGGGGGACCTGATTAGGGTCAGGCCATCTTGATTGCTCAGATGTATTGCTTAATGTTGGCACAGGGATAAATGTCCTTTGAAGTGTTCGCTGGAAGCATTTGGTGTAATTATCCTGTCATGAGAGGGGCTATAAGCTTGAGACTTCATTAGGCACATGCCTGCTGCTTTTTCATCTTTTCTCAAAAAACACTCATCTTTATGGAGGCCTTAAAGTGCTAAACAACGCTGTGATGAGCATACGGCCAGTACCTCCTGACAACTCACTAATCAAAAGCATCATTACAAACTTCAGCACATAATGGGCCTCATTTATCCCTGTGGGGCTTTAGAAGAGGTGGGCTTCTGAAGTCCCTGTAGGCCTGGACAATCAACCACTTCCTTAGCCAAATTTAGGTCATTAGACTGTTAGACTGGACTGTCTTATATTCGAACTCTATGGCAAATTTGGAAGGTTTATCCTATCATACTTCGAGAGGCTATGGGTTGTACAATCAGTGAGGGAGGAAAATGGGAAGATTGTCTTCCAGCAATAGGGAGGTAGCAGATGCAGCATGTGTTGGTGCTGGCAGAGCACACTGATCATTTATTGAGGTTCTCCTTCATTGCTTCTATCCGTGTTGAGAGGCCTAGTGCCGGTAATGACCAGAAAAAGATGGTAGGGCCACGCTACGGGGCTCCTCAGTCTGTCTGCTTCCTTGAGATAGCAGGTGGATTAGGCCTGTGTACCGTCAGGTCATGCTGGTCACATGCAAGGAAAAATGGATCATGTGAGTGCAGTCAGGCCACACTGACCCATTTTAATGACTCAGAGTTTTTATTAGCAACATGGTGTCTTTCTGTCAAAGGCCAGTTAAGGTGTAAAGCGATAGTAGTTTATGTGTGTTTTTGTGGGTTGGGTTGAAGGGTAAATGTATTTGACCTGCACTGGAAAATGGGGGGAATCTCTTGGGCAGAGGGTAGAATACCACAAACTGCAAGTCTGTCTCCATGCCAGCCAATAAGCAGATAATAAGTGTATCCCGACGAGGGGGAGGGGGGGAAATACACAGTCCATTCTATAGCTGCATGCTTATCCCATTTTATGCCAATGACTAATCATAATTTCAATGTTTTAAATAAATTTAGATTTAGCGTACTTACAGTTGATCTGATTTGTTACAGTAACAATTTCTCATGTAATTCCTACTATGGCAGTAAATTGGTGTAAACGTGTTACTACATTAACATATCACAGCAGAATATAAACACATTTTCTGGGCTGTCAAAGCTCATTTGCATCAGACGATGTGCATAGTCGAGCAAACAGTTAATGTTGATGGAATATTAAATATATACCCATCTCATTACTGACTGAATTAATATGTTGAAATAATTGAAGTTGGGTGCATCTTGGGGTTTGAGTTATTTATTTGTGCTGTATTTTAGTGGAGAGCACCGAGTGGTAGTCCAAGCTTTACATCGTTTGAAATGGTTTTGATCAGCATTGGCCAAAATAGTCAGGCAAACAAAGATGTATATCTGCATGTTAGTCTGCATCTTCTAAATTTGTAAATTCTAATAATCACTTGTAAAACACCTCAAAATCAAAATTATTTTATGAAAAGAAACAGGAAACAGATGCATGAAGGGGCGGACAGATTGAAAAGCCAAACAGAAGGTGAAAGACTGGCAGGGAAAAAAATCATAATCTTCATGCAGTTTTATTTTTACTTTTAACTTATTTTTTTTATTCTTCTGTCTGCTTTACTCCTGCTTTTCTATCCATCTGTGAGGACATATTCATACCTTTAAAAATATGTTCTACAATAAAACACCATTTGCACCTCTCACATTACCACTGACATGCAGATTCACACATTGCCACAGATCCACACCTGCTCTCTTTCTGTAATTAAAAGTCCTTACAATGCAGTCGTCTTTCCTGGGTTGTGGCTGAAAATATTGCCTAACAACATATCAGTAATGAAGCAGGAGTTACTTTTTTCCCCCCAACTCTAGGAGTGTAAATGGAATTGCAAACCCAGCACACCAAGTTGCTAAAAAACTACTTTGAAGACAAAGGGTTTTTTTTAAACAGGAGACAACATGTTTTTTCTCTTTCCTTACAAGAATCTGTGGTCAAATCTATCAGCTCAGTTAGTGGAGAAGTCGAACAGGCAGCTGTATGTGTGGTCAGCTTTTGAAAGATCTGATATGTGGATGTGTAAATCTCAATGACTCCACCCACACAGCTTGCTGTTAATCACCCGTGTATCATGTATGCCAGCAACTGAACTTTATTGCAAAATGTCTCATCTTCTGCCAAGACAATGGGTGGTCTATAAAGCCTTTATCATATCACAATATTTCAAGTACAGGTGATTACAACTTGCAGGCAGCAGCATTTATAAATGTATGCAAATTGAGGACATTTCCATCCTTCTTTTCCAATAAGCTACGGCCATTAACATACTACCTAATTTTAAGTGTCAATCTCTTGAAATAAGGTGCCGGGAGCAGCAGCATTATAGTGCAATAGTAGCAATACAGCACAAGTCAAATTTAAGCACAAACGTAGATGGGGTAGTGTTTTTCCCAGAAAGTATAAAATAACTGCTTAAAACTTTAACATAACAAAAATGAAGGTAACTTAAGCCTGTAACTCTTCAGGAACCTCATAAAACATTAAAAGTATTTTCTGCTTGTAATGATGTAACTCTGAGAAAAGTCTGGGAAAAGCCGGGCTTTTTAACCAGTTGCTTACAGCCCTGCTTTACCACCGTATAGTAATGATTTCGATCCACTGTTTGCTCTTCCTGTCATACCGAGTGCAACTAGCGGTAGCATTTGGTGGAGTCTAGTCTGCAGTATGTGCATTGACAGTTCATTGTGATAGTATATATTTTGAAGAATGTATTAATACTTTGGACAAACCTACTGAAAACTGCACAGAAATACCATTTTCATATCATGAAATGCATTCTGAACTATTCCAAATTCATTACAAGCAACATTTGTACCCCTACAATATATATTACACACTAAGTACTGAGAAAGTAAAAGAAGCTGAGAAACAGTGGTGTCTGACAGTGCATAGTTGTTCTCTTCCTTTATTCAATCCTGTCTAAAACAGTAAATAAAATCAAGCAGCAACATCAAAACAACATAAAAAGGATGCCTTATTACCTCTACCAAGTAGAAAGGTCTACTAACATGCACTGAGCACAGGGGATTATGTTCCTCCACCTCTTTGTTGCTACGTTATTGGTGCGAAATTAGTTGCCTCATACTAGATAAATGTGATTTGTTAGGGTCAGTGTTTGTTAATAATCTTTGTGTGTGATTTAAGTGATTTTTAACAGCTTTTCATTGTATGGCCACAGAACATTTTCTATTGTATGTTTGCATGGAAGTTTAAAACAAGCCCATTGCTGATAATCAGTGTCAATAAAGTAAAAATGGTAATGTTTTTCTGTCCGATTGATTATAAATGTCAAACATTCATAAATAAATAACCAGTAACACTATCTATATATTTTTACATAATGAATCTGCCATGATGACAGTCTCAGTAATTTAAAATATGAAGTCTTGACCAAACATTGGGCTAAAGTACGATAAATCAACAGACTACTTGCTGCATGTTTCAGTTCACTGTGACTTTCAGTTCACTTGTTCTACGTTTCATTTTGTTTTAACATAAGCTTAGTTTCCATTGCAGCTAAATGTTGTCTGACAATGGCTGAACTGTTCGGGGCTGAGAGAGCAGCAGCTAACCCTACTATTAATACAGGGCATGCAATCAATATGCCAGTGGCATTTCTAGGTTTCCTTGGCCTGCAGCGCTTATCTTAATGGGAGTGTGCTCCCATTTTCTTTTATAGTGTGAACACATATATCATTACCCAACAAATATAGCTAGATCTACAGGCCTTTGTGAAAACACTGAGGCACAGAGGAGAAAAACCCCCCCAAAAACTAATGCAATTTATTTTTATTTTAACCTTCTCTCTGAGCCTTTATGGAAGCAATGATGGACCTCAGGAATATTCAATTGCTGTTTCACTTCTGCTCCATCTTCTTTGGCCTTTAGTAAAGATTGGCTAGCCAGTGTTTGTGGCAGCATTATTACTCAGAACCATACCACAGAGGATGATGCGGTGTGCATTAGTGGGCAGAAACACATTTCTGTGGAGAAGCATTTTCATTCATCCTCCTTCAAGCTTACCTGGAGTTTCCTTGAAATGATACATGCTTAGTCAGATAGTGCATTGTCCTACTAAAAGAGTGTGACCATGTTCAGGTGCAACTGCTATGCCAGCCAAGGATGAATAATTTGTAGCTCCTGAAAACTTTGCAGCTGTTTGAAAGCAAACTCATACAATATGGACAATGACAATCTTTGCCAGAATGACAAACGCTAACCTGCTAATCTCTATCATAATAAATCAAATCATCTTATGACCACATTTTTAACTCCTGTTGTAGATCAACTCTTTTTTGGGGGCTACACTGTTTACCTGGGGAAAGAAAGTCTCTTCTGACCTCTTATCAACAAAGCATTTTCATCCGCAGCCCTTTAACTGTGACTCACTGTCTGGAGGAGTGAGGTGTTTAAAATAAGCGTGGTATCTTACCTTCCCACAATAACCGCTATGCTATCCTATTTACAGTGATATATATTATCTAAAGGTGTTATTGACATAATCCTCAACTTTAAAATAGTTCCAAAAACACACATCTAAAAAAGACACATCTCATTTAGTACAAATACATTTCCACAGTAAATACGTGATCTTTCAAAAGAAATGTCTTTGTAATAATTGTGCTAGTTTCCCCTGAATCACAGATTGAAGCAGAGAACCCTCTGCACTGAAGGCTTCAAGATATAACAACATGTGCCTGCTCTATTAAGAAAGACACTGCAGATTAAATTTGTGTACTCGTAAAATGTTTGTTTGAGCTCTTACACCCAAATGAGTTTTACTTGCTGAGGTGCTAGCACTTATGAACCAGAAAATGTGCCCATATCTCTGTGAAATCACCCTGGCTTCTGTTACTGTGTTCGCAATGTCCAGTGGAACAAATCAATGATTGCTCTCTTGATGACCTAGAGAGAGTTTTGACTATATTTTTTTTTTTATAATAGAATTGTTCTTGTGAACATTTAATACTTTTACCATCAAAGGTAGAGCCCAGTGTTTCTCTTGCAGGTGTGAAACAGCAGCATCATTATGCTGGAAATCAAACAAGCTAAGACCATGCACTTACACATGCTTTGACTGAACGATGATAGCGCCCCTCCTTCCCCACCGTGGTCATGAAGTAGGCCACAGATATTGGCATGGCTTGCTCTCCTACCTCTTTCTCTCAAAACAATTTGTCATTGCTTCCAGGGTTCTGCCATTTCTATCTGTGACAATCTGTAGGGCGGTCGCCTCAGAGAGTGACAAAACCTGTCACAGTGCGTCACTTTCACTCTCTCTTTGGCAAGCGGCAGGACATCTTTGAGTTGGCAGCACCTTTATCAGATATGGCAGTTCCTAAAGCTCTGCCTATAACAGCAGGCAAGTTGGAGGAAAAAAGCTGGTGACTTTACAGAGACCTATTTGCAAACAAAATCACTGGGAGACATTTCCCACAAGGCACCATCTGGCTGCCACATATACCTGCCTCCATCACTCCCTTGCCACCACCGGGTTTCCTATTTATAGGAACTCTCCTGTCCACCCACCCAAAGAATGCATCTTGTAAAACAGCAACTAAAATCTAGCAAACTGTAGATATTCCTTCAGGCAATCAATCATCAGGGTGACAGATGTCAACACATCTCCCCCTTAATGTGTGGATAACATCTTCTTAACAGTCTGCTGTCGCTAACAATGGAAATGAACAAGCAGCCGGCTTCTTGCCAGACTTCGCAGAGATAGCAAGTCCAGCAGTGACCTTCTTTGTCATTATCTGAACTCTTCTCCTATATTTAACTTGGCTCTAAGTCGTGAGACAAACTGTGAAAATGACAGAAACGCCTAAACTGAAGGTACCGTGTATGATATAATGTTTGTGTATTCCGGATTTTCTTTAGCAGAATTTGCGATGATTTTGGAAGTCAGCTGTCAACCATCATTGAAGTATCAGAATTATCAATAAAGCAATTAGTGTTTCTGTAAGCGTTGTAGGTTGCATTCTGATTATTGGTATTATGTTATTGAACGTGCATCCCCAAACGAGCAAAGAATACTGAGAGCGAAACAGACGTGCACTTGCAAGCTTGTTAGACATTTGCAGTATTTTGATATGGTCCACAGTGACTACGTTTTGAATGCTTTAAGGACACTCACAGCAATGTACTACTTTGATTGGAATGCTGAAATGTCAAATATAATTAAACTTAAGCAAATAAAAACTGCAAAATTCATCCTGACTAATAGATGTTCTCTCTGCCTCCATGCACTCTTTATCATGTTTTTATTTGCACATTTCACATATCCTCCCCTTTAGTTTTTTTCCTAATCCAAGGTTTTATCATCTGAGAGCAATACTGAACTTTAAACAACTTCCAATGTAAAATACAGCCTATGAATTAGTCATCAAAATCCAGATGTTTTGTCATTGTTCCCATTAAGTAAAAGCCTCTTTCTTTCTTTCTCTCTCTCTCAGTTTTGGATAGATTTCATCAAGCGTCTCGTCAAGAGAACAATTAGTCAATGTGCATGGATCGGTTCCTTTAATTACATATTGAAATACTACCCATAAACCCAAAAACATATTGATTACGTGCCTGAAATGAGGCAAGAATACATATATGTCCCCCTTGGAGAAATATCACAGCCTATTTTCTGCTTAACAATTCTCTTGATTTGTGATTTAATGTGTCTATCTCTTTCTGTGTGTGTGTGTCTCTTGATAATTATATGTTGCCGAGTTGGCAGGGAAACACGATGGTGTTTGGAGAAGCGTTACCTCGGTCACACAACCCCTTTGGGCAAAAGGAGCCTGGTAAACACATCTCACAAAAGTGAAGGGAAAGAAAATATTTAACTAGGACAGTGTTTTATTGCATATTTAAATAAATAAATAATTTAAAGAATACATTTAAAATTAATATATTCATGACTCATTTGTTTTATACTAAGCCAGAAGTCTGCCCTCGTGCCCTTTGTGGACTGTCAAGCTCAAATACGGCATAGTAGACAGTTTAGGGGCAAGAAATCCACGGCTACCCAACCCAAATATCTTCTGAAGTCTGAGGGGGATAATGCTGTCTGTATTGACCTCTGTAAACTCTCCTGCTGAGTTCTTGGTCTTAGTCACTCATTTTGAGCCTCATTGAATAAAAAAAATAAATATGTTTTTGTAAATCTTTAATAATGTTTGAAAATGGAGACTTAACAGTGGTATTGTTCAACTTGTCCATTGGCTACCAACTGGCCAACCACAATTGTTTCACAGTCAAACCCACCTCACCTTATCACATGCAGTTTTTTGCAACCAAGATGGTGACCTCATCTTAAAGCTTAAAGCAACTTGTGATGTCACAGTAGCCATGTCAGTCGTTCATACTGCCCCTGGTTTTGCTGTGGTAATTATAAAACCAACACACACACAGTGCAGTGGGGTTCCCTTTACCTGCATTCTCCAGGGACATTAAAAGGGGCAATTACAGCAGACAAATAACCAATGTACAGTGAAGGTGAACGACAGGAGAGGCAATTTCCCATTCTTTTCTCCTCTCACTTCATCTCCGTTTCATGCGTTGAATTTCTAGTCCATAAACAGTGGGCCCATTGTACTGTTGTGTTGACACAAATTGGAAAGAGTGACGAATGGAGATGTATTGTTCTACGTAAAGCATATTCATCTTTTCAATAAACTTGGCTTTGGCAAGGGAAGAGAGAGTGCGAAGTCAGGCGCAGCATGTAATTAGTTGGTAGAGGTATGGTATGAGGGCCTTGTTGAGCCATCTGTGGAAAACATTTTTGAGGATCGTTCTGACTGAGATTTTGTCGCTTCGTTGTCTTCACCTGCACTTGTCCATGACCCCCTCTCCTATATGCTTTGCTTGCCAGCAAATCCCATCCTCCAAATCTACTGTTTGCAACTCTGCATGATACAACAATCGGTGTTCGCCAAAGCACCTTCTGATGCATTCTCCTCGCTTTTCACACACACCGTTCTACAAGGTTCCTGGAAACATTTGAAAAGGGGCTTCATTAATAATCCATGGATTTTGTGTTCATGCATAAATGCGGCGCCAACCTACAAGTGCAAGTCCGTAGTTGGCCACTGTTTTGACACCTTTCATGGGTTTCTCGCTCTCTTTCTTGCAGCCGAGCTTTGATTGATGACAACAAAAGGAGTGGTGAAATCTGAGGGCTGGATGGAGAGATAACTGACTGGCTGAGAATGACTCAGTCTGTAGCACAGAGTCAGTCTGCTGCAGCCTGGAGGAAGAGACAGCAGTGCAAGAATGAGAGGGAGCAGGAAAGGGAGAAGGTATCACAGGGTAAATGAGGCCTTGCAGTTTGGTAGTGCACATAGCTTCATCATCCTTGGCTCATGTTTGGGAGGCAAACATGACTGGGCTAATGTTGCTTTATTTGAGGAGAGAAACATCACAGAGTCAGAGTGATGTGACCAAACACACAGCAGGGCCTCGCCAGCAGCATTCTATCTAATCAATCTGCTGTGGGAGGACAGAAAACACACAAACAGCATGCACTCACAGAACACACACACACAACACCCCCCCCCCCCCCCCCCAAAAAAAAAACAAAACAAACAACAACAAAAAAACAAAACAAAAACAAAACTACAGTATATACACACGCATTCTCATACTCATAGCTAAACTCATATCTTCTGGCAGATACTCATGCACCCACACAAACACATGCATCAATCACTAGCTCTTTTTTCCCCTATAAAATAAAAAAACACTGTCATAAAGGCACAACGGATATATATATGTACAGTGCACGCCAAGTCAGACTGACTGCCAGACTGGCTCATGTTACTTTGATCCTGATGGGAAATGGTGATTATTTGAATGGCAGCATGTCAATCTGACCTCAGGGTTATTGAGATGTTTTTTTTTAATAGACCAGATATAACCCAAAAAAATGCATATGGCAGCCCTGACTGCATCTATGACATCATCATGCAAATTCCCCTCTTACGTGACCTTGGATTTATCTGCACGGGCTCAGAGAACACGTGATGTGATCAGGTCAGTCACGACAGAAAAAAATTTCCCCATCCCTTGGCCCTTTGTAGTCATCGCTTATGAATCATATTTTTTCTCAAAAGGTGATGGCTGCCAGTAATGTTATACTGGTGGTAGGTGCAGTGTGGACATTGGTGTTGGGGGCTCTGGCGTGCTCTCCCTCTTTAAATAGCCCCAGATCTAATCTGCAGACAGCAGCAGAGTTCTGACAGATCTTGCCTTGGTGCCTCCTCCCACTAGGTGACACATTCTTTATTTATTTTTGCTCTCCTCCGCTCTGGTATTCACTCCATGGAGCACTAGCCCCTCAAGCTATTGTCAGTTCTGTTCTCCATCCATGTCTGAAAAACCAAATGGATTTACAGGGTTTACTGTCAACCCCTCCCTTTTTCTGGGCTTATGAATGTGGCACAATCTTCTCTTTCCAATCTTTTATTTCCACACTATCTATCCCTTCATTATGACTTGTTCCTTCTTCACTTTGGGCCACTCCACTGACACTGCCTTTTCTTTGTTTGAGCATTTCTTTTCCGAAATGAATATAATAATATGTCCTAATCTGAGCATGATATAGTAGAAAATTATCTTAATAAATAAAGTTTATAATGCATTAACGGTTCTCATGAGCGTTTTAAACCTTAATACAAGTGAGTGCCTCTTTTTTTCCCTTTACAATCAGTAAAAACCACAATTCTCTCATTACTCTGTAATAAAAATGATAACGTAGGTCTAACCTTAATGAAGTATTCATTTTAAATCAAACTAAACCTAGCCAAAATGTAACTATCATCTTGGTAGATCGTAATATGTATTTGTTTTCCAAATGGAGATTGACAACAGCGATGACAAATAATGTCATCTTGTTAATACGGGTGTCAGATCAGGAAATAGTTGTTGTTCTGAAGGGCAGTAATTTCGTTAGTCAGTTTGGAGGACTTGAGTGGTTGACACCAATGTAAAGCTTCTGCTCCCTTAGGCTGCAAATCCTAAAATCTGCAGTGAACATCACTTGTCGGATATAATCAATGCAAATTAATAAGTGGTGGTAAAATTGACATTTTCAGTTGCACATTTTTCATATACTAGATAGAAGAAGCACCTTAAGTGGAACCGCACACTTTATTATATGGCTGAGAAATGACCAGATCTGCAGATTATGATGGCACATAGAAAACTGTTCGCGCCATGCAATTCTAGTCAAAAAGCTGCCATCATTTTATAGTAGTGAGATATTTTCCTTATAATCTGTGTGAAGTCACTGTTCAGTATCAGGTTCACTATTGCACAGCCACAGTTCTCAAAAAGTTTGGGAGCAGAAATTTAAATAAAAACTGAATGCAATGATTTGCAAATCGTATAAACCCATATTTTATTTACGATAGAATATAGAAAACAAATCAAATGTTGACAATAAGAAAATGTGCAATTTTAAGAAAAAAATAAGGCCATTTTAAATTTGATGACAGCAAAACATCTCAGAAAACTTGGGACATTGGCATGCTTACCACTGTGTAGCATCCCTCGTTGTTTTAACAACAGTCTGTAATTGTCTAGGAACTAAAGAGAACAGTTGTTGGACTTTTCAAGGAGGAAAGTTGTCCCATTCTGATGTAGGATTCTAACTGCTCAACAGTCTTCTTTGTATTTTCTTTTATTTTCTTTTTGTTGCTCCAAATTGATTAAATTGGTAAAAGGTCTGGACTGCAGGGAGGTCAATTCAGCACCTGGACTCTTCTAATGCAAAAGCCATGGGTTGTGTGATTTAGCATTATTTCACTGAAATATGGGAAACCTTCCATGAAAAAGATGCCACCTGGATGGGAGCATATATTGCTCTAATAGCTGTATACATCTTTCAGCATTGATGGTGCTTTTTCTCATATGAAGGCTGCCAATTTTATAGACACTAATGCACCCCTGTACCATGAGAGATTCTGTCAGAGTGAGAGGGTCCTTCACCACTTTATCCATGTTTTCCAAAAAGAATTTCTGAGTTTGACTCATCTGACCAAAGAGCAGTTTTCCACTTTGCTTCAGTTCAATTTAATTGAGCTTTCCCACAGAGAGGATGGCAGTGTTTCCTGCGTATGGGTTCTTTTCATGATAGAGCTTTCACCTGCATTTGTGGATGCAGGTGAACTGTGTTCACAAACAGGGATATCTGGTGTTTCAAGTGTTCCCGAACTTATGCAATCATTCCCATGACAGAATCATGCCTGTTTTATTGTTTTTTGGCCTTTATGTGCAGAGATTTCTCTGGATTTTGATTTTTTTTAGATGATGACTCCAAAATGCTTTTCTTATATCAAATTCAAAATAAGATTTTTTTCATGCAAAGAGTTCTTGTTAAACCTTTCACGTTTTCTTTTTGTATTGTAAATAAATATGGGTTTATGACATTTAAAAATCATTCTGTTTTTATTTTCATTTTAACAGCATCCCAACTTCTTTTGGAATTTGGATTTTAAAAGCCCTGCAGAGACTGGCGTTAACTAAGGTGCAGACATGAAGTTGGCCATAAATAAGTGCAGTCACTGTAGAAATGCCTTATGAGGAGTAATACCTACTGTCTATGCTCCAAAATAAATTAGCAAACTGGCAGGAAAAGCAATATTTCTTAAACTATATTTTTTCAGACTTTGATTTCTTCATCCCAGAAAAAACAAACAATTGTCAATTGCGAATAAAGATTCTGAATCATACAAATTTGTTGGTAACATCAAACCAACATGCACATTTTTTTAGTCTGTTTCTGTCATTTAAGGCAAGTAGCCCTCCATTAATAATTCCTGCTAAGTTTCATCTAGGGGCTTAAGTGTTCAGGCAAAAGTAACCACTGCATCAGCAGAAGACTTCAAAGCCACTAGATAATCCTAAGGCAGTGGTCTTGTCATGTGTTGCCTTTTTAGCTGTTTCAATGTAAATACTGTACATACCACCCCTATTTATTCTGTGGTGACAAGCCTGGAAACGAGCTAATATACAATGCCGCATCATATCTTTGCTCTGCTTTTCCGTGTTTTAGTAAAGGCAGCGACCATGTGCACTCTACTGTGATCAAAGACAAGAAAACAAAGACTATAGTTCTACTTTATACATTTGTGTGATGACGTGGTGAAATCCATTTCTATGAGATATTCTCTCGACCCTCCTCACTCCATGCACAATTAATTTGATACAAGCTAGAAGCGTAAATCCTAGATGATTATGCTGTGTTCAGGACAACAGCAATGAATATTTTCATCTTCCCAGGACTCAAGAACAGCAGGAGATGAGGAAATTAGTTTTGTTGTATTATGTAGATGCCTGCTCATTTTGCAGCATCGGCAGGATTCAGCAGTTGAGACGGCGGTATTAGGGATGGGGTGGGAGGTTAGGCAGTTAAGGTTGTTAACAGTAAAGCACACATCAAATTTCACAGTACACACTTTCGTCTCATATTTTATTTGTTTTTTTGGAATGAGAGGTATTCCACGTGTGGTCTGTGGATGATTGTCAGATTGAGTCTCTTGGGCAGTATATTATTGGAATAAGAATATAATCGTTGCAGACCACCCACTCTTCTCTCCTTAGACCACAAGCACAATTAAAGGCACAGTCTTGCAAGCTGGGAAGTGGCCAGCTGTTCTGGGTTAATAGATGGGTTTGGCCAGACGTCTGCGAGGTGACCGCTAGCTGGCAGCCTGCTGCTGGATAAGGTTGCAGATTGTAAGTGGACATGTACTTTGCTTCCCTCTGTGTGCAGTTGTCGCTGAAGATGATGAAGCACCCTGAATTTTCCCTCCTTCACTGTCTGCAGCTCTCTTGTCTCGCCCTTATTCTACCCTTCCTTACCCTTCTTTCACTAGCCAAGGCCGAAGCAAGCATGCTGACACGTAGGCACTATCCTACTGTACCAGCTCCCTGACTTCAGACCCCAGATGGAGTGTCTCTGTTGACTCAGGGGAGTTCAAGGACTGAAAGAGCATGATAATAAGAAAAGCAGAGCATGAGAGAGATTGCAGAAGGCAGAAACCATGCCCTTTCATAACCCACGTCCCATCTTTGAAAAGAATAACACATAGTGTCAACAGTGCTTACTTGGCACTGTCCTACTGTACTTATACTTGCACTTGCCCTCAAACCTGGAGTTAAATCAGTGAAGGCACAGTCATGATCCACTTTAACCTGGAATCACATGAAAGGGCATGCTAAAATATGTACATTGCTCTAAATATTCACCCAGTGTGTCCTGGTTACAGCTATTTCTTATTTCAGCACTGCTCTGCTTAGCTTAGTGGTTTCATTTGGCATCTGCTCTCATTACCAGAGCAAAAAAAAAAAAAAAGGAAGGAAGAGAGAACAAGACGGGGGGTTGGTGTGTTCGGTCAGGCACTAATGTTACTCTAGCTTTTCCTGTAGTTGTTGGAGTAGTCTTGTTATTGGTGTTGAACTGAGGCCTTGGTCAGAAATGAACAGTCCTGTGGGCTTCAGGCTGCACGAATAACTAGCGAGGGTTCCCATCCAAGCACTTAGAGTAGAATGAATTATCCATGTGTTACTTTTATGTTATTAAAAATCAAAGATTAAAACATGCTATGTTTGATTGACAAGTCTTTTAATATGCACAAAGGGTTACCATTAATCACAACACAACAGTTTTATTATGTAAAAAGTTTGTCTACATCAGCAGTGTCTGTAAATGTTAGATTACAAAAAATTCTGCATTCAGAAATACGATTGATCGGGAAAAACAAAATGCTGATTTTTTTCCATCTGCAACTCTTCAATGATGTATGTGACTATACTGTATCTGCTCAATTATTTACATAGTCAAACAAATGGCTGGGCTTCAGAAGTGTTCACTGCATCTAATGCAAAATGAAAGGAAATCAGAGTATGCTAGTGGAGCAATAAATAATAGGTAATGTTTGCAGAGTGTCTGATAGATCCCATCAAAATGCATATGAAATATTCATTTAATGGGCTACACTTTATTTGGATAGTCCAGTGGTGAAAATCGGCATCCCATTAAGTGACTTTAATGTGTCGCTAAAATGCCTAAGGTGTTTCAAAAGCTGCTCATAATTGTGTGAGAAGGAGTCAATATATCTCAGGGCTACAGTTAAACTTATGGTTCGGGTTACTTTAGTTGTACGATGTTCTGAAAGCCTGAAAGCTTTAATGCAGTAAAAAAGAGGGAGGAATACAGGAGCGGAGTCTCTTGCAGCTCTCTTTGGCTTTGCACTGGCCTTATTAGTATTCTGTCTGCAGCAGAGGACAATGGTCTAAATTTAACCAGAAAAATATAAGGAACTGGCCTCACCATCTTTAAGAGAACAGAGCTGACCAGACCTGCATTGTTCCCACACCTGCTGGAGGATCAGTGTTTGTGTTTTTTGCCTGTGGTCATAATTCCAGTACTTGAGCAACAGTCCTGTATCTGGACTGGATTGGGTGCTTCTAATGACATGCCTCAGTGCTGTTGGCAGGGTGCTTCAGGCCCACACTTACACCAGCATATCCTACTGTTGTATTGCTGGGATTTTGCTCAGAGATGGCTCATTAATAAATACGTACTCTCTCAAGCTGCATGTCATTATTGAGATACACTGATTAGTAAGTAAACTTGAAAATGTATCTCAAGACCTCCAGTATGCAGACGATTGTGATTGGTAAACTTGTGTTTACAACTGCAACCATTAATAAGTCAGCACTTAGTGATAGGTATTGTATATAACCAATTTTAAATTGGTTCCAGTACCAGACTTGTCTGCACTAAATTGCTGATAAACACCTAGACAACAGTAACGGGTATCTGTTAGGGTTAGAATGTTACATATTCAAGAAGACATTTGTTTTCCAGCGGAAAGGTTCTAATTGATGACATTTTCTGCAGGTATCATTTTCCTCTCTCTGACACATCACAGGCATCGAAGAGATGATGAATCATGGGGACAATTCAGAAAAAGTCAACAATAATATTCTTCACGTCTTAACAACTACTCCTTTTACAAAAATCTTTGAGAGTAAAAGGCCAGTAAAAATCATTTTTTCACAACACCTGCCCAATAGCGCTTAAATAGTTACCTGGTCCAAAATGCTACTCTGTTTTACACAAACGCAATGGCTTGTTAGGCTTATTGAATCAAGAGCAGGCTGACATGAAAAATGAAATAGTTTAAGCTTAGTGTGAGATGTCTAGACTAGTACCAATAAGAATGTCAGTGAGGAGTATCTATTGATAAAATCCTAACAGTACGCAAATAGGACAAATGGAATAAATGCAAGAAAAAAGAAATCAGAGTATTCTATGTAATGTCAGAGCAGCCATAGCTTTTAGTCACTCATCTTTCTATTGTCACCCTGAACATGTCACTACTGCCAGATAGCAAAGGCATATCCTCATGCAATCACTGCAGTCCACCCAACTCATTAGCCTCCAGATATCCAGCACTGATCTCAGAAACTTACCGTTCTGCTCCGAGTAATGAAAGTGGCGATAAATGGAGAGCTATGTGGGGAGTGGGAGAAAGTGAAAAAAGAAAGAGCTTCCATCTATCAATTAAATGACAGGGGCCAGAGTGTACGTGGTGAATTAAGAGAATTCGATGGCCTATTTTTCCTCTCACAATGGAAATCATCAACACTAAATAGAGCAATAGCAGATGAAGGCAGGAAATCCAATAAAGTATAAAATAGATGGAAAATACAGCCACTGGCTGCCGCAAAAGTTTATAGCAGGTTTGTCATGAGAAAAATTCTCTTCTGCTTTAAAACGAAGTGTCACTATAAGAAGTTGCTTAGATGCGGAGTGGTGCACCTTTCATCAAATTAATGGTGTTGCTAAATTGAACTGCTATGTCAGATTATTTCTTTCTTTATTGCCCTCAATATTGTGAGCACACACCACCACTCGCAAAGGCCAACATTTTCTCCAGCAGTTCTGAGCAATGAAACACTTCTGACAGTTATTTTGACAATGTGGTGTGAAAGGAGGGTAAGAAGTGGGTGGGTGGGCTGTGTGACAATGTTGTTAGCAGTGCCAGAGCTCCTTTTTCCATCCTTTCCTTGAAGCTTGTTTTCGCTTTTAGTGGTTCGATGCCCCTCAATGAGATGATACCCGAGGCAGCCTCCATTTGTTTGTTTTTGTCTTTCCTCTTTTTCTTTTTTAAGATTATCAAACTGAAATTATCTGCTGCTTTTCCCTTTGTCTATCAAAGTGAGTTACATGCATATTGAGAGTGCAAAATAAAATCCAGTACATTGATCTTTTTGGATCAGAGGTTAGTAAAAAAAATCAAATAATTTGCAACCTCTGTATATCTTATTTAAATAAACTGTTCACAATGCCTGCATATATTATTTATTTAATTGTAATTTTGTTCAGGGATGTGGTAGAACGCATTTTGAAGCCCCACATACAGATGATGTGTTTTGATAGGCTATGTAGCTTAGTTTAGCTGTGAAACAAAGTTTATTCCTCAAGGATATCCACTCGTGTCCGAGAGTTAGAGATCAATAGTGTATCCTCCGCCTCTACTAGGCTCACTGATTTTTAAAAAAAGAAAAAGATGTATATTTGTGAAGTGAAAGTAGCATTTATTGATCTTTATCCCTTTTTTTTTGTGTCCAAGTGCATAAAATCTGATGCAATCAATTTTAAGTAATTACTCAGATTGCAATTTTTGCAGCAAACAGCATGACAGGTCAGATGATATGTATGAAAGAAATGTACGATGAATAGTATTAAGCCAAAAAACATGTATTAAAAACTGTTAACCCGTGTCAGTAATAGTAACCACCTCTACATTATCTATCATCCATCCACCATGATTATCTTATCTATTAAGACAGCCTCAGAAATGAGAAAAGCCATAGTTTATGGCTGGTTTGGTACTCCTTTCCACTTTGTGAGCACAAACTCATACATATGTATAGGCTTAGGCAGGCAGGCAGGAGTGGGCTGAGAACAGCATGAGGCTGTGTTTTGCACTGTGTATATCTAATTGCCTGACCACCAACAGTTATAGCCAGATTCAAATCCAACACTAAATGTTTCCTGAGCTGTTCCCTGCTTCCCAATCCCAAAACCAATCTCCCTGGAGCCCCATGGTGGCGGGGCAAAGGCCCATCTACCTGTGGCGCATAGAGGCCGCAGTCAACCTTTAGCAATCTGTCAATCAGGCAGTGACTGTCAGAATGAATTTCAGCCCATCAAGCCCCTGCTACTTCTCCTGCAGAAGTTGGCTTCAGAATCCTTGCCCAACTGCCAATGCTATGTCCCTGCAATTAGGCTGAGGAGAGGTAATGGTGTCGCCCTCCTCCAGGTGTCTGGATGGGCTGCATCTGGTCAAAGGAGGATAGGGATGTTGACAGAGTGCACATTTCTCAGAGGTGTACTTGTACAGGAGTGCCACAAAGCCTTCATGTGGTTACGTCAAAGTAGCAATTTAAAAAAAACAAATCTTTTTGCTCCAGGCATCAATTAGTGGAGTTAAAGAGCTTTGTGTGAGATTTACATTCACAGCTATGTTATGTTCAAAGGTCATCCTGTCTCCAGCTTGTTTCAAAGCAGAGCATTAAGAAAAGGTTTTAAAATTACAATCTTTAACATGTCTCTTACTCTTTTATTTACATATGAGGCCTGATGGTTAGATGCCTTTCCCTGAACTTCACTGACAATAAAGTAGAACTAAATGTAAAAGAGTTTTTTTTAAGGTATTTAACACTTTGTAACAAGTTATTAAAGAGTTAAGAATTAGCACCAAGTTATCTATCTTTAATACTTTTTAGAGCATCATAGTGACAGCTCAGCAAAGGGGCTTTATCTTAAACAGAATGAGAGGGCACATACATCAGAACAAATTTGTATGTTAAGTGCTGTATGTACTATATGCACTAATATTTTATAAATATTACATATTAAAAGGAATAAAGGATCTCCAGTAAAAGTCATTGTGACTTTAAATGCTTTTTTAGTGTTTGCATTGTCCTTCGTAATTTAAACGTACAGAAAACACAGATCCCTTTAAAGTGTGTGTGCGCTATCATAAATTTAGCCACTGGCAGCCCATTTAATATTTCCTCCATTTAGGTCATAGCAGATGTCATTGACTAAATGTAGACCACTGCTATTTATGGTTGTTACAAATGACTGTGCAAAGCATTAGTGACGCAAGACAGATGGATCCGATGCTTCTTGGGGGCAAAGGACTTGTGAATTCCAGTATCAGTTAAAATATAAGTAACGTCTACAAACAAGCAAGTGCACAGATGGGTAAAGAGATTTTTTTTCTTTCTCCTTTGTGAACCCTGGCAAATATGCTTTGATTAACAACCTCTAGTTGTCAGAAGCTGGAATGACGTGTTAAATGGATAGCTGTTTATTTTTATTCTTATTATTTTTTGAGCATCTGCAACTGACTTGCAATCATAGAATTATGGGATGAACTGCTGACCCTCTGGCTCATGCACCCCAAAGAGACACACCCACCCTTTTTCAGAGCTGCGGCTCTGAAAAAGAACTGTTGTCTGCAGGCCAAGAGATAAGCCTTCGCTGTGTCTGTCTCTCTTTTCTTTTCCCCCCGTCTGTCTGTGGCTCCACCTCTCTCCTCTTCGATTTCACACTGCCGCCTTTTCTACTTCATCTCTTGATTTTTAGTCTGTAAATATTTTCTCTCCACAGACAGACCCCTATACAGTCTGTTTTGGACGTCGGATGCTGTGCTGTTCTGTGTCCTCGTCTTCTTTGTTTTGTGCTGACAGATGCCTCCCCAATCAAAACCACCAACGGGTGACCTGTGTCTTCACCCTCACCTGACTCTGAAAGTCCTGACTTTGGGCAAACCACTCCATCAAGCTGCCCTCTTTGCAAAAATGAACAGCTGATTCTAGAAGTTATAATTTCAGCTATGACCTTAGCAGCCGCTCCTGAGGTCATCAGTGCAGCTCAACTCTGCTTCATCATTCCTCACCACCTCCTTACAATCCATATCAATGGCTCTAAAGACAAACAAGGACGGCCTCTAAACATTAGGACAATTAGTCACGTAGTTTGCCTTTTGGGAATTCACAGATGCACACAGAATTGGTAATAAACCTCAAGCAGCAGAATGAGCTTTACGATTTATGTGGTAGTACAAAAAAAATGTATGACAGTCATTCCAGTCATGATTGACCCTTAGTCCTTGATCACATGGATTGTAAGGATTTTTTTACACTGGTCCACACATTGATAATCATACTGTTTTAATGACTAAACTATAAATCTACCATTTTTATTTTCAAGAAAGACAGCAGAATGGATTAAATATAGGATATAACATTTCTTCATTGTCATATGTCACCATAGCAGCAAGTGTGGTTTAGTAACTTAACACTTAACAAAACCCGTCCATATCTTCTTCCAGCCAAAAGGTCATTCTTAGTATCTCTACCAACCATCTGATTTCCATCTGTATTTGTATGTCTCACTAGAAGCCTCAAAACTGTGACTCATAGTTGAACTGAGGGCAGCAGAGAGGGTCTACTTGTCAGGCTCTTCTTTTTTTACATTCCTTACCACACACAGCATGCAAATATAGATTTTACTGTGTCAAATTGAATGTATTGTATGTGTTATGTATGGCTTTACACCTGAGTTGGTGTTTATGAATATGAATTTGTCATGCATAATGAATTCTCTAATGAAATGACCACAGTTAACCATGGACTACCGTAGCAGGGTGGAGGGTTTGATTATATTGTGCGATGTATTTTCAGTCTAAGCTGAAAGAATAAATGAAAGTACTAATTACACGAGGTCGGTACAATCCTGCTAATCAGTCAGTCAGTCAGTCAGTCAAGCTTTAATGACAGGTATCAAGATGAACATCACATCAATAAAATCTTAAAGTGGCTTTTCTGTTTATTTTTTTTATCTTAAAATCAGTACACTTAGTCATCCAGAAGACCTTAAAATGCAGCTGTTGTTATTAAGGGTTCACTGTTTTTCTATTGGAGCATGCATAAGTGCATGGGTTACATCAGCCCATGCACTTAGCAACAATTTTTTCAGTTTAATATATAATATCTGGGAAAAATATTTTTAAATTACCTGAGTACCCGAGAGCACAAGATGATCTTATTGAATTCATTTTGTCATGTAAAACATTTAGTAACATTTAGTTTGGGGACATTCTATGTACTACTAATCAGCATCTTCTCATTAACATTAGAATTTATTCCTTTCTTTGTAAGTTATTTAAATTAAGATACCTCATTGAGTTATTATGTGCCTCTTCACCTCACTGTGCAATACCTTTTGTGCAATACTTTTGTAAATAGTCAATGGTGCAAATAGACCTCAATACTTGAAATGTGCAATTCACTTGTATTTTTATTTTTATTCGTATTTATTCTATTTATCCCCTTTGTATATTCTATTTATATATGTCTGTGTATTTATATATGTGTGTGTATATATATATATATAACATTCTGTAACTGTAACTTCTGTCGGTGCTGTGCTTTTGGAAACCGAATTTCCCAGAGGAACCCACCCGAGGGATTAATAAAGTTCTATCTTATCTTATCTTATCTTAATATTCTCCAAATCCTTATTTCAGAGATGTTAAAATGCATTAATGGTTTAAGTAATAATTTAGATAGCTGGATGGTCATGCAATTGATAATTACAAATCTAGCTAACGAGGCTGAAAGTTTTTGTATATAATAGAGTCATTTTACAACAGAAAGAGCTTCCCAGAGATTTGAAAAAAATTGTGATCACTGGAGACACAAGTGGCCATAAACAGTTTCTTTATGTGACACTACAACACAGCTGTCACTTATTTCACACTGAAATGAAGCGCCGGATCGTTTGAATCCTGCTCAGGGCAAGAGACAGAAGATGTTTTCTATAAAAATGCATTAATGAGTGTTACTGTATCAAAAAAGAGTCCATGAAATAAAAGAATAAAAATGCTTACAACAAATGATTACTGTGCCCAACTTTACGGTTTTATTTATAGTCAAACATTTGACATAATGCAGACATTGTCTGTGGATAATTACAAATGTGAGTTTGCTTGATGCCATGTAAAAAGGCTGAGGTTCAGTATTTGTACGATTTTATTAAAATTGTGTTCTGGATATAAACCAAGGAAAAATTATATTTCTTTTAACCTTCCTGTTACTTTAACCTCTTTCTAGGAATTAATATATATGGGGTTTTTTCACATGAAAAATGTATGAAAATATATCATTGGCATAGCACAATTATGAAAATAGAGCAGACACATAATTGTTATTTTTTAATCTATTTTTGCATAATCATAATGAGTATTTTTTCCAGTGTTTATCTCTCTAATCAGAACCTTGTAACTTATGGTCCTCACAGCCCACACAGACCTGCAGTCCCCTCGCCAGACAATATCCTTAAAAATAACAGCAGACTAAAGACTCATTATATTTTTACCCTCTTACACCTTGCTGCATTGCATAAAAGTCCGTATTCTTCATCATCTTATCACCATAAACCGCCAACTACACAGGTGACTGCGCAAATGACAAAAAAAATTAATCACCCAAACAGTTTGTTGACAAGTTATGTCCCCTTCTGCTCTTAGCTGTGTGTCTGAATAATTAGCCTGTCCTCTCTGCTGTGCGTGTTTCATTTTTGCCTGCCCTGCATTAGATAGTGTGTTGTCATGCTATTGACAATGACAGTGGTGGCAGCCATCCATGCCGTGCTTCTGTCAGTGTGAGCTGCCAGTGCAAAGCAATGAGAGAAACAGAGTCAGAGGAAGGCTCCAAAAACACAGAGCTGCTTTTGAAGGCATTGAATCTAAAGAGATTTGAAGGTGCTGTTCTTTAGAATGACTGTAGTATGTGTTAACATTACCAACATTATGAGACAGCCGAGATGTAATGACCTGCCATTACATCTTGCTTTTCAGAGAACAAAGTGTTTCTTCTATCACAGGAGAGCTGAATTTATTCTGGAAGTCTAACTCATTCTCATGGCCAACTTATTCACCTGCAGCCTCAGCACCTGCTCCACCAACACTTACTGGCACAAGCCTCAATCTATGTTGGATAGATGGCTTCCCTTTGGATACCATCCGCAACAAAACCTAACACCAGCTACCCGGTATGCAAGCCAACAACTAGCCACCTCGCCAAAACCGTTAAAGATGTAGTACACAAAGAAGTAGAGAGGAAAAAAAACCGCATTAATGTAGGAATTTAGAGTCATACACACGGACTCTCTTAAGTACTTGTTAATTCATTCAGCTCTCAGCATGCAAAAAGGCTCCCTGAGTGGACAGGTGCTACGCCTTGATGAAGATCTGTGTGTCATTCTGTTTTGCTTGGCTTGTTTTCTATATGAATGCTTAGATTTTGTGATTCATAGATTTAGTAAAGATGTCTATGAGGCAACTTTGCAGGATTCACTGTTTTTGTGATGATTAATATGGTTGGCTCTGTAGTACTTGGAGCACTGTGTAGCTGGAAGGTAATGATATCATCCCAAAAACTGCACATCACTTAAGGTCAGTAGACATCTGCATTCTTTCTCATTGTGAAATACAAAACTTGACTTGCATACTAAATGAAAACAAAAAAATTGAGATTTATTTGATAAGAAGGTTCTGCATAGGTCCACAATGGAGATTAGCATAGCATCAGACATTGTAGGCCACCTGTTTAAATATTCAGACAGATCAAATCTTTACAACGTGAAGTAATTAATGACATTTAAATGTTAAATGGATCCTGGGCTAGTTGGCATTAATTAGGGGATTCAAAATAATCCCAGTAAGAGAATGTAATGTTATGGTATTTGTAGAGTTCCGATGCACACATTGCAAGGTGTGTTACCTTTGTATTTCCTATTATTCCCAGAGCCTGTGATCTTGCAATCACAGAACCGAGTGCAAATTCAGCTAATCCTATTTGCCACCACACACAGTTGTGTCAGTTTTATGCTGCATTTCCAAAACAGTAGAAACAATATAAAAAAAAAATCTACTTGAAGTAAATGTTACGAGTCTTAAATTAAATTTCAAACTTACCAGACAAACTTAACTGGCCACTAAAATCCTGATCTAAAGAAAAACCTACTCTCAGACTGTGAAAAGCCCCTAACAAGCTCTTCTACTTCAAATTTAAACAAAGCATTTCCAAAGTGAGACAAACATCGACTAAAACCAACCATTTTAGGCAGGAACTTCATGAAAGAACCAAACAGGATGACACTAGGCATAAGCTTATCCCTCAAGAACATTTGCATTTCTAGTTAGCCGTTGGGGGAAATAAAGTAGCTGAGGTGTTTAAACATTAAAAAGGATAAGGGTGTTTCTCTGAGAACATTTTTCAAGATGTAATTTAATTTCCCTGTTGAGCAGACACTGAATTAAGAATTTAAACTAGTTTTTTAATAGTATTTGTAATCTGTTTGACTGTATATAGTACACCACATCTGCTGTGATTTGTACCAGTAAAAGAAACAGATCTTTGTGTATGTTCAAAAGAACATAAGGCCTGTATTGCACAGTAACGTAGCATTTTTAAATTGTATAGTTTAGTGAGGAATTGTTTCTATTCTAAATACTCAGTTGCTAGAAATGGGTCTGGTAGTTTTGTTGAGGAAAAGCACATGGTGTCTTCAGTGACTTTTTACTCCCATAGTGTTCTCATGTTGCCTTGGCAAAATGCTTTTCAAGAGCGAAATTGAGCCTTCGATAGGAGACATGCCTCTTTTATACACTCTGTTATCGTAGTACTGAAGCAGTAATTTTTCTACCGTCATTTATTCCCAGAAAATTCTCTACAGGTTCTGTACCTATATTCATCACATATCCAAAGTTATTTTGTGTAATAGTAATGAAATCAAAAATATGCAATCTAAAAAACAAAAAGATAGTGGAAAAAAATACACTTGAGTACATATTGTCAGAAACTTATGTTTGAATGGTAATAAAACGGCCAGATTCAAAATTAATGTATAACTCAATAACTTTCTTACAGAATAATTGACCATTTGTGTTTTGTGATTCTAAAAACTGTACAAGTTATCACATAAAGGTGTTTATGGGATAATGGAGAATAAAACCTGGCTTTACCTTACCAGAGAACTTTCATCCTTCTTAAACTCACAAAGTGTAAATTCATCAACTATATAAAAGAGCGAAAGAAGTAAAGACAACACTGACTTGTCCCTGAATATGATAAATGTTCCTTTATACAGGGAGTGCAGAATTATTAGGCAAGTTGTATTTTTGAGGAATAATTTTATTATTGAACAACAACCATGTTCTCAATGAACCCAAAAAACTCATTAATATCAAAGCTGAATGTTTTTGGAAGTAGTTTTTAGTTTGTTTTTAGTTTTAGCTATTTTAGGGGGATATCTGTGTGTGCAGGTGACTATTACTGTGCATAATTATTAGGCAACTTAACAAAAAACAAATATATACCCATTTCAATTATTTATTTTTACCAGTGAAACCAATATAACATCTCCACATTCACAAATATACATTTCTGACATTCAAAAACAAAACAAAAACAAATCAGCGACCAATATAGCCACCTTTCTTTGCAAGGACACTCAAAAGCCTGCCATCCATGGATTCTGTCAGTGTTTTGATCTGTTCACCATCAACATTGCGTGCAGCAGCAACCACAGCCTCCCAGACACTGTTCAGAGAGGTGTACTGTTTTCCCTCCTTGTAAATCTCACATTTGATGATGGACCACAGGTTCTCAATGGGGTTCAGATCAGGTGAACAAGGTGGCCATGTCATTAGTTTTTCTTCTTTTAGACCCTTTCTTGCCAGCCACGCTGTGGAGTACTTGGACGCGTGTGATGGAGCATTGTCCTGCATGAAAATCATGTTTTTCTTGACGGATGCAGACTTCTTCCTGTACCACTGCTTGAAGAAGGTGTCTTCCAGAAACTGGCAGTAGGACTGGGAGTTGAGCTTGACTTCATCCTCAACCCGAAAAGGCCCCACAAGCTCATCTTTGATGATACCAGCCCAAACCAGTACTCCACCTCCACCTTGCTGGCGTCTGAGTCAGACTGGAGCTCTCTGCCCTTTACCAATCCAGCCACGGGCCCATCCATCTGGCCCATCAAGACTCACTCTCATTTCATCAGTCCATAAAACCTTAGAAAAATCAGTCTTGAGATATTTCTTGGCCCAGTCTTGACGTTTCAGCTTGTGTGTCTTGTTCAGTGGTGGTCGTCTTTCAGCCTTTCTTACCTTGGCCATGTCTCTGAGTATTGCACACCTTGTGCTTTTGGGCACTCCAGTGATGTTGCAGCTCTGAAATATGGCCAAACTGGTGGCAAGTGGCATCTTGGCAGCAGCACGCTTGACTTTTCTCAGTTCATGGGCAGTTATTTGGCGCCTTGGTTTTTCCACACGCTTCTTGCGACCCTGTTGACTATTTTGAATGAAACGCTTGATTGTTCGATGATCACGCTTCAGAAGCTTTGCAATTTTGAGACTGCTGCATCCCTCTGCAAGATGTCTCACTATTTTTGACTTTTCTGTGCCTGTCAAGTCCTTCTTTTGACCCATTTTGCCAAAGGAAAGGACGTTGCCTAATAATTATGCACACCTGATATAGGGTGTTGATGTCATTAGACCACACCCCTTCTCATTACAGAGATGCACATCACCTAATATGCTTAATTGGTAGTAGGCTTTCGAGCCTATACAGCTTGGAGTAAGACAACATGCATGAAGAGGATGATGTGGACAAAATACTCATTTGCCTAATAATTCTGCACTCCCTGTATAATTATTTTTTGTGCAAGACCTTATTTGTTTAATTGTGACAAATTACTGCCAAATTTTAGAATCCTTTTTATTATGATTCATTCTGAGTGATACAGTTAAGTGGGCTGTTGCTCGAGCACTTTACAATTAAAAACTTTGCTCAGTAAACTTTCCACTGCACAAAATGCTACTTTTGGACTAATTAGTAAGTCAAGTAGGGATCTTCTTCTTGACTTACCTTGTTGCCACAGCAGCCATGTAACCCTGGCATCCTCCTCTATCATACCAACCCTCTGCACGTACCTCTCTCTCTAAATCCATGACTCTTTTCTGTGGTCTCCCTGGCGTCTCTCCCTCTTCTGTACCACCTCAGTCTTGTCTCCAGAACTTGGTTTCCAAATTGCTCAACCTGAGCTGTCCCTCTGATATTTATACACATGATAAAATCAAGTTAGATAGCTTTACAAACTAATAGCTGATACTGATTAAAAATAAAACACCCAATTGCATTGTCACAGCTGCATCCTGGCTCTATATTGTAAACAACACATTTTTAATTATACTAAGACAGTGTGCAACATTACACATGCCAAGCCAGAATTAGAAGTGAGTCATACTGTTGTAACTTGTCACACAGTTTCTGGCAGGATTTTCTAACATGCATAACAAAATACCAGATGCACAATAATTTTCCTATGGTGGAAATATCAGAAATGCTGAATATCAATAGCACTAAAACACCTGTTGTGTGTTATCTGAGAGAACCTGTTTGGTGTTATGTGTCAGGACGGATGTGTAAAGGCTTGAGCCCTTAAAAGGCTTTAGAAATGGTCCTGTTGCTTAGTAGTGTGCCATCTAACTTGAGCTATTTCTGCTAGTGAAAACTGAACAATCTCATTCGAAACTGGGTTGATTTACGATGCATCACAGACTATGGCTAAAAATAAAAGGAATGACAAAAAAAGCCTCCTGATGATCCCTCAGTATAACACAGTTCCAAAGATTGTAGCTGGATTAAGCTGCACCGCTGGTGAGTGGGTTGGTCCATGCTGCCCTGAGCGTTTTTACAGGCAATCGAAATAGAGAAAAATATAGCGCCTCTTCAAAATCTGATCATAATAGTAATCGGTTTATTTTGCATTATGTGTATCTCAACAGTTATAAAATCACATATCCACACCTTAGTAAAACACAATCTGATGGCCTAATGGAGAGAAAGCTGTCCCTCTGCATACAGTATGCTTTGACACAATGAAATGATGTAGCTATTCTTGGAGGCTGCTTGTGCACTTCGATGGATGCCATTTTTCACACCATTAACTACAGTCTACTGGTTTTATTCACAGCACAGAGATAGGCCAAAACAATCCTAAACACGCCCACGAACGAGCACAATTGCAACAATTGATCTAAGCTGTTCCACCCAGTCTATCGCAATTCTGTGCAGCAGGAGAAACCATTATCTCCATCCGCCCTTCATCTCTCCCTTTCTCTCCCTTTTTTCCCCTCAGTATTTCTTTGCTTTGCCTGTAACACCCTTTTTTCATCCTGTTCGGCTCTATCCTTGCCTTGGGACAAGCAAAAGGGTTTGTGGCTGAATCACAAAGTACAAACATGCATGGTAAAAATTTTCACTGTAACTAGCCCACAGTAGGTGTGTTAGCTGATAAAAATCATTGAACACAACAAGCACAATTTTTGGAGTGTTTATCTCAGCAGAGGTCTAACCTAAAGCCCTCATTACAGTCTGTGCTGAGTGCAGGGTTCACGGAGGGAGGCAGAGCTCAAAGGGCCAACTAATCCAGTGGGTCTCATAGGCACGGTGGGCTAGTCAATATGCTGGGCCTGCATCCGAAAGAATGCTGGAGCTCCACAGCAGAGCTAGGTAAAAGAGTCTCTGAGGAATGCTTTGCGTGGTGCAGTTTTTATTCTTTCCACAGCTCTCAAGGTTAGATGCCGTTTAAGTCTTAACACATTGTTTACCACTAGTCCTTTCCTTCTTTGATCCCGTTGCAGTTCTCAAAACCGCTTACTTTTAAATATTGTGATTGTGGAATTAAAATAAAAACAAAAAGGTAATGAATGTCCTTTTATTAAAGCAGTGATCTTTTTGTCACTTGCTAACAACTGTGGACATATCCGAATTCATTTAAAATCAGCCAATTGTTACGTGCGTGTGTTGTTGGTTTGTTTCTTAATGTGTGTATGCAAATTCACCTGTGCAGGGGCTCGGCTGTGATTGGACCTAAGGAATGGCCTGATGTAACTGGTTCCTGCCGTGGACGTAACTATAAAAGGACGACTGAAGAGCTGCGGTGTGGGGGGTGTGGAAAACTTCACGTGCACTTGCCTCAGGTCCAGACGGAGCAGCCGCAGCCGTAGCTACTTAGTTAAAGTCGGGCATGTGTGTGAAGTGCGGAGCAAGTAGGGGTGAGCTGCCGATTATTTTGGGAAACCTTCTTTTCTCCTGTGTTCTTAGACCAGGGAGGTCAGACTGTGTCATTTCTTTGTTTTCTTTTCCTTGAACAGGTCAAAGGGGAACCGAAGCCTAGGTTGGGTTTTGTTTGTTGTGTTGGCCTTAGCTCACCCTGAAATCATACACTTCCACTACCGTGTACTGAGTGCCATTGCTGTGAATAAATTATTGTTAAAAGTCCGATGCTGTGGCTGTGTCTGTTTGGGCGTGGGAAGTCGCGGGACACCTCGCTCTTGTTACGGTCATTTCAAGCCGGGTCGTAACACAATCAACAGATGATCTGGTTTTTCACTGAATCCCAAAGAGCAATTTCTTCAGTCCTGAGAGTAATTGAACCCTTGCTTCCTTCCAGGAATGGACAAACACATGGGGAGCTCAGCTCAAGGCAGCAACACAGATGTGGAGATGGCAGGGTGTTCTGAATTCAGCCCGAAAAAAACGGTACCTGCTTTTTCTTGTTTTCCTGAGCAAGGAGAACTCTGCTGGAGGCACGTCACCAAGTTTAATTTAGGAATTTAATTTGCACACACAAAAGAGGTCAGTCAAGGAAGAACAAATTGACAGACACAGCAGGCGGGTACTTGTCATTTCTTCCAAATGGCTTTTAATAAGATGAAACACTTTGGCCCAGGTATGTCAGGTTGAAGGGCACTTTTCTCTCTGTGTGTTTTTAAGCTTTTACTGTTGGCAACTGAGTATCGTTGACCTGCAAGGAGCAGCTGGTCGGCATGTTCGCGTGTCGGACTTGGCCCAACCCTGCCTCAATCTAAAGTAAACGGATTCAGTATTGGAGAACAGGCTGGGCCATCCTCAGTGGAGATCACTGGGCTGTGGTTAACTGGGCAGTAAAATCCACAATGCAGTAAGCCAAGTCAAAATGGTTGTTTTGTGGAAAATGATACATCAGAACACAGCTTTGTGACTTATTACATTGTAATTTCTTATTGTAGGCGTCTGTTTGGACAAACAAAATGAATCCCATCCACATGCCAAGTTGATTAGTTATCATGAGTATTAATAGAAATAGACTGTTTTTTTTGGTTTTTGCTCTGTAGTAAGTCCAGCACGATGGCATGGATGTCTTAGAAAAACATTTTAGTTATTATCCTGAATTATCCCAAGATTTCATTTATCATTACGGCTATATTTTTTAATTTGTTGTAAAGATATTTCATTAGACACGTGTCAATTGGGGTCAGATCTAAAATTTGGAAATAAATGGAACTCATCTATTTTATCACATCACTCTGCAGTGGCCCATTTTCCACACAGGGATTTCCTAATGCCATTGCTATGCCCTTAAATTTTGCAAATATTCTCTAGTAATAGGCTCAACAATGTTATGGTATGAGAGTGTGTTTACCACTGTCCTCTATATTGTTCTACTCACTGAGTTAAAGTGCTAGTGATTGCAAGAGCCACTCTTATGGTTAAATGTTGAAGTGTTCTTGCTAAGCAGTTTTCTGCTCCCTGCTCTGCTCAGCAGCAGCAGCAGCAGCAGGGGAGGGAACAGAGTGAGAAGAGGATATGGCTTCTTCTTCTAAAAAAAAAAAAAAAAGAGAAAAAAAGGCCCTTTGATTTTGGTTTGAGTCTCCCTTGGGCTGCCTCTGGGTTTGGAACAGATTTCATTCAGCGCTGAGCATGGTAGCTTCAGCAGAGGGGCACTGTGCCCCCACCCCCACTTCGACATGTGTCATAACTGGTTTCAGACTTGATCAGGAGACACAACTGGCTTGTTGGCTTGGCAGATGGCTCTGAGGCTGAGGCCAGGTGCTTGGTTACCTCACTATCCACACCAGGCTTTAATAACATGGCATTTACGTATGCCTCGCACATGAAAACAATATAGTAGCCTTCCCGATCAGATAATTTACATGGCAGTTTTCTTTGACAGACTCCATTTTAGCACAGATGTCTTGATTTGACAGCCAGGCCAGAGGGATCATGCAGATGGTATTGGGTGATGAATAGAAATTAAATAGACCACCCATTTGTGCTGCATGCATCTGCCATTTAGAGGCGAACTTAGCTTGTTGAGCACAAGTTCTCTTGTTAAAAAACCAGCACAAATTAAAAGTAAAAGATGCTGGTGCTAATCACAAGGAAAAACGGTGCTGACTGCTTTTTGTTGTTGTTTTTGTTTGTTTTTGGTCACTTGGAGCCTTTAATGACACACTGAAATCTGTATTATATGATTCTGAAACGGCTTAGTGACCAGTCCCATTAATGGAACTGTTACTCAATACATCATCACTGGGGGGGGGAAAAAAAGCTGACATTTGGAGTACACAGATTTCACCTGGCGCTTGCCTTTTGTTGCTGCCTCTATCCTCCTCCTTCAGGGTAGTTAGTCGCTCTTAAGCATTACATGAACATATGCATAAAGCTACCAAAAGCTACCATCACTCTTATTGCCTGTTCTTATAGTCCTTATCTTCAACGTTATGCTGCTCTGTTGTTTGTTAATTGTCCCTTGGGGATAAATAAAGTCTTCTGATTCTGATTCTGATTCTGAAAAGGCTGACTGATCGAGGCCAGTTCTCTGGATGTGTTATCCTTCTGATAATTGCCTGTTTTTCTAGCTTATATTCTCTCCTCTCTTCCTGATTAGCTTCCTGCGTTTAAATATCTTGAGCTTCAATATAATTTGCCAAAACCTTTTACGTTAGTTGATGCCACTGGTGCTTTTTTATTAGTCCTTTATTTATCCAAAAATCTAATTCCCAAGAGTGACTCATGGCAGACGTCATGGCAACAAAAGTCAAAGTACATGTACCAACATAAGTGCATTTAAAACAAATACAATACACTTTTCCTGTGCCTCATTTTTTATTTCTGTAGCACTTCATTAAATTCTTTTAATTTTAATCTCCAATTTCCCAATTTTTCCAATAACCATCACGGGTGCACTCTAACATTTGCATTTCTATATTTGCCTTTTTTTTTCTTTTTAAATTTTTATTTGAGCAAAAGTAAGAACTCAATAACTTTCAGAGGTTACTTTGCATTCTGTTTGCTGCCATTTTCGCAAAAAGTCCAAGGTTGACATGATATCCAAATGAATTATTTCCTCTAGTCTCGCCACTCCTGCCAGTATTATTACTACAAATGGAGTAGTTTATCAGTATATTACCTTCCAATGTCCTTCCTTTAGGTCCTTTTCATTTTACCTGTCATGGAGCCTTAATGGGATTCACAAGTAAGACAGGCTGCAGTTGACAGTAATAGGCTTTTGAAGGGAGCAATCTTGAAAAACTACCCGTGCTCCGTGTTACATTTTTCTTCAACATGTGAGGAAGATTTGCTGCCTGAGACATTGCTGCAGCATGGAAAGGAAAACCTTGATATTTTACACTCTTCCAATTTCAAGATTTGTACCATAATCACATTTTTATGTACACTATGATTATTCAGAATTTATATTGGATAAGTTCACGGTTATATTGGAAGGTGCTTATGGGTAGTTTTAGTAGTAATATCATAATCTGTTATATTTATGTGAGTATATAACCATATGGCATGGTTTGCTAAAATGTTTAACACAAGATCTGAGGAACTATATGTATTGTTCTGTGTGCAGCTGGTGCTTTTTCACTGGCTGCCATGTTATTTAATTTGTATGACTTAAAGGTGATTGTAGTGTTAATGTTTGAGCCAAATGACTAGCGTGGAGAAGAATTCTGTATATTGTGTGAAGATTTTGCAGAAGCATGCCTTTATATGAAAATTTGCTTGAGATTGCTTTTTAATTTAGCAATCATTGAGTCTTTCCTGAAAGTTTCCTGAAATAGCTCCATCTTTGTGAAATTTGTTTCCAGAAATATTTTGTTTTCATAACAAAAAAAAAAAAAAAAAATCTGAATGGCATGCACTCACTATACTGTAAATTTGCATAATACAGATTTACATTAAACTTGGTGAGTTCATTTAGGCTGTATGGGTGCTCAAACTGTATCAACAATTGTGAACCTATATTTGCTGTCATTTAAGATGTTGAGCACATCCTCTGTTGAAAGAATGCTTATTGATGGGGATGGTGAGGTCTGAAAGTCAAAACCAGTAAGACCCAAAAGTGACCCTATGTTAAGTCTTTTTCTCTCTTTATGAGAAATGGTAGTCACTCGTGGGAAGACTGAGTGAAGGTGAAGAAAAGCACTGAGTCATTTTTAAACTGTGCCTTATTTTCCTCGTGTATAACAGCACATTGACTGGGTTTAGTGTTTAAACAGCAATTTAATGGATGTTTATTCGTGCCAATTATCTAGTGTTATATTGAGTTGAGAACCTAGATAGTGATGACGTCTCTTGATGGAAGGCTACAATTCTGCAGTGATACTTATTTTGAAAAGAAAACCTATATTGTTCTCGAAAAGATTCCCCTTAGAATTTTTCTTGGCTTTTCCTCTGTGCTTTTTAAATCTTATTTTATATAGAGTATTGAAAGTGTTCTCCTTTTTTACTTTAATCGACTAAAAACGCAGAGGATACATTATTTAACTGTAGGTACATAATGCTCTAAAATCCAGACAGTATAATTAGAAAACCTCCCAAAAGTAAGTGTTTTAATTCATGTGACATTTAACGTCATTGACTAAATGATCTAAATGAACACTGCAGGCAATATGGAGGAAAAGAGAATTAAATGTAGGTAGATTTTTTTTTTTTTTTTTTTTGGCAACGTGACTAATAATGTGTTAAAATTAGATGTTTTAATCGCTTCTTGGTTTCAGCTTTTGACCAGCTGGCACAGTGACATGGTACATATGTGATCTTGAGCTTTGAAAGCGGTACCGTGAAGTAAGTTTAGTAACACACTCGTAGGTTCCCAATATCTGGGCAGCTTTTTCCTTTAGAATGTCAGCTTTAACTCCTCAGAGCTCTATCTTCAGTTCCCCAAAGACCTTGTGGGTGATAATCAGTCATTACCGCTCCTCCACTGAGTTATTTATTTCACTACATTCACACTGCAATTCATCATTTATTTATATGACAGTTGTTGTCTATTATAGTGTTCCTTTCATGTGGCCAAGAATGAGAGATTTTATGGAACATTAGGCTTCCATGCATCTGATAGCACGACACTGATTCTATTTCTCCATTTCCCTTTGATACAGACTCCCACCCCAAAGGTCAGTTAATTGTAGGATATTTATACCGGTATCACAGTTGCTACTTCAGTTAATATGATTCCTTAACCATTTTAATATGTGGGAATGTACTCTTCCAATAAAAAATGACATTTGAGCCACTTTGCAGAGCCTTCTCTAATGGGGTCTGGGATAAGAATGGTAATATGCACTGGAGCTGGCAGAGGCACAGCCTGTGTTTTTGTTTATAAATAGCTCCAGCCAGCATTATTCCACTTGCAGTTGTCCCATAACCATCAATCACTTCTGCTCATGGGCCGACTTCTGTTGTTCACCAGAGAGAAGGTGCACTGCAAGCGGTGCCCTTGCACCTCCAACTGTGCAAGTACATAAAGTAGAGCGTAGTGAGTAGGACAGAGCTGGGAGTCAGGGAGAATGTGGGGGGAAAGGTTCCTGTGGGGTGATGAACTAAGTTATGATAGCCACCCACACCCTCTCCTTCTTCGGGTGATTATATGCACCAACATCCACCATTTTGCCTTTTTAACACATTTAGACACACGTGTCGATCCCAGAAGCAGGTGGGAGGCTAATCATGTCATGAGCTTGGAGGATATGGAATGGGTCGGACAAAACTGTTTACTCAGGTTTCATTTGTCTCTGTCTATATCTGCCTTCATCTCTTTCTGCAGAAGAGCTTTCCAAGAAGAGCTCACATCTTTGAGGACACTGCAGGATCCTACAGAGATTTCCCACATAAACAGATGTACTACTGATTATCAAACATCACACAGATTTTTTTTTAAGTCTACGTGGTTGTACGTGCATATAACAACACTCACAGTGTCTCTTTGAAGATCCTTGTTCAGACCTTGTGGTGTATACACACGCACACACACTAAAATGCACATATTACAGTGTTACCATGGCAGTTTCAAAAATACAGTAAGAATCCAGCTGATTCTTAACAAAATGGTTATGTAACTATTGCAGCGCTAAGTCATGCATCTTATCTAAGCCTGTGTCTGTATTTCCTTTCAGCCTGGCTTTGCTGCTTTTCAGCAGCTTTTCACATCTACTGTACCTCCCACAAGACGCCAGTGAACACATGAAGGACATTTGTAATTGCCCATAAGCAACTGTGTTCTTGTGGGCTTATTGTAAGAGCAGAAAAGCCTTGGTGTGGTTGTAATAAACAACATTCTTTTGTTACAAACACACAGAAAAGTTAGATCTCATCACTGTCAAATCTTAATCAATATCTCTATGCTAGAAAAGGAATTTTACACTTAATTTAATGCAGCTTACAAGAGAAGCACGCCCACCTGGCACCCATTGTTATCTCCCTGCCTGCTTGTCTTCCTTACTATAGTCCTCTCTAAATGAAAAAGCCTGATATTTGTAAACTTATTTTGATGCTCACCTCCCGGAGTTCCTTGGCCACATCCTTGAGCTCTTTGAGAATTCCTTCCAGCTGATCAATCACCATCTTCATGTGGCTGCGGATGCGTTCTCTCGGGCTGGGGGTCTCAGAGGTGTCCCGGGCCGGAGCTCTGCTGAGGGACATCCTTTACAGGGTGACGTGGAGCCAGTGGCCAACAGGCTGAGGGCGTGGGGGAGCCGAGTCGGGGTCCATGTCTTTGGCTACAAGGAGCCTCAGTGCTACTGATCCGAACAGGGGCCCCGGCCACGCAGGGAGACCTCAACATCTTAAAAGCACCTCGGCAGCCAAAACACCTTGCCTCGCCAGCACTCTCGGCACAGGGTCACACTCTGGCATCCATGCCTTCTTGAAGACACTTCCAAAAATGAAGAGAAAAGGAGCATGGGAAAAGTCAAATGCTGTAAATCCATCGAAAAAGAAGAGGGAAAATTCATGGGCTAAAGCTGGTATGAAACTCTTACATAATCATGTTGAGCCAACTCATCTCATGTGTCAGTGTATATATTTGAAATTGTTCTCAAGGAGATGCTATTTAAAATGCCTGTCTATACAGGGAAAAGACTTTTTCTTTCTTCCATTTGTCCTGAACACTCTTTTTTACATGTAAAACACAGTGGCATAATGGCAGGCTAACATACAAAAGTGAAAACAGGAAAAGGGTTCACGATAACCTTTTTGAAATAGAAAAAGAAAACTCCCAGCAGTGGCTCGATTCTCAAAATGATCGTGTTCTATTTTATTGGTAGCGGGCCAAGATTTGCCTTCTAAAAATAGTCCATTAGTGAGGGCTACTGTTTAAAAGACAGAAAGGACAGCTCCTGTTTAAAAAAGAGATTATTCCTCTGTCAAGTGTGGTGTAACCTCCTCTGAGGAAAAAAAAAGACTCTCAGTAGAAACTCACATCAAAATAAACTCTGCTTCTTATCCATTTTCTTTGCAGTTGATGACCTAATCATGTTGTCCTTCATTTCTTGTCCATGACAGGGAGAAATGTAAAAGTGGGTCTTTTCACACAGTGTCAAATCTCCCCCAAAAATGCAGGGCTCATTCCAGGTGGCGTGGGATCAAAATGAAGTGATTTCTAAGCCAGTGCGGTGTGACTTGCGATGCGAATTTGTGGAGGCATAACAAAAAACTCATTGTGCCAATGAGACACAGTAACAAGCTGACTTGAAGGCAAATGAGCACCTTCCTCTGGAATTTCGGTGATAGCTTGTCTTATGTAAAAATGTTTTTGAAGTCCTTTCTCAAAAGACTGACCCACAGCAGTCCACAGGGGTGTGCCCAAAAACCAAAGGAGCAGAAAGAGAAAAGGATTCTCTCGTCTCCTTCAGTTGTTGCTAAGGGAACCCGGTCTGCCTGCTTGTGCTGTGATTGGATAATTATTTTACTTCTTATCCGTGTAATGTATGTTTTCTCTGTGGACTCTTTTCAGAGAGGCAGAGAGCTCCGTGCCATCCAGCAGGACAAGATAAATCCCATGAAAGCTTCCCAAAGGAGCCCCAGAGAACAAGCAGGGGGGAGAGCTTCTCGCCAAATCCAGGGCGATGCCACTGCCACAGGGTATGCTGGCCAATCACACATGGCACCTGGTCATACAGGAAGGAAAGCAATCACTTATTCGTTCATGTCTCGTCTTCTTTTCTTTTTTAAAGCTTGCTCTAAATCGTAGCAGCATGAAAAAGCAGCATCAGTCGGGTGAATAAGACTCAGATATGGTCAGGGATTAACTGCGTTGATTATTTCTTGCTTCTGTTAAAATGCATCTCGTACTTCAGCAGCACTTGCCTCACCTCCACACGCTCACACACGCTCACACACATCCGCTGGGACGCACACCTACTCACCTTTTCTGTGCATCACTTTGCTGTTGCTATGCCCAGAGCTTACTGTCCAGGCACAGCAGAATCACTGAAGCTACACACAACCTGCTGGTTCTTTAGAAGTCCCTGTGTCGCACACACCAACATCTTCTCTCCTTCTTGCCGTTCTCACTCCCTCTTTTTCCTCTCTGTCTTACACACGCAGACACACTCCCTCTCTCCCTTACACACACACAGAGAGTTCTCCCCCCTCCTCCCGTACTTACTGTCTTGACAGAGGGAGAAGCTTCTATTAGCAGGGTTATTTCACTCTGAGGCTGTGGCTCATCAGAGGAGGAGTAGAAGTGGAGGATGAAGCTGTGGAGGAGGAGGAGGCAGGAAGCATGAGATGGGAACGATGAATGGCCCTGATAGCACTCTGAGAAGGGAGAGCGGACGCCCAAGATGACTAAGAGCCAGAGTGGCAAGAAGAGCCCCTGCTTCGGATTGTGATGCTGCTGCGGCCGCTACCATCACTCAGATAGCTATGCTGCCGTAACACACCACCCGTCATCCCCTTCAGCATTCGCCTGCATCGGGAGGCAGCAGACAGATCAACTGAGCTGCTACTGTGAAAAAGGAGCTGTGTGATTCTTATGACAGCCTCTCCCTCTTTGTCTATCGGCCTGGTTTGTCTCTCTCTGCCTCTCTCTCACACTTCCCTCTCTTTCTGTCACTCTTTCTCCATCCCTGTCCCTCTGCCCCTACGCCCTCACTGTGTCCTCGCTCACTGCCGGATGAAGGGAAGCTGATGCCAGAGTTTATCGTTGGGCTCAGGCTCCTGCCAGCACCACTCGGCTCTTCTGCTTGGCTCTGTGGAGGAGGGGCTTGCTGCTTTAAAGGCACAGTGTATCACACAGTCCCTCCTCTGCCTCCCTCCTGTCCTGTCTTCTCCTCTCTACTGGTGTCGACACTCCCTCACTATCTCCTCTCACACTGCCTATCTAGCCTTTGTCACAGTTCTGTCGAGGGTGTTATCTCTCTTAAATCAAGATGAAGTCTTCCTCTGCTGCCAGACAAGCAGTCTCCAGGGACAGGGTGTCCAAAGAACCCTGGCTGTTGCATCATTAATATACAAAGCAGGTTGGTGTTTGATGACCTCATCTCGCTGAGAGACAAAAATAGGAAGGGAGGACCAAGCTGACTTTCCCACCCCCCCACCCCCCCTTGTCCTCTTTATCAAAATTTATATTTCTACACAATGCATAGCCACACATAACACAACCAGAATCAACCTAAAATGAAACTAACATTTTAAAAGCCAATTGAAAATGTCAGCTTCCTGAAAATGCAGTTTTTGGCAGATAGCTGTGGCGAACAGACAGAGGCTCTGTGCAGATGCTGATATATAGCTCTGTGGTCACAGAGGTCTGGTAATTGTTTTTAGAGTTCAAACATAAGGTCTGAACGGAAATACAACCAGAGCAACTATATTTAAAAAATAATTAAAATCATCAGCTGTGACTGTGTGACGCTGATTTAAAAAAGTGATAATAGCTGCAGTGTCTACAGAGCATTTTTAAGCCACATTAGCTGTATGCAATGATGTTGCCCTCAATCTTTTTATTTTGTTTTTATAGCTAGCTAATGTAACCTCTAACATATAACGTTAGTTTAGTCATCATAATCATAGTGTCGATACTGTTTTCACACACCTGCTTTACAGTAAACAAGCAACTCAACCCTATCACTTCCACCTACAGTAGTATGCCCCAAAAGTTGATTCTGTTCATCTGGACATAGCGTTTTCAGTGGGAGAAACGTTTTGTCGCTCATCCAAGTGACTTCTTCAGTCTATACTGGTATATATAGGCTGGTATGTTCAGTATACTCGTATGGCTTCACATTCTTTGGTATAACTGTCATGGGAAATGCCGAGTTGATTCAGGGTACTTGGGTCTTTCATGCAGAGGAATTTGTTTTGAAGTCTTCTGTGGTTTCTAGTACCAGCATCACAGACATTATGCTGATGCTGTAATCCTAATTACAGTATTAATTATCTTTTGCTGTTTTCTTTGATCAATAAGTGATCTAGTTTGGCTTAAAAATAATGTCATAAAGAAATGCTTCAAAGTCTGCATTGTACTTTCCTAAGTACACAGTCACGCTGTGTCATCCTAGGACTTCATCAAATTTTTAATATGTCATCACGTTCAAAAGTACATTGTGGTTCCGTGTGGCGATAAGGGAGTGGATCCTGTTCCTTTTCTTTTTTCATTCACACATGACTGGTGCAGTGTTGCACAGACAAGATGCTTCTCACAAACTGCTCCCTGCAACGAACAGGTGTCCTTGAGCATGTTTCCTTTGTAGCTTCACTGCTTCGTTTCTCTGCACATATGGGAGGCTTCCTTCTTAGAACACAGCAACAGTTTGCAGCACTTTTTCCCCCCAGTCATTTTCTTTCTTCGTGACATTGCAAAAATCCTTTTTTGCTTGGGTATGCATGGTGTATTTAATAGAGCTGTGCCTAAAAGAGAGAATGTAAACTAATGACCTCTCAGTAGAAAGGCACAGGTGCACAACGCAGATAGCTCCATGACAATGATGCCTTGGCTGGAATGGAGTTGGATTATTCCCCCCTGTAAAATATATATTTTTAATGCTAAGATCATCACAAGTTGTGAGTTTTACTAGAAATCTGGAGTGAGTCCAGCAAAATATTGGTTCCACTTAATATTTCTGCCTTGGATTTATTGTGCCATGCTGTTTATAGAGACGTTTTATGGAACGTAATTTTTTTCTAGTTGGGCACAGGCTGACAAACACAAAGATGCATATACACAGAGATACACACGAATACGTGCAGGCAAAGACCCACAAACGTACACACCAAATACATATGTAAACAGCAGAGTGGGTGGTATCTGTGAGAAACTATAGTAATAGTTTCCAACCATAAGAATGAAGCCAGGAGAAATTTTATTTGCATTGCATTGTGTATTTCCAAACAAGTTTATCTCCCAGTAAAGTCAAAATATTTCTCATTTAAAAGACTCAAGATGCTTTTTTCAGGCTGTGGAGGGGATTTGATATCTTCATTACAGTTGGATGTCTAGGTAGGAGGAATACTATAGTATCTTGGAGTAAAATATATAACCGGAGGAAACAGAGAGGTTGGCTATATTCTAAAATAATGAATTCAACCTACCAGTGCCACAGAAATTATATGTGGTCTTTCCTTTCTTTGATTTCCACAAAAAACAAATGCATTGTTTCTTTTTGTTGGCCAGGTTCAGTCTTGGCAGTCTTGTCATCACCTTGAGGTTGCCAGGAAATTGGCAGAGACTTCAAGAACTTACTGTCATTTGGATAGAGGTAGGCTAGCTGTTTCCTCAGTTTTCCATATTTGTTTGAAACTTTGTCCTGGCTTGTAATTGGTCTCATATTTACAGTTTTACACAATAATACTGCAAGTACATATAGGCTACCCCATCTTGGATAAAACACTAGCACTCTCTGGAAAAAAATACTTTACTAAAAAACCAAAAAAAGATTTGCATTGCATAATGAAAAACATCTGCAGAGAAAACTGCCCCAAAAGGTATTGTTCTCCCTCTATGCTTCTGATTGCACACCCTCCATTCCCTAGCAATAATTTTCTTTTCCTTAATTATCAGCTATTTACTGCTGATACGGAGTCATGCCTTCTGCAAAGACATAAGTCTTATGTGCGTAAACAAAACTTGCTTTTTAGTGGACCTTGACATTGTCCCTTTCCCATTCCATTGAATTTCAGAATACAGTATGTAATTATGCAGCTGCCCATTCATAATAAAGTGGTCCTTCTGGTTTGATGCTTAAATAAACTAGCAGAATTCGATTCTCTTTTTAGCAACTATGTTTGTTACTTTGTGTGTTGGACCTCAGCAGTAACAATCAATTTCTTTTGGTAGAGATCCCCCATTCTGATCATTCATCAAATAAATCCCGAGCTGGTGTTTTACTCTACTCTGATAGATTTGTTGTAATATTTTTGAGATTTTTAATCACTTGGAGACATATGAGAAAACACTGCCTCCTCCCTCATCTGCCAAGTGATAAGCTACAATCTAAGGTATTGTTCTTTTAATTAATCTTTATCCATTATGCTTTTCCCTCTCCTGACCATTGTGTGGCGCTGTTGTGCAGTTGTGGCATGTTGCATTTTATTTGCCTTGATTAAAGACTAAAATGGTCGACAGACATCAAAAAAGTTGAACGTTTCTTGTTTTTTGACTGATGACCTGAAGTAATTATTGTTACAGGGTACATCCACTGTGTTAATAAATCAGATGAAACCACGATGCACGAACTCTGGGGATTAATGGACGTTTCAGTGCACATTCACCATATACTCATGGATTAAGCGCCACCTGGCACTTAGTTTGTGTCTAGCATAATTTTGTTAAATGTATGTATAGTTATAGCATTTCAGCTGATAATTTGCACACTCTCTAAGAGGTTTAAGTATTTTTCTATGTAATCTCTGCAAATCATAGTTCCGTATTTGGATTTTTAGCTTTATGGTGACGGAGACGGATTTGAGAATCTAAGGAATTGGAAGGCGCATCTGGCATCTAAAATATGCATGGATAAACATAGACATTAAGGCTTGTTTACAATTTCCAGTGTTGTCCTTGATTTCAAACAGACAAACACTCGGGGACAGAGAGCTAGGACCCAGCCTGTCTTACAGTGGCACCACCATATCCTCTTGCCTGTCTACTGACCTTTTGATATTTCATCTGGCATCCTGTGTGTGTTCTATCTCTGGGTGTATGTGTTGTGTGTGTGTGTCTTTTTTTTGTTGTTTTTCTTCCCCCATCTACAGAACTGTGCATGTAGACAATAGAACCCTGTGATGGAGCAATGCTCTCAAACAGTGAAATGAAGCTTAAGTGTTTGATTGATTTTTCTTATTTAAAGTGTGGATGTTGCATGCAGCTACACTAGGGGCCCTGGCAAGAGAAAACCTGTTGTCTCATTATAAACCATAGCCCTGTTTCATATTCAAGCCACGTTTGGAGTTGAAATTTTCAATTGTGCTATGTCTGTTAATTGTATTTAATTATAGCCATGCACTATTTACAGTGTGGCTTGGCTGGGGTGGGGCCATTAACAGCAATGATAAATTTCATGCTAAAAGCAAATGAAATTTTTTTTTGCATGCTATGGTTGTGTTGTGTTGGAAATAAAAACAGAATACAATGGCTTGCAACTTACAGACCCATATTTTATTCACAATAAAACAGAAAACACATCAAAAGTTTAAAGTGAAACATTTTACTATTTAGAGAAAAGAATTAGATCATTTTGATTTTGATGGCACCAACATGTCTCAAATTGGGATTGGAGCTACAAAAAGATTAAAATGTAAGTAGTACTAAAAACAAACACCTCGAGGAACATTTTCAACTAAGCACGTTAATTGGCAACAGGTCAGTAACATTACTGTTTTATTTTTTGTTTGTTTTTTAAAATGGTGGAATATCTAAAAAGTAAAGATAACAGAAGTTCACCACACTGCATAAAAGCCTTCTTCTGATGTTGTTTTGATTTGCCACTGTATAAATTGAATTGAATTGAACTGAATTGTGATCCAGCAACATTTGCCAGAGAAGGCCTTCCTTATTTCAGCAACACGGTGCTAAACCGCATACTGCATCTAGTAAAACGCCATGGCTTCGGAGTAGAAGCCTCCAGGTGCTGAAATGGCCTGCCTGCAGTCCAGAACTTTCACCAACTGAAAGAATTTGGCACATCATGAAACAAAACTAGGAGAAAGAAGAGCCCTGGGGGCTGTAAAGCAGCTATAATTGTACATCAGGCTAGAATGGGACAGGATTTCCCTCCCAAACAACAACAACTGGTCTTGGCTTTCAGACATTTACTGACTGTTGCTAAAAGAAGAAAGGGTGTTACAAAGTGGTAAACATTGCCATGGGGCGGGCGGGGGCGTGGTGTGGCGGGATGGGGTTTCTTGAAATTAATGTGTGTTCCTTATTTCTTGAAATATATGACAATGTTGCTACTGTTAATTTCAGAAAATAAAGTGGAAAATTAAGTATTGATATATATTATAGATAAACTATTATGACAACTCAGCTACATATTGCTTTTTTTGTGATGTGGGCTTTAGTAGTGTATTAGATTTCATAAGCTTATCTTGAGTTTTTATGTGACATTTTGAACAGAAATGTATGTGGTAAATGACTGCAACTGTAGCTGAGTGAAATGTACCACATCTGCCTCTGAGCTTTAAATCAAATGAATTCCAAAAGTACCTCAAACTGTACTTGAAGCTTTTAATGTGAAATGGCAACAAAAAAGTGCTCAGCTCCCATTAACTCCACCACAAGAGCATGAGCACACATGACGAGCCCATCAGTTAACTGTGACTTGAACACAGCACGATTGAGGATGGGGACTGTCATGGTTCTTCCCTGCTTATTATGGGTCACTGTGGTTATCTCCTCCTGTGAGGATGCAGTGGAAATAGAAATGAGCCCAGCACGTTGAGACATAATGTGGCTTCCATTATATATGCTTTCACTGCCTTAAGGATAGAAAGCCATATGCGCTGAAAAACATGATTGCAGTATTCTTCCTTCAGTAACTGTCATTGGTTGAGGCAGGGCTGGACTGGGACAAAAAATCGGCCCAGGCATTTTGACTAGAGACCGGCCCACCAGGTATTATAGGAAAAACCATAAAGCCTTTGAATGAAAACAAATGCTGTTGTCACAGTGATGTACGCTGTCTTGTTGGTATATATGTATCAATCTAATAAACTTAAACCTACACCATCCTCCCTATTCTGGTATTCTAAACATTACAGAAAAGTAGACTGCTTGGTCGAGTTAACCTCCTGAACTATCTACAACACATGGTGAAAACCTGAAATTAAGACAGAGAAGACTAGAGGTGAGACATGATCATTACTGATGACAGATTTAGATATATTTTCATAAACCATTAATTTGCCACATCAATAAACAGCATGGCAGGGCAAAACATTTTTTCTAACATGGCAACCTTTAAAAAGTGAAAGGAGATAGAAAGACAGGTGAGAAAGAATAAAACTTAATTGACTTTTTGATGGCATTTTACACACAGTACTGGTACATTATCTAGAAAATGTGGGAATATACTGGCATCATATACAGTACTTAGTTACTTCTGAAGAGAATTTGATGGGACCTTAAAAAAATTAGTATGTACAATAATGGATTTCTATACATTTTACATCAGATGAAAATGTTTGTTGTAAGATTCAGATAATTATTTGTTAAAAGTAAGACATTTTAAATGAGAATAAGAAAGAAAAGTATTTCTTTGTGCCCCCCTTTCCCCTGTTAATGCCCTACCTGGGCCCCTGGCAAAACTTTGCTAGACCCGCCCCTGCACAGTTACCAGCTGTTGGCTACTTAGAAAAGGATCCTGGTGTTATTTGTCTCTCAGAAACAGTTCATAACTTCCCTTCAACTCATTCATGTCACCTAAAAGGTGAACCTGTTTCTCCATCACAGCTCTGATGATTCAGTAAGGACATCTCCTGGTTTCATCTTCATGTTTCCCTCTCACCACATATCCAAACTGATATCATGACCAGCAGGTTTACAGCTGTGGCTCCAGCAAACATCAGCTGATACTAGAAATTAATATTAAATAAATTCTAACAACAGCTGATCAAGCTTAAACGTGCTGCTGTTGTTTAGCGCGACATCCACTGGTTTCTTCTTTGTGGCGCAAAGTGAGCGATAAACAAACGAGAGAAAAGCCGATCAGCTGATCATTGATCAGTTTCATGATTGAAGTAGAAACAGGAGAGGGAGAGAATGAGAGAAGAAGAGGCCGCTGTGCAACTCCAGCTTTGTGTCTTTTTCATTGTAGCTGAAGTCTGGGACAAACTGCGTTCCTTTTCAGCTCAACACGAAACGCGCAATATTTTCTCTGAATACAAGACGATTCCGTTTTTTACGGGACGGTTGGAAACTCTAATAACTAACCTTACAAATAAAATAAGATGAAACAAGTTCAACATCAATAACATCAAAGCACCCGCCCAGCAGTATAGAAACTCCGTCATGCTAGCTAGTACGCAGTACGAGTTATTGTAACTGACTGTAATAAGTCAGCATAACGAAAATAAACTCCACCTAAACTTGGTTTATATCTGACCCAGATAGACTGCAGGTCATAACTTCTTACCTGAAGTTCAGTTCACCGCCTCGGGTCTCAGCTCCTCCTGCCTTTCCGTCATCCACCTGCCAGCGTGTTGCATCTGCAGGCCTCCACCACTTGCTAATGTTACTGAATCTGTGGAAGCTCTGCAATAGCCACCACCAAACAATTGAGTTATTTTTACACACCTCCCAGCATCTGGCCAATCCACCACCTTTCAGTGTTTATACCGTTACGGGGAAGAAAAAAAACACAAAACAAAACATCGGCCCATAAAAACGAAAAATCACCATCGGCCCACCGGGCAAATGCCCGGTATGCCCGATGGCCAGTCCAGCTATGGGTTGAGGTATCTCTTGTGAATGTATTTACTGCTGTACTGAAAATCCATGTTGCATCTATCTATATGTGAGATGTGCAGACTGGTCCTGTTTGTTTAGGTGTTTTGATGTTTTTTAATCATGTAAAAGTTACAGTTTAGTCAACTAAATTCTTCCCATACACAGTTGAAACCATTAGTAATAGTGTATTAAAGGGTTAAAGCAGATAACCGGTAGGTTTCTTGGTTCATCTTTTCTTGTGTTGGCAGATTGTCTTTGATTTATTTTACTTACTTTTACTAATTGTAAAGTGAGTTTTGAATGAGCTTCTAAGAAATGTAGAATTGAGCAATTTAGCAAAACAGTAGAAAATTTCTTCATCTTGCACTTCTGATGGTGTTAAAACTTTACATTGTCACATGTGTTTATGTCTTGTCAAACCATTGTCTGTCTTTTGTCTATGATCCAAAAGATGAATGGGATATCTAAAGGAGAGGAATTCAAAGCTACAGGTTATACAAAATACCTTGAATATAAAGTTATGCAATTTACATTCATTCATTTAAATTGCTGTTTAATCTAGCAAAGTATTTTGTGTCATTTTCTTTCATTTGCAATGTAAAGAAACTGCCACAGTTTAACTAATAGGGAAAAACTGTTGACACCTGCAGATGTAAACAGACAAAAACCACTTTTTTGTGTGTGTGCATATGTGTATGACAAGAGTTGCTAATTTGCAGGTGCTACTCTCATCCCCAGTTTGCTGCCCAGAAACACTTACATTAGCTGTGACAGCTGGTATCTCTCATACGTCCACAGAAACTGGATGACCATTTGTCATTCAAAAACATTGTGTTCATGGAAACCAATGACATGTTTACCAAAACATTCACAGCATACGTAATAAAGGCCTGAATTTACAGAAAGCTTAGAAGAAAACATAAGCCAAAGTAATATTTAATCCCATAATGTTTGTTTCACTGTTTTGTCCTATTATCATGCATCAGTATAAAAGTCAGCCCAGTTCTATCTGTATCTTCCTTTCTAGTCTTTTCTTCACTTCCCCCGCGTGTTCACTTTGCTCAGGATGCCCTCTGTGTCTCCTTGTGAAATGCTAAGTAGTCATCCCCCTTTAACCCTGCCCTTCTCTGAGAAGCTAAAGTATCTTTGGTGTTCGGTTTGCCAAGAGCTATAAACAAGTGTAATAGAATTGCAGAGGGGTTAGCCGAGGTAGCCGACTGTGCATCTCCCATCACCCCTGGCTCCCCAGCCGTGTGCTAACAAGCCCAGCAGCATCATTGTGAATTCATAACAACTCGCACCAATGTGGGTCATCTCTGCTGTCTCCACATTTTCCTTGTTGCCCCTCCTTCTCTCCCTTTTCCTCGTCTTACTTTTCTTTTTGCACACCTGTTTGCCTATTTGACAAGTGTGTTTTGTCTCACTGCTGCAAAAGACTTGAGAAGACAAATATTATTCTTGTGTAAATCTACCTCACTCAAAGAGAAAATAATCCTCACTATCCTCACTAGGTGTTTGTCACCTGTTCAAGCAAGCTTAATTAAACAGAGTGCACTGAAGTAGGATATTATGGGGGAAAAGCTTCAACAGAAGGAGAGAGAACTGCTGTCATTTTTCTTGTGTTGTATCTGTTTGATCTGTTTGATTTGTTGTCCAACATACTGAATCCTCTCTGCCCTCCAGGTATTCAGACATTACCTGTGTAATAGAAATGCACTGCTGCTGTGGCAAACGTGGTATATCTTTGTTGATAAAAAGTAGGAAAAAAGTGTTGAACAGTGTTGATCTTTTATCCTTTGCATTAAGGGACAGAACGAAATGAGGTCTGATTAAGATTTCAAAACCTTACTTTTACTCCTCCAAACCTACCTCTTGCCATTGTGAACTATTTGGAAATAGTTCAGTCTTTGTCTTATCTAAGAGTTACAGACTGGATGTGTAAGATTTGTGCAAATATTATGTGCGTCAAAAATATTTTTCAGACTCACCTGTTCTTAATGCTGCCATTCTGACTGCGTAATCTTACAAGATGATATTTTTTTTCTAGATCAAGCTTGAGTTTTCAGATTTTTTTTATGCCAATAAACAGATTTGACTAATTGGACCACTGCATCTGCAGTTAGTAGAAGTATAGATATGTGTGTTTTGTGCAAAGCTAACTGAACCTTTTGCTAAATTAATATATTAATAAAATAATATTAGGACACTGAGGTGCTCTGAGGTTTACCGCTCTTTCTGGATTTTCTCAACTGAATCAACTCGACGTAAGCAGATGTTTCATGAGTTGTCTTGGCTAATTTCCACTACACTGACAGTATACTGTTTATGCTGTCTTTATACTAGATGCTATTAAGATAGATACAATGAATGAATCTAAGCATCGGCAGTTTAAATTAAAATAATTTCTAACCTAACTCTTATCATGAACACCACAGCAGCTGTGCACCAGTCCAACACAGTGCTTTGCTGTAAATTCCTCCAAGTACAGAAAGGTAACCTATAGTATTTATCTTGCACTAAACTGAAGAGCATTGACATTCAACATTTGAATAACACAAAGTTTGTATGCCTCAGTTTGTTTTGCAGGACCGTTCCCAATATTAAAAAAAACACAACTTCTCATCATATATAAATCCAATATCCGATTTAACAAATGAGAGCTTGCGTGTAAGCTTTACATTTCCATTTGATCAAATACCACTGAGCAGGGCAGTCCTTTCATTTAACTATAACCTCTCTTCTTCCTCTCCTGTCTTACTTACATCTTACTCCATCTCTTAGTGAAGTCATATCTCATTCTTTTCTCTTCAACACGGCAGCTGTACATTTAGCTAGTAGACACAGTGTGCAACAAACTGCACACAAACAGTTTGTGTGTTTGCTGATGTTTATTAAGCTGATGGAAGCGCTGCATTTGAAATTACTTGCCACTTAAAAACATTAGTCCCTTTATGCTCCTCTTCTGTAGCAGGACCTTAAATGCTGAAGTACCATAACCACAACTTATGGACATCTGCACTCCTTCTGGTGTTGTGCCAAAAAAATAAAAAAATAAAAAAGCCACCAGCTCACTCTGACTGTAGCTCTATAAATGATGCATAAATTATATGTTTTTGCTTCCTTCATCTTTTTCCACGTGATTGATTTCATGTGTTACTGTTTAGGCTTAAATCGGTTTGATGTTTGAAGGGGTGAGGTGTTGGGAAATAATACCTCCCCTTAAATGTTGTAAACCTAAAGTAACAAACCTGTTTGAAAATGTGAGGAGTAGAAAGTACAAATATTTATATTAAAATTTAGGGATTCAAAGTAAAAAGTTAAATAAAATTTGAAAGTACTTACCAATATAAGAGAAAGTATTTGCACTTCATTACTTCTCACCACTCCAAGTATGAATATCTGAAGCTTACACAATTTGCATCAAACTTTAAAAGGTCTTTTAAACAGACAGAAAATATTAATTGATAATTAAACTAGATTTTCGTCCAGT